>NC_061812.1:9985493-10640771 GCF_021462225.1 Girardinichthys multiradiatus | reverse complement strand
TAAGGTAGATGAGATGCATTACTGCATATCAAAAAATGTGTCACCAAAAATTATTTTGGATTGGTAAAGTATGACTCTCACATGACCACAAAAGCTGGGCAGTTTATTAGGTACAACCGTTATGGCAGGAGTATTTTAGAAACTGATGATTTAGTAGGATTTTAATGCACCACCTTGTCTGTAGAGAAGGGACAGAAAAGGAGAAAATACCCAGTGAGGAACAGGTTTGTCTATGAAAATGCCTTGTTGATGTCAGAGGTCATAGTATCTTAAATAACCACTCATTACATCCAAAGTCTGTGGAATACCATTCCTGAAACCACAACACACTGAACCTTGAAGAATATGGGCGACAGCAGCTGGAGACCACACTGGGTGCCGCTCATGCCTGATAAGGAAAAAACAGGAAACTGAGGCTACATTTTGCACAAACTCTCCAAACCTGAATAAAAACAGATTTGACAAATATTGCCTGGTCTGATAAGTCTCTACTTCAGCTGTAACTGTAGGGTCATAATATGACATGAATAAGCATATAACCATGGAGCCATCCTGCCTTCTATCAACATTTTAGTTGGTGGTATTTGTTGGCACCATTTGGGCACCATTATAACCAATTAAACATTATGTAAACATCACAGTCTATTACAGCAAAGCTGCTGACCATGTCATCATCTTTTTATGACCACAATGCACCCTGCCTCTGGTGGCTATTCCCAACAGGATAATCCACCATTTGACAGAGCTCAAATCATGTCAAGCTGGTTTTATGAGCATGACAATGAGTTTACTGTAATCCAATGGCCTCCACAGTTACCAGATCTCAATAGAGCACTTTTGAGATTACTTGAAGATTCACTTAATGCAGGGGTGCCCCAAGCCCAGATAAACCTCTGAATGCATCCCTTCTCCAACATACCTATATCAAATGGCTGAATTTCCGCATCAGAAATTATTTTAGCTCTGCAGATGCTTGGTAACCACATAGATATAGAGACTCTATATATATCTCCATACCTCTGGGTAACCAGCCATTGATTTAATTCAGATGTTTCAGAGAAGGGAAGCATCTAAAAGAAGGGCTGACAAATCTACAGCAACTTTATGATGATGAGGAATGTTCCTGGCACTTTATTGCAGTTCTGAAGGGAACAGGGTGTCTGATCTGGTACCAACAATGTATACATAATAAAGTGTCCAGTAAGGGTATACTCACATAAATCAGTCAAATTTCCAGATTATCTAACAGCTAGACAGTAATTATGATAGGACTGTCTGCCTACAAAGTTTTTAAAATTTAGAAAACTAGCTGAAATGAGACCTTTCCTAGTTGCAGAGTGCAGTTTGGTGATCCCAGTCACTTTGGGACTGGGGTCTTCCGAGGCTTCAGATGGGAGGAGAGGGCAGCCCTGTTTCCAGGGGTGGTCCAGTATGTCTCAGATTATTACAGTACATGTTTTTAAAGCAGTCAAACTACATTAACTACATTATTTTATTGTTTTTAAATCAGTTAGTCTCATAAATTCTAAATATCTGAAAATAAATAAATAAAAACAATTACTTTGCTTTGATTGATCTCCAATAGAAAAAGATATATTTCGAAGGTCTCACAATGTGCTTAAAATCCATGTAAACATTGACTAACACTTCAGTTAGAATTATATTTGATTCCTAAAACCAAGGATGTAATGTGTTATTTTTTTATTAGATTATATATATTCGCTGTTGACTAACAAAATAAAAGAAACAGACAATGAACAGCAACAAAAACACTACACTAAGTAATCTACATGCTAATTATGGAAAGAATAAGTTTTTAACCTGGCCAGGTGGGAGCCATTGTCCAGTCAAACAGAGCTCACAACGGTGGCAAATTTTACCACAATTGAAAAAGTTCTATTTGGTTTGCAAATAAGGTGATGATCTGGAGCAGGCTGTTGGGGCACAAAATGTGCAAAAATAATTGTGCAAACATTACACCTTAGTGAATTAAGACCAGCATGTATTGTTTCTTGTTTGGTCTGTTGATGGTCCATATAAGCCATCATGGTTACATTTTGCAATTACAAATTTTCTGAGTGCAACCAACAGGAGAATGATTTCTGTTATTTCAATTAATTTTTTGTTTGCAAGTCCTATCTTGTGTGTATGTGTGCAACTATGTGTGTCACCTTCAACAAGCAGGCTCATTATAAAACTAATTAAACCCGCCTTACTCTCATTATGAAGCTGTAGGGCTTAAGGAGAGATTGAGGAAATTGTCCTCCCAGAGGATGTCCACCTGGTCACCCCTGCTTTAGATGATAAAACCACGCATGAATGCACTGAAATCAAATAGCACGGATCAGCCATGATGGGTCAGTATTTGTCAGAGCTCATTTTAGCATCTCTAGCCCTCAGCCACTCTCATGATACTTTAGCCAAAGTGCAACAAAGCTCAATATATCTGTCCTCTTTGTGTGTGTGCTTTTTTTCTTAAACATAATTTCACTAGAGAAATGCTTACATTCTCTTGTGTGCTATTTATGAATAGACGAGTGTGGGAAAGCATAATGAAATCTGTGTATATTACTGTGTGGGACTTCCATTGAGGAGAAGAGAATCAAGAAGACCCCAATGGAGAACATTACATTGTGTTTGAAGATTCTTTTTCAACAACAATATACACATTGTAGACATAATAAACAATCCTGAAAAGACAGTGACCACTACATGATCTGGAAACAAAAGAATGTTCTGTCCCTATTGTATCTAGGCGGTGTTGCATGAGAAACTGAAGCCATGTCCTTGGGTTACTCCTATCTACCCTCCTTTCAATGTAAAATAAAACACGCCCCTTTTAGCAAGCATATTCCACTGTTGGTTTTTCATTTCTGGCTGCCTAAGCTCACTGATGGCGAGGCACAGCTGCCTGGAAGGTGGAGCTATGATTGATTGATGAAGTTTTGGTGCCTGAGGGATCCAATCATGTAATCAGTTAGTATTGATTGACTGTCCCCACTGAGAGAATGCTGAGGCTCTGACACATTGTGCGAGCTAGACCTGGCAAACGCTCAAAATCATCTGCAGTCAAATTTGATTTGGGTGGCGGGGCCACGTGCTTGGATTCATGCTGGAAAGATGTGGCATAATCACGCTGCAGCCATTCGAGAACACTTCCACAATGCTCTGCTCCAGGTCTTCATGATCTTGCATTTCTTTTAATTATTATGATTGGGAAATTAATTCCACTTTACTATAATTGCATCACACAGAAAATGATCCAATTTCCACAGAATTTTAATGGGGCTTCAGCTTGGGTTGCTTTGCAAAGGTTTTTTGTTTTTTTTGCTGTGGTTTGCTTTTATTCAGACTTTGCTTCCTTGTTTCACAATTGTGATTTTTACTCAGTGTGTCAAGTTATCCTAAATGCATGATGTGCTTTACATTGTTCCTGCAGTGACAAAGATAGGCCTTATGATTGCAAATACATGTATTTTTCTGGAATAGAAAAATAAGAATCGTCTTAAAGACGTGGAGACCAGATGAAAAGCTAAAAAACTTTCATTATGTAGAGAGTAGTATGTACATGTAGTTGTACAAAAACAAGCTTCTGCATCAGTGAGAGACTTTGAACACACCTGCTTATTCTTTTGCTTATCTGAAACAGCACACATTGTTTGTCAAAGAGGAAAAGAAAAGCGAAAACCTTTTACTGGTCGGTATCTGTTATGTTTGCCTTTTAAAAATAATTTGTTTAAAAGTCATAAATTTAGAAGGAACTGTTTGAGTGCAATCCAAATTGTATCAAAACATGGGGCAAACAAACATGTTTGGTTTTGAGAGCTGATGAAAATATAAGCATTAATTTCATCTCTAAGAATCCAGTCCTGTGATGTTTCAGCAAAATGTTAGTTTATAATGAAGACTGGTAGACACACCACTGTGTGACTACATAAAAGAAGCTTAAAGCAGCTAAAGGGCTATTGATACATTTGTGAGTTTAAACTATGCTGTGGCTTGAAACCTTGAATTATAATCTGCACACGACTTGGTCTGCAGGTCTACCTTTAATGTGGCATTGTAGATGCGTGGAAAAACGTTATAGTTTGCGTTTCTTGTTTTTTGTTTGCATAATCTGTGTCATCTAGTGTGTTGGAGATTAATCCTGACGAATGATTGTCAAAAGTGTTCAGTTTACGCAGATGTATTTTTTGAGGTGCATGCGATCAACCAAAGAAAACTCTGTTAACCCTTCATGAGTGGTGAAAATTGCACAAATTAGTTGCAAACATGCTCAGAAACCATACATTAGCTTTAAAGAAATTCTTTGAGAGTTGAAATAAAGTGGAAATTTGAAAAATAGCTTTATTTTTTACCTCTTTACTGCGGTCTACAGAATATATGATTGAGTTCAAATTAATGTGCTAAACTACTTAAATCTCATTTACACTAATCATTGGAACACATCTAGAAGTCTTAGTAATCATGAGATTTCATTGTGCCCACCACAGATTCAAGGTTCCTTGTTCCAAATGCAGCAAAGCCCCACCAAAATGAAATTGATATCCACTCTATTTTTCCATAGTAGGTGTGATGTTCTTTTCTATAAAAACTTCATTATTTCCTCTTTTTCCTTTTAAAGTTTCTTAAATTGGAATTTTTGGAATAATATAAATTAACTGGAATATGAAGGTATTTTGAACAAACTATCATGTCCATACATAAATATAAACAACATCTTGAGACATGCCGACATCTATGCAAGTAAAACCTTTTAATATTTTAATATATTTATTAAACAATTAGTTCTTTATTAGCATTAAACAACAAAAACCTGAATGTTTCTTAAAGTATTACTCATCTCCCAACCCCAACAATTAAGAAATGAAATAAAAATAGCCCCAGCTCTCTTTATAGAAGTTCCACTCAACATTTAAATTAAAAAAACGTCTTCTCTCAAACTTCTCAAGCCTTGCCACTAAGTCTTATACCTGGCCACCATCCACACTCTCCAGTAGAAATGTGGCCTAAATTGTCCAGGGTTCTGTAAATCATCTGTGCATGTGATAGAGAAATGCACAATGCATGTAAAAGGCATGGTTTCAATACCTCTGCAATAAGCACTTTGCTATTTGCATGCGATTGAGAAATAGATTACCTTTAAGTGTATTTGTGAAAAATCTGGTTGTTTTAGTCAAATGTATGATAAATATAAATATCTCCCAACTATATATAAAATTCCTTTTAGGGGTCAACCTTCAATATTTTATATTATATTTGTATTATATTTGACATCTGTACTGGCCGATATTTTATTTACAGCTGAGCAGCCATGATCGGAAGAGTCTATTTGTTAATAAAGAAAGAAAGGTTTGAGATTCAAATTGTTAAAAAATGTCATACATTCTCAAAGCAAAACAGGCAGTTTAAATTTAGTGATCCATGCTTTTTTGTTTTCCTGGTCCTTATAAAGCAAAAAATAAATATATACATGCATGCAGCATGGCACTAAGTATCTCTTTGTTTCTGCTTGTTGACGTCTCTTCAGATCAGGGTGGACGGAGCTGTGGAGGGAGGAGTGCTGTATGAGACGCTGACTGTAATGAAGGACAGCAGCCCAATCCTCCGGGACATGGCCTTCTCCCTGGACAGGAACTCTCTGTACGTCATGTCTGACTATCAGGTGAGGAAAAGCCCTGATTTTTGGTGCTGCTGTCAGGAGATCCGCTGAGCTGGGTAGGGTTGTAGGGAGTGGTGAAAGCCTGAAATCTGAAGGATGCCTGCGGGTTCAAGTCACTTTGTGAACGAACCTTCAGCATACGGATGTGCCCTTGAGCGAGATGCTGAATGTGTAGCATGGAAATTTGGAGTTGAAACTTTTATTTGATGTGAAATTATTTTTGGTCATCAACTTTTTTTAGTGTTGAGACAGAAAAACTAATAAAATACACATTTGCTTATGCACAAAAAGAAGTAATTCTACTTTTTGAGGGATTTGTTTGGATTGAACTTATCAGGATGCTGCATGTAAAAATGTTTGCTTTGTAAATAATAATTCCTGCTGGACAAGTATTTACAGTTTAAAAATTAGCAGCTACAAACCTTCAAATGAAAAGGAGTAATAAATGACTAATGCATTTTATTTAACGCAACCACAAGATCATGGCTTATCGCCAAAACACAGAGAGGAAATTCAAATTCACGTCTACAGAAAGGATTGTTAAATATGTAGGCTGTGTGTGAGGGGATGGACTGCTGTTCTAATTACTTATCCAAGCGAATCAATTTACGCCGTGTGCATCTTTTGTAAGCGTCCTGACACACAAACTGTGGAAAGCCACTGAAGGTTTTTTTTCTGGGTGAATGTGCCCCCCTATTGCGTTCTTCACTTGGCCCACCATCAGAGAGGCAAACAGTTGTTGTTGGATGATATTCTCTGCACTCATTGCAGATGAGAGAGAACATTGGTAATTACTTTCAACTCCCATCAAGTGATTATTTTGGCGCGATGGCCTGCCACTGTGAAATGGGATTAGGTTTCACTGTGGCCAGAAAAAGCAACATATCACTGTTCTCTGGAATCTACCGAGGCAGAGTCACAGGACGAGCCAAAGGGCATCGAGGAGCAGTCTCACCAGTGCTGCTTATTACAAAGGGGCTCAAACTCTCTTCAAGAGCATGAAAATGAACTTTAGAAACCACCTATCTTTAAAAGTATGACGTTCAGGGGAACAAGGGATGTCATCAAGGAAGCATGGCAGAAGATAAAAACAGTACTGTGTTGAGTACTATTTTCTAAAGCAAATCAAGGCACTTCTTGTGTTTGTGATTGACTGGAAGAGACACAGTATCACTTATTGATGAGCTCTGGTTGTTCAAGGAGAGACACAAGCTTCCTTCAAGGAGATTGCCAGTTACTCTCTCCCCTCAGATCTCCCTCAGTGTTGGATAATAACCAAGCAAGATACCAAAAACCCAGCTTGATTGAGCTTTTTCTCTCAATATTAGAACAGCTTTGGCTTTGTAGCCCTCTCAAGCTTTGAGGAGAGTAAAGCCTTTCTCTGTTTTCTCCATCTCCATCTCTGCCGAGTTCTCACTGAAAGACTTTTCCGCGGCTCTGGTAAGGAATCCCTCCAAGAGACAGAGCGTCACTCACAGATTCCCCACATTTCCAGTGGATCCCAGTTATGAGAGATTTTGGTAGAAGCCACACAATGCAGCCATGATGAGGAATGACAAATGAGGCACAGAAAGATTTGGCTGAGATCAGCCAACCCATCTAGAATGACAATGAGCCCCTCTGTCTACAGCCTGGTTGAAACACGCAGGGTTAGCATGTTGATAAAGAGTGGGGCAAAAAAACGGGCAAATTGGAGGGCAAACATTTATTTGTGGATATACGTGTTTTTCTCAAAGACCATTTTTTTTTCACTTAGTTTAGTTGAGTTTAATCATTTTTAAGAACAGTAGCACTTAGAATCCAAACACACGACTCTCGGACTTTTATTCATCCGTCTGTGAAATGATGGTGAAAGCTTTTCACTTTCGAGTAAACGGAATGTTGCTGCAAGGTTTTTCCAGGGAAATATCTCAGAGTATCAGTCAGTAAAATGCTGAATCATTGCTTGAAATCCTCACCATGCACATGTTTGTTTCTCTACCCATTTCTCTTCTATTACCTGTTTGACCTTTTTTATTTGCTGTATTTCCACAGTTTCTGCCAGATGAACTGTGTAAAATATCAAAACTGTGTTTCTAAACTGAATGAAATTCAAGACTCTTCATTTAATCTTGACAACATTTTTGTGATGTATGACACAATGTGGCTGGGTTCCTAAATGTTTCCTTCATACCATACCACTATGCAACTTTGACTGATAGAAGAGGGTAGAAGACATCTGTCTAAGGGTGTTTTCACACCTGCCACATTAGTTCTACTTTATATGGACCACAATTTGTTTTCTTCCTTGGTCTTTCGGAGCCTTCCTTTTGTGCAGGTGTGAATATACTCAAACGAACTCTGGTTCAGACCAAACAACTGGACTGAGACCCACTTTTTGAGGTGGTCTCTGTCCACTTTTAAACAGACTCTGATGCGGTTTGTTTCCGGTGTGAATACGAACCGCCTACGACCCGACCCAACTTTTTGGACTTAACAAGTCATATCTGATCCTTTTGGCTGAAAATCCTTTCGGCAAATTGTCTCCATCGGCTTACTGTATGATTCGCCGACACAATCCCAAATTTAGAAATAGAACTTCGCAAAGCTTGCATTGAATGAGCTGCTTTTGACACTCAAAAGAGCAGAGCAGAAATTCATCAAGCATTACTTCCATGATAGTTTACCTCCATTTCTGGGTCTGTGCTCTGTCCTGCCCTAATCATTTCTGTCCAATGGGAGCAATGACTATCACACACGGCATTGTTTAAAGTATAGTTCACTTGCAAAAAGTAAAATGTGAAAGCAAACTGCACCAAACAAAAAAAAAAGTAAGTCAGCTTTTGGTCCAGACCAAACAAGTGGACCAAAGTACTTTCCAGGTGTGAATACACCCTAAATATTCATTTAAACTTCTTCATTGCTATTCCTAATGACAAGTTTGTCACACAATTTCACCTTTCACCAGTTAGCCTCTTAAAACCTTCAGCTACACTTCATTTTTTGTTTGTGACATCACAGTCTCTTGCTGCTTAGTTTACCGGCTTGTGGTCTGTTTATTTTTTCACATTTTACAATTTCACCATCTCTTGTTTGTTTATGGTTTCTAGGATTTCTGTTCTTTGCAGTAGTTCTTGGATTCGTTTTTAGAGCAATGTCATATCTGTAAAAGTCAACCATAAGCAATGGTTGGCCCATAAAATAAATAATAATTGTAATATCTCACTAGGTAAAAGTGTTAGTGCATATAGGGTTTATGGACAATAACTAAATTTCAGATAAATATCTAACTATTTATCTTCCAGACTAAATCAAAACAACATTTTTTTTTGTAAAGCATTAGTTAAAAAAACGTTATATACATTTGTTCAGAAAATAACCAGAGCAGTATTTTTGGTACTTTATAGCAGAGGAAAAAGAATGACAGTTGTTTCTATACTGATGAACCATACTCTGGATGATTTCTGGTCACAACAAGTCACCTGCTGACAGGGTGAGGAACTATGTGGGAATACCAGGTTGTCCCACCATGGTCTGGCAATGATAAAACAAATCCTTTAAAAAATGGTGCCCCCCATCACCACCAAAATGTAATCATCTGTTCCTTGTCCTAATACGCACCTTGTCTGAAAACGTCATCAAAATCTGTTCATAACTTTTTGAGTTATTTTGCAAATAGACAGAGGGACATATAAATACATAACCTCCTTGGCGGAGGTAACAGCAATGCAAAAGTTTTCACACTCTTTAAACTTTTTCTGACTTTATTGCATTAGAAACACAAACTTTAATGTACTTTTGTGGGGTGTTAAATGACAGAGTAAAACAGTGCATAATAATTGATCCCTGTTTGCTACCCCTAAATAAACCCAGTTCCAACAATAGCCTTCAAAAGTCACCAATGTGTCAATACTACTGCTCTGCAGGGCCCCGGTTTAGTTAGCAGTAAGGGGGTGATGTTCCGTATTTTTTCAAATTTGCTCCTCCATTTCACAACACAATCTTTCCCCATGGTGACACATTATGATGGTAGCATTATGCAGTGGGGATATTTTTTTTCAGCAGGAAGAGGGACTCTAGACTGAGTTGATGGAAAGATGAATGCAGCTAAAAATGGCTTCAATTGTGAACAAAAAAAAAAAAAAAGCTTTTCAAAGTCAGATCTACCCTTGTGTGTGTTAATGTTTTCACAGGGAACCACAATGGCACATCTGTTTTCAGATGGTTGTTAATACCTGAACTATGCACCTCTCTAGATCTGTGCATGGCCACCAGTGTGTGTCCTGGCCATTAGATGGGTTAATTCACATGTAAAATCACTCAGCGCCTAATGGTGTGGTAACAATGACGACCCATTCTTGTTTTCTTATGACACTGGTGTGGCAGCCTAGTGTTTGCTGTTTCTAATCCTACCATTGACAAATGTATAGTGTATTTACCTACACATTCTATTAAAATCACATCATTTATGTAAAAATCAGGTTCAGACTTGTATTTAAAATAGTCAGTTCAGTCAGACCTCCCTTTTTGATAGTCCAGATAAAATCACATTGCCAGATTTCCTGTCAAATTGGAGAATACATACAATATTTTATTCTTTGGTATTTTCTTAATTTTATTTCCCCAAGGTTCCTTGATTTGAATATTATATTGAGAAACAACAGGCTTATTAGTGCAGTTGACAGGAAAGCTCTGACAGTGAACAATAACAATTTCACACCCTGACATTATTCATTTTTCTTTTTTGTGACCCTTTTTTATGAAGTTTCCGTCTCCGACTACACTTCTCTGTTATTAAATAGTATATGCAATTACAACACTATTATTAACCGTAATAATTTTATTCCAAATTTCTGGCCAGTTTCTGTTGCCCTTTCCTGTCTCAGTTCTGCTGCTATTATTTGAGCAGTTTTAGTGTGAGTCATCTCACTTATTTTGAGGCCTAGTAAATGCCTGTGCTAAGGTGAACATTTAGACACCCCAACTCTTTTGCCACATAAGTGTTAGAGCAGTGGTCCCACCAGGGAAGGGGTATGGGTGGGCACAGCCATAGAACCGTGTTTATAAAACACTGTATGAGCATCTATTTGTGTTTATTTAGTAGTTTTCACGATGCTGGAAAGTGTTTTGGAGATAGAAGAATTATCCTGGATGCTCTTAAATAGTAAAAATAAATATATGCACCATTAAAAACTCTTTACTGTGATTTTTTGATATGAAGGGCTTGTATATGTTGGCTGGGAAACTTGAGATACTGTTTTCTAGTCAGTCTGAAATATACATTTGTAGAAACAAAACAAAAGACAAATTATCTGTGTCTATATATTTTTTGTAATTACTATTAATAGTACAACATCTCAGCATTTTTCAAAGTCAGCCTTTGGTTATGATACTGGTGTGCCACCCTGAGATTTTTAATGGCCCCATGTGCCCCCCCTCCAGTGAAATATTTCTGGGACACCACTGTCTTAAGAGTTGCTGATTATAGTTTCCAACATCAAGCTCTTAGCAGTGACCACTGCTGCTGACCTTTGTTTAATAAATCCAATAATTCAAAGCAGTTTCGCAATTGTTTGAAGATTCTTATTAACTGGATTAGATAGAATGAGCTTAACTAGGTTAATTTCAAGCAACATATAGAACAGAACTCAGCTCCTGATGCTTAAGCAAAAAAGAAATTATCCTTCAGAAAAAGATTCTAATTTTACTAGTATATAATTTTACTAATATATTTAAATAGTTTTTTTTAAATCACATTTAGTTTCCGCAATTGTAGTTTTTACTCTTTTTTAACTATGATTTAAATAACAGGGATGCCTATCATTCATGCACACGCAGAACGCAGCTTCAGTCGGGCTGAAAAACTTTGCTAATGGGATCTTAAGAAGAGACTAAGTATTAACAGACTGTTCTAAGTTTCTGGCACACGTTGGTTGTTTGCTAAGCTTCAGGCTTCCAACGTCTGTTTAAGAAAACAGCCAAAATGTGATCCTCCATCTGTACATCTGAACAAACCCATTAGACAAGCAGTGCATTTGTCTGTAGGAGATAAAGTCAGAGTTTGTTGGTTCTCTTTCTGTGACGCAAATTTTACCTTTATTTTGCACCATTTCCTTTTCTACCAGTCTTGCAACCCTGATCTCACCTTACAGCAAGATTATCACTTATGTTACCTTTTCATTCAACAGCTTCAGTATTGAAAAAAAATAGGCTTATATTTCCTTAACTTCAAAGTGTTGTTTCTCTGTGTCACATTCATGAAACTGCTTTTTTACTGCCATCCCTTTAATTGCCATGTTTGTTAAGCTGTACTATAAATTAGCAGAAAAGATTAACTCCATCACCTCCTGACATTTTACAAAAGTTTTAAAAGATACCGGGTCTTTATAAGGTGTTAATGTTAGGTAAATGTATCATCGGTGTATTGAAAAGTGTCGAAGCATTTTGCGACTCCTAACTGTACACCATTATTTAGTAGCATGTTGAACATCTCTAGTGGCAGAAACTCCAATCATGTCCTTCCACCGCCGTGCTTAAATGTTGATTTGCTGTTGGTTTTCTCAAGACAGGAAGAGAAGCTGAAGCCTGCGGTTTGTACTTAGGTGTGGTGCTATGTTTTTTAAGAGAGTTAAGGCTTTCCTCCTGTAATTCTATCTAGGTCCCTTGTATCGAGGTCCTTATTGTTTGTTACAGTTACCAGGTTATCTGAGGGTTGTTGAGGCTGATCTACTGTAATTCCCAGATGTCACTGTGAACATTTTGAGATTTGTTATTCTAGGAAAATATTTTGGCTGTCAAAAATACTTGAATGGCCTTGCAGGGCTTCACAAATAATTGTAGAGCAATAGCCGTTCCCTGAAGAGCCTATAATTGATTGACATTAGGTTAACGTGCACATACTGATGCAACATACCTTCTTAATTGTTATGGAGGCTAAAGCATTGTTTTTAATTTTGTATGCAATGATTCTCCATTTTGGCCAGGTTTCTGTGAAATAATTAATTACACCATGGTTTATTATTATTATATTTACATACATTTAAGAGCTGTGCACAACCAGATATCACACAAAATTTCAGGTTTTTAAGTATGCTAGGTGTTGGGTGTGCTTACTTTTTTTAGCATTACTGTATTATGTGTTAAATTACTGTATTAAAACATTCATCTTTACAAGTTCTGTGTTAATATAATTTATTTCATTCTGAGACATAATCTAAAAACGGTTCCCATCTTGTTGGGTCCTGACATGACCTGAAATACTCACCTGTCACATGATACTGACATGTTATTTTAAAGGATTTCCCAAATCAGACTGAGGGTACAGGATGTCAGCATTCCAGAGCTCTAAATGCCAGTACGTTCATCTGGCCTCGTTTAAGAACTTCGAGTTAATCTGGATGAAAGGATAAAGTGGCGGCAAATTGTGTAGATCATAAGGTCACACATTACTTTCAGGATGTTCCAGATGTTGTGAGTAATAATTGTTTCATTCAAAAAGCTACAAAATTAAATGTAACGCTGTGCTTATTCAGCTCTGTTGTGATTGGTACTGCTGACAGGCATTTAACAAGAAACGGACTGAAACTAATTATTTTTCTTTCTGTATTTGCGTAGAATGATCGATTTTCTTCTGGAAAAAGTATCTAACAAAAGTTAAATAAATTTTTAATATTTTGTGTAGTCATGAATGATTTACAATGCATTTACATAAATAGATACAGTATATTAAATATTAATGAAGGGTGAATTTATTGAACTGCAAAAAGGAAAAGACAACAGCGCACATATACATTCTGCTGTGTGTTGGAAATACTGCCGCCATTATAAAAAACAATTATACCCCCTTTTAATTAGGGCTAATGTTTTGAGCATTTAAACATACTGTATGTTGGTTATTTACAATACTGTTAAGCTTTTACACCACCTCTAATTTATTTAGATTTTCCTTCTCAGAGGCCATATTTTCTTCTAATCTTTTAAAGGAGTCTTGTTAAATCTTCAATTTAAATTTTCTAAAGGCTTTTCAATGTTTTTTTTTAAACCTCGGCTCCTTTTTCACCTATTATTTACCAGTCCATGATCCTCACATTGATACTATATTGTATATTTGTTCATTCTTTAAACTACCACAATAACCCATATTTCAAGGTTTATATTAAACAAATCCCCAAATTCTACCTTGTTGGTGTTTAAATGCTATTTTATGCTAAACAGATTGTTTTAATTTCCCTTTTTTTCACAGATTTGGGTAAAGAAAAGTGTCAGGTAAAAACTAGTTCATAAAAACAGTTTTTTTTCCTCCCTATGGTTTAATAGCCTTTTAATAGCTAAATCACTCAGTAATAAGAGTTAGGTTGCCTAAAGTGAAGCTCTGTCTGGAAATTAGGATGCATGGTGAAAAATGGAAGAATTTACTTTTTTGAAAACGAACTGAACATCGTCTCTGGTGGTATCGAGAAGACAGTGCGCTCCCTGTACAACTCGCATGTTTAACAGCAATTTAGATTAAAACAGCCGCTGTTTTTTTTCCACCATGATAGTACTTGTTCTAATTACCATTTCTTTGATATGGTTCTTAAATAAACAAAAATAGAGGTTTTTTTTCCCTCACACTGATATTATTACTGCAATATGGCAACTGAAAAATGCATGTATCTACTGAATTCTGACTGAAATGAAGCTGTCTTTAAGTATTGGTTTGTGCTATCTTGCACATTTATTTACAGACCTTTTTTGTGGATTACTTTCAGAACAGGCCGTTTTGCAAGTCTAAAGAGGGACTATGGATAAATGTATCATTGACTCATGTCTAATTGAGGTCAAACTGTAGCTTCACTGTTGAAATCATGTCTGTGGCTCAGTGGATAGACTTCTATAACCTGAAGTTGATTTTGAGTTGTGCGCCAACAATTTTGAATTATATTACAAGGCCCCTATGAGCTTCTGCTCATTCCTTTTCTTCTCCTCATTAAAACACACTGCATGACAGGTATATTTTGCATGCAAACTGAAAGCAATTTGTAGATGTTTGCACTTCTCCCAGGCTAGTATCCTCATTCCAGCGGGAAACCTGGAGCACACTGATTTCCATGTGTAAAGAGGCTGCACCAGGTGTGGAATTTATAGACATCAAGAGCATGGATTGTTTGTTGCACCTCCTTGGTAAGATCCTTCTAGCTGAAGCCATAGCAGCTGATGGTTCTGACATGCATTGCAGCCAAGGTGCCAAGAGTATAATAATAATTTACTTGGTTTGCACAGTCTGAGGCTTTAGCCTGGGTATGAGTCCATCATAGGCAGTCCTGCTTAACATTCACATATTAGCAATCCATGCAGATGTCCACCAGCCTGAAATCATGAATAAGTTACTAATGTTGCGACCACGCTCTCCCATGCCTCACCCTGGACCCTGAAATACTGCCAACATCATAATAAACCACCACTACCTTTCTATTAAGGTTTGTGTGAGTTAAAAACATTCTGAGAACTTTCTTTTACTATGCCCAAGATGTCTGCTTCAAAAACCTGCACACACTCCACATTCTGGCTGTTTTTATAAAGTTAGAGTGTGATCTTAATCTTTCTGAACCAGGCCTAATGAGGCATTTGATCATTTTGGATTCAGTTCAGTAAGCTATTGCTCAAGACAGATCCACTAAACAAATAATACGTGACGTGCAGAGTAAGCATTACATTTTATTCTTTGTAAGCTACCAGAAAGCAAACCCATTGCTCTCCCCCTATAAAGGTCATGCTGTCTACAGTCCACAGACCAGCAATGTTAGTTTGGATGAGCTCTGAACCACAATCCTTCATGGATTACAACCCTCGGCCCCTCCCACACTGCAAAATCATTTTGCTAATGGAACGCCACGAATGGGTTCTGAACTGCTGTTCAAAAAAAAGAACAATTATTTGTAGGGAGGAACAGATAATCCATTTTGCCTACACAGACCTGAGAGAGCACCCACTTATGCTATCAAGTGCACCGGAGACACTCTAATCCATAATCCACTCTTCATTTCTGATTGCTTACATCAGGAAATTGCTTGCATCATATGTACAGACCTGGAATAATAACCAAGTAGAAACCAGGCATGCTTAGACTGCTGCTCCAAATGGCTTGGTATGCAGGGGTGGTGTAACAGCAGCAACTTTTAGCAGTTAATGGAGAGCTAATGCTTTGCCAGACACTTATGTAAGTGTGTGGCTGTCTATCTACAGTATATGAATGTGTTCTTGTTTGTGTATGTTGAAACATAGTTAAAAGATAAAAGAAAAATAACACATTAGGTTTTGTTCAGGTTGTTTTTCCATGTAGTAGAATACACAAAAAGGGTTGTAAAATTTAGTTGCAGCAATGCTTTGTTGGCAGATGTTTGAGACATCTGTCAAAGGATGTTAAAATATGTCTGGAAATACTGTACTAGAAGATTAAACATGAATGGAACAGATAATTTCATTATTATTATTTGTATTTTCAATATTCTGCTGCTTTCTTATACATGTAGGTAAAATGGCACTATGCTCAGTATAGTTGCATACATATAAACACAGTCTTGCCAAAGTATTCCTACCCCTGAACATCTTTCCATTTTGTCATGTTAAAGCCACAACTTACATATTTTTGGGGATTTTATTTATAATGAACAGCACAAAACAAGGCATAATTATGAAGTGGAAGGAAAACAATTCGTGGTTTTCAAGCTTTTCTATGAGTATAAATTAAAAAAAATGTGATGTATTCAGAGCAGCCACCCTATGAAGGTCTGTTGGAGAAAACCTGAGAACACAGCAGAGAGTTTTGGAGAAATTTAAAGCAAGGTTAGTAAATTTAAATAATGTCCCAGATTTTGGAAATCTCAAAGAGCACTATTTAATCTATTATTTGAAAAATATTATGGCACAACAGAAAACCTTCCTAGACATAGTCATCCACATGAACTAAAGAGGTTAGGTAGGGAGAGCAACAAACAGAGAAGCAGTCAAGTGGCCCAGCTTCTCCATCTTTGGTGGAGCTGCAGAGATCCACACTTCAGGTGTGAGAGTTGACAGAAAGACTATTAGTCTACAAAACTGGGCTTTCAGGAAGAGTGATCTTTTATCAGATTTTGCTTCTATGGAGAAAATGTTAACCTGTAAGAAAAATCAACAGAAGAGATTAGAATTTGTATGATCCCCAAAAATCAAAAACACTGCTCAGTGGTGTAGGGGTATGGGGCTTGTTCCCTCGGCATCAGAGGTTGAGGGGGTCCAGGGGTGCAAGCACCAGGGCTATTGTGGAGGTGGTGGGGAGGGGGATAGTTGGGCTGGGCATTTTGGTGCTGCCCTTCACTGGAAGTGGGTCTAGCATGAAGGTGTTGATGGTTGGGTGGATGTGCTGCAGCTGCTGGCTGAGGTGGTTAGGATGTAGTGTAAAATGTAAATAAAACAGAATACAATGATTTGCAAATCCTGTTCAACCTATATGCAATTGAATACACTATTAAGACCAGATATTTAATGTTCAAACTGATAAACTTTATTGGTTTTTGTTTTGCAAATATTCACTCATTTTGAATTTGATGCTTGCAACAGGTTCTAAAAAAGCAAAGACAGGCATGTTTACCACTGTGTTGTATCACTTTTCCTTTTAACAACACTCAATAAACGTTTGGTATCTGAGGACACTAATTATTGAAACTTTGTAGATGGAATTTGTCTTTCCCATTCTTGCTTGATGTATAACTTCAGTTGCTAAATAGTCTGGGGTCGTATTTTGCGCTTCAGAATGCCACACACATTTTCAATAGCACACTCAGCATATGTTTGCAGTGAACATGTGCTGAATGAAATAAGCAGGGATGTGCCTGAAAAAGACGTTTGGAAATGTTGCTCGAAAACCTGTATGTACTTCTCAGCATTAATGGTGCCTTCACAGATGTGCAAGTTACCCATGCCATTGGTTTTAGTTTCATTACCTGATGAATTAATTATGAATTATCTGGTTCTGAGTTTTGTATTTATTTAAAAAAATTTTATAACCACAAAAGGTTAAAAATGGTATTTAAAAACAGAACTCTCTGTATTTAATTGTTTTTCTAAAATGTTTTACTTGCTCTCAGCTGTTGTTGACCTCCAAGGCTTTCTCTTCTCTTGTCATTCTTCTGTTTCAGGTGGTCCAGGTCCCTGTGGAGTCCTGTGAACAGTATGGTACGTGTGCTGAGTGCCTCAGCGCTGGTGATCCCCACTGCGGCTGGTGCGTGCTGTACAACATGTGAGTCTATTCCCTTTATTTCCTCATACCCCCACCAAAGCGGACGGATTAAAACTACAACGTCACTGTTTACCAAACTGCTTGCAGGGAAGCTGAGCGAGGTTAAGCCTGCAGTCCCATAAATGTGTGCAGTTTGATATAGCATTTTTATTATAGTATCTGGAGCTCCCCATTATCAACATCTGCCAGGACAATTGGAAAACCAGGGAAGTGGTTGCTGGACTTTGTGATCCCTCATAAATAGCGGCATTTAGGAAAACAGAAGCTGCATGATCTTCAGATTTCATTGTCTGCCAAATGAAAGGACAACGGGTGTTAATGGAGGAAAGAGGGATTAGCCTTGTAGCCACAGCCAGCGTAGCAGTTGCACTTTCTGCATACCCATGGAACATTTTGGACCTGACGGAGCAAGCTTTATTTTGTCCTTCTTAATTATCTGACCCCAGGTTAGCTTGCATAACACTTCAATATGGAGCAAAAGGGATTCAGAAGATTAAAAGCATGCATTTCTGCAACAGCCGCTGTGTTTGATGCTGACCTCAGTCGGGGATTTATCCCTGGCTCATCATTTCACGTCTGCATACCAGCTAGCAATATCTTAATGGTGATCAGCATTATTTAAATTATAGCTCTCAATATTATCAAACTCAAAGGATTGGGAGATTAAAAAAATTATGCTTTTTAAAATCAGAATTACCTCATTAAAAATCTGCTACTTTTTTCCAAAGCTAATTTTGTCTTCAAATCTCATTACACTCTTTATTTGAATTAAACTTATCTGTGAGTTAACAGGCTGCAGGTTCTCTCCAGTTCCAAACAAATCTCCCACACTGCAGAGTAAAACTACTTTGTTTTTCTGCCCTATTAAATTCAGATTGGGGTCTTTTTCAGCTCTCTGAATGACACTCACAGTGTCATGTTGACTGCTTTCAGCATTTCACTTTCCCACCCGTGTTGATTTGCACCAAAGCACCTTTCTAACGGAGTGGGTAGCGGGTGTCTGTGTACATGGAAAAGCCTGAAGGAAAAAAAAAAGAACAAATGGTTTGATCAGACAAAAACACAATGAATGAAAGAAACAAAAATAAAAGGGAATGAAAGACAGTCAGAGATGAAAGGTGCCTTTTTTCTTCGACACTTCAGCTGATGAGCGGTCAAAAGGTGATCTGTGCTCCATTTGCCTCAAGGAGCTGAGCCAGGAACAGCTGCCACCGTGTTTCTAATCCACCTTTATATTGAGCCATAATTACAGCGGAGGCCTTAGTGCTCAATGAGTTCTTTCAGGTGGTGCCATTCCCTCAGCTGCATCTGAGCCTGTGTTACTACTGTCTCCTTTCACTACGCATTCAAAGAAAGACATCACAGTTTACAGCTAGAATACTCCATGCGTTTGCGATTACAAGTCAACTTTACAGCTGATAGTCTGATCCTCTCCTTTTTAACAGTCTTTTTCTATCAGAACATGCAGTGATGAACCCTTCACAATTCTCCTTTCAAACACATAAGTATAACTGGAACAAAAGGTTTCTTAGAAACTAATCCCCATTTCTAAGACTGGACAAACTACTCGACATTTCCAGTATCCACTTGTAGTTTAACTGTATGTTCAGTGTGCTTTTGTCTCTTGTAAAAATCCTTGTGATGTCCTGCTGTGCTGCACATCCTTTCACTGATTACTTTTAATTGCATTTTAGGATTTAGGATTTAAAGCCTCTTGCTTTGTAATTTACTGTAAAAACAAGCAAAAAAATAAACTCTGATTAACATGCTTGCTTACTTGTGATGGTTAATTGGATTTTGATACTGATTTAAGTAAAACTGTTTATATACATCCATTGTTTTTTGCTTAAATGAGATCGGGCTGTGGGGATAAAAGATCCTGGAGGGAAACCCAAACATCCCTTTCCCTAGCCAACAATATCCAGCTTATTCTGGGGGATCCCAAGACGTCCCGGAGCTTGAAGGAATATATAGTCCCTCCTCCCGGCTTCTGAGTATGGCCCAGGGTAACCTCCAAATTAAGTAGTCCAGGAGGCATCCTGATCAGATATCCGAACCACCTCAGCTGACCTCTATTGATGTGGAGAACCTCCGGCTCTACTTCGAGAGGCACCCAGATGACAAAGTTATTGACCTTATTTCCGAGGTTTCTTTTTTTAATCATCATTCATATTTCGACAATAGGAGAGGGTCACATTGTAGACAGATCTGTAGATAAAGAGATTTACTTTTCGGTTGTACCTAGTCTTTCTTCACCATGACACATACCCTGAATTCATCCATCCACCTCCTGCTCCATCCTACTATTGCTCTCGACACCAAGATACTCCGCATGAGTCAGAGACTAACTCCCGACCCACAAGGCGTATTCTACCTTTTTCCAATTGAGGACGTTGGCCTCAGACTTAGAGGAGCTAACTCTGGTCCTGGCTACTTGACACTTGGCTGTGAACTGCTCCAGTGCAAGTTGAAGGTCATGGCTCAAAGAGGAGAGATCCAAAGGAACACAGCTCTATTTATACAACTAGAAAAAGCATTTTCAAAATAGGGATCGAAACAGACTGAGAACTTATCCACTGCTGGAAGTGGGTGAATGGATGGAGTGACCTATATTTTGCCCATCCATGCATTTTCTACACCCACTTAATCTTTGTAGGGTCGTAGGGGTTCTGGTAATTATCTACAGTTGTCTGTCAGTGGGTGAGATGCTAGGTACAACCCGGTTTAGGTCACATGTCTATTAAATGGCCAACACAGGGATACACACGACAAACTACCATGTGCACCCACACTTGAAGGCAAATTAATGTGACAATCAAAACATGCATGCTTTTGGATGTCTTTGGACTGTGGTAGGATGCCAGCGTGAAACCCGTGCATGCTGGCCACAGTGTCCAGCAGCTATGCTACTGGTAATGTAAAGCTGTGGATTTCCTCTAGACTGATCCTCTAGACATCATTAATTTACTCTTAAAAAGTGGTGATAAATAACAGAGCTGTAGAGCTGCTCCATAATGAACACAACTGTACCCTGCAACGGTCAACATTTGTTTTCAGTCAGGCTTTTCAAATCAACAGTTCTGAATTTAGCTGACATAGAAACAAATCACATAAGCATTACATTGTTTAGACTTTATTTAATATATTACACACATTTTAATAAAAATAATTTTGTTCCACAGGTGTTCAAGGAAAGATCGGTGTCTCAGGGCAGAGGAGAGCTTTCGCTTTGCGACCGACATTGACCGCTGTGTGAAGGTTATTGCTCACCCGGACAGCATCGCTGTATCAGCACATAGTGTCCCTGTGAGTTACTTATCATTCCAACCAATTTCTGCACAGTCACTCCACTCACAATGCTAGTGTTTGTGTGCAATCACCTTGAGCAGCCACCTATTCAATTAAGTGTAAACTCAACAGAGATGAGCTTTGTGAGAGGTGAAGTGTGGCAAGACACGGGACTCTCCCTGTAGGGAATCTATTGGATTTGTTTTGGTTTAACTGTATTGGACTATGAAAGACTAATTTGATCCATTGTAAATTTGGAGATGAAGCCAGAAGCTTATGAGTTTCATGCAGTACACTGATTAAAAAAATAAAACATGCAATAAAAATAACTAAGCACAGATTTTCAAATTAGCTTGTGTCCAGTGTTTTGACTCAGTTACAATATACAAACTGTTCCATTCATTACTTTCAAGATAGTTTTATTTTTCCCTCTAGCAGTGCATTGTGTTGCCATCAACACTTTAAATTGTACTATTGCTTTTTTTAGCTCCTGCTGGAGGTAAATAATGTTCCAGACCTTTCTGCTGGAATCACCTGTTCATTTGGCCAGCAGGCCCAAGCAGAGGGCCACGTCAATGGGAATAGAGTCATGTGTCTCTCGCCAGCAGGGAAGGAGGTTCCTCAGATATCAGAGGGACAAGGTGAGTGCAGATATTAAAGCTGGAAACTAAGGGTGCCCTGACCTGTTGACCTAACAGATGTCATTAGTATTAATCTATTGACATCAACACTTTTGGTAGAGGCATAATATTTATGAATATGTCTCATTTTTGTAAACTTTTTAATGAAAGTTACAATTGTAACAAACTGATGTGCATATGGACAGTCTTTGAGGTGCAGTCAGGAGCAGTGAGATGTTGCATCTGGGCATCTGTGTGCACTTCATAACACAGTAGTGATGGTATCCAGTCAGTGGGTGGTTGCTTTCAAAGCCAACATGGCAGATAAGGCACCTGTCTCACTATCAAATGAGCTGAGTTATGAGAGTATTTCAACTTTATCAAAGCTTGAAATGGTCTAAAGTGTGGGAGTACTTGATATTAGCTCATGATAAACAGAGGGTTAGGATGCTCTGTTGTGAAGCACAGCAGCACAGGCACAAGGCATGATGAGCATCTGAAGAGATGACACCCAGGGGCTACAGATAAATCAACAGTGGAAATTTGTTTACATTTTATGGTATGCAATAAATGAGAATATATATTGTGAAAACAATAATTTAAACACTAATCAAACATTTTATGGGACGAAAATTAATAGTTTAGATTAATTAAAAACATAGTTCATAGATTCTGTTGAAAAAGTTCTTATTGGCAGACTTACATCGTTAAAGATTGTGAGTTACCTCTGATTTATTCATATTTTGCTTCGAGACAGACTTCGCTGAAACCTTTTAAAGTGGTCTGGAGTCATGTTTCTTTAGGCTTTCACCATTAAAATTTTTGTTAGAACATTTGCTATTTTTTTCCTCATTTTCAGTTCTTACTTATTTGATTTTTGGTAGCAATGATACTTAAATCTGATCAATTAATCATTTAGGCTTAAATAAGCCCCCAGACTCAAGGGATGTACCAGTGTTTTTTGTAAAAAAGAAAACCAAGAAAAGAAATATACTTTAAGGCACTTTGCTGCTAGCCTGATTTATCTTTTTATCAGTTACATGAATTTCAGGCATTTTCATCTGCTGTAGATAGTTTTTAGATGAACACTTGTTTAGCCCCTTGCTCATTTTTACAAAGTTTAATGAATTGGACAGAAGTTTTTTTTAAGTCTAAAGAAAAACTTCACAGAATATTTAGAAAGCCTTGAAAATTAATGATCAAAACCACTTTGTAAGGTTACAGCAAAGTCTCACTGCATGAAGCAAAGTAGATAAAAGTCCTGCACAGTACTATGAATGTGTGATGTGAATGTAAAATGTTTTAAATGTCATTTTTTCAACCAAAATAAAGGTCCCATTTAGTGCCTCAATATTAGTATATTTTGTAGTTTAGGTGAGGACAAGGTGCTGTAGAATTTCTTTCAACCATTTAGAGTAATCCCTGAATTGAAGTTTTTTACTGAAGCTTTTCAGCAGTAGGCCTTTCCAGGAGTCCAAACAGCAGGTGGCTCTTTGCTCTAAAATGATAAAAGTACTACAATGTTGACCACATTTTGACTTCTTTCTGTCTGTCTTTGGCTCTTTTAATCATCCTTTTTATGTATCTTTGACCTACACTCTCTTCAACTAACTGTGGTCTCTTTTTAACCCCCTCTTTCAGACTGGGCCGGTGTGGAGCTTCGTCTGAATTCGAACGAAACGGGTCAAATGGTTGCCAGCACAGAGGTGAAGTTCTACAACTGCAGCACTCATCAGATGTGAGTGCAGCACCCCCCCCCCACACACACACACACACACACTCTTGATTTGTTCAATAGATGGAGGACCTTAATTTAGGGCAATGATGTAGTGATCTTCCAACCCCACTTAAGATCATGTTGTTAGATTACCTCAGAGTTCAATTTATCTGTCAGGTTTCATTTAAATCAACATGAAGCATTTGTCATGGCCTGTTTATTCTGACTTTGCTTTAAGTGGCAGTTTGTTGGCTTACTTCTTACTGATTTAATTACAGCTGACATGTTTTCTCTTTGGTAAAACACACTCGTTAACCTTTTCTTTTTGCAAACATGCTTGTTTCATGTAAGTACTACAAAAAATATTTTACGATTTATTTCTAGGATAGTTGTTACCCTAGACAAAACCATTTTGAACACCAGTTTCCCATTGTTTGAGCGCTAGCCTTTGTCAGACTTGCATTTTTTCTCTGAGTCTCTGGCCACAGCTGCAGGTATGATTTATTGGACCACAGTATGGTTTTACTACACATAAAGCCATACTGTGGCACAGTAGGTTTCATTGCTCTATTCTTTATTCTAGTGACAGAGTGCATTTATCTGCACAAATAAAGATTTAAGCACAGTTTGGACATTAAGTATGCCTATAGGTTCTGAAATTTTTGGTATTTAAATGCATCAACCAATAATAATATTAGGGGTGTGACGGTACATGTAGTTGTACAGAAAATTTCCAGTGTAGCCCTTTCGGTTCGACACACACATGTCCCAAAAAAATACAGCGTTGCTTTATACCTGATCACATGCACAATGTTTATATGTGGAACTAAGTGTGCAATGCAACGTTCTGTAGCTCAACATTAAAAAGTGACACCAAAATAAAAATAAAAAAAAAACATAGTGGACTTCCAATTATCAATAATCTCTGCTATTTGGGAACATTAACTCTCCAACCAAATGTAGCTACAATAGAGGAAAAAAGCTGGATCAAGACTTTATGTCAGCGTACGCATTTTTCAACAGCAAGAAGGTATTTTGCACTTAAAAGCAATTACTCACCTGAAACAACATCAGGCAAAATGTACACATCACTCATTCGGGAGAACAATTCCAAATACAGCTGCCTCCAGCGTTCAACCAGTCCAAAACACTACACAGTATGCAAGATATGATGACACACTGGTTGTGTGGTGAGGAGTCCCTCTGACCAGAGAAGATTTCCCAACAGCAGTCCTTTTATTGTGCATTCAAGTAGATCTCGTACACTGGATTGTTTAAATGTCAAAGCAACTCCAAAATGATTTAAACCTTTTTTATTCTTAAATGTCAGCACAATCTTGTTAAAATATTTACTATTAAGCATTTTCAAGTGATCCATCCATCCATCCATCCATCCATCCATCCATCCATCCATCCATCCATCCATCCATCCATCCATCCATCCATCCATCCATCCATCCATCCATCCATCCATCCATCCATCCATCCATCCATCCATCCAATTGGAAGATATCACTTTGGACTAATATTTTAAAATCAATGTGAGATTCTATTGCAGTAAACCTTTACTGTCTGGCTGTTTCTTGGAGGATGGCAATCTCCAAGGGCTGCTAAATGGATAAGCATTAGACTCACAAACTCCACTCTGACCTAACTTTCTCTCAGGGGAGCCTGCCGGAGAAAATCATGAGACACTGTGTTTTTTTTTTGTCCTCCTCTAGTGCCTCGAGGGCAGGTAAAACCATGTAAATTAAAGAGCACTTTATTTAAATGCCAACCAATATAAGCTCCCTAACTGGGCTGGGAAGCTGTTTTGACTATGAGCCATTTTGCAAATGTCAACTGTATTAATCACAACAGTAAACTATGACAAGAGGCTTGCATTGTGCATAACAATTACAAGCAGGAACAATAGCACATCTTATTAGGATGAACATGAATTAATTGTCTGTGTCACCTTAAAAAGACTCCTTACAAACAAACAACTTTCAATGTTGTTGTTAGAAACACAAGTTAGTTAAAACAGTCAAGAGGCCAAATCACAATGCAACACAATTCTTACAATGTATTCTTTGTCCACCTTTTCTGCTGACTTAACTGTAGTACTATGCTGACTACATGGAAATGAAAGTAAACTGGAGTTCCCTGAAGAAGAGTGCTTTTTTGATTGACTGGGAATTAGTCAACTATGTACACATAATCCATTTATTCACTTTAACTAAAACACGAATGCCACAACATATCCCTAATAAGCCATTAGAGGGAAACAGTTGGATGCTCATCACATCTGCTCTACACCAATATGGCTTCCATTAGCTGCAGGGTGACCCTGTATACTCGTGTGATTAATATTTCACACCAAACATGCTCCTAAACCTGCACCTCCTTTCCCATCTCCCTCTCTACGACCATCACCTCAGCATCACATCAGCCTCCATAATTAATTATCCACCGTTTGCAGCACCCAGCCAGTCCAGTTTCATAGTAGAGATACACAGCCCCTCCCCTCCCCTCCCCACTCCACCCCTCACCCACATTTTTTCCCCCTTATAGCACTTTTTAAGAGCATTTGTTGGTCAGCATAAGCTGCAATATCAGAAGGCTTGTGGTGGTTTATGTCTCCGTTGTGGCCATTCAATATATTTGCATTCAAGGAAACAGAAAAAGTAGGGAATTTTTTTTTTTTTTTTCTTGTCCACCAGGAAAAGTAGATGTTTTCCATTTGGTATTCTTTTTAAAAGAATGTTTGCAATTTAATCGAGATGGCGGAGGTTGTTTAGGGATAACTTTAATCCACAAATGTTTGCTGGAGGCAACTGAATCCGAGCCAAGGATGTTGCACAACCCTACCCTGCCACTTTTAACCCACATAATCAGATGACGAATGGCTAATATAAAAATATCACCTGAAAATAAAGAACAATATGCGAGCTGCAAATGCTATCTTAAGAAATTTTACAATTTTTAAGTCATCAGTGCCAATACTTATTGGCAAATCTAGAAATTCCTATAAGATAATGTTACAGAGGCATTTAAATTTTGTAATTTATACTTTTTTAAGTTGATCACATGTTTAGTCTCTTTTACGCTCTTGTCAGAAATACAGAAAGAACACCTCCTGAAATCGGAATTTAAACTGGGAAAGTCAGAAGTTGATGTAAAGCCCTATATGGCTGCTGAGTGTATTGAATGCAATGAAGTTGCATCTACAGTTAATCCAAAAGTAATTCATACCCCTGACAGGTTTAGATTTAGTTAATTTTTACTTAACCAACAAGTTTGTTTGTGATTGGTAAAAGGACAGACATCTCTCAAAAATCATAAAACAATGTAAAATGAGGATCAGTTTAAAAATAAAAGCACAGATTTAAAACAATGGCATGTCATGAATCATTTATATCCTTCCCAACAATCAATGGAAAAATCTTTATTGCCATTACAGCAGTCAAAGCCCTATTTTTTAATTGCTGAGCAGTTTCCACTGATATTTAAATGATTTTGTTTGGTGATGAACTCCAAGTCTTTATGGGTGGAAAGCCTCAGCTGGTTCTCTGTTAGATTCAAGTCGAGACCCTGGGTGGGCCACTCCAAAACTTTAATAATACTTCCATTTAGAAGAAACATGTCAGTTAAATCTTAAGATTACTTCAAACTTGAATCTGCCAGAGGTATGAATAATTTAGGGCTTAACTATGTAAACTACCAGCACTTTTGACAGTCAAATACCTTGCTTTGTTGTTTTGAGACTGATTAGGTTATGTCCATATGTATCAAAAATTCAAATCCAATTGTATAATGTTTGTTGCTACATTTCTGCACCAAAACTTGTAACACTAAAGAGTGTTCATGTATGATCATGACTTTCTTTCTGTTCAACTTTTAACTTACTCAAAACCTTTCTCAATTCATATACTACAAGCCTTTTACAGCCCTTCACCTTGATCTACTTCCCTCATTTAAGGACAAGAGAACATGCCATTCGAGTAAGGCAGATCTGTGCTGTTCTTTTCAATTTAGCAACTGACAACAACAAATAGCTGTTTGCGTAAACTTACTGATATCAACAGTCATTTAAATATTTTAAAAAGTTAAAGACAACATACTGGGACTTTAACAAGCAAGCAAAACTAGACGAAGACCCAAGTTTACCTTGCCACCACTCACAGTGAAGAGGATGTTAAGGATGTTCATCTATAAGGCTCTGTGCTAGATAAGTGAGGTAACCAGTTGTTTCATGAGGTCACCAAGTCTCCATAACAACTATTAAATTCAAGCATTTTGCACACATCTTTGGCGGGCTGCCAATAAGTGTGGAGGGGACTATTGACAAGCTAAAGTCACCATACATCTAGAAAGGACACTGCAAGTCCTTGATGCGTCATAGCTCTGTGGTACAACAATTAACCTGTTTAAAGATAACTTTCAATACAGAAGATTTGTCCACTAAGCCTCCTCAATGTCATTTTTTATCATCTCCAAAATGAAAGACATTGAGGCTCAGTGAATTTAGAGAACATCCCAGAAGATGTCTCGAACTAAGAGCTTGCAGTTTTAGCATATACTGAAGTGCATATTTGTTTACAGTATGAAGTCATATATATTTCTTTGTGCAGGTGTCTCTCATGTGTAAACAGCACATTTCGCTGCCACTGGTGTAAATACCGCAATCTTTGCACCCACGACCCGAGCAGCTGTTCTTTCCAAGAAGGAAGAGTCAATGCTTCAGAGGTACAAAAACACAGAAATACTGCATCTGATTTAAGCATCGCTTTCAAGAATACCATTAATCTGCTGATATGTGACACTTTTACCTTAAAGGAACTGAGAAAATGTAGCTCTACAACGAAGAATCAACAAGATTAAAAGCTTACAGCCATGTTTGTGACTATGAAAGGTCATGAAGGGATGATTTGAGCTTGTAATAACATTGCCAACATGATTTTGTTGAGAAGATATAGCTGTTATGATCTTAGTTTCAAGAATAGTTCAGCTAATACAAGTTTTTTTTTAGGCTCATACAGAGTTTTAAAGCAAACCAAATCTGTATTTATGAAAAATCTTTACTTACTGCATTGCATAAATCCGTGCAAGAGCAAATTAGTTATATTTATACTGATACTTTTGCCCAATATACCCTTTTAATCCCTGTTCTACGTCGGCCTCTTTGCTTATATAACAGGGCACAAGCTTATAAAAAAAAGGCACATACAAATATGTAGAAAAGGCTTTGCAAATGCAGTGCAGTGATGCCTTGTGTCTTACAACTGAAACCATAAATTACATGTAAGCAAAACGACACGATTTCTTTGTCATTGTGTGACATTAAATCAGACTAAACCTTTTCTGTTGTAGGTCAGTGAGGATGATCTAATCTATTTATATGAGCTAATTGCCAAAATAATAGGATAAATATAAATGTATTTTTAAATTTTTTTTTATTGCTTTCTTAAGCATCAAACGTTCACATCTCTTTAAACAATTTGGAAAAGCCCAGATAGTCCAAGTTTCTGATAGGTTAATTCACAACATTTAAGTAATTTGAAAGCACACCTGGGGATGTATTTTAAGGCAACACTTCATACACACTACTTCCATGTGTGACATCATGGAAGCATCAAAAGAAATCAAGCAAGCTATCAGAAAGAGAACTGTGGAGCTCTACAAGTCTGGTTCATGCTTGGGTACTGTTTGCAGATACCTAAAGGTGCCATGTTTATCTGTTTAAACAAGCATACACAAATGTAAACACCATGAGAATTCTCAGCCATTTTACTATTCAGGAAGGTAACAGGTTCTGTGCCCTAGAGATGAATGCATTTTGATGCAGAATGTGCAAACAAATGCCAGAACAAAGCTAATGACCTGGGGAATATGCTATCTGAACTTGGCAAGAGAGTGTCATTATTCACAGCGAAACAGATCACACACCAGTATGGGCTAAAAGGCCACTGAGAGAGGGAGAAGGCAATACTCCGAAAGCAGCTTAACAAAGACAGATTACAGTTTGTAAATGCACAATGGAATAAGGATCTTAATTTTTGCCAGCATATTATGCGACATAATAAAATTAAAATTTCCTGTTTTTGGCTATAATAACCATTTTTAGATCCAGGGAAAAAACAAAGAAGTCTGAGAACATCACTCCAGTTAGTTACAAAAATAGGCTTAAAGACAAGAGAACCGTTTTTTGGAGTGGCGTTCACAAAGCTCCGATCTCACTCCCATAGAAAATTTGCGGGCAGAGCAGAAAAGGTATGGTTGACCAAGCCGACCTACAAACCAGGTTTGATTCACCTCTATAAGGCTTAAACTAATTCAGCCAAGTCAATTTGTTTAAAAGGTAATTCCACCAAATGCTAATGAAATGTATACAGGTCCTTCTCAAAATATTAGCATATTGTGATAAAGTTCATTATTTTCCATAATGTCATGATGAAAATTTAACATTCATATATTTTAGATTCATTGCACACTAACTGAAATATTTCAGGTCTTTTATTGTCTTAATATGGATGATTTTGGCATACAGCTCATGAAAACCAAAAATTCCTATCTCACAAAATTAGCATATCATTAAAAGGGTCTCTAAACGAGCTATGAACCTAATCATCTGAATCAACGAGTTAACTCTAAACACCTGCAAAAGATTCCTGAGGCCTTTAAAACTCCCAGCCTGGTTCATCACTCAAAACCCCAATCATGGGTAAGACTGCCGACCTGACTGCTGTCCAGAAGGCCACTATTGACACCCTCAAGCAAGAGGGTAAGACACAGAAAGAAATTTCTGAACAAATAGGCTGTTCCCAGAGTGCTGTATCAAGGCACCTCAGTGGGAAGTCTGTGGGAAGGAAAAAGTGTGGCAGAAAACGCTGCACAACGAGAAGAGGTGACCGGACCCTGAGGAAGATTGTGGAGAAGGGCCGATTCCAGACCTTGGGGGACCTGCGGAAGCAGTGGACTGAGTCTGGAGTAGAAACATCCAGAGCCACCGTGCACAGGAGTGTGCAGGAAATGGGCTACAGGTGCCGCATTCCCCAGACCTGGGCTACAGAGAAGCAGCACTGGACTGTTGCTCAGTGGTCCAAAGTACTTTTTTCGGATGAAAGCAAATTCTGCATGTCATTCGGAAATCAAGGTGCCAGAGTCTGGAGGAAGACTGGGGAGAAGGAAATGCCAAAATGCCAGAAGTCCAGTGTCAAGTACCCACAGTGAGTGATGGTCTGGGGTGCCGTGTCAGCTGCTGGTGTTGGTCCACTGTGTTTTATCAATGGCAGGGTCAATGCAGCTAGCTATCAGGAGATTTTGGAGCACTTCATGCTTCCATCTGCTGAAAAGCTTTATGGAGATGAAGATTTCATTTTTCAGCACGACCTGGCACCTGGTCACAGTGCCAAAACCACTGGTAAATGGTTTACTGATCATGGTATCACTGTACTCAATTGGCCTGCCAACTCTCCTGACCTGAACCCCATAGAGAATCTGTGGGATATTGTGAAGAGAACGTTGAGAGACTCAAGACCCAACACTCTGGATGAGCTAAAGGCCGCTATCGAAGCATCCTGGGCCTCCATAAGACCTCAGCAGTGCCACAGGCTGATTGCCTCCATGCCACGCCTCATTGAAGCAGTCATTTCTGCAAAAGGATTCCCGACCAAGTATTGAGTGCATAACTGTACATGATTATTTGAAGGTTGACGTTTTTTGTATTAAAAACACTTTTTTTTTTTTGGTCGGATGAAATATGCTAATTTTGTGAGATAGGAATTTTGGGTTTTCATGAGCTGTATGCCAAAATCATCCGTATTAAGACAATAAAAGACCTGAAATATTTCAGTTAGTGTGCAATGAATTTAAAATATACGAATGTTAAATTTTCATCATGACATTATGGAAAATAATTAACTTTATCACAATATGCTAATATTTTGAGAAGGACCTGTACATATGAAGAAAGTAAAAACAAAAATTGCTAAAGAATTCAGCAATTATAGATAAATTTAGCAATCTTACCTAACCTAAACTTGAAAAGCTTAGTCTGGTTTAATGTCAGACAGAGAGAAAAATATTAAAATGTTTTTTTTCCAGTGTATGTTTCCTTTCATGTTACAGTAACAGTATGTGTGTGGGTATCCTTATTAGTAAATGTTTTTATTTGCTCTTATAGGACTGTCCTCAGCTCCTCAACTCTGGGGAAATTCTCATTCCAGCCGGCGAGGTCCGACCAATTACCCTGAGGGCCCGAAACCTCCCTCAGCCGCAGTCAGGCCAGCGGGGCTACGAGTGTGTGGTGAACGTACAGGGTGTAAGCCACCGTGTCACGGCGCTGCGCTTCAACAGCACCAGTGTGCAGTGCCAGAACAGCTCGGTATGACCCCGAACACGCTCGGTGGGAGTCTCGCAGCTGTCAAACAAGAGACAGTGCTTGAGATGCTCTGTTGTCAAGCTGTGCTTGGTGTATCAACATCAATGAATGTTGCCTTAGATGTACACCATAGAGACAGGAAAGGGGAGGCAATGAAAAGTTGAAGTGATGAAGAAAAGTGCAAAACAAGAGAATAAAAAATTACTTTTGTCTCTGAATTTTGTGAAAGCAATTCAGGATCATCATGGTTTCAGAGGCACCTCGTAGATTCCTCTGGATTTCTTTTCTACATAATGCTAATCACATGGTAAATTTCAAGGCGCAGCATATACTGCAACATTATGACAATGTATGAAAAGGCCATTTACCTCAGATTTGGATGATTGGTCACCCCAGCCAAGGTTTGTTCCCCTACATGTCAAAGAGGAGCGGAGCAGACAACCATAGCAGAAAATGACAGATGGTTAAAAGCCTCGTCTCTCCGCTGCCCTTTCATCTTTTGATTTTCCCCATTCGGTCTCTTTGTGTCTTCTTATATTCTCTATCCTCTATCTCTGTTTGACTTTTCTCTCTCCCTGCTTCCATTTTCAACGCTATTCCCTTTCAATCTCGGTTTTCTGGTTTCAGTACATATACGAGGGTGTGAAGATCAGTGACCTGGCGGTGGACCTCTCCATTGTATGGAACGGCAACTTCATCATCGACAATCCGGAGAAGATTAAAGGTGCCTCTGCCATCCATCACTGCCAAGCCAGAGGAGTGTAAAGTGCTCAATCCACAGGCAATATATAGTTTATAGAGAGCACTTCAAGGCTACCAAAAGGCCTTGAGAGAAAGTTCACGATATCAGCGAGTTTTATCAAAGAGCAGCAAATCACTTCTGTGCCCAGAGGGGCAATGGGTGAATCTTGATATTTGCTCATCTTGGACCCCCAATTGGTTTCTTTTTTTGTCAGTCATGTTTAAAGAGAAATCACTTTTAATATTTCATATGTTCCCGACACCCAAATCAAAGTCAAGGAGGCACTAAGTGTGGCCATGAATTGTAATATTACTGATATTTTTAGTCACTTCAAATGGGATACAGCAGGCTAAAGTGAGTTAAATACAAGTTTAACATTTTTTTTTTTCCTTATGCTGGACCTTAGTAAAAATATTTATAACCCATGAACCTTTTTACATTTTGCCATGTTACAACCACAAACTTTGGTGTATTTTATTGGGACATGGTGATCTAGCCGTGAGGTTGAAAAATTAGAGCATTACTAAAAGAAGCAGAAGAGGCCCATGTTAACTCTGGAGAAGCTGCAGGCATACACAGCTCAGGTGGGAGAATCTGTCAACAGATTGCTTTAGTTGTGTACTCCACAAATCTGACTTTTATGCAAAAGTATCAATATGAAAGCCATTTTTGAAAGAAAGCCCCACTGAAAGTATGCTACAAGCCTTGTGGTGGACACAGCAAACATGTGGAAGAAGGAACTGTGGTAAGATGTGAAGAAAATTGAATATTTTGCTCTATATATAAAATGCTATGTTTGAAAATGTGTGAAATCTGACACAGTACATCATACTGAAAGCATGACTGCCGCAGTAAAACATGGTGTTGGCAGCATCATGCTGTGCTATGATGTTCTTCAGCAAGGAATCTGCATTGGTATTTGGTAAAAGTTAATGAAAAGATGGATGGAGTTATTTGAAAGCCACCATTTGCTTTACACTTTACATTTATAAACTGCTTTGTGTTTGACTCAGACATAAAATCCAAGTGAAATACAGATGTTTGTGGTTGTAACATGACAAAATCAAGGATTATGAAAATCTCTTTGCAGTACAATCAATATAGTCCAATATGTTTTGTTAAATGTGTATTTTTTTTATTTTTTTTTGTCATCGGTTTTTAGTCTCTCTAGAATTTTTAGGCTTTTAAAAATTCTAAAAGAAGTCACATTCCTTGGCTTTTACTAGCTAAAAATCGTTACTGTATATTATCCTGCAGTGCATCTGTACAAGTGCAGCGCCCAGCGAGACAGCTGCGGCATGTGTCTGCGGGCTGAAAGGAAGTTCCAGTGTGGCTGGTGTAGCGGCGAGGGTCGATGCACCATGAGGCAGCACTGTCCTCCCATTTCCCCTTACGCCAGCCGGTGGCTGGACCTTTCTGCCAGGAATGTCAAGTGTACCAATCCACGCATTACAGAGGTTTGTTGCTTCTAAATGTTTCATCTCATGCAGACATGTGTGTAGCTTTACCAGTGTAGTTATTCGCATTCATTTTCATCACCAGCCTGATCTTTCAGTTGACCGACACATGAACAAAATAATTCCATTTATTTTATCTTTTTGTGATTCATAACCTCTAAAATTGGCAAAACAAACTGAAAAAAAACAAACATTTTGACATGAGTTCAATTTGTTCAGAACGTTTAAACCATGGCCGACAGTTAGAACAATGCTTTTAGTGTTGCTTCAACATCATGCCAAATTCAACAAAAAGAGCTTCTGAGAAATAAAATCTGAAAAAGGTTATTGTGGTAAATGTTCTTTATCTCCATGGCGGACTAAATGTCTGGCAGTGGGAATAGAGAACTAGAAAGTTTCATGCAGCAAGAAAACTTTAAAGTAAAAGTGTTGAATAGTGTCATAATGTGGTTGGAAAGAAGACCAATAAAAGAAATGCGTAATCATCTTAATATAAAAATGATAAATTGTGGAAATACTTTATGAAGTTGAAACTTCATAAAACAATATAAAATATATATATATATATATATATATATATATTTATCTAAATTGTAAAGTAAACCAGCTCTATAGCTTTAGTCAGTTGTACTGTATTGGAAAAACCTTCCAGTACATCATGTCAATGTGTGGTAGTCAGGGCTTTAAACACATACATTTTACTTCCAAGCTTCCCAGCCAAATGTCTGTTTACCTGAGACTATCTGACATTTTGTTCCATGCCAGCTGAATACCTTAAGTTCTTGACAGCTAAATGAATTCAGTCTGTTTAGAAATGAGTGATGGACCTTTTATGTCCCAAACCCCTGTTCATTCTCTTGAATAAGGCACTGTGGGTCATGCACGAAGATGCAAGGCTCTTCTACTTCAAAGAGCCGGCAGCCTTTGATGTCCCTGTCACATTATTAGTGTTTCTGAAGGAGCTGAAGCAGAATGAATCAACTGCCAACTGCTGCTCGACAGCACAGGCAGAGTTACTCCGGCATTGCTCCTGTTGTGCTCTATAGGTCCGAATGTTCCATGCTGGCATGGTTTACTTTTTTCACTGGAATGGTTTTTTCAAGGTTTTGTCATCCTCTGAATTACTCATTAAAATAGATTTTGAATTATCACAGATGTCAAATCTTTTTGGATAAATCCACTTAAAAAGTATGTTTTAATGTTACTTTTAAATGTGTTGCATCCTGCAAAGCTTTCAGGTCAAAAAAACTCATGTAGTTGGTTTAAAATTGAAAATTGGAAATGGAAAATCAGAAATCCTTGCACAAGCAAAATCTCACTTAATTCACCTGTATTTTCTGTCTCCGTCAAATGTAGGTAAGCCCGGTGGCAGGACCAGTGGAGGGGGGTACGCTTGTCACTATTCAGGGCCTGAACCTGGGTCTGTCCTTCGCTGAGCTTGTGGGTAATGTGGAAGTGGCAGGAGTGGAGTGCACACCACAGGAGCAGGGATACGTCACTGCTGAGCAGTAAGAGATGCTTCTTACCTTGTCACACACAAATGCACTCATTTTCTAACTTACTGTACCTTGCAAAAATTACACCACTAGAACTACTTACATTTTGTAATGTTGCAACCACAAACGTTAAAGTATTTTCTTAAGATTTTAAGTAATAATCAATTCCAGCGTCCTCCTGCCACATAGCAAAGTTCTCTAGTGCAGGGCACTTAACACTAAGTTGCCTCCTGATTGGTGTATGAATGTGTGCATGTTTGTAAATGATATTGTGTAAATGTGGCTCTAGTGTATGCACTTTGAGTGGTCGGTATGACTAGAGAGCATTATATAAATTCAGTCCATTCACTGTTTAGTTATATACTTCCTAAATCTAGCTTCGATGTAAGAGTTGGAATAAATAAATAAAAAAACATTGTTCAAAGAAAGTAAGTATGAGACAAAATACATTACTTTTTTCACAATAATTTGTTGCCATTGATGGAAATCTAACACTCCCCATTACCCTAATTGCACCATATCTATGTTAAAACTTATGTAGAGCTGCAAAACCTAAGTGCTTATTTGATATAATAAAACAAATACTAATCCACCACTTGTGTCATTTTTTTATGGAAATTTTAAGCAGATGATGAATTAAAACACATAAAAAACAAATAAAACTATCCCTTTTATACCAGTATATTTAAAAGCACAGCTCATTTCGATGTAATCTTTGAGCCAAAATGATTGAGAGCCATGGTGGAGGGCTTTAAGAGCAACATTCAGCTCCAGAACAGCACGTTGCAGAGCCCTGTGTTATACTGGCCCAGTCAATGTCCACACCTGAATTATTTTAAGCAACAGTAGCAAGATTTGAAAAACAATGGTTATACATGCTGTCCATCCAATCTGGTTGAACTTGAGCTATTTTGTAAAAAAAAAATATGCTAAAATTTCACTCTCTCAATGTGCACAGCTGATAGAAACAGCCGGACTGACTTGCTGCAGTAAATGTAGAGAAAGAAGAATTATTAAATCAGGGGTGAAATATAAAACTAAATATCAGAATTCATTATTTAAAAAACATAATAATATCTGAAACATTATCCTTCCATGTCACAATGATGTGCTATGCTGTGTTGTTCCATCACATAAAATTCTTTGTGGCATGGTGTGGAAACAATCATCTCATTTTGAACGTGACTAAAACAAAGGAGATGATTGTAGATTTTAAGAGAAACAGGAATAAGTCAAAAACTATTTCTATCATGGGAGAAGAAGTGGAGGTGGTGGAGGAGTATAAATACCTCGGTGTTCACCTGGACAACAGACTAGAGTGGAGATGCAACTGTGAAGCCATCTACGAGAAGGGACAGAGCAGACTGTACTTCTTGAGGAAGCTTAGGTCCTTTGGTGTTTGCAGCAAGATGCTGCATATCTTTTATAAGTCTGTTGTTGAGAGTGTGATCTCTTCTGCCATCATCTGCTGGGGAAGCAGCATCAGAGCCAGGGACTTAAAAAAATCTCAACAAGCTGATAAAGAAGGCTGGCTCTGTTTTGGGGACTCCTCTGGAACCTCTGGAGATCATTGTGGAAAGAAGGATTCTTCATAAAATGAAGAACATTATGGAGAACCCTGAGCATCCTCTTCATGAGACTGTCCTACAACAACAGAGTGTCTTCAGTCAGAGGCTTTTTCAGATCTGCTGTAAGACGGAGCGCTACAGGAGATCCTTCCTGCCCACAGCCATCAGCATCTACAACGGCTCTTTGTGGAAACCTTCATAATATGAGCTATAACAACATTTAATTTCCCTTTGGGATTAATAAAGTATTTTTGAATTTGAATTTGAATTGATGGTACAGTCCTAGAAGCAGTCGTTCCGGGTTCGAGTCCCGGACCCGACCACATTTGCTGAATGTTTCCCCATCTCTCTGCCCCTCTTTCCTGTCTGCCTACTGTCAAAAAATAAAAAATAAAGGCCACTAATGCCTAAAAAAAATCCAAATTGAAGTTTGTGGTTTAACGTGACATAATGTTAAAATGTCTAAGGGGTATGAATACTTCTGCAATGCACTGAGCAAAATTCTGCACACACCCAAATTCTATTGCCTTTCATACTCATACAGCTTTATTTTTTCATTACATTAAGACTGTGAATTATGGCTTGTGTGCAAGTAAAAACCCTGACACGCCTCCCCAGGTTGCAGGGGGGTTTGCATTGCTCCGGTGGTGTCAGCCAAAGAAGGAGGCAGACAGTCTTTGTGTCGTCGTTGTTATGAGGCTGTCGGTACAGCTGTAATTGAAATGCGCTGCATGTCGCTGACTGGAAGGACAATCTGTTAGTCATGTGTTTCTCTCACAGGCATGTAATGTGATTCGGACCAGGCTGCAGCAACTTTATTTATACCCTTGTATTAAGGAGAAAAACAGAGGAAAAGAAAAGAACATGCCAGCCATAAATAGGAATCCTCCATGTGAAGAAGAGATAAGCCGGGACGATTCATTGGGTGCTCCAATTGTATGGACAACTTATGGTTTCTTTTGCAAAGCTTTGGATTCAACAGGGCCATTCATTCACCTTACACAGCGCTTTAAAACATGACATTACAGATGTTACAACCATTAATTTCAGCATCGGGTCAGTTGCTATAATGACTTATACATAACATGCTTTATCTTGTTGACCTGACAGGCAATGCTGATTTATTGAAGAAACCCACGTGTTGTCATGGCAACGGGGGGTAATGGTGGGTGGCGGTCATGCCTGTGATGAGGAGGAGTGTAGTTTATCATTCAGTTATATTAGTGTTATAGGTTTCCTATTAGAAAGAAAGATGAGCCTCTGTATTGACCCGCAACTTCTATGAAAGTCTGCTTCAATCACAGTGACCAAAAGAGAGCATCTTCTACCAGTGAGACTCATGACGAATCATACCGCAGTCATGCTTTTATGTGTGTGTGTGTGTGTGTGTGTGTGTGTGTGTGTGTCAGGATTGTTTTGTTTTATTATTAACCAAATGTGTGATGCCAATGGCTTGCAGTAGCCACCTCTATGTACTATAATATTTTTGCCTTTGACAGGATTGTATGTGAGATGGATGCAGCTCTTGAAGGAAGTGCCCCAGGTCCAGTTAAGCTGTGTGTTGGTGAATGCAGACCAGAGCTAAGCACACAGTCCTCCCAGATCTACACCTTTGTGGTAATTCAGTTTGTTCTGACACAAGCATTGTTTTTAATCCTGTGTTTTTTTTTTTATTCAGACGTAAGAATTACCCCAAAGTTCAGTGAGCACAGACAAAACCCCACAGTAAATTATGATTTAAGACTAAATGTGCATCCCTAAAGATCTTAATGTCCATTTGCCAATTATTGTCAGATAATATATTTCAAAAAAGACAGTTAACTGTTGATACATGACATCTATGGTAATTAGCATATTCCTTACATCATTGCACAGTATGTGTGGCCTACTTTCACAGTGCCTTTAATATGTTGTAAACCAACAAAACAATTGCACATAGTTGTGAGGTGGAAAATAATTTGTTCTATGTCCATTTTCTATATTGCTTAATCCTTATAGGTCACCTATCTCCACCAGTCATAGGGTGGGAGGTGAAGTACACCCTGGGAAGGTCAACAGTCCGTCTCAGGGAAAAGGATACATAGTTTTCTAAATATTTTAAAAATTAAAACCCGACAAGTGTGTTGTTTATTTGAATTTAGTCCCCATTACACTGATACCCCTAAGTAAAATCCAGTCACTACATTAGTATATAGAATCTATATGTGTGTAATTTAAACTCATTATATATACATCTGTTCTTTGAAGGCCTCAGAGGTTTGTTAGAAAACAAGATCAAGAATCATGCCAGATAGGTCAAGGACACAGTTTCAGAGAAGTTTAAAGCAGGGTTAGTTTGTACAACAACATGTAAAGCATTGGACATCTCACAAAACACTATTTAATCTGTCAACTGCAAATGGAAAGTGTACGGTACAAATATGTATGGGATATATGCAAATATGGTAGTCTGCATAAACTGACTGACCAGGACAGCAGAGCATTAGTCACGAGGTCTAGACCCATGGTAACTCTGGATAAGATGCAGAGATCCACAGCTGAGATGGAAAAATGAGTTAACAGGACAACTATTAGTCCCGCACTTCAAAAACCTGGACTGTATGTAAACAGTGGCAAGAAGAAAAGTCACAAGATGTCCTGTATGCAGTTGCCACTTGTCATGTAGGGAACACAGCAAACATGTTGGAAAAGCCACAAAACACCATTTGGGGCAGAAACCCAACAATGGACACCACCTTTAACACGTCATCCTGACTCTCTACCATAGTGTGTGGCAGCAAAGCTGGTGAGAGTTAATGGGAACATGGATGCAGCTAAATACTCGGCTTTCCTGGAACAAAACTGTGAGGCTGCAAAAGACTTAAGGCTAGGTCTGAGATTCGCTTTCTTGCAGGGCAATGATCCTATAAACACAAACAGAGTTACAGTGAAATTGTTTACATCAAAGCATATCAATCAAGTAAAAGTCCAGACCTAAATCCAACTGAAAATCTGTGGCACGACTTGAATATAAATGTTCACATATGCTCGCCATTCACTCTTGAGGTGCAAAGCTGGTAGAAACATATCCCACAAGACCTGCAACTGTAACTGCAGCAAAATCTGGTTTTACGAAGTACAAGGGGGCTTCAAATAGATTGCAAAATTGTGCCATACTCTTTTCATTTTCAAACTATGTCTTGAACAGTGCTCTGTGACATCTTTAAAACCTTGGGATAGAAACACAGCCCATAAAAACTACGTTCCTAATCGCAACCACTTTAAAATCAATGTAAGTGAAATTCTTTAAATTTATAAAGGGCTACATAAAGAGAATACACTTTAAACAGAGGCTGTATGTGTGTAACAGCCTGATTACGCAGCACACAGACAGCAGAACCTCTTTTTGCAAAAACAGAATGTTTGTGTGTGAAATCTTTCAATCTTGAATAGTCTAGCGCTGTCAAATAAAGCACTGTTTCATGCCAGCTGTGAGAACTGCAAAAAACATCCAGTTCTGGTTTGCTGAGTAAAAGTTAACAAAAATCATGAACGAGCTCATCTGAACATGTGAGTGCACACCGTGACTGATACATGAATTTTATTGATAATATCAAGCTGATTTTTCACATTGGACATTTATAATTCATCATACAGTACAGACCAAAGGTTTGGACACACCTTCTCATTCAAAGAGTTTTCTTTATTTTCATGACTATGAATGTTGTAGCTTCACACTGAAGGCATCAAAACTATGAATTAACACATGTGGAATTATATACTGAACAAGAAAGTGTGAAACAACTGAAAATATGTCTTATATTCTAGGTTCTTCAAAGTAGCCACCTTTTGCTTTGATTACTGCTCCTCACACTCTTGGCATTCTGTTGATGAGCTTCAAGAGGTAGTCACCTGAAATGGTTTTCCAACAGTCTTGAAGGAGTTCCCAGAGATGGTAAGCACTTGTTGGCCCTTTTGCCTTCACTCTGTGGTCCAGCTCACCCCAAACCATCTCGATTGGGTTCAGGTCTGGTGACTGTGGAGGCCAGGTCATCTGGCGCAGCACCCCATCACTCTCCTTATTGGAGAGCATTGACCTGTTCTCTAATCTGAGCTGCTGTTAACCTGTGATTTCTGAGGCTGGTGACTTGGATGAACTTATCGTCCGCAGTAGAGGTGAGTCTTGGTCTTCCTTTCCTGGGGCGGTCCTCATGTGAGCCAGTTTCTTTCTAGCGCTTGATGGTTTTTGCGACTGCACTTGGGGACACTTTCTAAGTTTTCCCAATTGTTCGGACTGACTGACCTTCATTTCTTAAAGTAATGATGGCCACTCGTTTTTCTTTACCTAGCTGCTTTTTTCTTGCCATAATACAAATTCTAACAGTCTATTCAGTAGGACTATCAGTTGTGTACTGTATCCACCTCCTGCACAACACAGCTGATGGTCCCAACCCCATTTATAAGGCTTGAAATCCCACTTATTAAACCTGACAGGACACACCTGTGAAGTGAAAACCATTTCAGGTGACTACCTCTTGAAGCTCATCAACAGAATGCCAAGAGTGTGTAGAGCAGTAATCAAAGCAAAAGGTGGCTACTTTGAAGAACCACATGTGTTAATTCATAGTTTTGATGCTTTCAGTGGGAAGCTACAATATTCATAGTCATGAAAATAAAGACAACTCTTTGAATGAGAAGGTGTGTCCAAACCTTTGGTCTGTACTGTATATTTATTTTATATTTATATTTCAAAGAATGCAGATTTTCTGTTTTCTGCATAAAATGCAATTATACATTTAATTATACTAATTGCTGTTTAGTCTTATAAGGTTATTCAAGGGTGAAAAGGGCAAAATCCAGAAAAGAAGGTTTTCTGTACACAAAGTCTACAGAATCTGTGAATCTGTGTTGCCCTAAACATAATCAGACTTTGTTTTCTCTGTAGAAACCCACCATGTTGGCTCTGACCCCAGGTAGAGGACCTGAGTCTGGGGGCACCAAGGTTACCATCGTTGGGGAGAATCTGAGTGCTGGCAGCATTGTTAGTGTGTACTTTGGGAATCAAACCTGTGAGCTGTACAGGTGAGCCTGATGATAATATGATCCCCTGATGTTATGGTAATATTTCTTTCTATTAGAGCCCAGATGGAGAGGCACTTCAGTGAGATTGTCTCTGCACGGTATTAAAGAATTAGCCCTTTCTTGTTTTAATCAAACACAGGATGAGATCAATTTATTCAAAATTGTGCACATTAGATACAAGTGTGTGCTTGCATTTTAAATTAGGAATAAGTAATAATTGGTGAGGAAGTGATGAAACCCACATCAGACATTTCTTTCTCTGTGTATTTATAGAAGTCTATTTAAAGCAAAGATTTTGCACATTGTAGCAGTCAGATTGGTTAGCCAAAAGTGTCATTAGTTAGAGCACCCTCTAATTGTAGTTTCTATCCCTCTTATATCTGTTACACACAGGAGATGGCACAGGTTATAATGAATCCTCTCCTTTTATGTGTGGCTCATAACTGTATGAAGTTAGGGATCTGTCTCTACAGTAGTGAGAGGACAGATACAATCGAATGTATAAATAATTCTCTTTTTTGGTTCTCCCACCAGGAGGAGCATGTCAGAAATTGTGTGCTTTGCAGCTCCATCATTGATGGGAGCAGGACCAGCACAAGTCAGTTTGAGTGTCGACCGGGCCAAAGCTCCTGGAAGTCTCACCTTTGAGTACATAGAAGACCCCACAGTCCAAAGCATTGAACCTCTGTGGAGCATTACGAGGTACCACAGTGGGAACAGTTGCTTTCTTTATATGTTGCATCGATAAAAGCAACTTTAATGAATCCTTGTTTTATAACTAATTTCAGGTTAAATTAGATGTTATAGTTTTTAAGTCATATTCTAAACTGTTTAACTATTTACTGTTTATACTTGATATCAATCAATCAATCAATCAATCAATCAATACAGTACACATGTAAAAGTTTTATTTCAAATAACAAAACCAAACAGGTAAAATAATATTTATTTATAAATAAAAAAGCAAGAAATGATTTTATTGTAAAAAGTTATATAGTTAAAAAGTGGAAGGCAGATAGAGACACAAAATGCATACATAATAAAAGATTGCATTGATTTTCAGTTCAAGAAAGTTTAAGTTTTACAGTAGAATATTTTAGCAAAATGTTTGAAATTACCCATTGCTATTACACAGACATAGAAAATAATTATCTTAGAAAAAAGTGTCTGTCTTTGGAATCGTAGCTATTCAGCTGGTTCCCGGACTGAGAGCTGAAGGCTCTACAGCCAATTCTTGACCTGGAAATTCACAAGTAAATCTGCCTTCTAAGAACCAAGTACCTACTTGATACGCTATACTATAGGATAAAATATATTTAAGATTCTGTGGGGTCCTGGCATTGGTCTTTTTGTTAGCAAGAATAATTTCAAAGTCAGTTCTGAATTTCACAGAGAGCTGGCGAAAAGATTTCAGTATTGAAAAGATATGTTAGTTAGTTGCTGCATTTTGAATGATCTGAGATTTACTTTGGCAACTCTTTAGACGTCCTGATAAAAAGGAGATGTAGTACTCAGACTTTGCAGTATCACAGCAGAGAGAAGATGCTTCTAATTTTAAAGTAGTCCTGGAGATTTCTTTAGTACTAATAGAGTGAACAGAAGTTAGAGATGTACCAATTATGGCTTTTTGTCATTGATACTGATCTGAATCTTTTTGAATTGATTTTCCATTAACAGAGGATTGATCTGATGCTTAGAATTTGTAATCACTCACTGTTCAAAACTACATATACAAATATTTTGGTTGTGCATTCTACTTCAGGGTTTTCTGCCAGAGATTCATTGTTCTATCATTTACAAGAAGTTGTCTTGGTCTGAAGCAGCAAAGCAGGCCCATACCGTTACATTACCGCTACCATGTTTTACTGTCAGGGTGATGTTTTTTTCTTAAATGTTGTGTTGGATTTATGCCAGATGTAACACGATGCATACCTGCCAGAACACTCCACTTTTCTTTTGTCGGTGTACATAACATTTTCTCAGACGTTTTAAAATACATCAAACATTTCTTGGCAAATGTGAGACCAACCTTTGTCCCATCTTTGCCAGTTTCTATAGTCTTTTTTGATCTCCACAATGTGTCATTGTTTTGCTCTTTTTGGTAATTATGGTGCAATCTTTCTTGGAGAGGTCCAACACTGTTTTCTACATTTGTGAATAAAGGCTCCCACTATGGTCCACTGGCATCTCAAAGCCTTACAAATGGCTTTGTAACCCTTTCCAGACTACATGTCAAGGACTATGTTTCTCATCTGTTTTGGTATTCCATAGATTATGGCATTATGTGTTGCTTTTGGAGATTTTTTACCCTACTTCATGTTGTCAGACAGGTCTGACACTAAGCAGGGCTAGTGCTTGCTAGTCAGATTGAACTCAGCTTTGCAAGAAATGTGGGTGATCAAAGTGAATTTGTTAGTAAACAAGGGAGGCAATTAGATTGTCACATAATGCCAGATTTCAATACATACATTTTTATGCCTTCATAAATTAAATCATTGTTTGAAATCCTTATTTTGTGTTAACTCAAGTTATATTTGTCTAATTTAAATATATATTTGATGATGTGAAATATTTGTGTGATAGAATAGAAAAAAAGAAGAAATCAGTAATAGGGCAATACTTTTTCACACCACATTATGTACAAACATGTTATTTAAAATCATGGCCAGGAATCTGAAAGCTTATCTGCTCTGTAATGCAATAAATAGTATTACGTTTGTTCAGGATGTTAATGGCATCAGCAAAAATATCTGCCAAGTAAATTTCCTTTAAAAAAACATTTATAAAGTGCAGCATGAAAAAAAAAAAAAAAATCAAGAAAAAAAGTTATTACAGGTTAAATACACAAATGTTTTTATTTCTGGACTCTCCATATCACACTTAGGGTGAATGTGCAGCAATAAAACTGGGGGATCAAAAATATAACAATTATAAAATTGTAATTGTTTTTGTTATGATAAAAAATGAAAATACAGCAGAATGTCCCCCATCTTATTGCTGAGTTTTTCCAGAAAAATGTTTGCCATGTTGAAAGTGTTTTAGATAATAAACAGCTTCTGACACTGATAAGGATGGGCAGACAAATCCACTCATTTGTTGTGTGGAGGAAACACAAGCAGCAAACAGCAGAACAAAAAATTTAATCTTCTGGACAAACATTCCTAATATAGATGAGGATCATGTTGCTTTCAAGGCAAAAATAATAAATGGCACTTATTTCAGGTTTGGGTGGAATTACACAGCACTATGTCCCTGCAGATTAGGCCTGAGAGAGTCACGTTGGCCCCCAGCCTGGTGACAGGACAAGCTTTGTGGAGCTATAATCAAGAGCCCTCATCATGAATGTGCATTCCTACTATGAAGCCCTACAAGCTTGGGTGGCCTTTGAAGTGTGAGGAGAGAAGGACTGGCACTCTGTTAGTTTCACCAAGCTGGACAGTTTTACTTTTTTTCAAAACAGCATTTTTGCCCAATTTGTGTCCCTGTATTTATTTATCTTTTTCTCCTTGTGTTCTCTCCAGCTCCAAACATTTTCTAAGTTTGCACTGCAGCACATGTTATGCAAAGATTAGAGCGTGTTTTTTTTTTTTTTTAATCCAATCCAGAACACATAAACAAGTAGCACCTGTATGCTATACTTCATGCGATGGCAGTCTCACAGTCATAGCTGAATATAAAATAGCTGCCAGCTGGTTCTCCGTTTGATCTTCCTCTTCTGCCCAATAACAAAGGGCAACCTACCAGCTATACCTCCTCAAACATGCATTAATTCAAATTCTCCGGGAAATGATGAAAAAGATTGGTCTCTCTGCGGTTGCTGCTCTAATTAAATCACAGAGGAAAAAGCAGTTTGTGTTCATGTGCAGGCTACCTGGAGTTTGGTGTGTGCATACATGTTTAAGCAACAAATCCTCTGACATACAGCACTGTATAAACCTCACAACCATACAGATTTTTTTATGTTTAGCTTCTAAGGAACCAGGTTAAGGTAAAGTTGTTTTTTCTGGCTTTTTGAAGGTCCTAAAACTGAATTATGTAAACGTGTTTTTTACTGAAATTAATTTTCAGTCCAATACTTGTTTGTTAGTATGCAGTAAAAAAACACTAATAACTCTATGTGTGAACCATTTTTCTGTTCTCCACAAAACAGAAAACTGTTGTCTACAAAAAATGCTAAAGATAACAGTTTAAATGACATTTTTCTATTAACAAGGACTGCAAAAAAAAAGCTATTTAATTGTCAGGTGAGGATTTCACTATGGGAAGAAACATCTGGCCTTTTCAGTTTCTCCATCCTCTATATGCCAAGCTATCATTAAATAGCTCGTTATGAATCACCTTTTTGGTGCAAAAAAATACTTTGATGACTGTCAGTTTTGAAGATACATCTAAAGAAACTAGAACATTTTGTGTCGCTATACCTGGCAGCTGGTTATAAAGTGTTAACTCGTACAATTTAAAATGGGTTGTTGTGGGATTTGTAAGCATTGGGTCATCTCTTACATAGTGTCCCTTTGCTTTGAAGGGTCTATGTTGACTCATAGGTGTATGTTGAGTGGTATGACCAAATAAAAAGTGACTCTGAAATTGGTCAGGTAGAAGGACAAGACTAAAATGAAATGAAAAATTCAACAAATGTTCAAAGAAAAAAAATGATAAAACCTTCAGAAAGCCTGGACAGCTACAGCGAAAGAGCACTTTAAAAAAATTACAAGAATATCGTGTTCCTTTGAAGCAACACATGAAGAAATAGGGAGCAGCTCATATCTTCAGCAGAGTGCTTTAACTGCATTTCTTTTATCCAAACAGCGGGCACACCACCCTGACAGTGACTGGGACAAACCTGGATGTGGTTCAGGAACCTCGCGTCCGAGTCAAATACGCTGGCCATGAATCTGTCAATGTGAGTGAGACAACTTCTAACTCACTGCACCCATACAAATTCATGTTGCATCAACACGAATGCACACTAGCTTTGCACAGTGCCTTGCAAAAATATCCATACACCTTGAACATTTTTACATTTTGGCATGTTACAATCACATGTGTTTCATTTGAAATTTAAGTAACAGATCGAAACAAATTAGTACTTATTTATCAAGTATAAAAATCTGAAAAGTGTGGCACACACTTGTATTCATGGCACCACAGATACCCCCACTGAGTCAATACTTTGTAGAACCCGTTGTTACTGCCTTTAGAGTTGCATGTGTTTTTTTTATGCATGCTTCTACCAGCTTTACACATCTAGACTAAAACTTTTGCACAGTCTTCTGCTGAATAGTTCAAGCTCAGGCAGACTGAATAGGGAGCTTCTGTGATCAGCAAGCCTATCCACAGACACTCCAATGGTTTGGTCAGAACTTTGACTGGGCCATTCCAAAACATGAATATGTTTTAAGCTAATTAATTCAATTGTAATCTCTAATGTCTTATTCTCCCAGGATAGCCCTGTATTTAACTCTATTTATGTTCTTATCAACTTTGACCAGTTATCATGTGCCTGCTGCAGAAAACCATCCCCACAGCAGGATGCTGTCAACAACACATGTTGGTAACACAACACATTTGTTGTGTTAGTTTTTCGCTACTCATGCATTTTGAGCTGTGGATCTATGCGGTTCCTCCAGAGTAACCATGGGCCTCTTGGCTGCTTTTATTAAGTTGCACATTCTGTTTACTAATTAGTTGACGTCTGAAGTCAGTTGGCTGCGGTGGATTTTGTTAGGGGTATCAGAGTAAACAGGGCTGATTACAGATGCTCATCAGGCTTTTCAAATTTTCATTAGTAAAAGGTTCACTCGACAGTTATATGCCACTTTGTATTAGTCTGTCATATAAGTAAATTCGGGTTGTATATATATTCATGCAAGGAACTGTAATTGATTTAATTTGATCTTAACTGATTGCTTGTTTTAGTCAGAGATTGGAGCTGTTCACATAAATGACACTTTTACAAACTGACGTGGAAAAGTCAAGTTTTGGGATGTGATTAATGGTGCTAAGATTGCTTGTCTGAGCTGCTTGAAGTGATTGATTGTTTTAAACCATTGCAGCCCTGATGGCAGAATTTCAGGCACCCTCAGCCTGTAGTTTTTGACCACTAAAGGATTTGCCAGCGCAGTCTGAAAGCTCAAAACCCAAAAATCAATACTAGCACAGGTACCTGATGAGACTGCCAGAAAAACAACGATGGAAGTATTTTCTTTTTGCCGTTTCAAAACAGAAAGTGTAAGAGCTGGCAGTGACATGTGAGTCAAAAAGGTTTTTTTGTGCTTTGCCAGTATGCAGAAAATGTTGTGCCCTGAGGTAATTAAATGGTGTGTTATTGATGCCAGCGCTTAACCGAGCCAGTCAATTAAAATTGCGTGTTCTGTAGTGTCACTGGCAGGACTGAGATATAAAGGGATTAAAGCTGAACTTTTAACCAAATAAGCTCCAAAAAATAGCCACTGGGGAATTTTTTTTTTCTTTTGCATGTACTGTATCTTGTAAATATACCTTTGCAAGCATAGAAATGTGCAGAATTAAAGAAAAAATACATTCAACCGTTTGTCCTGTGGAACCTGTGAATTGTCTGCAGCTGGCTAAAAAGTCAGTAATGTAATGATACATTCTGACTTTCAAAGGGAATTGAAAACCAACAGAAAAACAGTACATGCATTTACGTGACTGTTTTAAGTTAAAATAGACCAAAACAAACAAAAAATTTTAAATGCTGTTTTCTTGAGGTAAAATAACTAATGTCGCTGTCTTAAGACTTTTGCAATGTTCTAAAAATGTATCAAATTGTAAAACATTCCTGCAAGCCTTAACATCAACACTGCACAATTCAGGAAACAATGCAATTGCGATATTATTGTTCAAGAACAATGTTGGCTGTGATTAACCCAGATTTTTAGACTTTTCTCATTGCTCTCAGTAAGCTTTAGGCAGTGGTCATCAAATGGAAAGTATAAAATCGATCAAAAAGTGAATTTTGCAAAATAGGGCCCCTTTAACATTATTTAAGATAAATAAATCTTGGATTATGATGAGGCAAAGAATCAACAGCCGCTAGTATTAGAAACAACTTCTAATTGATCAACATAATGTCTGCTGTTTAGAATTTCTATTAATTTAGAAGTCAAAGGAGCAACACTGACATAAATACAAACCTACTGCGCCAACTCTATTAAAGCAGGAAAAAGTGAGAGTGAAAGTTCAAGAAATTATCAAAGCTGATGAAAATCTAATAATTATTGGAGTTTATGGGATTTTCATAAACTGTAGTAAAGGTTTTAGGCCCAATTAAGATTCCAACCTGACTAAAAGGAGCAGTTTGGGAAAAAGAGTAACTTCAGTCTGAGAAACGTCTTTGCCATCCACTTCTCCCTCACCAGAACAGAGAGAACTATCCAGTTTAGATCTGGTTTGGACGGTGTTCTTTCATCACAGCACCAGCGGAACATTGGCAGGCAGGCAGTCCCGTCCCACTCTCTCCTTGCTTGGCAGGCAGAAAACCTCCACGCACAGTTCTTTGAATCAGCCTGGGTGTCACCCCACAGATGGGATGGTGCTGTTAACCTCGGCACAGGTGTCAGACCAAGTAGTTTGGGCCTTCAAAAAAACAATTTCTTAAGGCGTTGGAAAATCCTCCAAGCTTCTCAAATATAACACGACTTCACTCATGATGGCCATTCCATGTCAGGAGTTTTAACCCGCATACCCTTTAACATTGCATAAAATCTGATTCACATTGATTGTTGGACAAAACCTTTTTGAATGTTTGCAGCTTAAACAGATCATGATTTTATTCATAATGGATTTCACAAAATGAACATCAAATGAAATTCTAATGCATATTTTCCAGGCACTTCAACTTTCCTTCCTGAGCATGTCAACCCCTGAGGCTTTGTACTAATCATATTTTTCGACCTTGGGATCTTGTTGGCATGAATATGAAGTTTCTTATCTTGTCTAGTGATGAGATTTTGAAATGAACTGGGGCACATCAGCTAAAGCAGATGAAAGGTCATTTCAGAGGTGTTTGTGCTTGTTACACCAGTAAACATAAAAATGACTAATTTCCATAATACCACTAAACCAGGTTGTATGTTTGATTTGTTGTGCAAAGTTTAACTTGGAGTCCTGATTTGATTCCTCTGCAGGTATGCAAAGTTTTGAACACAACTACAATCAGCTGCTTCGCTCCTTCTCTGAAGGCGGATTACACTGCCCACCAGGAGGAGATTAAACATGTGGATGAGTTTGGGTTTGTCTTCAACAACGTCCAAGCTCTGCTCACGTACAACAACACGGGCTTTGTCTACTACCCCAATCCTTACCTGGAGCCTCTTAGCCTCTCAGGTGTTCTGGAGCAGAAACCTGGAGCTCCCATCATTCTCAAAGTAAGTTAGGAGTCCTAACTGACTGCAAGCGGAACTTAACTTCATTAAAGAATTACAGTACTTCGTTTTCAGTGTCATCTTAATTCTATTAATATTGCATATTAAGACAAAATAATATTGCACTCAAAAGAGAATATCTTTAACTGAGCTCCTGGCTCTTTTATGACCATCGTTTCTAAAAAATTAGCACATGTAATACGATAAGAGAATTCCTGTCCTAAGTTTTGCAGGAATTTCGCTCCTGTTATGCTTTTTAACACTTTGTGCCACTGCAAGAGATTTTTTCTTCAAGCAGGAACAGCATAAAATATAAGTCTTAAAGCAAGCTTGAAATGTATTTAAAATCTTTCCTGCACATTTTGACTCTGTGTTTCTTTCAGAGGACTGCACAAATTTTAATAAAGCTTCGAAATTGTGTTTGATGGTTTAGTGACATATTCAAGCTTAATGGCAATAAATAAATTTGCAGGTGGTGTAGTTTAGTAATATATTCAATTCTAATCAGGAACTTTACTTTGATCAAAATAAGCTTGTTGTTATGTTTCCACCAAAAGTAGTTCTTAAAATACATGTTTCACAACATTGTGATTTAGTGTTGTTGATTGGTTCATTGCAGGGCCGTAACCTGGTGCCATCTGCTTCTGGTGGAGCCAGGCTGAATTACACAGTGCTGATCGGAGATACCCCCTGTTCTCTCACTGTGTCAGACACTCAGTTACTCTGCGAGCCACCGAATCTCACTGGGCAGCATAAAGTCCTGGTGAGTCTTAATGTCAACCTCAACCACTTTTATTTTTCTGTTTGTCCTGTTTGTCTGCATGCATGAATGTGGGTCGTTCTCTTTAGGTCAGTGGTCTTCTTTACGTCACTGTGTTTTTGGGTCAACGGCTGGCTTTCAGTTAGTTGCTGGCTTTCTGTCATTGTCTGTCACTCATGGTCTGGTAGGTTTCCCATTACAGCACATTGTCTTCTAAAATTATTGACAAATGAGCAAATAATGACAAAAGAACTGAAAAGCAAGATGTGGTGCCCTTTTAAAAAGGATTAAAGAAAACTTGACAAGCACTTTTCATCCTTTAGTGCCATTTTTTTTTATTATACAGAGGCACCTCAATAAATTAGAATGTTATCAAACCAAAAAGTGAAACTCATATCTTCACTACACATAGAGTGATATATTTTAAGTTGTATCTATATATTTTGAAAACAGCTAATAAAAGGCTAAAATGCAATAAGAAAATGTATCATGTAAGATTAATAAAAAAAAAAAGTTCATTGGAAAAGGAAATCAGCATCTCCATGAAGCTTCTCAGCAGAGGGAAGCATGAAGTGCACTAAAATGAGCAACCATCCAGTCCTTTTTCCCCTTAGCTCAGGTAAGACACTTCTGACAATGTATCTTATTCATGAGTATCTCAACACAAGGAATGCAATAGTTGTAGCCCACGTACATTTGTGTGTCCTTCTGTTGTTGGAGAACTGATTTCAGCCACAATTCACACCTTCTAAATCTTCCCTAAATTGTTGAATGGGTTTTGCCCTTACAATCCTCTTAAAGCTGTGCTTACCCCTGTTATTTGAGCAACTTTCTTAAACCACACTTTTTCCTTCCTCTCAACTTTCCATTAATACCTTTGGATACAGCACTCTGTAAAAAGCAAGCTTTTCATCAATGATATTTTGTGGCTTATCTTCCTTATGGAAGGTGTCAATGACTATATGTCGGACAAATGTCAAGTCAGTAGTCTTAGCGATGAGGGCCAATACATAACATTTACTTTTTCAAAATCCTTTTTATTGGTCTTTTGTAATATTATAGCAAGCAGTAATAAACCTTTAAATGTATTACTCTGTGGATAATGGTTATGTGTAATATACGGGTTAACATTTTTTAATTAAATTACTGAAAAAACAACGTTTTATTGATATTCATCCAGGTGCAAGTAGGTGGACTGCACATCTCTCCTGGAGAAGTTCACATCCGATCGGACAGCTTGCTCACGATGCCCGCTATTCTCAGCATCGCAGCTGGTGGAGGGTTGCTCCTCATCATTGTCGTCATCGTTCTGCTCGCCTACAGACGAAAGTCGCATGAAAATGACCTCACTCTGAAGCGCCTGCAGATGCAGATGGACAATCTGGAATCCAGAGTAGCTCTTGAGTGTAAAGAGGGTGAGTGATGTCAGTGGTGCAAAACTTTTTTCAAAAGGTTCATTCAGTCAGTTTCCTAGTTTTTCTAATATTTTAAAGGTAGCAGAATTATAGCAAGGATGTTAAGACTTTTGAAAGTAGAGTACTGGAAGATTTTGTTTTTACATAGAAAGCAACGGTAAAGTGGAGAATGTACAGTTGTTTGCAAGCTACAGTTCATGCTACTGGTGTCGGTACATCATGCATGTTGGAGCAACCGTCAGGGATGGCTCTTATCAAATGTTTTGCTATAAAACAGTTCCAAGTCACTTCTGCTTCATTCGTTTGACAGAATTTGGCAACGTTTTTTAACACCTCTGTCATCTGTCATGTGCAGCCTTCGCTGAACTACAGACAGACATCAATGAGTTAACCAGCGATCTTGATAGAGCTGGCATCCCCTTCCTGGACTATCGCACGTATGCAATGAGGGTTCTCTTTCCTGGCATTGATGATCACCCTGTGCTGAGGGAGCTGGAGGTGAGGAGCTTCTGAGGCCCTGCTGCAGCTCTAACATGCATTTTAAATATGTTGACCTCAAGCCTCCAATACTAGCCAAAATAAATAAAGTTTTAGATCATTTTATTTGACACCCTCTACAAAAGCTGAGGATTGTATAAGTACAACATGCTGAATGTTGTCTGCCACCCTGCACCTTCGTAGTGATACTAATTTGTTGAAAAATGTTTCTTTTCTGACTATTTTATTGTCATCAACACCTTAGGTGTTTAATGTAGGAGCACTTGATACCCATTTTTGAATGAAGCCTGATGACAAATTAAATGCTACATATTATTTTGTGGGAAAACTCAAGCAAGGTCAAAATTAGTTAGTTATTCAAGTTAGAGTTGCATTAATCAGCCATTATTATGTTCACAATGACATGTATTCTCAAAGACTAATGAAAGCTAATGAAAGATTTTCTTCAAAGCAAAGGCCCTTAATTAGTGCAAGAAATTTGAATTTAAACATTTTGAAAGAAAAATATGACCCCTATTTTGAGTCAGGACCTCTCCAAGATTATTACACAACAATGCAAAGACTGTAGACACATCAGTTGTTCTGGTTTTTAGGGTGTTCTATGAGAACTGTTGTGTCAGTTTCCTTTTGTTTTTTGGCATCCTGAGTCATCACTTAGCAAGAACCATCTAGTGAGAATAAGCGTATTTGTGTGTGTTCAACTATGCATGATGCGTGCAGGTTCCTGGGAGTGGACAGGCGAATGTGGAGAAAGCCTTGAAGCAGTTTGCTCAGCTGGTGAATAACAAGGTTTTCCTGCTGACATTCATCCGCACACTAGAGACGCAGCGCTCCTTCTCAATGCGTGACCGTGGCTACGTTGCTTCGCTCATCATGACCTCTCTGCAAGGACGTTTGGAGTATGCCACAGACATCCTCAAACACCTGCTCTCGGACCTTATAGAGCGCAATCTGGAGAGCAAGAACCATCCCAAACTACTCCTCAGGAGGTATAATCCACCATCGATAAAAGTTGCCCCAAAAAAACATTCTTCGTTCTGTCAACTGTAATAAAGTTCACAAAGCAGTATGAAGGCTAAATATTCACAATCACTGAGCTATCTCTATTACACTAAAAAGAATCAGAATGAGTGTGTATATTCCTCTCAATACATAATTTATATAAACTCTACGCAAACATTACGATTTTAATTAGAAATGTAGAAAGTGATGAGAGCTTAGAATCAGTAAATTGGATAATCAAATTTATTTTCATTCAACCAATATCTACTGACTTCTTGATTAACTAGACAAAACAAACACAATGAGCAAACATCTAAGAAAGAAACACTATTATAAGCTAAGAAAGATTTAATAACCAGACAACAAGCATTCAAAGCACTAATAACTAATTGATTAAAAGTGCAAGAATTACAAGGAGCTTATCAGGTTCTCAGAAGCAAGAGGAAATGAACTGTTATGGTCTGATTCTGACTTCTAATACCTCACTCTTATTTTAAGAGAAAAGAAAAAAATGAGATGTGGTGCAGTGATCAGAGGCATATTTGGAAATCAGCCAACTGTACTAGCAGCAGATAATAGCCTCAGCACAACAAACCAGAGCTCCTTACTTTAGGTCCGAATTGATCCGAATTGGTCCGATTGACCAGTTAGGTATGAATTATTTTAAAGCTTTCCGGACTGAAAATGAACCAAAATAAGATTGTGAGCTTTTTATGAAACATTCTCTCAGGGGTGAGTGGAAGATATAGAGTCTTACACAAACTGCACAGAACAAACACAACACATACAAGGCTAACAAATGCAACATTCAACACAGCCAAACTGGGGAGCTGGATGATCAGCTCCACTTCTCGGTATGAACTGCCAGGTAACTGAGATGTGGTGTCTTCACTTTCCACCTGTCAGTTCCTCATAAGACTTAAATTCTGAAGGCGGATCAGTCAGTTGGGAGTTTGAATCATCAGATGCATGTTGAGGAAAAGTGAGACTGATTCACATGATTAGCCTATCTACGTCTGAAACATGTTTCCCTTTGTGCATCAGAAAACATCTTTTAAGCGCCAGATATGACAACGTCCTGTCATTGTACCCTAATAAGGATCTCTTTACTGACATAGTTTCCACATTCATTCAGTACATCTGCTTGTTACTCCAATTATGTAATCACACCATTGAATAAAACACATTCAATGCTTAATACAGTCAGTAATGAGTATTTAAATTTACAGTTTGGTATGAATTATTTAAAAGCGTTCTACATTTCAAATTTATCCAAAATAATATTGCCATTGTTTTATAAAAGTTGTTTTTTTCAGTCCGATTTAAAAGAAATGTTCACGTTGTTTAAGGTGTTCAGATAAACAGCTCTGTAATACAACTAGCAAGGTTGTATTCTCCTAAAGTTTTGAACTGTGGGGCAGCCACTGGCCTGAATAAGAACTTTCTTTTACTGAATTTATTTCTTGGAGGTGGCTTGGAGTGACCTCCAGACAGGCCGTAATGTAGTTTTAAGTTTAAATCCAAAGTGCGTACCACCAGAATTTATTTCTTATTCTCTACAGGTTGCAGCTGATTCTTCATGTGATCTGTTCTTATTTTGAAAGTAAATCATGGAGTTCACACGACTTTACTTGCAAAATTGTAAAGATATTATGGTTCACATCTGGAAGAAAGTTCACCCTGGATTGTGTGTTATTTTCCAGTAGAACTGTACACGTTCCACTGTAATGACGGGAAATAAAGTAGAAAACATTTCTGACAGAACCCCAACCTGTCTTGATGAGCACTGCTTATCTTATAGCATAGATAAATCCTCAGTGCATTGTTCTTTCCAGCCCAGTTTCCACCCTCCTGATGGCTGAGTAATCAGGCCAGTGGAGGAAAGCCCACCTCTCTTCAGCTTTATTTTGTTGCGAGTCTGAGGAACAGGGTAACTAAGCAGACAGGTGAAAGACAGGAGCGTTAAATGTGATAGAGAGTGGGAGGGACTGGCAGAGGAAGAGACCATAATGGGGAAGAGTGAGTGCAACGGCAACAGAGTTGTTGTCAGTCTGACTTATCTTCTGTATGCCCCCTCATGAAACATTCAGCTGTAGCTAACGTCTCGTTCCCCGTCACCTCTCCTCTTCCACCTCAAGTTATCTGCCGATTGTGTTTTTGCTGTGCTGAGACCAGCCTGCTGAATGTTTCATGAGACTTTTGTGGGGAGAAACCTTGTGCTCACTCTCATTATATATAAGGATGAGTTCAAATGGGAGCCAGTAGAAGTTGTTTGCCCAAACCTACCTCTCTTCTGCAAACACTCAAAAAGTTAAACAGGATCCCACCAACAGTTGAGCTGCTGCAGGTTAAGGTTGTAATGCAGGTAAGGCCCAAAAAGTGGTGGGGAACGAGAAAGGTGGCTACTATGTGGCAAGCATCAAATGTGATGTTGATTAAAACATGGTTCTGGCTAGCTTATGTTAAAGCAGCTAATTGTGAGACATCTTAAGTAAACATTTAGTCTGCACAATTATGTCATATCCTAAAAGTGTTATGCACTGGCAGTACTTACCTGACGTTACAAGGAAGTATGTTTCCATTGAGGCCAAATGGCTCAGTGCCGTTCCACTGTTCTAGGTCTTCTAGTCTCAACTCTAGCAGACTTAAAATTATGAAAATGCAATCTGAGCACTCCGGCTCCATGTGGGATGTCTCCTGATAATAAATGAAGGTCTCTTTCTCATCTTGCAGAACAGAGTCAGTGGCAGAGAAGATGCTGACAAATTGGTTTGCATTCTTGCTTCACAAATTTCTCAAGGTAAAACGAAGTCATTCTCTGTTCTTTTTGCTACAGGTGTCACTGTGATGTAGTATGTGCTCTTCAATATGGTTTGTGTTGATTTTTTTTAAATAGACTCCTCTGGATTCCTATTACAGAGATTTTAAATGTCTGATATTGATGTGCTTTTCCGCACCATGGAAGGGGTTATGTTACCTATGAGGTTGAACATCTCTAGTTTTGCCACTCCTTTGTCTGATTCATGATGTTCAAATTAGCAGGTCTCATCTCATCTACTGCCACTTAGAGATCTGTTTTTCTTTCCCATCCCTTCTTTCTCTCCTTTCTCCCACCTTACAATCAAATTCCTTGGTTTCCGACCAAAACAAAGGAGTGCGCTGGCGAGCCCCTTTTCATGCTGTTCTGTGCCATCAAACAGCAAATGGAGAAGGGACCCATAGACTCTATCACAGGGGAGGCACGCTATTCCCTCAGTGAAGACAAACTCATCCGGCAGCAGATTGAATACAAGACTCTGGTGAGTCATGAAGACATTTATAAAGAAAAAAATGCTCAATTTGTCTGCAAACATTTTTATGTGCTGTTGGCAAAGATCCTCACAGTTTCAGAAGTAGTTTTCAATGAAATGATCTCTACAGATGATAAATTAGTAAAAAATGTAAAATGCACTTGCAAAAGGTGTTTTGGGCTCTATAAACAACCACAGTCTCAATACACATTTTGATATATTATTTAAGCATAAAGACAAATGAACTGAAACCAGATCTTCCAAAACAAAACCCTTTATTTTGTTTATAAAGAACAATATATTTAAAATGCTCTCAAACCGAGACCTTCTGACTTTAATATCATGCAGCCCTCTACATTTAAAAGCCTTTAATTAGTCCTTTATTGTGGTATCATGATACACTGAAAAATGTAAGAAAAGCCTTTGTTTAAACTTGGGTACAAGTTGATCAGTATACCCAGGAGCTTTAACCAGTAATCCACGATTTCTTGTTTCTCTCAGTTATAAAAAAGACATGGCACACACATACACACACACATGCGTATTTTTCTTTGCCACTCTTCAAGGTGTGTAACACAAGCAAACATGTCATTTGAGTAAAACAGATGTGTGCTGATGTTCATAAGTCAGAACGTGGGAGCGCTGCCAGGAACAAGCTGTCCTATTATCGCAAACAAAAACATGTGGAGTTTACTTAACCCTACTGGGTTTCTGGGCTAAATTCAAGGTTTTTGGTCAGATGAGACAAATATTGATTTTTCAGCAGAAAACACACCAGATGTATGTGGTGTAAAAAAAGGATGAATATTGTAAAATGCGAGTCATGATCATTGTTAAGTATGGTGGAGGATCAGTTATGCTGAAAATGGGTCATCACTGTATCTTTCGGGAGGATAATCATTAAAAACATTGCTAAATCAACAAAGAAATGGTTCACCACACACTAAATATTCTTCTATGGCCATATCAAAAGCAGTTTATTCTCAAGTAATTGTTCATATATTTACCATGTAGGCTACAAAATGTGGCGGGCACTGTGATGATGTATAACATTCATGACAATAGAATACAGAAAAAACTAGACAATAAAAACCAATATGGTTAATAAATGCATAGTTTTTTTTACTATTAATTTGTGCCCTACAAATTAGAGTGTTAGCATAAACAAACAATTCCTGACTGATCTGAAATGAGGATTATCATTCAGAAGAACACTGATCTGTAGAAAGCATGTTCCTCTAAGAACAATTAACCAACCACACCAGCAGAATACCCATAATTAGGAGTACAGACTCTGCCAAATTGCTAATTCTGTCTATGCTAATCACTAAAGTCAAGCGGTTGGGCCAATTGCATGTCTCTGTCCTTTACATTTCCATTCAAACGGAGCTGGCTGGGCTCCTCTAGCAGCCCATCAGAATCAGCTTCCCCTCTGGCTTCAGCTGCAGAGCAGAGCCAGCGAGCGACAAGATGACACCTCTCTGATCGCTGTGTCGGAGACTGTGAGAGGCTCTGTCTCATTACTTGTTTAATGCTGCTGCCAGAGCTGCACAGTCACATCCTGGAGGTGTGAAATTACATTTCAAGCCAAGATGCTCTTCACCAGGACATTTTGGTGAAGAGCAGGTAATGAAAGGACCTCTCAAGCAACACCTCTCTGTCTCTCTCTCTCTCTGTCTCTCTCTCTCTGTCCTGGATCTCCAGACGTTGAGTTGTGTGAACCCTGACAATGAGAACAGTCCAGAGATCCCAGTCAAGGTGCTTAACTGTGACACCATTACCCAGGTGAAGGAAAAGATCCTGGATGCTGTATACAAAAATATGCCATACTCTTCACGACCACGAGCTACAGATATGGACTTAGGTGAGTGTGAGAGAGTCTTTTAATAATAGTAACTGTCTCATACATTATATTTGGAATGAAAATCAACTGCAGCACAACCTGTTGGAATAATGTCAAAGATTCACCTGACAGTGATCATGTTAAAATAAATTACAGAGGATGTTTGACATCAGCAAAGGGCTCCTCCTTTGTTTCTGCACCCTCCCCATACCTGCTTGCAGTTGCAATCACAGTAACACTCCAACAGTGACATTAAACCTTTTTGACAGAACTACTCCATGTAGGCTTACACCCACGGTATGTCATCTGATACTAAGTGATGCGGCACAAATTCAGGTGGCATGCACCTTCACATGGAGTAAATAAAACACCCTCTTGGTAGCGCCAGATAGTGCTCTGGGCATGTAGTTTTACACCTTCAGGGGCTTTTACAGGTTAGGGATTTAGGGAGGATGTGTCTCATCGCTCATGGTAGCTGAAGGCAAGATACAGTGTCATTTCATTTAATTCACAGTATACCATCATGTTATTGTCAAGGACAAGAGGCAGTATTGTTGACATTTTGCCTGCTAAAGCTTGCACATTTTTAAAGAATAAACATAACGCAGAATGATAATATAACCTCAGGGGTAGTGCAAGCTAAAAATCTATGTCAGACAGTGGGAACATATGTATCAGACATTTGAGATATTCTCTAAACATTACAAAAAATAACTGCAGTTCATTGCCTTTAAATGTATTTTCCAACAGAGTGGCGGCAGGGCAGAACAGCTCGTGTGGTCCTGCAGGATGAGGACATCACAACCAAGATAGAAGGCGACTGGAAGAGACTCAACACACTCATGCACTATCAGGTGTGGAGATAAAGTTAATGCCAACAGTACAAAAGAAATGTTGTAATTTTCTCCTAATTATCTTTTATGACGAACCATTCAGTTCCTAAATCTATAAGATGTCAGAAGAACAGGAAACAATGCTCATCAAAAGCCCCACCAGTTTAAGGTGACATTTGTTTTATGCACTTAAAGTTGTTCAACATGCACTGCAAATTAGGTTCAGGTGTTTAAAATAAATGCATTACACAAGAAAAAGCATAAATAATAAAAAAGAATATCTGTAATTTATTTTTTTCAAATTCAAAATTAAATCCTACGTTAAATAACTACTGCAGATGGTACCTTTCATTGCAAGTTAGAAATAAGGCCAAGAAAAGAGAATTGTCTACAAAGTTCAAAAGATAGATCACTGCCTTCTGAAAGGAAATAAAAGAATACAGAAAGATAACATTGGCCCTGACTGTTCCGAGAAACACAGTTGGAAGCAGAGATTGCAAGTTTAAGGAGTAGTGGGTACATCATCTGGACATTGCAGAACAAGAAGCTCTCAATGGCTGTCACCAGATTCCTGAGGAGACAGGTGGTTAAAAATCCTCAACTGACTGCAAAATAGATGTGCAGCAAGACTCGGTGGCAACAGCCACTGAGGCTTCTGTTTCCACAGAAGAGCTCCATGTCTGAACTCCAAGGCATGCACCACTGCTGCCTCAAAAAGCACAAGACAAGTCAGCTTCAGTTTCCTCACAACTATAAAAATAAGTCAAAGAGGCTAGGGATTTGTTCTGTGGAGCAGTGAATCAAAACTAGAATTATTCAGGTCAATGGATCGGCGACACGTCTAGAGGAGAAAGACTGAAGCGCATGCTCAAAAGAACAACATGCATACAGTAAAGAACAGCTGAGGGTCAGTGATGCTCCGAGGCAGGTTTCCTGAGGTGCAAAAATCTGCACCGTGTGGAGGGCAAGATGGATTCAGTAAAGTATCAGAAAATCCTGGGATAAAATACGTGGGCTTAGATTCCTCAGCAGCTGGTTATAGTACATCACGTTAGCAGCAGGTTATACCAGCAAAATGATAACCTACTAAAGATTCTTATCATAAAGCAGTTGATACATGTTAAGAATGCAGCAGGCATTAAAACTGGGAGTTTGTTTTAATTTGGAGAAATCCCTTGTATTATTAGTTCTTATTTGATTTTTGTACATTTTACCAATATACCAAATTTGCAGTGCGAGTTTAAGAATTTTATCTGCAAGTGCAACAACATCAAATTCTAAGCAATCTGAGACAATTCAAAACAGGTAAAACAACCCATTAGTCATAGGAACATGGACATGTCTGTCTTAAATCTAAATACACAGCTTACTGACTTCAAATGCCACGTCATTCTTCTTTGTCAACGGCATGACTTACTTTTGGGCATCTTCACACAGCTGACATTTTCAGTCATTTATTGTAATGCAGACAAACAAAAACAGTAAAACCTTTGAAACCCTTGGAAGAAAAAGTGCATACTGAAGAGAGAGAAGGGAAAATTACTTATGTGGGTTGTAAAAATGTTTGTCCTGTTCCTAAGATATCTGTGGTGTGAGCTAATTCTGTCACGCATGCAGAATAGTGTTTTAGCAATTGACATTTTAGGCATTTCCAGGAATTTTCTTGCATACACAAACAAATTCAATATCAGTCTTGTTATTTTGTTAGTTTACTTAAAGGATGTAGCTAAATTAGCACTCAGTACAACAATTTTAAGTTTAAATGGACAAAGGCCTGCTTTAATACTTTATTTTAGACTTAAAGGAACTTTACTTTTTGCCCAGCTCAGTCAGACTGCAGAGCAGTGTATTAGTGGCAGTATTGTATAAGTTAGAATTTTTTGCAATTGTACTTATAAAGGTATTTAATATACAGTATTTGGTCTCTTTGATAGCTTCCCCCATTAATGTGTTAATGTGGTCATTATCATTGTTACTGAAGGCCAGTCCTCCCACAGAGGGCTACAGCATTTACTCCTCTGAATCATGATTGTGAAGAAAACAGGTCCTTGGTCTTGTAGCTCTGATGTCACTTTAATTCTTTCATAGCTGCTTTTGATCAGTATTCGCAAGGCAAAACTTCATGAAGCTACACCTTTGTCTCTCAGGTATCTGATCGCTGTGTCGTGGCCTTGGTGCCCAAACAGATGTCCTCTTTCATCATTCCCTCATCTGCCAGCTTCCCACGCAGTATCAGCAGATACGGTCAGCAACGTAAAACAAATACAGCTACCTCATATTCATCCAGCTGACAGCAGCACTGTTTTTTAAAAGACAGTAACAGTTAGTTTTTGCAGATTTGATAGACATTAAGATGATATTTTATTTTTTTGTACAATTTAAAAGTAGGCATAGAATTTATTTATTCATTTATTTTCTTTAGCTTTTACTGTAATAACAAGCAATATAACCAGCAGGGTAGGGGCACTTTCTTTGGTGCATTACTATGACAACAAATGAAGTTGTGAGTGCAGCTGATTATACAGTCTAAACACATGTCCCACCTGCTTAGCTACACATTACAATTAACACACTCTGCCTTAAATTCATATCTATTAAACAAACATTTGAGTCTTTGACAAAATAATTACACAAACATTTGTTTGCATCTATATCATCTTAGATCATGTTTTTTTGTTTGTATATCATATTTATCAACCTAGGTATGGACGTCCCATTCCGCTCCACCCCCACCAGCCCTGACAGCCCTCACTCCCGTGTGCCTATGCTCACTCCTGACCTGGAGAGTGGTGTCAAAATTTGGCATTTAGTCAAGAACCATGACCACGGTGACCAGAAGGAGGGCGAGCGTGGAAGCAAGATGGTGTCCGAGATCTACCTGACGAGGCTGCTAGCAACAAAGGTGCCCGGCCGATACAAAACAATTTAAGAGTTTATTATTGGATAAACAGTATTTTTTGAAAACATTCATAGTTAATGTGACCCTTGTGCAAAAATTATATTTTCTGTCCCTGCTCTAGATGTGTGAAATAGTAAAAAAAATATTCCTAATCACTTGTATCACCATAGCAATAAATATCAGACGATATTGTAATAGAATTTACTGCCCATCCCATCCTCCTTTACACCTATTGGTGGTTTTGGCCAAATCAACAATGCTAAACTTACCACAGTTTAAGTTGGATGAAACCAAATGATTTTTTAAGGCAACAGTTACATGCTGACCATCAGCGTCATGATATAGTGAGACAGTGAACACCCACATCTTCAACTAACAGGATGTAAGCCTTGTGCAGCAAAAACACAGTGTACAATTTTAAGGCCATTTATTGGGCAACATTTTGTGCTGTAGACCAATATAGCAATTATATGATCTGTTGTGATAGCATGGTAACTGTGGCAACGGCAAACTGAAATGGATTTTGATTTTTTTTTTTTTTTAGCATTAACTATGTTTTCTGTTACTTTGCTTTTCTGATCCTTATGTGAATCTGAAGTTATTGTGCACCGTATCCCGTAGAAAAACATGATAATACATGCAAATAAAACTTAAGTTTCTCCTGATGTTTTCTCCAGGGCACGTTACAGAAGTTTGTAGACGACCTGTTTGAGACTTTGTTCAGCACCGTGTGTCGAGGCACTGCTCTTCCTCTCGCCATCAAATACATGTTTGACTTCCTCGATGAGCAGGCCGACAGACACGGCATCCATGACATGGACGTTCGCCACACATGGAAGAGCAACTGGTAAGAAAGTCTTCCAACTTTTTCAAAGATAATATATAAAATCTAGAAATATAGCACTTTTACTCATAATCCATGGTACAGTAGATGTTTTGTTACACTGGCACATTGATGAACTAGTAATTCAGCGTGTTACCAAATGCAATGGTCCCAGCAACTCACAGTTCCTAATGTTTTGCTGAATGTGGATGAAGATGGTGTGTTTGTCCATCAGTTTGATTTACAGCAGTAAGTTGTAAGTCTAATTTATCTTTTTATCAGTTTGAAGCCATAATATTATTTGGACAAAACCCAGACCTTTGGAAAGGTCTTTCAAACATCTTAAAATAGCATTTTATTGGAGAATAACAGCTCTGTGTTGCAAGGAATAATGACCAGAATTTGTCTGCTAAGTGTCAGAACAGCTGCACAACACAAATTAGTCTAATATTGTCAAAAATAATACTACAAGTTTGTAAACATTATTATGGTGATGACTTTAATTAATGCTGATTAGTTACAAAATGTGATATGTGTTTAAAATGTTCATTCATTCATTCATCTTCTATACCGCTTCTTCCATAGTGGGGGGGGCTGGTGCCTATCTCCAGCAGTCTACGGGCAAGAGGCAGGGTACACCCTGAACAGGTCGCCAATTCATAGCAGGGCTTGTTTAAAGTTTTTCTGACATTTCGTTGATTCTGATTGGTCGACAAAAAACACCAATCTTTCCTAAACCAAGACTTATAATTAACACTGTCTGCCTTTAGAGCACATTTAAACCTCCATTCTTAATTTATTCAGTTCCTAATACTGTTAATTGGGATTTTCGAATCTCCTATTTTAATAAGAATTTATTAATTACCTTATGCTTCAATGATTTCCCCAGTTTTATGCTGTTCTCGGAAAATATCTTGCAGCCGTGGGATTTTACCACAGTTTAAATATACATCTAGCTAACATAACTGAAGTCAAACATAAAAGTCAACACAGGATTAATTAAACTCAAATTCAAAAGGTGCTTTTGATGTTTGGGTGGTGTTTAATTTCTCTTTGCAAACTTATCTTGCAGTGTTTACTCTATTTCTGTCATTTTATTCTGTCAATATCTCTCCCAGCCTCCCGCTGCGGTTCTGGGTGAATGTAATCAAGAACCCCCAGTTTGTGTTTGACATCCACAAAAGCAGCATCACGGACGCCTGCCTGTCTGTAGTGGCGCAGACCTTTATGGACTCTTGTTCAACGTCTGAACACCGTTTGGGTAAAGACTCGCCCTCCACCAAACTGCTCTATGCCAAGGACATACCGCACTATAAAAGCTGGGTGGAAAGGTGAGTATTGATGTGGGTTTGAGAATGTTACTTCAAGACAAATAAAAAGCAATGTCATTGTTTGTGACGCAATTAAGCATGAGATTCTCAAGGTAGGATAAATTTAAAACAAATGTACAACATGGTCTACTTGCTTTTATCGTAAACAGAAAATAAACAATTTTTTCCTACAGCTCCTTAAATAATCTAACTTATTAATTAGAACAGTTACAATGTTATCTATTCTGTCTGTTGTCATTTTGATTGTTGCATACACATAAGCATAAATAGAGTATGGACAACAGGTAAATTTAGTTGTAGTTTAGTGATTAAACATACCTATTGCACAGAATATTATATTTTTTTATGATTATGCTCCTTGTAGAGTAACACAAGTAAAACAAAATAATATTAGTCGTTTAGTTAGTTGAGCTATCTGCTTAGTTATCCAGCCTTTAGTCAGCTGCTCAACAGGCATACACCTCCTGGATCACAAATTGTAGTTTTAAAACAGTGCAACTTTATTTAGAATAATGGCGGTGCGATTCACAACACTAATGTTATTATGCGACTGGAAATACTTCGTCATAACCAAATTTGTCTTTGTTGTAAGTACGGAAGAGGTGTAGTAGCCCTCTTTCAGCCCAGCCACTGGCAATACGCAGAACCAGGTGGGGGAGGGGCAGTGAAGCTCTACTATATGCTCCATATCAGAGGTGCCCAAAGTGCCGCTTCGGGGGCCATTTGCAGCCCTTGGAATGATATTGTGAAGCCCCAAACTGCAATCCAATAAGAAGAAATATGACCTGCCAGCACAGGAGGTTGATGTGCATGAACACTTAAAAAAAACATTTTTCAGTGACACATTAGATTCTTTTTGAATGGAAAATATTAGGCACAAAAGAAGTATCTATCCTTTATCAACTATGTTTTGTGGCTTTTATTTCGCCTTATAATAAATAGAGTAACAAACAAACCAGTTTTGGCTGCACAAATTCATAAAACCTAACAAAGAATAGCAAATGAAGAATTGGAAATGAGTGACTCATTTCCCATTCTTGTTGCTTAGAAAAGATTAAAACAATACAAACCGACCCCCCTACCAAATAGAAAAATGTATGTATTTCTCACATTAATAAAATGTGCAAAACCATTTTTATGTTTCAGATATTTCAATAATTTAGAGATCCTTTTTCACTGAAAATCTGACTTTTTCATTTATTGGAATATTGCATGTTTTTTGTTGCTGAGCAGATAAAACAACAAAAAGAATCACATTCTAATCATTGTAGGGTTTTTAATGAGAAAAAAGGTGATTTTTGTTGCTTCACAGCTTTTTTGGGCCCTTGTGGCAAAAGGCAGTGACACCGCTGCTCCATATAGTGAAATAAAGTCACTCTGGCACTTCTCATCATTAAAAGGACCTTAAACATTAGGTAGGTACAGTATGACGGAAACATTTATGGTTTTTTTTTAAACCGTAACTTTTTAACATCTTGTCCTGTATTCCTTAATACTGCTAACTGACCAGTTGCAATAGGCCTTCATTTTAGAACAAATGTGAATATTATTAGGTGGATGTAAATTAGCAATTTAGTCAAACTAAGTAGTTTGAACTGCTGAAATCATTAAAATGTTGACATGCACAACCAGTTTTTCTCTAAATCTACAAATGTATTTATTTACTGTTTAGAATCAAGAGACATTTTCATGATTCTGGCTGCAACTTCAAGTACAAATAATTCCTAAGTTAGATGCAAGAGACACTTCATATAGTATATTTGCCCTATAATTATTTCTTGTTTAACTTCTGAATTGTAACAATGAATGGAAATCAAATAATCGCAGACTAATACAAAGTAGTCTTTAAAATCGTACAAAATAAGGTTATCTATCTTGCATGTTCTGTATAGAAAATGTGAGTTTCTTTTAATTCAGAGTTCATATTACTGAAAGACCAGACCTCTGAGTGACACAAGGTTTTCTGCTCAAACACTTTTATGTATAGGTTTCTTTATCACCGAACGTTCTTCGGTTTTCACAACATTGGTCTGAATCAAACTGAGGAGAAAAGCTCCAGCATGCATTGCTGTGTCCTTGAAACTGACTTGTGTGTGTGTGATTGTCCTCTCAGGTACTATGCTGACATCAACCGCCTACCTGCCATCAGTGATCAGGATATGAATGCCTATCTGGCTGAACAGGCTCGCCTCCACTCCAGTGAGTTCAACGTGCTCAGTGCCCTGCATGAGATCTACGCTTACGTCAACAAGTACAGCCAAGAGGTGAGGCCTGTCAACACATCACAAAGTGGAAATGCTATTCAGAAAGTTGTTTGTCTGAAAGTACGATTTGCTCTTTTGATTTATGCAATAATCATATTTTATATCAAGAGGGGATCATCCTGTGTTGCTTACTGTTGTGGAACTGTAGAGTTTTTACCCAGTTCTATTTCTCTGCAGCTTCCAACATTTTGTTTTTGTAATTAATTGTGGTTTACAACTTCGAACCTTTGGTGTTTTTGCTGATTCATTTGGCTTACATAGTGTTGTTTCCAGTCAGAGCAGGCCTCAGATTTAGAAAAAAGCTGTACCTGCTCTAGCTGAATCATTTAGCATCTGAGGAGCCAAATATTTCCCATCACAAGTTGATAATACCGGACAAGGAAGTAAATGTGAAAGGTGAATATCCCAGAGACAACTGTGCAGTTGCTAGCTATTGGAAACACGACATTTAATTTCTAGAAGTTTAGAATTTAAATCAGACCAATGAATATAAACAATTTTATTACAGAAATGTGGGCTTAATCAAAGTATGTTTTATACCTGCCTGAAGTTTGTTATTTTCAATCTGACAAATGAGCCTGATCAGAACACATTCTTTTGAGCTTTCTCCTACATAATAATGTGCACACAAGTACTGTGTATAAATTGATTGTCAATATTGTAGTGAAATTATTAATGCAACAAATGTCTATGGTATGGTTACCTTAGAGGTCAAAATTCACTCCAATAACATTCACATCGAAAATCACACTACAAAGGAAACTAAACTTTGAAGCCTTGTGGATTTTAATGAAATTTTTCAAATAAAACTTTGTTTTTTTCATTGGGGGGAAAAAAGGTAAAGTGAGTATTATATTGGTTTGCACGCCTGAACATAGATACTGTGATGATAATTGTATCTGAATTTTTTGTACCTTTAATCTTTTGAATGTTGACATCTTAATATTCAAGGGATAGAAGGGATATAAAAGTAATTCCTTCAAGTGAATATCCCATCAATTTCAGATGCATATTCCATGTTATTCCATCTATGTGACTTGTGTTTTTGTGTTCTAGATCATTGAGACACTGGAGCAAGACGAACAAGCCCAGAAGCAGAAGCTGGCATATAAAGTGGAGCAGATCATCTTTGCCATGTCCTCAGAGAGCTGAGATATACACACCAAAATATAAAACATTCCCAAGAAAAATGGACATGTGGTATGTCCAAACTGTAAGGTATAACACGACACATTGCAGTGTAATGGAGGAGTTTTAAACATTCAACACACATGCTTCTCAGATGTGGACATCAGCACTCCCATATGTGCATCTGTGGTCATAATCACATGTACTGATACAGTATACACAGAGACTGCAGATTTGCCCAACTTACAGTGTAAACACACACACACACACACACACTTAAAAAGAAATGAACAAACCAAACCACACATCACACAGCGGAGGATCCCAAAGCAAAGACTTCTAAAACCAGTGTCATTTTTTTCTTCGAAGAAACTCCAACAAGAAAACACTCAACTTCTAAAGCACTCAGATGAAGAGAAAAGGGATTTAGGCCATGATCAGTTGCAGAATTTACTGCCAATTTCTAACCATTGGGGAAAATGGTTCATCTTTGTAGTTGGGTCTAATACTAAATGTATGTGAGACACCAGCGTGAGCTTTGAAGAGAACAGTACTTAATAAGAGAATGACTCAACACTAAAGCCAATGGAGTAGCTCAACGAAGACAGGAGCCAATTTAATGGGACAACATGTCTGTGGAGACGTGACTCAAAGTACGTTTTATACGTCTAAGTTGAAGGACACTTATTCATATGACTGACTTGGAGTGACATTGCTATTTGTAGCCATTCTGAGCAGAGATGTGTAACTTTGTGTTATTAAGCCTTTGCTATGGGCTTTTAAAAGACAGTGTTATGCTTTACTTAGTGATGATTGTCTGCATTTCTAGACTCTGAAACAGTAAAATCTCTCACTGACAAGGTAAGAGTCTCAGCTGTTTCATAACCCAACTCAAAAACATCTTCATGCTCCAGTTTTTAATATATATTTGGAGATATTTTGAGCCCACTTCCTGGCTTTTAGTACCAAATATACTGCATCTCATGATTCATGTTACTTAACTGCTCCTGTCGAGGCTATTAATAAAACAAGACATTATAAGGAAGAGATCTCATTTGAGATAGGACATTTTTATAATGATCTATAGAGCACTAATTCAGCCATTCAAAGATAAGTGGAGGCTGAATTGAACTGTTGCAGAAAGCATGATTAATGATGTTTTAAGCGTGATCGTGGATCAGATTCGCCTAACTTTGGACCACAAGCACCTTCTCCCCACCCTTCCCTTCTCATCAGTTATTGTTTACATGAAGCGTAATACTTGAAATGCACCCAGTGTACAGGATATTAAGAACACCTGCATCGCATGTCAAGTAACCTGGACAGATTAGATCAGATAAAGGCCTTGATGCATTATTGATTTTTTCCAGTATGGTTTCTAACTTGATGTGGAAATTAATTGTGGGTAAAATGTTGCAAAGGATTTTTGGGAGAGGAGCTGCAGATTAGTGCAAAGCAGGTGTGCTTATATTTTGTAAACAGAGTGAATATTTAATTAATTAAATCAGTGTTTGGATCAGCTTTTGATCCTTTTAAAGCCTGTTTTTTGTGTCACAGCATGTTTTGTGTTTTAAACCACAGTACCATGTAAAGAATATTTCCCCCTTTACATGTTTCATCTGTTTTTGCTTTTTTATTACACAAATCACATAACTTTGAAAATCAACCCTAGGAAAATACAGTTACCCCCAGTTTATTGGTTCATTTTGACTAGCCACACTCAGGCCTGTCTTTCCTTTAGAATCATGAAATCACTTAAACAGAACCTTTCTGACAACATAAAGTAGACTAAAAGATGAAGAAGCAAAACATTAGGTCCAGTTCTATACATCACTTGCCCCAATTAAGGTCATTGTTTATTATTCTATAAATAAGAACGAGACAAATAAAAAATGGCATAAATGGGAGAGTTCCAAGACAAAAAGCACTCCTTTCCAAAAAGAACACAATGGCCAATTTCGCATATCTCAACTAACATCTTTTTTGCAGGGGAGACCATGCAGATTAGTAAGAGGCAAGACAAAAGTAAAACATTTTGGGGGGTGTTCATCCCTTTAATTCTGCCATGAGACTGCCATATCATTTTAAAAACAGAACATAGTTTTCGCATTCAAAATGATGGTGGTAATATGATGGTCAGGGGATGGTCTTAAGAAGAAAATCCTGAGGGAGAATGTCCTTCCATCAGTTCATGACCTTAAGCTTGAGTGCATTTGCGTTATTCAGGAGAATGATTCCAAGCACACCAGCAAGTCCACCTCTGAATTGCTGAAAAACTAGAACACAATTAAGGTTTTGGAGTGACCTAGTCAAAGCCTTCAATTAAATCCAATTGAGACACTGTGGCAATAAACAGGCTGTTCATGTCTGACAACCCTCCAGCATATGTGCATTAAATCAATTCTGAAAAATGGTAAATGGCCTGCACTTATATAGCGCTTTATCAAGTCCGAGGACTTCAAAGCGCTTTACAATCAGTCATCTACCCATTCACACACTGACAGTGGTAGGCTACACTGTAGTCATAGCTGCCCTGGGTCAGACTGACTGAGGTGAGGCTGCCATACAATCGGCGCCACTAGGCCCTCTGACCATCACCAGCAGGCAAGGCCGGTGTCTTGCCCAAGTACACAACGACTGAGACGGACAGAGGGGGGTTGGAACCCTCCGGTTACAGGACGAACTCCTACCATCTGAGCCACCTTCGCAAAGAAGAGTGGGACACATTTTCTCAACAATCTAAAAGACATGCTTTTACAGTGAGTTATCAACACACTTGCACAACCATTTGTAAATTTTAAGGGGCAATTAGTTTTTTACATAGGGTCTGGTTGATGTGGGTAGCTTTTTTTTGTTAATAAATAAAATCATCTTTTGTAAACTACATTTTTCATTCAAATAGATTATCTTTTTCTAATGTTAAAATGTGATTAAAACATTTAAGTGTGACAAAAAGCAAAAAAGAAGAAACCTGTAAAGGGCCAAATACTTTTTTGGGGTACTGTAGAAGCCAAATGCTTTCATTTTGCTTTCCAGTATACATTTGACCTAGCTGCTTTAGTTTCAGTGCTGCTGTAGCTACAGTGCCATTTCTGAACTTTCAGCCATTTACCATCATGAAGGAAGAAAAGTCTGTCTGCACCTCACTGTGATTCAGGCTTTTACTTTTGATTGTTTCGGCCATTGTGATGATACCAGATGAAGACCTTTCAGTGCTTCAGGCTGTTTTCATTAACAAGCACACTCAGTCTTCTGTTGCACTGCTGATTTGACCAGTTCAGTATTCAGGGGAGGTTTTACACTCCTCACAGGACCTTGATTCGTGTTAACGTAAAAAGTAAGATAAAAAATATGAAAAAAAATAACTAAATACATTTCATGTTTAGTGTTAAAATATTATGGAATTCATCTGTTTTATGTGTGGTTTGACAGCGATAATTTATAAATGTGTTGTGCAATAACTTGTCATGTTTAAACTGCATTTTTAAAAACAATATATAACTGTATAAATATTGTACATAAAAACACTCCTATTTTGCAAGTAAAAAAATTCACTTTTTACTGTTGTTATACATTAAAAGCGGAGCTGATGAAAATAATTGCTGTTTTATTGCTTCAGTTATTTTTGTGGATCGTGTTTCACAATGCTTACAGGATACCCAGAACTATGGATGGGCAACATTGTGTTTCCCTTCCATAACAAAAGTATGCTAAACTGAAATAAATTTGTTTGTTGTCAATGCTGAAATAGTACGAGTTGTGAAGAAAAATCTGTCTGTATTTTGTGAATACAGCGAAACTGTAAAAATGATTATACATGACAGTTAATGGTTAAAAGATGCAGCGTGCATCAATTAAAACCAGATGTTTACATGTACTGTATAAAAAGACACATAACTGTTTTTCTTACTTTGAAACAGACAAAATATTTTCTGACTAAATTAACAGGATATTTGTTTGGTAGATTTTTAACTTTTCTTGAATGTTAAAGGTGTACATTTAGCAAGATCAAAATGCCTTTAAACTATTTGAGAAAGACCAGATGATGATGTCATGGCTTTGTAAGCATCTAGGTTAACTGGAGGCCCACATATGGATGTATTTTAAGCTACATCTAAAGCGCTGCTTAGTTGTGTGGCATCATAGGAAAATGAAATTAAATCAGGCAAGATCTTTTGCTGCAAAAGGGACTGGTGCACTTCACAAAATAGATTAAAACATGAGGAAGAAGATCATATGGAAATTCTGAAGCAACATCTCAAGACATCAGCCAGAAAGTTAAAGCTTTGGTGCAAACTGGTCTTCCAAATGGACAATGACGCTTAGCATACAACCAAATTAGTTACAAAGTGGCTTAAGGACAACTAAAGGAACACTTTAAATACAGGTTCCTGAACAATTTTCTCCAGATCTTAACTTCCTGGAACCCTTTATGTACCTAGACTGTTTTTTGAGTGTCCATTGTGGGGTCTGAAGTCTAGGCTATTTATGTAGATTATGTTCCCTGATGCTGACCGGCTCCTCATCCTGCAAGAGTGCTGCTGCGACCTAAGGACACAGCTCTATGCCCACCACAACAGTGACATCCAGGATTTGATCAAAACAGTGAAAAAAACAGCACTAATCTTAGATTGTTTCATATGATTTAAAAGTGTGAAAATGTATCAATAAAACAAATTTGTTATTAATTGCATCGATACCATCTACTGACTGCAAGAGACAAGAATACAAAGAGCTCCAATTAGGATTAAAGTTGGCTATTTAAAGACAATTTAAGAGTTTCATGGCTGTTAAACTTTGAAGTGGAATTAAAACCAGTTTTAACTCAGGAGACGTTCGTAATAATCCTCAGATCTTGCAAGATGTCTCTCATAGAAAGAAAAATCACATACACACACGTTGCAGTGTGTGTGCACCAATCAAATTTCAAATCAGGGAATGGTCAACAATCCTATGCACCTGTGATTGCTATAATCCATATCTCAGAACATATTTGCAAACAAATATTCTCTAAAAAATAACTTTACTGGTTAAAATCTCTCAAACTGAGCCTTTGATAATAAACGTCTTTCTCTCTGTATCTGTAGAGAAGTTGAAAGTGAAAGTATATATATTTCTACTGAGGTTGGCTGAATTGATCAATGGATTTAAATGGAAATATTTAGAACAAAATCTTATTTATGGGTGTCTTAGTTAAAATGTTGTTTGCAAAAAAAAACCTACTGTCATATAGTTTAAAGTTAACAGAAAATATAAAATGAAGAAGGGTATAAACAGGAAGCTGATTGAAATATAATGGTGCGGATATTTTACCAGTCAGAAATGTTCAGCATTCAGTCCTCGCAGCTGTTCAAGTCCTGACCTCAGTGACCTGTGCTTCATGTCTTCCCCCTCTCCTCACCCCACTTCCTGTCTGCCTACTTTCAAATAACAAAAAAAGTCCACTAGTGCTGCAAAAAAATCTTAAAAAATCTTAAAATTTTTTAAAAGAAATGTTTAGTAAAGATTCACCATTAGTTCAGGTTCCATCCAAAACGTTCTACCTACCCGGCATAGCTATTTTGATGGTAGATGTCTATCTGCTTTTGTACAGTTTGGTCCTGGTTGAAAAATTGTAAAATATAGAACTGCATGCAATTAAGGTGACCTACAAACATTATTTCGTTTCACCAGTTCTTTCAAAGGCAATAGGACAACATTTCCCAGACTGAAGAGTTTTTTGAAGGATACACAAAAATTTGACCAAAGCCATGGGAAATTCTACCAAATATTAAGAAACTATCTTATCTTTAGTTAAAACAAATCACAAAACGATCTCTTGCACTCTATTCTGGAAAATTGAAATAATGACTGAACTAAAACAGGAAAAGTTCAATCTGATTAAATGTCAGACAGTAAGAAAAAAAGTGCTGTGTTTTTGTATAAAACTTTCTACTATATACTTTTTGTTCTGTTTTTGATGCATGTCTCCATGGTCAGCACAGATACATAAAACAGTGGCGTCTCGGGGTCACCAGGTCTCAGTAGATCTCATCAGATGCTATCTCCATGCCAGCCTGTTGTCTGGAAGGTCTTTTCTGTTCTAACAGAAAAATATGTGAGGAGTTTGTTGAACACTATTGGGGCTATGAATGAAACTATGGCTCAGGATAATGATCTAAAACATGAAAACATCAGCAAAGAAAAAGTTCTCTGGATACAAAAACAATTCATGAATAAATCTGTCTTCAGCCCTGAATCCTATAAAAATCTGTTGAGTGAAGTAAAGAGAAATCAACAGGCAATTTATGATTGCCAAGGGCCTGTCTTGTTTTATGCCTGAAACTGAAGCCTGGGGTGATATATTATTCCCTACGCTTCAAACAAAAATCAGATTTTTTTTTTTTAAATCAACAAAACTATCTGAGAATAAATAAATAACTTCAACTTTATTTAGACTGAAAATTAACACTTTTCAGGTCAAACTTTTTATCCACTTCTGCAATATGAAGTGAGGTCATTTTAAAATCAATGTGAACTCTGCCACATGTAACTGGTTAATCTATTGTTACTATGTTAGACCACCATTTTGCATCCTATTAAGTTTTCATAGGAAAGGCTTTAAAAGCATGACCTGAAATCCCCAGAAGTGAATCTATCATTGAACCATTATAGTTCACAGCTAATTACCCTAGGAGTGACTAAACTAATAACATATCAGACTCATGAAGCAAAAGATATTTTACACTTTAACATTGCTTGGACTCCTCGATCCCTTTACAGAATCAGTCAGTTAATCCAGTTTCAGTTTCAAAACTAAGATCCTGTTTTTTTCAATGAGAGTTCACACTAAACACAAATCTATTTGCTATGAAGAGAAACAGAACAATACAAAACCGATATTAAATAATCTTCACATTTGGCAGAAATGTACTGCATTTGGTTGGATTTAAATGCACATATGTTGTATTTGTGTCAAGCCCACAAAAAGAAGGGGCCATTGTATTTTCAGGACAAACACCAGTGAAGCCTTGATTGAACATTCACTTTTAACTTGTTTATCCTTCTTTGGAAATGGGAACACAAACATACACATACTCAATGGATGATGACCAAATGCTTTGTCTTTCTTCATGTGGGAAATTGGGTTACTCAGTTCAGGAACTTCCTAAATGCCGTGAACATGGGGAACACATTATTTTGAGGTTCAAATACCAAAATCCGTATCGCATAAAACTAGTAAAAAGTAATCCTAAATACAGAATAGTGGGCCTAATGAAAAGTATGTTAATGTACTGTACAGTACGTCCATGCAGTACTTGGTTAGGGTTCGTTTCTAATGAGTTGATGCACCAGTGCAGCGTGTCATGGAGGTGATCAGCCTGTGGCTCTGCCAAGGTGTTAAGGATGCCCAGATTCAACAGCAGCCTTCAACTCATCTGCATTAATTGCTTTGCTTCTGTTTTCACTATCTCTTTACAATAATTCATAATAAATTTCTCTATTGGGTTTGGGCCAAAAGAGTTTCCTGGCAAGTCAGGCAGAGTGATATTCATTAGACCAGTTAATTGTGCTTTTGCAGTGTGGACAGGTGTCAAGTCCTGGTGAAAAATGAAATCTCAATAAAGCTTAGCAACAAAGCCTAAAGTGCTCTAAAATTGCCAGGTAGAAAGCTGCGGTGGACCACAGTGGACCAACATAACAGTTTACATGGCTCCTAAAAATCATCAGTGACTGTAAAAACTTCACATTGGACTTCAAGCAACACAAATTCTGTGCCCCCACACTGTTCTTCTAGACTCTGGGATTTTGATTTCCAAATGAAATGCAAGATTTAGTTCCATTTGAAAGAGGACTTTGTACCTTGAGAAACTGTTATGTCCTTCTACGCCAGGTAAGATGCTGCTAATGTTGTTTCCCATGGTTCAGAAGTGGAATGCGACCATCTGTGGTGGCACTTCAATTTCTGGCTCCTGTTCCTCAAACTCCTGAACCAGCTTTGCTTCACAGACCTATCAAGGCTGTGGTTTTCCCTGTTGCTCTTGAAACTTTTTTCTAGCACAACTTTTACTTCCACTTAACTGTCAATTTTTATGCTTGGATATAGGACACTGTGAACAGTTAGCCTTTTTCATGGCTTACCCTCCCTATAGAATTAGTCAATGGCAGTCTGCTAGACATTTGTCAAGTCAGCTGTAAGCCATAATCATCAAAATTAACAGAATAAAACAGCTTAATATCACTCTATATGCAATGAATCTGCATAACATGAGTTTCACGTTTTAAATTAAAATAATAAAATAAATTAACTTTTCCATAATATTCTAATTTATTTTTGCAAATCAAATGTTCAAATTAAATGTGAGCACTCCAGTATTAGAAAATACTTTTACTCAAGAGTTAGAAAACTGCCCATGAAAACAAAGTGAGCTTTTTAAGCAACCTAAAATATTCAAGAGACCTGCAGAATGAAAACACTACCACCATACTGTGACAATATTTGGTACGGCATGTGCGCAGCATATAGGGGCTCCTTAGCACTTGCCATTGGGAGCAGGTTTTCATTATTCATGTGCAACCCTCAGGGTTCTGTGGCAAGCAGAGCAGACAAAGGTTGGGAGCCAAGGAGGGTTATATGAACCACCAGCCCTCCCCACCCGTACCTGTCAGATCTGGGTAGGATGTCAACAGTGTGTCGAAGGGTCCTCTGTACAGCTGCCAGGCTCTCACCCCTTCCCTGAGTCTTCTCACTCTTAACTTGTCAGCGCACCAACACTTGGCAGACAACAATTCCCAATCGCTTACTTCTCTTGCACTCACTAAAGCAGGAAGGATCATTAGGCCTCAGACCGTTTCTACTGACAGCAGAAAAACCTGCAGGATATCTTCCTGATAGACTCTGTCCAGATGAAACCAGACAAGTTTATGGAGCTTCCACACCCTTTTGGAAATGATTTTCCTTTCAAATCATGGCAGGTGTCATAATATCTTATTCTGCCTTGACCCGTGACTGACGTGATTACATTATATATGATGTGATGTCAAGTAATGTAATGGTGCAAGGCTTCTTTTCTGTGGGATCACCAGTTTTATCATGGCTGAGTATAACAACCTCTACTCCCTGATCAGAATATTTCATTCGGAAGGAAAAGGTTCTTATGCGGCAACTGCAGACCTTGAAGAATAATTCAAACTGTGAGTTCATCTTTGGAATGAATACTGAATTAAAAAATCCTTGGACTTTCTACTCACATAAACAAATGTAAAATAAGAGTGGACTTGGCCACTTTGCAGAGTGAAGTCACTGTGAAATTACATGCAATGAATAAATAAATCATTTTCCACTATATATGAAGACAACAACTAATGATTAATCAAGTGACAGATTGGTTTTTAAACCACATGTTTGCTATTATGCTTTTAGATGTGTATACATATTTAAAACAACTTACACCTTTTTTTGACTGAAGGTAAAATTACCTTTACATAAAAGTAAATACAGGACAGCACAATCAGACATTAATTTTATTAAGCTTCATTGAAGCTTTCAGCAGACCAACAAACATCAATCTACTGCTGCTTCAGTTAAATACATCAAGCATTGCTGGAATGTGTCAACACACATCCAGTTTGTTCTCGCTAAGAACAAAGTAGCTAAATAAATAAGGAGGAAAAACCCTAATTATTTCTTAGAATGAATCACATATGATCACAACTAGGCATCATCAGTAAAATGCTCACATCAGTCTACTGAGGCCATCTTCTGACCAAACTTATGATAGCAAGCATAAATTGAAAACAGAAATAATGAGAATTTATTTATAGTGCTTTTCAGTTTAAGGTGGGAGAAGTTAGAGGAAGGGGACAGAGGTTGAGAATGTCAGCTGCTTGGAAATATGTGTTTGTTTTGGATATATGGGTGTGTGGTGTGTGTGTGTCTCTGTGTGTGTGTGCCTGGTAACATACAAGGCTGAGCTGCATTCCTGCAAGTCACGGTACATACATAAAGCAAACCAAGACTAACCTCTGAGACCATAAAGGGACATCCCTCCTGCACATTAACTTTTGAGAAGGAGTGACTTCATTCGTCCTGTGCTTTCCTTTGTTAGTCCCCCCCGCCCCTCTTATATTCTGTTCACTTTAGGGTCATTGTGGCTGCTCAGCTCAGAGTGGTAATGGTCAACATTTTCTGCAGTTTGAAATTAAATCCCCTCTCACTCATCCTCCCACCAGTCAACCTCCTCCTCTTTCAAACTTTACTTTAATTTTCCCTCCTTCTCAGCCTCCATCCTCTGCACTCATGAAATCACTTCAAGACAGACTCCCTCCTACTAAGCCAATCACTGAGCTTTGAAGGATTCATGACTCCAATTTTCAAAGCTCCATAAATTCTGCATTATAACATGCATGTGTTTGTGACTGTGCTCACCAGGTCCTTTGTACAAATAATTAAACCAAAATGAGACTATTCTATTATTCTTTCTACATAAACACCATTTATTTCCTTTAACAAAGTGTATTCATATCTTTTTGTCTCCTCAAAACTAAACAATGACATTTTTGAGTTATAAATTTGCGACAAGAAATGCTTGTCCTATAAATATCTGTCACAGCTGGTGAGTTGCTGTTCCATAACTTCCTGTTTAAAGCTCTCCTTAAGTTGTTACAAATAATGTATTACTGGTGAGCTTTGAGAGCTGGGGTCTTCAGAAAAAACAAAAAGCAAGTGAAGCTGGTACATTTTGGAAATTCCCAATTCAAACACCAAAAGAGACAATATGGCTTACTTTTATTTTATTAAGACCACAAATCTGTTTTTGGGACATCCAGCTTAATGTACAAGTATTACTGGCAGCTAACATTCTAGTATGTTGAAACAGTAAAGGGACCTAACTTTATATACAGTATATATATACAGGGGTTGGACAATGACACTGTAACACCTGTCATTTTAGTGTGGGAGGTTTCATGGCTAAATTGGACCAGCCTGGTAGCCAGTCTTCATTGATTGCACATTGCACCAGTAAGAGCAGAGTGTGAAGGTTCAATTAGCAGGGTAAGAGCACAGTTTTGCTCAAAATATTGAAATGCACACAACATTATGGGTGACATACCAGAGTTCAAAAGCGGACAAATTGTTGGTGCAAGTCTTGCTGGCGCATCTTTGACCAAGACAGCAAGTCTTTGTGATGTATCAAGAGCCACAATATCCAGGGTAATGTCAGCATACCACCAAGAAGGACGAACCACATCCAACAGGATTAACTGTGGACGCAAGAGGAAGATGTCTGAAAGGGATGTTCGGGTGCTAACCTGGATTGTATCCAAAAAACATAAAACCACGGCTGCCCAAATCACGGCAGAATTAAATGTGCACCTCAACTCTCCTGTTTCCACCAGAACTGTCCGTCGGGAGCTCCACAGGGTCAATATACACGGCCGGGCTGCTATAGCCAAACCTTTGGTCACTCATGCCAATGCCAAACGTCGGTTTCAATGGTGCAAGGAGCGCAAATCTTGGGCTGTGGACAATGTGAAACATGTATTGTTCTCTGATGAGTCCACCTTTACTGTTTTCCCCACATCCGAGAGAGTTATGGTGTGGAGAAGCCCCAAAGAAGCGTACCACCCAGACTGTTGCATGCCCAGAGTGAAGCATGGGGGTGGATCAGTGATGGTTTGGGCTGCCATATCATGGCATTCCCTTGGCCCAATACTTGTGCTAGATGGGCACGTCCCTGCCAAGGACTACCGAACCATTCTTGAGGACCATGTGCATCCAATGGTTCAAACATTGTATCCTGAAGGTGGTGCCGTGTATCAGGATGACAATGCACCAATACACACAGCAAGACTGGTGAAAGATTGGTTTAATGAACATGAAAGTGAAGTTGAACATCTCCCATGGCCTGCACAGTCACCAGATCTAAATATTATTGAGCCACTTTGGGGTGTTTTGGAGGAGCGAGTCAGGAAAAGTTTTCCTCCACCAGTATCACGTAGTGACCTGGCCTATCCTGCAAGAAGAATGGCTTAAAATCCCTCTGACCACTGTGCAGGACTTGCATATGTCATTCCCAAGATATATATATATAGAGAGAGAGAGAAAGAGAAAGAGAGAAAGAGAGAGACAGAAAGAGAAAGAGAAAGAGAAAGAGAAAGAGAGAGAGAGAGAAAGAGAGACTGATATATATATAGATAGACTGAGGTGGACACCTTCATACATTTATATGGAGATAAGTAGGCAGCTTGAGGTTGGGTGCCTTGCCCAGTGGCACATTAACATGTGGCAGGAGGAAACTGGAATTTCACCCACAACTTTTGGATTGGACGACAACTACTCTATCCACTGAGCCACTGTTACTCCATGTGATGAAGCTGGGATCTGCTCCAGAAATTGTCCATCTTTAAACTGTGGTGCAACTTTGAACTATTTAAGCCTCAGTTGTGTTGATTCTGCAACTGTGGCACATGTGCTATATACATAGCATGTGAGAGCTACAAAGCTCATGTCAAGAAATATTTTGACATATCCAAAAAACAATCTGGCAGCCTGGCTTTTCTGGTGATCACATTGTGTATGTCAGTGTCAGATATATTGTAAAGAGATATAAAATATGGCATCATGTCTACCTTGCCATTAGAACGAAAGGCAGAAATACAATAATGTGATGGGAGTAATATCAGTGTTGTGTGAGTTCATCCCTAACAAGAATTAGTTAAAAACTCAGTTCAACCATGGCAAATGGTAAATGGCTTGTACTTGTATAGTGCTTTATCAAGTCCCCAGAGACCCCATAGTCCTTCACAGTACATTCAGTCATCCATCCATTCATACACACATTCACACACTGACAGTGGAAAGCTTCAATGATAATTTATTCGTTTTTATAGTTCCCTGCCTCAATATTTTGAAGTTCACAGCTCTAACTTTAACTAGTCTTCATTCATTTATCATTCTTTCTCTGAAATGTAGTTAAAAATCAATATCACATCATTCAAAAATTAACATAATGATTATGCCATTGCCTAATATCTGTTTTAGTCTCTCCTTGTGTATTTGCTCAGATAAACCATTTTATAATGGCTTAATTACCAAACCAGCTGTTGTTGTTCACATATTTTAATAGTTCCATCAGCATAAAAGACATTCTTGTATGAAAAGCATCCATTTAGTTCGTATATTAGTACTTTTAAACCCCTTTTTACCATCAAGTCAACATGGCCAGTAGTTTTATTTTCCCTTTTATTTTCCTTTTACACTCTTATTGCACAGTCAAAACCCCCACCTGTGGTAAAGAACATGGCTGAAAACTGAAAGTTGAAGTTGTATTTGAAAAAAGCACTTGGTCATTTAAATAAAGTCATTTATAGTTCTAGAGATTTAAAGTGAAATTAAATGGTCGTCTTCTATGTAAAAGTTTGGTCATAAGAGATTCAACCATCCACTATGTTTCTCTTTAATAAAATCTTGAATGTCTTTGACACTTTAGCTGACAGAATCTTCAAACATGTAAATTCAACACATCTCTGATGTTCTTTCAGCTACTTACCCACACGTTGGTTGCTGACAGGTGTTCAGAGCTGTAGCTTCTCTTCAGGTCTTTTCTACATTTCCCTTGGGCAGCCAAAAATACCCTCAGTGTTACCTGATAGTTAGGTATTAGAGTTAAAGCCTGTAGTTCATATCCTTATGTATGAAACAAAGTCAAAGGCAGCATAGTCAACTTTATAGCGAGGGGATAAGCGTAGGCCTTGAGGGGAAATGCTGTGGCTCTTTCTCTGTGACACAAAGACACAAAGTTTGCCCCTAAAAATACATGGGAAATCTTTTATTCACACCTAACTAGAATATGGTTACATTACATCAAGATGACCTAAGTTCGCTCCACGTTCCTCATTTTAAAACAGCATTGTTAAGCTCAAAGCTCTTATAAATGTGAGCTCCACTCATGAACAACACTGAATATTAGGCAAATACCACAGCTGCTTTGGCATCACCAGATATAACAAGAAAAACACATTAAAATCATCAGTTCAAATGAAACATTTAATTTTACTTTAAATTAAATAATTATTATGGAATCAAAAATTCATAAATTTCATTCATGCTGAAGATTTTCCATAAACTCAGATGTTGACATTAATGATTCATCAATCAATCAACCACTGATCAAAATCAGCCATTTTCCTGTTGATCAGCTCAGATCTGTAATTAGCAGGACAAATATGAAAAAAAAATCTGTTGTTCCTGTTTGTTACATGCCTGAAAGAAAAAAGAAAATTGTTATTAGCCACTAAATCCTGATTGTTGCATCTCTAATTAAACCCAAGCAACAAAGGCAGTTGAAAGTAGTTATATTCAAAATGAACTGTCTTTCTGAATGCCTAAACATTTCCAAAAACTCACCAATTTCCACATACACCTCATGGGTGGTGACATGTATTAAGGGTTGTGTAAAAGAAAATTAAAAAACTGCGGTTTAATAAAAAGTTTTAGGATATTACCCTCTCAACATTAAACATCTAATTAGGAAAATTAGTCTTATATGCATGAAAAACAGCTAAGATTAAACACGAAATCCAGCCACAGCACATGTAATTCAGTTCCATTGAGTACATAGGCCTAATGGAAACAGCACCTCTCACCCCTGTTTGAAAAAGGTTGCGTTGCAGGCTAACCCCAAGCAGGCCGTCTTTTTTAACAACATGTAGACGCCAATACTTGTAAGTCACATAAATGTGCTTCACATTTTGGTTGGCAGAGTAGCCTATTGTGAGGTCTTGTTTGTTTCCTGCACCGTTACCATGTACACTGTTGAATCACAAATTATATCATAGAAAAAGAAAAGATGCTGATACTGTTAAAAACTGGTTTCCCACTTCCAGATTACTTGTTTTCAATTTTTTGCAACAACTAAATGTTTCAGCCCATGGAAATGCCAGACAAAAATAACCACCAGAGTAAATAAAACATGCAGTTTTCAAATGATGATTTGATTTACTAAGGGAAAAAAGCCATCCAAACCAAACTGGACATTTGTGAAAAATCAAGTATTCTCAAGCTAAAATGTATGGTTGTGCTACCTTAGGCAGTAACTTTGCAATAACTAGCAGAGTGTTTTACTGTACTGTGGAGGAATTTTGGTCAACTCTTCTTTGTAGAGTGTCATATTGTTTTTAACGGATTTGACCCACATGCAGAAAGCAATTCAGGAGACAGAGTTTCATGGTAAAGTGTTTATTTACAGTGTAGTGATGTGGGCAGGGAAACTGGAACCGGGAAAACAACTGTAAAAATAAACAGGATGGTAAGCAGGGAATACTCAGGGTCAAAACTAAAGAATAATAATTCAGCCTTACTGGGTTGATGGAATGATCCGCCAGAGGGTGGGGAGCGGAGAGACCAAATAGTTGTTTACCCATGAGACAGATGATGGTGGATAATGGTGTGCCAGGATGATATGATGGTCCAGGGTTTTCAGAAGTAGGTACAGTGGAAGGAGGAGGGTGGACAGGGTTCTTGAATGGTATACAAGGAGCGAAGAATACAGGAGGCTGCCAACCAGTGAGGTCCAAGCGGTTTGAGTCTTTGTTCATGGAGCTTAATAACTTCTTTCCAGAGGTGGTAAATCCAGGCAGAGTTCCACACGAAAAGACAAGGTCGGGTTCTGGTAATCCTGCAAGGTAACAAATACAAATTACTAAGAGTCAAGGCAAGGAACAAGACAAGGTAATGTGACTTGAGCTGTACCACTAAGGGACAACACTGTCAGTGAGTTGCTAGCAGCCTCCTCCTAATATACTCCTCTGCAGGTGATCAAGGGAATGATGAACACCTGTCACCTCTCATCCAGGTTCCATGCCATCTAGGGGCTAAGCACAGTAACAGCACCAAACAAACAGACAAAGCACAGATCGTGACATAGAGTCGTTTAGTTTAGTCACAGTAATGGGTTTTCAAGTATCAATGGCACTATCAAAGTCATACCACAGCCTCCCAGTTAGATTCAAAATTAGACTTTGACTAGACCACTCCAAAACCTTAACTTTTGCTTATGTTTTTCTTAGCCATCAGAGGTGGACCTGTGAGTGTGCTTTGGATCATTGTCCTGCGAGCCGAAGTGCACTTGAACCTCCTATATGAGTTGGTAATATGCTCTTGGAGTAATTTTGATGGACCAGCAACTTCTGAGAAAGTTTACCACTGTCTCATGTTTGCTGTTTGCTCCATTTGTAGATAATATCTGTTGCTGTAGAAAGGCTTTGTAACCTTTCTAGACTAGATGTTTGGCAACGAAAGGTTTGACTTGTGAGACATAAAACACAAGATGAAGGGGCTAAGCACTGGAAGGCAGACGTAGACGTAGAGCTGAGGGGCTGATGACTGAGTCGATAGTGTAAGGGCCAATAAAACGAGGAGACAGTTTTTTGGACATAGCTTTCAATGGAATGTCTCGGGAGGACAACCAAACCTTTTGGCCAGGATGGTACGTTGGCGCAGGCCGCCGTCTGCGGTCAGCGTACTTTTTTTTCTGGTCTGCTGTACGAAGGAGAGCTCTGGTTGCATTTCCCCAGATCCGTTTACAACGCCGTATGTGGTGCCGAACGGATGCTACACCAATGTCTTTCATCAGCGGGAAATAAAGGAGGTTTATAACCCAGGGAAATCTCAAAGGGTGAGGGGCCTGTTGTGGATGAGATTTATGAATTTATTGCATATTCTACCCAGGGAAGAAAAACACACCAATCAAGTGGTTTGGTTGTGGTCATGCATCTGAGAACGGACTCCATCTGTCGGTTCATGCATTCAGTCTGTCCATTAGATTGGGGATGATAACCAGAGGTCAGGGAGGCTTTGGCTCCAAGAGCCAAACAAAACTGTTTCCAAACACGAGAGATAAATTGAGGACCACGGTCTGACACAATGTCCTGTGGTATGCCATGAAGGTGAAAAACATGCTGAACCAACAGCTGGGCAGTACGAAAAGCAGATGGGAGTTTCTTTAATGGTACAAGATGGCAGGACTTGGAAAAACGGTCAACAATGGTGAGAATGACAGTATTCCCTTTTGATATGGGTAAACCTGTAACAAAATCCAGAGCGATGTGAGACCAAGGGCTTTTGGGTGTACTGAGAGGCTGAAGTAAACCATAGGGAGGCTGGTTGCTCGATTTTTGTTTGGCACATACCGAACAAGCCTGTACATACTCAGTAACGTCCTTATGAAGAGATGGCCACCAAAATTGTCTTGAAATGAGTGAAATGATTCTGCTAACCCCTGGGTGACCTGAGAATTTGGTGGTGTGAAACCAGCGGATGAGCCTAAACCTAGCAGAGGTAGGTACATACTTCCTGTTGGGAGGACCAGTACCAGGGTCCAGTTTGTTTCGTTGGGCATTGTCAATAAGGTTCTCTACCTCCCAAACTAAGGCTCCAAATGTCCAATGGGACAGCACAATGGGTTCGGTCTCTTTTTCAGTGGAATCCGGTCAATGAAGCCGGGAAAGAGCATCCGCCTTAACGTTCTTGGAGCCTGGTCTGTAAGAAATGGAAAGATCAAAACGAGAGAAAAACAGTCTGACCAATGTGATTGGCGGGGGTTCAGTCTTTTTGCCGTTTGCAAGTAGGCCAGATTTTTGTGATCGGTCCATACTAAAATGGGATGCTTAGCCCCCTCCAGCCAATGTCTCCTCTCTTCGAGAGCAAGCTTAATTGCTAACAGCTCCCTGTCTCCCACATCGTAAATCCTTTCTGTGTTAGTAAGACGACGAGAAAAAAAAGCACATGGGTGGAGTTTTCCATCTGTGGCTGACTGCTGAGATAGTACGGCACCAACACCTGTATCTGAGGCGTCTACCTCCAAAATAAACTGTCTGGAAGAATCGGGATGAACTAGAATGGTTGTTTGAGAAAACCTCTCTTTTAATGCTTGGAAGGCCTTGTTAGCTTCAGGTGTCCAGGAAAACACAATGTTTGTGGAGGTCAAGGCAATGAGTGGTGCGGCGATTAAACTAAAGTTCTTGATGAATCGTCAATAAAAGTTTGCAAATCCAAGGAACCGTTGTAGCTGCTTGCGACAGTCTGGAACTGGCCACTCCAGCACTGCCTTGATCTTCTCAGGATCCGAGCAAACCTGTCAACCCTCCAGGATGTAACCCAAAAATGTGATTGAAGTTTTGTGAAATTCACACTTCTCGGCCTTTACAAACAGTCTATTTTCCAAAAGTCTTTGAAGAACTAGACAGACGTGACGGGTATGTTCTTTAATGTCTTTAGAGTAGATCAGGATGTCATCCAGGTAGACAAAAACAAAAACGTTCAAAAAATCCCTAAGTACGTCATTGATGAAAGACTGAAACACTGCAGCTGCATTACTTAATCCAAACGGCATATCCAGGTATTCAAAATTGCCCAACGGGGTTTTGAAAGCGGTCTTCCACTCATCCCCCTTGCGGATCCTTACTAAATTGTAGGCGTTACGGAGATCTAATTTAGAAAAAATGGTTGAACCGTGTACTGGTTCAAAGGCCGAGGACAGAAGAGGAAGTGGATATTTGTTTTTGACAGTAATTTGGTTTAACCCCCTATAGTCAATACAAGGGCGTAGTGAGCCATCTTTTTTCTCCACAAAGAAAAACGCAGCTCCGAGTGGAGATGAAGAGGGGCGAATTAATCCTGTCACCAGAGACTCATTAATATAATCCTCCATAACTTTTCTTTCTGGTCCTGACATGTGATAAAGTCTACTGGAAGGCAGGGGGGCACCAGGAAGCAAATCTATTGCACAGTCATAGGGTCTATGCGGGGGTAAAGACAAAGGTTTGGATTTGCTGAAAACTAACCTGAGGTCATGGTACTCTGGAGGAATGTTAGTGAGATCGAACATCTCGTTATCTGCAGGATCTGACTCAGAGGGGAGTGAAGCTGCTGCTGACTGTAAACAAGAGGAAAGACAGTTAGTGGACCAGGATTCAATTTGGCTTTCTACCCAGTTAATGTGAGGGTTATGTTTCTTGAGCCAAAGGAAACCCAAAACTATGGAATTCAACGCTATGGGAAACACAAAAAATGAAATCTCTTCTCTATGATTTCCCAAAAGGATTAAGGTCAACGATTTGGTTCCATGTGTGATTCGGGGTAATCTTTTCCCATCTAGCGAAGAAACAGACTGAGGTATGGGAAGTGGCTCAGTCTCAATTTTAGCTTCAACAACTAACCTCTGATCAATAAGGTTCTGGTCGCTACCTGAATCAATGAGCGCGGAAAGATCCTGAAAAGGACGGTGAGAAATTAATGTGGCAGGCAAACTAAATCTGGGGGTAAGAGAACGGTCCGTCAGTATCCCCTCATTTACTGATGGACCTGGCCTTTTGGTCCCGAAGGACAAACAGGACAGTCTGCAAGAAAATGATCAGATGAGCCACAGTAAAAACACTGATTTGATTGGGGAAAGCTGAGTTTGCCCGATCTGCATAGGTTCAGTTCCAGAATTCTGTGAGGCAGAAATGGAGCCAATAGTTTCTGGTGTAGACCTAGAGAAATGAGTCCCAACTGCACTCCGTTCTAATCGGGATCTTTTTCTCTCTCTCATTCTGTTATCTAATCTGACGGCTAGCTTGATTAACCCATTCAACGTTTTAGGCTCATCGACTAATGCTAACTCATCCTTTAATAATTCATTTAACGACTGGAAAAAAGCTGCTCTAAGAGAGCAGTCATTCCATCCAGAAGCTGCAGCCAGGGTCCGAAAATCAATGGAAAACTCAGCAACAGACCGATCTCTCTGTTTAATTGACCATAGACTTTGAGCGTTAGCGGTTAAGTCTTTCTCACTAGAGAAAACCTGTCGAAACTCCTCCTCAAATTCAGAAAATGTGCAACCAAAATCCAAACAGTTAGAAAAACGGGCCTCTGCCCATTTCAAAGCTTTTCCAAAAAGTAACCCAAGTACAAAAGAAATCTTAACGGAATCATGTGGAAAGGCTTGTGGGGAGCGATTGAAAACTAGAGTGCATTGTAGAAGAAAACCCCTACAATCTTCTTTCCAGAAGTGGTAGATCAAGGCAGAGTTCCATACGAAAAGACTAGGTCAGGTTCTGGTAATCCTGCAAGGTAACAAATACAAACTACTAAGTCAAGGCAAGGAACAAGACAAGGTAATGTGACTTGAGCTGTACCACTAAGGGACAACACTGGCAGTGAGTTGCTGGCAGCCTCCTCCTAATATACTCCTCTGCAGGTGATCAAGGGAATGATGAACACCCCTCCTCCAGGTTCCATGCCATCTAGGGGCTAAGCACAGTAACAGCACCGAACAAACAGACAAAGCACAGATCGTGACATAGAGTCGTTTAGTTTAGTCACAGTAATGGGTTTTCAAGTATCAATGGCACTATCAAAGTCATGCCACAGCATCTCAGTTAGATTCAAGATTAGACTTTGACTAGACCACTCACTAATTTTGATGGACCAGCAACGTCTGAGAAAGTTTACCACTGTCTCATGTTTGCTGTTTGCTCCATTTGTAGACAATATCTGTTTCTGTAGAAAGACTTTGTAACCTTTCTAGACTAGATGTCAGTGAATTTATTTCTTATCTGTTCCTAAATTTCTTTAGATCACGACTTGATGTGTTGCTTTTTGAGATCTTTGCCTTCTTCATTTTGTAATACAAGTTATCTTTACAGGATTTCTTCATGCTACAAGTGTGGCAGTAATCAGACAGTAATCAGATCAAAAGAGACACATAGAAAAAGTAAAACAAATGTGAAAAAGTCTAACTCTTTTAAATGGAATGAATCAGTTTAGTTTCTTTTTACCATTTAACAGAGAAAATTAGCAATATTTAAAAGAACTTACACAGCAGTAATAGTTAACTAAATGTCTAATGCTTTGCTGGGGTGACCTGACTGCTGCTGTACATTTTTGACTGGAATAGGCACATTGCTCTTTAGGATTTCAGCTGAGCTCATCTGAAATCACTGCCAGGAGCCAGTTGCCCACCTAAACACCCTGCTGTTTAAGCAGCATCTTGATAAAGGGCTCATTTAAAAGAAACGGGAGAACTGGGAGGAAATGTGATGACGGCGGGAAGGCTGGGGCCAAAAAAGGGGACATGGGCATAAGGGTATTAAATTACATTACTGTTTCCCTAAGAACATTCATAACATGGCACTCTTTTGGTTCTGTTTACTACTTTTTACGTGCTGTTGGTTTCTTACTGCAAAGGGGAGGGTATTTTTTTTAACAACTCATTTAGCATACCTTCACCAGTGGTTCCAGATGTGTAATTTATAGGGAGCATGAGAGGTGCAAACACAAAAGTGAACAAAAGCGAAGCAGAGATCCCCCAGTTTCAGGGGGCTGCTTTCAGGAGTCTGTGGGAGTGTTAAGGGTTTATGCGGATCCTGTGGTGTCCCAACAAATGCCACTGGTGATTGATGGCCCTGCTGAGGGACTGGGGGGGCTTCAGGCCACTGAAATGGATTAATACCATTAGCATAACAGTGCATTCCACCTTCATTTCAATTATGATATTCTACACTATGGTCTTTTTTCATAAGCCTATTAAGGAGCTGAATGTCACATCTTATTGTCTGCAATCACCTCTCATTGTGAGGTGGATTACAGCTCACGTTTAAGCAGACATCATACCCCAGTGTGTTGAAGGGAAGAACCACTGCTCAGCAAAACATTTTCTGCCACCTATTTTTGGATGACTGAAGTGCTCAAGTTACCTATTTCATGCAAACCTAAACAATGAAAGTAAGTCAAAGAATGCAAGCATTTTAAAATACAGAATACTCAAAGAAGAGCTTATTGTCTTCTTCCCTCCATTTGTGTCCATATTAGGAAGGGTGGGGGCATAGAGGACGGGTTAAAGTAACCGGTGGAATAAGGGGGTGTTGGGCTGGGCCTTTGTAAGGGAGGAAAGAGGGGGGTGGCTATATAATAAGTGACAGAACACAAGTAGTGCTTTATCCAGCCTGTCCCACTCTGGGTAAGAGGAAACCCTAAACTGCTCTGACTCAACCAGCCTGGCCCATTTCTCTTACTCTTTCTTCCCTCTCTTTTCTCTCACTCCTGCGCGAATCTACTCAGGATGAGAATGGCAACATTATCTGGACAGAGTCCTTCCAAAATGTTGGCTTTTGCTTTGCTTCTCGTCGCCCAACTTTTGAGCGGTAGGTAAAAATACCCGGTGCCAAGGCAGTTCATTCTTAGGGATTAAATAACCATCCTTTGGAATGGGAGCGTCGGGTTGGGTGGGGCTGGAGTGGAGTAGTGTTTGTTTATATGGTCAGGTTTTAACCCTACAACTGTTTCACTATCTGGAATCCATCTGGAACGTAAACAGTTCAATGAGAAAATTATTTTATGTCTTGAAAAGATTGTGGAAAACATTTTTGTTTCAGTATGCTGACAGAAGAACAAATGTTACTATAAAAGAAGTGATTTTAAATAGCAGTATTTTATTTATATAAAAGACAAAGTGAATTATTACAGATTGTTTTTATTAATATGGACCCAGACTGCAAGATACATTTCTGTTTTATATATTTGTTAACCTTTGCTGTTTGTTTGCTGTTTTTTATTTTTATTGAACTGTTTTCTCGTGACCTTCAAAGAAGTTGAAGAAATGTGCTTATATTTAGCTGGATGTAATATGAGGCTGGTCGATGCATGCGTGAGAGAAGGGCGTGGATCGCTGTTGTTAATGGATATCTCAAATGTGGCTGAGGTGATGGAGTAGGACATTTAGCAACAAAAAGGATGTTAAACTATGCATTTACACAACACGAGATTTGCATCAACATGCAAATAGTTTATGAAAAGACTGAAGTTAATTTGGATTTAATACAAACTTAACTAAATAAAAGATGGATACAAATCATGAGACTAACAAAAAATGGCCCAAGAGACAGAATCAAGCACAACTAAAACTAATATCAAAAAAGGTCATACTTTTGAAAGCATTTCTTCAAATCTCAGACTTAAAACTTTTGGATGAAGTTGCTGTACTCCTTAAATTGCCTCAAGTTGCAAAAGATCAAAAGGACTGACCACATAGTAGATAAAAAGACCCTGCCTATTACATCACATTTAATATGTTCACAAAGTCATGAAAAAGTCAGGAAATATAGGTAAAGAAAAATAGTGCCTCGAATGAGGCGCAATTATAATATAGTCTGCAGCACTCTGTTGTGGCTGGAAATGAAAACACATTGGTCTCCCTAATTCAATCCTCCTGTCCTTTTCATGGAGGGCAGGCTACGATAATGAGATCATCTACCGAGAGAGGCAGCTGTGTGTGATTTGTATAATAAAGCCTCATGGATATAATGTCAACCCAAAGATTCATAATCAGAGGCAGAAAAAATGTTTCTGATGTTTATGATAAAAGAGACCAAAAAAACCTTTAAGAGAACCCCAGTCAAAGCGACTCCAGGCATGTGACACACCCCATCTGCATCAAATGTGTGTAAAAAATGCTGAACATCAGAAGAGAGAATATGAGTTGTTAAGGTAAAGTATCAGTTTCCTTTAACTTCATGACACAGGTTTTTCCTCAGTAGAGAGAGTGAGACACTGAGAAGATTCCCAAAGGATGAGATGGATTTACTGCACAAATGTAATGGGAGAAAGAAGAGGGGATGGACAGATGTTACCCAAGAAAACTGAGGTGTTGTTTGTTTTAGGGGCTGATGTGATCTGCTTTACTGAAAGTTACCTAAGATCTAAATTTAAAGGACAATATAAAATCCTGTCTCCAGAAAGAAACTCTCAATAGCTCCAAGAATGCATCCTGAGCTTACTTTTTCTTACTTTTAAGGTGATAAATCTATTAAATAAAAAAAATGTATAGAGGGTAGAGCTTAAAAATATTTCACACTAAATACCAAACAATAGCTTAAAACATATAAAAAAGTACAAATTCAGAATAGGCTGTCCAAAGATCGTTGCTTGGATAACATAGGAAAGACAACTCTGGGTAGCTGATTTTTAGGAGAGATTTAATTTACCTCTTAATATACATCACATAGTTACAGTTTTTTTTATCATGAAAATACCTAACTAGCAAAACTATTAACTGCAATGAATTAACTACTTACATCTACTTATGGGTGTCAAAATAGTTTTCTTATGAGAATAAAATGCAAATGGATGAAACTGTAACACATCCATATAAAATGAAGATATTAAACAGTGAAAGTATGAAAGGACACTGAGCCATTACAAACACACAAGTACATGTAATACAGTTTTGCTGCCTTTGGAGGGCAGTCTAGCAGAAATCCGAAACTATTTTGTGCGTGAGTTACTATTGATGGAGTTGATGCTGTTGCTGGTCATTTTGTTCCACTTTGGAAACCAAATTGATAATGATGCTCTAGTTCTTTTGAAGTAAAATCAAGTAGTAAAAATATTAAGAGTGTTTGCTGGTTCTTTTACATATTCCGCTTTATATTTTAATGTGTTTCAAATGTTTTTCAGGCTACTCCCCCCAAAAATTAAATAGCAGACCTGAATGTGTGAAAATGGCAACGTAATTTTAGTATTTTACCTTTTCACAAGTTAGCTTCAACTTTCATTTGGTTGCTAGAGAGCCATTCATGCATTGAGGGAAATATCTTCTGCATCCATAAATCTCCTATTTTGTCTCAATCAGATGATAACTCTTAGTACTATGGGTTGAAATAAATAAGGATTGGATCTATGAGTTAGAAAATTGAACAGAAGCACATACCACCTTAGTGATTGTTTTTTTTTTTCCTGCACTTCATAAAGAGAAGACATAGATGAAAAACCCTGGTCTGCAAGGTGCTTACATTTACTTCCAGATACATATTTAGGATATTTTTGAAATGGAAATCTTTAGCATAAATTCACAAGGACTTAACATAAACCAGATTATGCTCTGCCTACACTGTGAAGTGGTTTAAGGAGGTTCTCTAGTGAAGCAGTGAACACTGCCCAACCTCACTGCCAACCCCTTGGCATGTAATTATGTAAATTATTTTTTTTATTGCACTTATTGATGTAACAGATGTACTGAGGAATTACAAAAGCACCTTCAACAACATAGTGTTCATTCCATTGCATGAGGGAAAGAGCTCATAACGCGCCAAGTTGGATATCAGGATCAAGTCAGCCAGCAGTGGCAAGCACAAATGCGGAAAACACCCAAACACCTAGAAAACAAAATTCATTCACACTACTGAGTGGTTATGTGTTTTCAGAGTAAAAATTCAGCTCTTTAAATAAACTCAGTATGTTTTTTTTGCAGTTTCTTCATATTTAATGACTTTTCTAGGTGTTTATTAAAATACAATAAGCGTTCAGTTCTGGGAGTGTGAGATAATCTTATTTAACAAGCAACAAAAAAGCTGAAATTTGTACTTTGTCTGCAAATTAGATAAAAGAAAGAGGAAGAGAATGGAGTGCCTCTGTACCAGATTGCAAAAATCCAAAAGTGCAAAACAAACCTTTGAGCATTCATGTTAAACATCTTGATGAGTTATGTTTCCTGTTTTTTGCCCCACTGCCTATGTGAGCACAAGTAATCATTATGTTTTACTCAGATTTTGAGGCAGATACAGGCTGACTAAAATCCTTTCTGGACATAATCAGTGAGGAGTTTCTGAGCAGTTGATGCTTAACTCTGCAACAAGATCCACTCCCTTTCTTACCAGTGCACATTCAAACCAGAAGGGCTCGTTCAAAGATAATACAAAAGGCAACGAAACTTTAGCAGTCAATTATGAGTGTGTGTGTGTGTTTGAGCATGAGAAGGGTGGGGGAGTGATATAACTCCCCCTATGCCCCCACCCAATTGAAAGCAGATGGCATGTTTCCTGATTGTGGTTCCTTAGAAACAGGCATCATGTACTTGATAAGGGTTGCAGTGGCCTCAGGGTTAGGTCGGGTGAATTCTGCAGCTGGGCAGGCGGTGGGTGAAGTCAACTCTGCCTTTTTGACCTGATTAAAACCATAAGATGCAGTTGATTTACAGCCATGAGAGAATAATAGCCTGAGTGTTGCTATTAGTTGCTGTGACAGGAATGACCAGGGAGGGGCTGCAGGAGGGGCGCGGTGAGGTGGTAAAGATGGCGGGGTCAGCGGTCTGTTGTTTCAAAGAGGATAGGGTTGCACAGCATGTTTAACCTTACGAGACCATTCTCCAATGTCACATTCCTCAGAGCCCTCTTAACAAATATAGACTCTTTAAGGCCGCTAAGATTCTAAATTATAGAAACTAATCTTTTTATGAAAACAACATTCTGAATAACTGAAATTTAAAATTGTTTGGAATTGTCTGCAGAAAAAAATGTTCCATAGTTCCATAAATAAAAGTGATCAAAATAATGATGGTAATTTTTATGGAGTTGTCATTCTTACTCTTACTTGAGTAAGGGAAGAGTTAGATTAAAAACGTAACTGAAATTACTGAGACCATGATGGAAAGTCAGCCTGTCCAGAGTGCACTCTGTCTCTCCCCAATGATTGCTGGAAGAAGATACTAGCCCCCTCAAGCCCTGCAAGGATTTCACACTACAAACTGTGCAACAACTATTAAACCTGTTACTTTTATATTGTTGCATTTAAAACTACTAGGTTCACTCCAGGTACTTCAGAATCAGAATCAGAATCAGCTTTATTGCCATGTTCGTACATACAAACAAGGAATTTGACTCCGGTACACTTTGCTCTTTGGTTTTGTTTTTGTATTACAGAATATACATATTTACAATGTACAATATACAGATATAGGGGCTGCATGGTGGCGCAGTTGGTAGCACTGTTGCCTTGCAGCAAGAAGGTCCTGGGTTCAATTCCTGGCCTGGGATCTTTCTGCATGGAGTTTGCATGTTCTCCCTGTGCATGTGTGGGTTCTCACCGGGTACTCCAGCTTCCTCCCACAGTCCAAAGACATGCCTGTTAGGTTAATTGGTTACTCTAAATTGCCCTTAGGTGTATGAATGAGTGTGTGCATAGTTGTTTGTGTGTTGCCCTGCGATGGACTGGCAACCTGTCCAGGGTGTACCCGCCTCTCACCCATAGACTGCTGGAGATAAGCACCAGCTCCCCCGTGACCTACTATGGAATAAGTGGTAGAAAATGACTGACTGACTGAATATACACATATATAATAAAATGGTGCATTTGCAACATCTGTATGCTGTTGTTTTGTACTCTATTGAATGTTCAACAGAGAAACAGCCTGGGGGAAGAAACTGTCTCTGTGGCGGCTGGTTTTAGTGAACAGTGCTCTGTAACGGCGGCCTGAAGGTAAAGCTCTGAACAGTTTGTGTGTGGGGTGTGCAGAGATTTTAGCAGCTCTTTACCTGACCCTAGACATGTATAAGTCCTGGATGGAGGGAAGGTCAGCCCTGATTATTCTCTCTGCATTCCTGATTATTCGTTGCAGTCTGGACCTGTCCTGTTTTGTGGATGAGCCAAACCACACTGAGATGGATGAAGACAGGACAGACTGAATGATGGCAGTGTAGAAGATGACCAGCAGCTCCTGTGGAAGGTTGAACTTCTTGAGTTGCCTCAGGAAGTACAGTCTCTGCTGGGCCTTCTTTCGAACAGTGTCTATGTGTGAAGACCATCTCAGGTCCTCAGAGATGGTGGTTCCTAAGAACCTGAAGTGGTTCACGGCCAATACAGTGTTGTTGAGGATGGTGAGGGGGGTGTATGGGGGTGGTGTGCTCCAAAAGTCCACCACCATTTCCACAGTCTTGAGTGGGTTCAGTTCAAGGTAGTTCTGACCGCACCAGTGTACCAGCCGATCCACCTGCTGTCTGTATGCAGACTCATCACCGTCCTGGATCAGTCCAATGACAGTGGTGTCATCTGCAAACTTAAGGAGTTTCACGGACGAGTCTGCTGAGGTGCAGTCATTTGTGTACAGGTAGAAGAGGAGTGGGTATAGAACACACCCCTGGGGGGCACCAGTACTTATTGATCTGGATCGGGAGAAGATGCTCCCCAGTCTAACCTGCTGCTGTCGGCCCGTCAGGAAGCTGTTGATCCACTGACAGGTGGAGGCTGGGACGTTGAGCTGGTTGAGTTTCTGGTGGAGGATGTCTGGTATGATGGTGTTGAAGGCCGAGCTGAAGTCTACAAACAGGATCCTGGCGTACGTCCCTGGGTGGTCGAGGTGTTGCAGGATGAAGTGTAGACCTAAGTTAACAGCATCATCTGCCGACCTGTTTGCTTGGTAAGCAAATTGCAGGGGGTCCAGCAAGGGGCCTGTGATGTCTTTCAGGTGCTTCAACACCAGCCGCTCAAAGGATTTCATGACCACAGACGTCATGAAATCCCTCCCATAGTCCAAGATGAAAAGTAAACTTATCACTCTAAATTGAAATTAGGTATGAGTGTGTGTGTGTGTGTGTGTGTGTGTGTGTCCTATGATGGATCGTCATCCTGTCCAGGGTCCAGTCCACCTCTCGTCCAATGATTGTTGGAGGCAGGCATCAGCCTCCCTAAAACCATGTAAGAACAAGCATGCATAGATAGAAAATGTTATAGTTCTAAATCAGTGCTACTAAACTAGCATGTGCTACTATAGGCTGCCCTGCTCACACACATTTTTAGCTCTGCCTACACATTTTCTAAGGATTTTGATCTGCGCTGTGTCATGGCCATTACAAAACATTGACTTTGTTGTTCTTAAGCCTCTTTGTAACTTATTTGGTGGGATATGTTTAGGATCATTGTCTATTTGGAGTACCTGTTTGTTTCTAAACTTCCTGGCTGATTTGTTGAGATGTTACTTTTACTTTTATAAGTCCTTGTCATATCCTTTTATCATGATAAAACACCTATTGTGTGAAGTGTACCAGTCCCTCCTGCAGCAAAACTCCGACACAACATGACACTCCCACCCCCATACTTCACAGAAGGAATGGTGTTCACAGGCTTGCACGTTTCCTACTTTTAAGTTAAAGTTAAATGATGGCTAATATGGTCAAACACTTGAACTCTAGTTTCATCAGACCACGGAACATCTCTCTTAAGATTAAGCTCTTTGTGCATTTGTAATTGCATTTGAAGAAAAGTCAGATTTAGCCAGATAAAATAAAATAAAAAATAAATAAAAAACTGATTACAGTGCATTTGTAAGTGCAACTCTAATCTGTCTTTTTTGTTGCTTTTTGTTGGCTTTTTTCTCGTTTAGTGGCCTTCCAGCCAGTGTCAGTTCAGGATTCTATTACCAGCTTCAGCCAAAATCTTTTGTTCTGATTTCGGCACCAAGACAATTTCATCTCTGGGACACAGAACTGGGGGTAATTTTAGTGTACATAAATTTCTAAAGCAGAAGAAACTGATGGAGAATTCTGTAAAAAATATGTAAATATTCTGTAAATATTCTCTCTCATTATTCGAGAAATAAGTTTGATAACCCTAACTTATTTAAAGCAGGAACTATTTAGGCTGATTCAATTAAAGGCAAGGGGAAAAAAACATCCCTTTTCATACATTGTACATAAACAACTGATTTTAGCTTTGCAACGTGGATAAAAATAAGCCTAAAACCTTCAAGACCTGTTCATGTTAAGCAGAATGAGTTCAAACTACTCATATAGTAAACTTAAAAACAAAATAGCATTTTGTAGCAGAGAACAGGCTGTCATGTTAACAAGTTAAATGTAGCCATAAAGGTGCAAGTGGAAACACAGTCACAGGGACCTTGACATGGTGGTCCACTAATGTGTACTGACCATTATCGCCTCACCATTTATGTAAAGAACCAGGGAAGGACAAGGACCCCTAGGGACGTCATGCCACTAAAGCTGTTTAGACATGGTGCAAACATTGGTCCCAGATGATTCCATCACAAGTGGATAGCACTAAACAGAGGTGTGAACGCATAGAACCAGATCCAATTGCTCAACTGGAATTCAAAGGACCTCTAAGATGACTAAGATTTGCTGTCTGAAAGCCTGTACTTCTGGGGCCACATTAAAGAATTCCCCGGTGACCTAAAGTGATTTCTCGCAAACATTGGAGTTACCACAGTGTTTTCACAACTTCCACAATTCCAGTAAAAATACATTCTGTAAGAAGCAGGGTTAAAATTAGACACAGTGGCAAGGGGAAATCTAAAATGATGTAACAGGAATCTGTGGGAATATGTTTAGGTTAGGGTATGAAAGTTTGGATTTTCCATATACTTAATAATAGAGGAGATTTTGTATAAGGGGTAAAATAGATAAGAACCAGAAGGCCTTGCCCAAGTACAATAACATTCTTAGCTTTTCTGTGGTATGCTGAATGTTTAAAGCACAGAAATCATGCACACATCGAATTTCTAAACATTTTTTGGAACTCTGATGAGCCTGTTAAATTTAAGTGGCCGTACCTCCTTTATTCAATAAATATAAAGTATTTCCATATATTGCCAACATTATCCTAATCCCAAGATACAAGGTCAAAATCAAAACATAAAAGTTAAAATAGCTACTTAATTCTGACAACCAGCTTCATTTATGCATCCTCTATAATCAGTGAGGGGATAACAGTGAGTCTGTTAACTAGAAAAACAGTCAACCTTTCCTACATACTGAAGATGCTATATCATGTAGAGTGCTTGCAGATGAATATGAATTTAACGTTATTCTAGCGAACACAGAAAGGACAAGTGGTACGTAGAGTAGATTTGTGTGTTCAACCATGAAACACCATGAGATAATTTTACAGAAAGCTTTTTGGGTATCTGCATGTAAGCAGTTTATACCTCATGGAATCTGGCTTTGTGGCACAATGTTGTGTGTTAAGGTATGAAGGTTGAAGCCCAAATCTCAAATGCTTTAGCTGTGCGTGACTGGTATTGGGTAAAGAGAGACGGAGAGCAGGGAGGGAGAAGGGTGTGGAGCGGAGGGGTTGTCTTCTTCCAAAGTCTGACACATTCCTCCATCCAGAGTCCCAGGAGATGGGGAGTGTAGGGTGGAGTATTTCCAGACCACAGCTGACATCCAGAGGAATCTGGTGGGAAAATGTTCAGGAGAGCAGTGAAGTCAGGGCCAGTGCCAACTTAAAAATGGAGTCTGGTGTGATTAGGATAGTTTAAGTCCTGTTATGTTCACACAGAAACTGCAAGATGCATGGCTGATGATACCTTAGCTGTTTCAAGCATTCCAAAAAAGAGTCACTGAAAGAAAAGTCCCCAGGGAGACAGCCATATATTCATTTTTATATTAGTGGAAACACCCTGTATCGTCTTGTGGCACTTAGTGAGACAGTGTGTGAAGGACGGAGTAAAACAGGTCATGAAGTTTACAGACTTGGGAATCAAACCTTTGCAAACACTAGAGACAACCTACCAAGGCCAATGTTACCATCTATGACCCCTTCTCTTTTCCAATGGTTATAATCAGTCTGACAGAGGGAGGTATCCCAATCATTGTGGTTTTTAGTATAACAATGACCATCAGTGGGACCCTTTGTGAGGGGCCTTGAGACGACATTGTTGTAAATAAGCGCCGTTTAACTAAATAATCTGAACTGAAACTATCTGTGTAGTTATGCTGCTATAGGCTTAGGCTGCTGGAGGACATAACGACCACTTTCACCCTCTTCGCTACATTCTCACACTACTCTCCAATTTTGCATTTGCTGTTATTTCAGCTTTTAACATTGTTCTCTCTTTTCTCTTCCTAGAAGCTACACCTGGCCTGGCTCTGTGTCTGCCTGTGACACCTTTCTGGAGAGGGGAATCGTCCGAGCTTCTGCTGGCAACAACTTAATGCTCACCCTCTACCAAAAATCCACATAGCCCTGTCTTTTAGTGTTTAACCATTTCTCTCTCCTAGACATGGAAATTGACTGAGCTTTTACTGTAACTAATTATATGTGCTCTCTTTCAGACTCTAACCTTAAAAACTGGCTCAGAGTTGATCTGTTCTTTCTTTCTAGGTGAAACGACTAAAGGAGCTACATCCATTAACATTTACTTTTCCTTCCCATAGAAAGTACTTCTGGACCAGTGCTTCTGTGTTCTTTTTGTGTCTCTGCTCTGTTCTCTTAAACCCCCAGTCGGTCGTGGCAGATGGCCGCTCACACTGAGCCTGGTTCTGCTGGAGGTTTCTTCCTGTTAAAAGGGAGTTTTTCCTTTCCACTGTCGCTACATGCATGCTCAGTATGAGGGATTGCTGCAAAGTCTACGCCAGTGACTGTCCACTGTCTCTACATGCTCATCCGGGAGGAGGGAATGCTGCAAGTCACTGACTGGATGCAATCTGCTGGGTTTCATTAGATAGAAAAACTTTTTATCCAATTTGAATAAAAAGCTAACTCCGACTGCACTGTTCAATTGTTAGGATTAATTGGAATGTATGTACCTTACTGTTGTGAAGTGCCTTGAGACATGTGTTGTGAATTGGCGCTATATAAATAAAACTGAATTGAATTGAATTAACCTCAAATTATCACAAATGCTACTTGCTTAAGACAAGCAACAATAAATAATACAACTAAATTAGACACATTTTATGGTTTGGCTGAAACAAGCCCTAAAATTGTTGTGCTTTTGGACATTTACAGCAGCTTCATTTGAAGAGTTTGGGTCAGAATTTAGTCAGAGCAAGACAATAACAAGTCAGACCCTGATCTTGGTTTATCATTTATTCAGGTCAGTCATTAGGCTTATGGTTATGTAATCGGAATTATTGATCAGAGCTAGGCAGAGTCTTGTTTGTTTTTTATAGTGTCTGAGGCTAAATGAGCATGTTTTGCCTTGTGTAAATTTTGGAGCTTGAATTTACAAGTACTCTAGAGTGATATAACATCCTTATTAGAAAACTATTTAGTAAAATAATGTGTGAATGCACAAAACTCTGCCAGGGTTTGTGTGGTTATAAAAGAGCTGCAAAAAGATTTTCAGTTACTTACCTGAAAATATCGGATTAGGAATAAGCTTCGGAAATCTGTCACAGTGTAAAATAATAGATTTAATTTGCCAAACCGCTGGCAAAGTTTTACCTTCCAGTCAAGTAAAATTCCCCTAGACGGCAGATTAGAGAGTAGAAACTATACATTTCAGGCTCAGGATTGTGGCTATATTGGACGCCACATTTGTATAAGAAACCCTAATTGATGCTTGACCACCTCACGCACTTTAAACCTTATCCTTTCTGGTTAAATAAACAGACAGGCCACCAAGAGATGGAAGAGGAATGGCAGCTGCAAACTGCAAGTTGGTAAAAGAAGCATAAAAACCTGTCCAACAAAGAAAGGTATTCCCTATCAACTGCATTATGGGGAACTACTTAAAATGCAAATGCCTAAAGATATTAGGCTTCTGCCTGTAATTGGAAAGGGAATATTTATCATTTTGTCAAACTTCAAATGTTTCTTCATAAACAAAATGTGATCAGAGGTTTTGTGTTAAGTGAAAAAAACCCTCAAATTGACATTTAATGTTCCTAGAATGTTCTTTACGAAGGCTGTGAAAGCAGGCACTGCTCACTTTTTAATTTATCGTTATTTATTGTGTCCAGAAATTGTCTATGCAGGCTTTGAAAATGACACAAACTAATCATAAAAAAAATAGTTTATCAAGTTGGCAATTAAAAAGGAAATAGTCTTCTGGAAATTAGTTGTTAAAAAGGCAACATTTGTGTTTTATTATTGGCATATAAAAGAACTATTCAAAGAGAAACTCAAAATCTGCCATAGTACCAGCAACTCTGATGTGTTTTCTGTTAATTTAAACAGTAACACTGCACTAGTAGTCACTAACACAAAACATGCCAATAGACCCCCAGGAGATTTTGGCCCATATGGTAGACAGGCTGTTTGCTCTGTTACTGTGGCACCTGTCTTTCACTATGATTTATCTGAGAAAGCAACTGGACGTGTGTCACCATGCTGTCCTTGTGAAAAATCTGTCTGTCTCACTAGAAAAAAACAGAAGAGATGACAGATAAAGAGAAGACTCCATGAGGGGACAAAAGAGCAAATTCCTGGAGGAAAAAGGTTCTGTGTTGTGGAACAACTGTCTTTTTCAAGGAAAAGGCTTTGCAGTAATCAAAACCAGAGAATCTGTGAGGAACAACCATATGTGCTACATGTAAATATTTTGTTTTTTGACTGTAAAAATTAAGAGCTTCTCAAATACCAGAAGACAAAGCAACAGTCAGAGGAGAATCAGCACATACTAATAAAGTTACTTCCATTCAGACCACAGCAGGTCCCTCCCAGTTTGAGGAATCTTTATTTTTTCTCAGGAAAAAAAAAAGCTTCTTTATTTTTTTGCTCTGGTATATTACTTTTTCCTTTCATTTGACTGGTCCATGCAAACCTAATGATCTGCTGACAGGAGAATCAATGTCTTTATGATGTCAGTGTTGTCTAAGTGTTGAGCTATATTTTTCCATAATAATAAGTTTGAGCAAAAAATTCTGATCTTTGCTGACCTTTTAATTCTTACAAACACCTGCCAACATCTGCTTTTAAGTGCAATTGGAAAACGCGAGGTAGACCTTTAGTCCTGCTTTGAGTTGTTGTTGTAATTACTGGCTTTTCTTAGCTCCCACATTAATCAAAACACACAAAAACAGGCACATATACTAGTTTTCATTCATATGGTGGGGTGCTTCAATGTGTATTTGAAAAATACCCATTAAAGACTAAAAGTGCTAGCATACTTTTTTTTCTTGCTTTGTATGTTGGAAATGAGGCACATTGAGTGCAACATTAAGTTCTTGTCATTGTTATGGTATATGTGTTGCTTATGATGTGCCCCAATTTTTAATGATACATTTGTGCTGGGATGGAGGGTAAATTTTACACTATAAATTACTCTTGCCTTGACATTTTTCCATCCTGACTTAATGACCATCTTGGGATGAAAGTTCTATACACAGAGTTGAAGAGTGTTCCCAAGTGGTCAAATAATGAATAGCTGAAATAATTAAAAAACATAGATCACAAAGCCCTGCCGTTGGAGCCACTTCAAGGATTCAGGATGCTGATGTAAGTTAATCTTCATGAGTGAAGATAGAGTCTCTGCATAGTGTAGCATAAGATTAAGTGATATTGTTGTCAGGTCAATGCTGAAACATCTAAGTAGCAAAGAGGAATTGCACATGTCCAACATATGCCTGGGAGCCTGGCTTAGCTGGAGATCACATGCAAAGTTGACGGTATGATGTATTAGTAGTGGATATGACTTTAATTACTTGTTTAAGATTGTGTGCCCATATTCAGTAAAACCCTTTCGTGTAGTGTTAAGATGTATTATGTAATTTACTCCACTGTGTGGTGTAACCCTTTTACAGGTAAACTGACTAGTTTGCATTTTGTACACATCCTGCAACAACTCGTCTATTCAGAAGTTTAAGTAAAACGTTTTCTTCAGGGAACTTCAGGAGAGACCTTTTCTGCAAAGCCATCGGTTTCTAAAAATAGTATGCATATTTTTTCATGAAGCATTTGTTCTACTATATAAATATAATTGTCCTGTCATCATGTTTTGTCAAATTACATGGATCTGATTATTGTTTTGTATGACTGTTAATATCCCACACCCAAATTGAAAAGAGAATACAGAAATGTTAAAAAATGTAAAAGATTTGTGTCAATCTGGCAGTTAATAAGGAAAGACATAATAAGAGTGTAATATGTCTGTGAAGGCAAGGCATCATGGGCATTTTCTGACTGTGAGGTAATGCTATTTTCTAGTTAGGCAGCAAGAAGGAAAAAGTCAATGAATCCTGAGGTTCTGGTTTTACAGAACCTCAACAAATCTTAGCATTACCTCGGGCCCATTTAAGAGTGGTTGCAGGGTGGGGTAGCATATTTTATTAATTAGCCAAAAATATCAAATCTTTCCCTGAGGCAAACATAGTTTTTTTTGTTTTGTTTATTTGGCAGCTAAAAAAGTTCAAAGCTGAAAGAAACACCAAAAACTATCATTATATAAGACTTTGATCAACATTTTTCTGGCCACTCATTTAACACTAAAATTTCGAAAGGGGGACCATAACGACTTATGGCATTATGGCCATAAGTCGTTATAGGGTTTTTATTTTCCTGGTATTGATTCTATTAAGTTACATTTAGATAAATCAGCATTTTTTTGGCTATAAATGTATTACTGTCCACATTCTAGAGTGTCCCAAATACAAATAGTGCCCTAAAAACAATACTAGTCATCAAATATGGTACACAAAAGTGATTTAACTCAATCCCATTTTGACACATAAACAGCATTTATTTATGCTCTCAAAGACCCAACGGTGGAAAAACTGCTTGAACACAAAAATGCACAATCTGAACCACAGATTTTGAATTTGTATGTCACCAGTTACACTTTATCATTATTATTCCAGGATTGCTAGTATTTAGCTTGGTGAATGTTTCCCGATATTTTTCTATAATACGATATTGTTCACCCCAGTAAAAACTATTCTTTAAAGTCAAAAATGAGTAACCTCATCAGCAAATGTGCATGCAATGCTTTACCTAACTAAATCATTACATATTTCCGAGTTTGAAAATGTGACATTGCTGTAATACACAATGTATGAAGGTTTCGAAAGAATGCTGCATGACCACTTTTATGGCAGTGGATCTATACAAACTTTATATTAGGTCTATAATTCAAACAAAGCTGTTTGTTCTTGGTTTACAGCCGGAGTGACGGCACAGGAAAACGTGCGAGGAGATGGGGTCCTGAAGACTACTAAAGCTCCTGGTAAGATTCCAAGTCATGAAAGATATTTTAGATGTACTGGGGAAAAAAACCAAGCAGTTTGGCTGTCAGGTCCACGTGCGTTTTGTGGATCTGGAAAAGGCTTTTTTATAAAAGTGTCCTGGGGCATTCTGTGGAGGTTGCTGCATGCATATGGGGCGTCAGGAGGCTTTCAGGTCCTTGAATAACTATCTATCTATCTATCTATCTATCTATCTATCTATCTATCTATCTATCTATCTATCTATCTATCTATCTATCTATCTATCTATCTATCTATCTATCTATCTATCTATCTATCTATCTATCTATCTATCTATCTATCTATCTATCTATCTATCTATCTATCTATCTATCTATCTATCTATCTATCTATCTATCTATCTATCTATCTATCTATCTATCTATCTATCTATCTATCTATCTATCTATCTATCTATCTATCTATCTATCTATCTATCTATCTATCTATCTATCTATCTATCTATCTATCTATCTATCTATCTATCTATCTATCTATCTATCTATCTATCTATCTATCTATCTATCTATCTATCTATCTATCTATCTATCTATCTATCTATCTATCTATCTATCTATCTATCTATCTATCTATCTATCTATCTATAATATATCTATTCTACATCTATTTATCCATTGTGTTGTATATCTAACCATCTCTTTTGGAACCTTTTAAGTTTCCAAATAAGTTGGATATTTACAGATTACAGTGTAGTTTGGTGTGGAGAATACATTTATTTTTTGAATTATCACGGCTCAAACTGATTTTCTTAACCCATGAAAATGCTTTTGTTTCTCCTGTGGTTTACACATTAATTGTCAAATTTGCTTTTTTCAGCAGCTACAAAAGCATCTGGTCAAGAAGTAGTTTTTCCTACGCTGGAGTCAAATAAGTCTTCTCCACAGACAAATATATCAGAAGACAGCAGTCCTTCTGCCACATCCACATTCAACCTTGTTCTATCAAAGAAAACAACAAATGTACCCCAACCCACCCCAGCACCTAATTCTGCCAGAGGTGACAACTTTCCAAGGGTAAGATAACTCACTCCAGAGGGGAAAAGTCTATTTCTGTATATTTAAACATGTTAAATGCACTCAGTACTGGCCTCAGACCCAATACCTTAAGACAACTTGGCTGATGTCTTACAACATTCATAAGCTTACTGGTAAGGAAGAGATGTCATGAAACATTTTGGTTTCTCTCTACAGCCTGTAGATGTTGTGTGCGTGAGTAAACAGGCAATGGAGGGAAAAAATGCTGTTCTTGTGAAACTGAAGTCATCCACCAGTTGTGTAAGTTTAAATCAACTTCACTTTAGTGTTCATGTTTTATTGAAAGTTCAACTAAACTTCCTTACAAACTCTACCACAATGAAAAATGCCTTACTTGCTTTGTTTGTCTTGCCTAGTTACACATCAGCTTTTCAAACTTAACCTCAGCAGCATTTCTGTCTTATTTTATCTGCACTAACAGTTCAGAAACCAGTGACTCAGTGAAGCTGTGTGTATATACAATCAAAAGCAACCTGGAAAGTCCGAGCGATTTCTGTTGCAAGTACTGTAAACAAAGGACTTGGACTGTGCAAACAGTGGGAGGGCAGCACAATGGGTGGGCCCATTGCTTCTGTAGAATATGTAATGTATAATAGCCTGGGGCAGAAATGTGGTAGTGTGTGTGAGTGTATATTTCTGTTTATAAAAATAGATTCCTCAGTATCTCAGGATGATGGCTTTGTGATGTGCAGCTTTTATGTGGAGGTCTGAAGTTACCACATATGCTTTCTGTTAGCTTTAGCTTTCATTCAGCATGAGAACCAAATGCATCATTTCATCTTCAAACAACGGATACAAATTGTAAAAAGGCAGTAGTTGGTCACAGTCGACCAAAGAGATCAAATCAAAAACATTGTTTGGTATGAAATATAATGTTGCCCAAGACAAATTGCTTTAAACTTACCTCAAATACTCCCTGGTTTAATTTGGGAATCAACATTATCCATGTAAGAGTGTTGACAAATAGAAGATGATTTGAAGGCCTTCACTCTTGTGCTATGTATAGAATCCATATTTCAGTGATGGCATGCAGAATCTCTTATCTGTCTTTATATACCAGCTGAACCTGTAAGAGTGTTCCTGATAGGATTCTCTAACATATGTGCACCTTAATTTGGATAAAAAAACATTTTACAATTAGTAATGAATGCCATGTTCAGTTCTCACTGATTTAAACCAATGAGAAACTGAGCTACAATTACCTTTGAATACATTACAATAAATGTTTTGCAGGTAGACACACGGAAGAGTATTATAAGTGTTCTTCCAGAACTGTGTGGTGAAGACTGCAAGCTGGAGCTCTATCAAGAAGACAACACAGATAACGTCCTCGTGTCTGGGAAGTATGTAGAAGGTCAGTATTGATAATTACACCTCATAAACCTTAATTTTTACTGTTTCAGCCAGAGATTAATAATTTCTTACAGGAATATGCATTATGTGCGCCGTCTCACCTAAACCTTTAGTAACACCACCTGCATTAATGCAAATAATAAAAATGCTTAGATCTTTCATAATCATCCCTTCTTTGCTGTGATAATAGATGTATCCATAATTCTTTATTCATTTTCTTTTCGTTTTACATTTGCAGATGATGTGACAGGCATGGTAAACAAATTCAACAATGACAACATAAAGGATAAAGTAAGTGAGAATTACTTTTATAAAAGTCTACTTGCTAATCCATTGTTTTATTCTTTTAGTAGTGCTTTTTTGCTTATTTGGCTCATCTTGTTAGGTCATAAGTGTGCCACTGTGTTTATCCAACCTCTTTCCTGCTGGCAAGACCAAGGGACAGTCAGAGAAATTTCACATTTCTAACCAGTCCCATAAATTAAACCATTTACCATGAAGGGCTGTGAAGGAGTCTTCCGAAGGCAGTCAGTTTGATTAACTCAGCCGACTAAACTCTGTGGTTGATTTATAATCCAACTTGAATTACACTAGGGAAAAGGGAAAACAGTCCCATCAATCTGGAGATGATCTCAGAGGCTTCACATTGCCAGACTGACAGCTGGTTTTAAAAACAAAAAGCCCACAAACAATCTACACGTCAGCAGCGAAACATTTTTTCCTACACCTTGGGACCAATTTTGGGTTATGGGTTGGCCCATCACAGCCATTTGTCTCTTTGCTTTCAACACTCCCTGCATTACTCCATAATGAACTAATCTAATAAGTAATTAATATGTTTTCAGACTAAATTGATTTTATCAGGGAATGCATAATTACTAATTACAGTAGGAACAAATAATGAACCAAAAATATTTCGGTTTTGTTTTTTAGTGAAAGTAAGCTACGTGAAAAGATAAGAATCTTTAAACATTTTAAACCAGGTTACATACACTCTATAATATGACACATTATCTGACATTAAATCAGACTAAACTTCTGCTGTTATCATAAGAGATAGCTTTTTCTTACTTTAAACTTAACTTTTTACCAAAGGTAGTTGCTATAATTGCCTTTTAACCTACATGACCTGGGTCATGCACATTCCTTTCTGGCATGCAGAACATGTCTCCTCTCTGATCAATATGATAGCTAGACATTTTTATCCTTGTATGTAATTGTTTGAAAGGATGATCGTAGCACTTTCAAGCATCTGGAAATTGCACCAAGAATCTCAGAGGTCCACAATTCTCCTTCTGATACATTGTTGAATTCCTGTTGATTTTTCCATGATGTTACAGATGAAAGCAGTTTGAAGTGTTGTCCTAAAACACATTCACACATGTGCTATAACTAAAATGTTACGAATTATGCCATGACATCATCATCTGGACTTTTCCAAAATATTTAAAGGCATAGTTATCTTCATAAATATATACCTTTCATTAATATGGTATTTAGCAAACAGAAGTAAATTCAGTAATCCCTACTGAACTAAAAGATAAAATGTTTTGTCTTATTTCATACCAGACAGTGAGAAAAATGTTATATATATTAAAACAACCTGTCGCATCACTTTTCAAAAATCAACCTGAAGGATTAATATTTCATTTCTGGGAAATATTAATCCTGGAGCTGGAAAAAAGAAGCACAAGGAGACCTCTGTGTTTTCCTCAAGACTCTGATGATTAAAAATTAAAGTAAAAAATATAATTTAAACTAAAAACCAAAATACTGACAAGAGCTAGGAATCTCTAGAATCAAGAATGAAATTTATTATCAGTCAACTAATATTTACTTAATACTAATTAACTGAAAAAGCAAAATAAATCACAGATAAACAACTAAGGAACAAAATAAACAACACTAATCCTAATGTAATTAATAAAAAAAATAATGACCAGGACATGAACGCTCTAATTCCAAGAGTAGAACTGATCAAGAAAGTTCAAGAATTACCAGAAGCTTATATGGTTCACAGAAGCTGAAGGGAAATTGGATTTTATGTCCTAATTCTGACTTCTAATACCTCACTTTGTTTTAAGAGGGAATGGTGGCAAGGAGGGACACAGACAATGTTAGCAGCATCAGACAACAGACACAGCATTAAAAAAATCTGAGCACCTTACATTTGATCCAAATCAGGCTTTTTCACCTTTCACGTGAACGAGCTGGGATGTGTAGTTATTGACACCCCTCTTTAAGCTGGAACCACAGACTGGTTTCAGTACAACAGCAGTTTGATCTGCCTGAGTTCGTTGGATGAAAGGTGGTGTTGTTATAACTGACATAGTCCTTTAATGATGGTCCCACATTTTGGATTACAAAACGTGGGACCAACGGCTGGTCCAAGAGTGTGTCCACAGAGTGTGGAGCACATCAAGTCATGGTGTGACTTGATGATGTCATGGCATAATTCACAGACTTTTCATGAACTTCACAAAACAAAGACAAAACAACAGTGAGGTGGGACTTGACAGCCCAATCGGATACTGGGGCTTGAGGAAACAAAATGCAGGTTGATTCACACCTACAGGCATGATGAGTGAACCTAGGTATACATAAATACTGTTGGAATCACAGGGATTGTTCTAAGCTACACAAATGAAAAATAACAGCCATCTATCATTTCAGCTAAAGTAATCACCCCATCCATCCTATAATCTTTAGCATATAATATTTGTTTCACATATTTTAATCTCTATAAAACAATTTTTTCAGTCCCATCTCAGAAACTTTCACTTCATGTCAGGATAACTTGCCAGTGTTAATGTATTTACTCATTTTGTTTTGAAAATCCTGAGCTGCCATATGAGTGGATAAGGATATGCTTTAACTAAACCTGTGGTTATGTGAGGACATTTGGAGTGACATGCAGAAAGACAGCTGTTTAAATCTAAGATGTATATGTGCTTTGTTATGGTTTTGTTCAAACTCACAGATGTAAAAGACAAAACAGCTGTATTTTGATGATGGTAATATTATAATAAAAACTCTTTTTTCAAGTTTGATTTGAATATTGTCATTGATCATTTGCTTGATTAACAGTTGTACATTACTTTGTTTTCATGACAGGCCAATGTCCAGGGAGCCACTCCTCGCTGGGAGAAAAACTTAAAGTTGGTGCTGGTTTCTTTGCTGCTTACCGGCCTGTTGCTGGGTGTGCTGCTGGTGGCATTATATTACTTTAAGGCACACCGCAAGAACTCCAAAGGTGTCAGACTGGTGAGTTGTTTATTGGTATTGCAGTATTTACCAAGACAAACCCAAAATGCATTAGTGAATACCACTTTAGTTTTCACATCACAACTGTTATCCACTTACTTAACATTAGACAAAATGTTACAACCTGAATCCATACCATTAGCAAAATGCCAAATAATATAGTTAACATCAAGAAATGGTTTATCTAAAGCAAAGAAAAAGTAAACAACACATGGATTAAATTTTTCTAAAGTGATTCATTAAATTCATGACTAATGGGAGGACATGCTTGACTTCTATGTGACGCAAAGCAGCGTTAACTCCTTTAAGATGTTGAATCTTCTTGCCAGAGAGCTGCACGTGCTTTTAGTTTGTCCGAGCTACCACACCCTGTTGGCAGTTTTATGCCTCGGAGCTCCTCCAGTACTTCAACCCCAGAAGTGATCACACACTCTATCTAACTTTGACTCTTAAAGGAACGACTCTCAAACCGTTTCCAACTTTTAGCTCCTTTTATCTAAATTAAGGCAGAAGAATGATTACAGTGATCAGCACTGAGGCTCCCGTCTCGGACCGTCGCAGTCTGTTAGAGGATGACGAAGAGCCTCGATAGAAGGTCACATATAGTTTTATATCTGGCACTCCAATGCAATGGATGTGCACTCCCTCAGTGATTATCTGTAGACTATGTGTCACCATTGTGGTGTCTATCTGTTAGATTGTGTAGTAGCGGGTGTCCATCCTTAATCTAAGTGTGCTGTAGGTTTCTAATCAACCCAGTTATACCGGCTGCTCCACTATCAACCCCAGTGCCCCAGCCTCAGGACATTCATGACAACCCTTGGGCCATTTATCCTTGTACTGTATGTTTATGAGCATTCTTATTCTATTGTAACAAAAGGGAAACATTAGAACTTATATTTTATTTCACTATAGTATAAATGGGAAAAACAGCTATGAGCATATTAATGAAGGTTATTCCTAACAACCCCCCTGATGAGGTGTCATTTAAAGGCACCTCACTAATTTAGATCAGTTAACCCCCTAGGCACTGGGTAGTGGACTAGCTGCAACTGGGTACCGACCCCCTGAAACAATCATTCAACCCTGTATGTGTGTGATAAACCTATATATGACCAGGGAATCTCCTTCCAGCTGTCACGTGGTTCCTCCCCCCCCCCAAGGAGGAACGCCATCTCTCCGGTAGACCCCTGGTTGCATCTAAGCAACTGTTGATACACCTAGTGGAGACAAGTCTAACCCCATCAAACCTGTATGTGTATGATTTAGAGAAAAGAGAGAGAAAGGACAACAGCCTGAAGCACAGCAGAAAATTCTGTCTAACATCATGTGAATCAGTTAATGTAGACCCTAAGTGTTGATTGTGTTGATCCATCTTCTCTGGCCCCTGAGCGACATCCATAAGCATCCTTTGGTCAAACATATTTCATCATTATCAAAAACAATGTACCAGTTTAACACAATTAGAAAACGTTTTACTTTAAAGCAACCTCAATTTGTTACTTAACCTAAAAATCAACCTATGGAGAGGTGAACACATAACTAAAAATAACCTGCGAAGTCCTATTAATACTTTCATTCACGACATGTGCTTAACTAATTTCATTTAATCAATCTGTCATTAACTTATCTGATTATCTGTACATCATTCATACCATTAAATCAAATATTCTGATTCCTTTAATATCAACATTATTCCTTAAGTCACAGATATCACTGTAAAGGATATCGGGTCAGACGGCGGCCCCCCTTTTCACTTATGGGTTATCTATCCTCTGTCGATCCAGTGAGCCTGATCACGGCCCCCTCTTTCTTACATCCTTGATTTGAGGGGCCCGACCCCTTAACTATTTGCATCTGACAGGCGGTTGGCACTCCCGGACCCCCTGAGTCCATGAAGCCCATGGTTGTAGTCATGCCCCTAAGGATGACAGCCTAAAGGGTGTCATCCTCTTGTATCAGTTTATCTTTGACTATGTGTTGCATCTTATGTGATATCAACAGTTATGTTGTGTGTAGCAATGAGCGGTGCGGCAGATAAGCAACAAGGGCAGATATATTTAATTAAGGCAGCAAACAGATAATTAGAAAAGGCCATAGAATCATACATCCATAACAATCCCCCTGTTGAGGTGGGAAAAACCCACCTCACATCAATCAATGTGTTTGGGGCATATGGACCTAAGCTAGAATATGGCAGGCAGTTCCTTCTGTCCCTTGCGTAACTCCAGCCCCCCAAACCGAGTGCCATTTCTCCGGTTGCTGCCTGCATCCCTCAGTGTGTGCACCCCCTCTGTTTCCCATAGAACAGACCTGTGATGTGTGTCTGAAATTTAAATGATTAAAACATCGCACATAGAAAATAATGCCCTGTTGAAAAATTTAAAACAACAAAAATAATAAAAAGCTCGAAGCACAGTGGAAATGAGCAGCACAATGTGTATCAGTATATTGTAGGCCCTAAATCATAAACCCTGTTCAATTATCTATTGCAGTGGTCTGGTCCTCCTCCTCATAGCACAGTATCATAATTTCTCCAGCACTTTGATTTGGTTCCATGGGATCCACATCATCACTTGTGCTTACATATTCAGTGGACAACATCAGTGTGTTCTGGCACCACATCCCTTTGATATTCTGGTAATCTCAAACCTCTAATATCACTGGAAGCAATCGCACGATCAATACACCTGAGGATGAGAGCTCAAATACACGTTGCACAACAGCATACACAACCTGCGATCACCACAACAGTCAATGAAGTGAATATACTCACCAGTAGGTTTCCCCATTTTCCAGACCACGTCTCAAACATTTTTGTGAATTGTTCATCGATTCCTGAGTACGATTTTTTATTCAATGGATAGTGATTGCAATTCATTTAGGGCCTTCGTTAGAGATCCATCAGGTGCTGTAATTTTTGGGAATAAAAGAACAACAAGCCTCTCCAAAAACACCACACACACCTTCTTCTTTTGTTAGGATCATATCTAAAGCTATACCAGTATGACAAGAAATAATTTCAACATCCTGTTTACACAGCCTTCAGCTGTCTCTCCTGTTTTCCCGTGGTGTCATTTAAAAGATTAGAATTGGTTCTAACAGGAAGCATTTTTTATTCTAGCAGACATATCAAATTCAAAAACACATTTTCTGAAAGGTTCCCCCTGACGAAGTAGGCCAGTCGGTGTTAGGGCGTCCTGGATGGAGAGGGTAACCAGGGCACATCTTTCCTGTCCAGTCAATAGTAATTATTATTAATTATTAAAGCAATTATTCCCCATAAATCAGTTCTGTTCAGCAGCAAGTAAAAGTTCAAGGCTCTGTATCAAGTTAATTTACAATCTAGGTTGTAAACAATATCATCTATAAATAAATAACTCAGAAGCACATGGGAAGTTATAATTTCTATTCATGAAGTTATTTCAATTGATTAAATAGTTGAACACTCCTTTACCCCTTCATGCAATTTATTCCACAATTTCCAACATTCACAGAAATAAACTTTTTTTTTTTTTTTTCATTATTCACACAGTTTTACTTTAGAAATCCTTCTCCCCTCTGTGATTTTTGATTTTGTGACCTCCTTTCAATTTACCAGGACATCCTCCTTCAAGCTTTAACCCAACAAATAGAATTTTTATTGTTTAATCTTTATCACGTTCCCTCTGTAGAAGTAACCCAGCCCACTCAAAAATGTATAATAACAGATTCCACATAATTGTATTTTGTTAGTTGAAAGCAAAAAGATGAGTTAATCTTACCTTTTGACGTTATGGTTTCTGGAATAAATTAATTTAGTTTCACAAGCACATTTTTGATGTGTTAGCTGGATTTGAAATGTTAAGTCAAAAGATGTCCAATCGAACCTATTCATATGTTCTTCCTCAGGTGGGTTTCTTCTCTGAGGTTTCCTTCGGAGGACGTCTCTCCCTTCTTGCAATATGATCTGCTTACTTTAGTTTTGCCCTCATCCAGAGTTCCATTTGTTTCTCTTGTTGGTTCTTTGGTTAGAGTCTCCTGTGTGTTATGAGACAAAAACTTCACAGCAGATTAAAATCTTTTAACATGTCAGTTGCTCTCTCTGTGAATCCAGACTGGGTGCACAACCCGACTGAAGAGAGGAGGTGAAAGGTCAGGGTATGGTTCTTCCTGTCAGCAGCTCATGGGGAGTTAAACCCATGAGCTCAGTGGGTGATGATCTGATGTAAAACATTACCAAGGGCAGCGAATCTTCAGTACACTTCATTTTTGTATTACTTTAGCCAATCGTTTCTTTGATTGTGTGATTAGCTCTCTCAGCCGACCTGGTGAAAGTGTGAAGCACATCTCTACATCCTTTTACTCTGTTGTCAGTACCCATAAAATCAATAACAGTTTCCTTTAGGGGTTGTTGGGAAACAGGAAATGCTCCAATACCTGTTTTCATGAGAATCTTATATGTAGATAATATAACAGAGTCATCTTCTCACCTTTAACCAAAGATCATATTTATATTGTAACCCAGTTAGTTGCTACTTTATTGTCTGTTAACTAGTAGCCAATGTTAGATATGTTCAAACCGTTATTTTCCAAAATAATATTTTGAAATCATCCCCAGAACAAAGTATTCACATCATTTACCATGAAGATGTCCAGTGTTTTGGACAACCTACTTTTCAAGCACGTTGATAATTTGATTATATCTACCTAAATTAGACCTTTAGGGTCCTTCCCTGTAACCTCTACCCCCAATACTAGATAAAGGTAATTTGCATATTCTGTATACCCTTAATCATACAATTATTTAGTTATTCATTCCTGTTAAACATTTGATCACAATAAACAGTCCTTTTTTCCCCAATATGTCCATTTCCATTTTTCCATCCTATGATTATTATTTCTTTTGTTTTCTCTGAAGTCTAAAGGTTAGTCAGACAAACATTTGAGACAAACATTAAAACAGAAATTTAGACAAACACTTAAGACACACAACACATGCTGGCTTCAGCCTCCCCTCTTAAGGAAGTTTGGGCGGCCAAATCTTTTACCATCAAATTATTCAACCAGAACCCTATGGCAGAATGACAGGTTCTATTTGGTTCTGTTCCCATCCCAAAGAGAATTTAGATCCAATTTCACCTCAAAAAAATTCAAAAGACATTTAAGTTTTCACCTTCTGAAACTAAAACCCAGAAAATTGTTTCAACTTGCAAGCATCTGAACACATATAGGGAACACAGACATTAGAGAAAAACTAATGAAAAACAAAACTTGGTGCGCTCCAAAACGTTCATTAGTTGTCCGTACACAACTATGAATCAAAACCCAAATCAAAAATGAGCTCACAGAAACTAAAACATACCATTCGATTCATGAACCTTTCACTCATACGGCCCACATCATTCATACCTGTCATGCTCTTCTCAACCACACGTTTTCAACCCTCAAACACAATCTTTGGATTCCTATTGTTCCTGAACTCCAGAGATCTCTGTTCTAAGTAATAATGTGTCAATGGACCCATTTGTCAAGCTGGTCCCAGCCACCTTTTCAGGCCTTCTTCACCTAGGAGAAAAATAAATGTTTAGGGTTATCGCTCACATCATCAGGCAATATAGTGGGACGACTCTTCATCAACCTTTCCAGAGGAATCATGAGTATTATGGCAGACAATGCCAGAAAATAAACAGTTTGATCATACAGTCATCCCAGTACAACAAATTAACACAGAAAATCAAAAACTTGGGTTGTGAAATCAGCATTTTTCATTCTTTCACCATCTTCATTTCACAACACATAATCATATTTGAACATTGTTATTTCCATTATTATTATATACAAATAAGACAAAAATAAACGACATTGCAGTCTTGCTGTGTTCCAGCTTATTAAGGAGTAAAAGAAGATAAAAAGCAAATAGATTAGATTAAACAGAATCATTTGGTCCAGAAAAAGGAAAGGATAGCCTACCTTTATAGCACCTGGTGGTCTGACACAAAAACTATGGATACTTGGCCTCTTGTCACCATTTTTTGCAGCATCAAGTAGTGAAAGTTGAAAATTAATTTCTACTTTTGCCTGTCACAATAAACCTATTTATGCATAAATAATGGCTGTGCCATCTAAACATTATTAGTTAAGTTTTCAGTCCAACTTTCATTTCATTTTCCTATCCATCCTTCTATTCTTACCTCTGTTATTTGATTTAGCATCACTGCAATGGCCCTCCTTATGCACAGCGTCCTGAGTGCCTTGTTGCTGGAAAGCGCAATATAAATAAATTTGACTTGACATAAATCGGTATGTATCATTCGCCTGGCATTTTATTGTTTTTAATTCCATCAATTAAATCAACTCTATCATTTAATGCAACTACCACTTTTGGTGAAAGCCAAGTTTTAATATATATGACATTAATTTTAATCTTGTCAGAAGGCGATGGCAGATTTATTCTGTTCAAGTTATACAAAGTTAACAGCCTTTTTCCTCCTGCTGTAAGTCTTAAATGAGTGAAAGTATTCCAAGTTTAATCACTGCCATTAATTGTTGTAAAGTGTTTGACAAATCATCCTTTGGAGTCAGATAAAATCTGAGTCTAACTGGTCGAGTTAAAATCCTAAATTTAATATTGTTTGAAAGCCTGTTGCCTTAAAATTGTCACATTATTGTTCTGCAGAATGTTTTTTCCCTTCCAGCTCGTAAAAGAGTTTTCCACAACTGGTGCTGCCAATCCTAGAACACGCTGATGTTATTTATGGCCATGCCACAGAAACTAATCTTCATCCACTCAAACTTTGAAATACTCCATATTTAGAAATACTTCATCCAATTTAATTCACTATATGGCCCGAGAAATACTGATAAGTTATCTTTTTGTGTTTTACAACAAGAATAAGAAAAATTTTGACATTTTGCATTTCAGTTTAAAGCTTCATCAGCTTGAATACTTTGGCTCACTTACTGTTATTCATAGATCTAAGCTGTCTTTACTTACTTTATTTTAAAACATATTTTTCTTTCTTTCAGTAAGAATAAAGATTCATTTATTCTGGACTTAATCCTCACAGAGATATGCACAGGAACTCTGCATCTGTATGTGTTGTCTTATTTTGTGTCTTGATGTTAAGTCTATGTGCCATGCAGTTGCTATGCTGGTGGTTGTGAGAGTGTGTGTTTGTGGGTCCTTTAGAACGTCGTATTACTGTTGTTTACCTTCCTGTTCTGCAAGGACCCTCTCAAAAATGAGATGGTACATCTCAAGGGGTTACCCTTGAAATAATCAGTTGTCAGTGCTGCCAATTATACCTTTTATTTCTTTCCATACATAATATGTGCCATCCAAGATGTTAATAAGACCTGTCACTACTGGTATGGTGTCATGATAGTTAGGCTTAAATAAAGTCAAAATCAGGTCGAAGGACATTGGATCTTCCCAGCAAATCTTTCTGTTTGGCCATTCTAAAGCTGCTCTCTTGTAATCATCTGGTTTTCTAACAATTTTTGTGGTATTCATCAGCAAGATTATAACGGCTCTGAATAATCTATTCTAATCTAGCCTTATTTAGATCTATCTATATTTTCTAATGCAGTATGTCCTCATTATATTTAAGAGTGGGGTCACTAGTTTTTATTAGTTATTATTCTAATAATGCAAAGTGCTAATTTCATTAGTTCTTGGGCTTATTTTAATTTCTTTCCATACCTTGATTGGTCTCTTTTTATGTGTAGTGTAGGTATCAAAAAGGGTCAGAGTATTGTGTTCATTTAATTGTGAATGTAAGTATTAAATCTGAACCATAGATACCATTTTTTAAAATCTGGTTCAATTACATTTAACTGTAACTGAGTCTTGTGGAAAAACGTAACTGTTTAGAAGGCTTAATGAAATTGAGGAACACAGAAATGAAGGGCATGTTATGTCTTATACTCTTAGTTTGTCTTGCCCAGTTTTATAAACACACTGTACAGTTTCAGTCAGCTATAAATTACACTTTATATTTAAGTAACTAAAGTTTGTTTCAGTTAACTCAAGTTTTCTCCATTTCAGTCCAGTCCAGTAATTCTGTTAAGGTGCATTTCATCTTGTGTTAAATTTGAGTCTAATTTGAACATTCTGAACCTGACTGGAAAAAGTCAAGCCATCTATTAAAATCATGTTTTGAGGGGAGAGGTTGTCCCTTTCTGGTGTTATCATAAAGAACTGACCTAATATTATTATGGTACTGCTGAGGATCAGAGCGTCAGATAGTTTAAAATGTTTTTACCTTTCAAGCAGGCGGTCCATGGCCAGGACTGCTTCTCCACACCTAAAAACTCAAAATTCCTATTAGTTTCATATCAGAAGACAATTTCAATTAAATGTATCCTGCCACATATACCCTCATTTTTACATAGCATGAAACAGACATTCATTTCACAAAAAAAGACATGAGAAGGTCGCTTACCCTGTAAATACAGCATTTTAGAATGGAACCACTTTGTGTCACTTAATGGTTAAAATGATTTCTTACCCTTTTCTGGTGAGTCGACAATTATTTCCGGGACCCAAACAAGCTCCATCAAACTGTTGTTTTAACTTGTTAAAGCGTATATGTGGTTGAAACTTGCTAATATATTTCTCCTCCCTGTCTCCAAGCATTGCTCCAAGAGAACAAGCAGGGAGCTCATTTTCTAGTGATTCTCTTAGTCATTCTCTCACTTCACATACACGTTCACACACTCTGGCCAACCAGGCGGTACAGCACCGTTTCCTTGTCCACATGAGAGCTTATTTTGTTATCTCTCAGACACCAAAGCTTATCACAGCAGTTTATTCGTGAGCTAGGGTCTGTTAGCTTAGCCTGTTAGCTTAGCATGTCCCCCGTCACTTCCGTCTGCTCACTTCCGACTGACACACATTCATACTGGCCGTTTGATGTTACTCTTTTATATTTATACAGCTGTTTACTCAAAATAATAAAAAGGAGCAGGCAGCTTTTAAACCTTTTACTTTGACAAGGTTAGAGGGGCCTTTTAAACTCATATAATTCCCCCCGGCAGTATTTTTTGACCATTCTTATGGAATAGTCAGGACCCAACAACCTTACCCGGGTATGCGCATCTATATCCCTGCGTGTTTACTTTCAAAGAAGTGGGCGGGTTTGAGATCTTTTAAGAAGATCAGGGAGGCCGTTTAAACCCATACACTTCCCTTCGGTAGTATCTTTTGACCCTCCTTATGGGATGGTCAGGACCTGACAAACCTCTAACCCGAGTATTAGCGTGCTTCATTCAGGGAGGTGGCTTTTATATTGTGTGCAAGGGAAACCGATCTTCCCTTGCATACAATAAAGGAACTCAAAACCTACACCCCTAAATTTTAGCTATCTTTTAGAAGATTGTACCTTTCTTCCCGGGCTGACACCGTTAAAATCGCACCGCTTACCTACACGCCTTACGGTTTAATGCGTTCGCAACAATTATTCTGAACCATTTCTCTGTCTCCAAGAATTACAAAAACAGCTCACTCAGAACTAACAACACAGCCAGAGTGTTTTTACAGGAAAAACACTGGAGATTTTTAATAGGAATCTCCTTACCTGTTGCGGCCGCTGCTGTGATGTGTGGTCCTTCCATGGCTATCCAAAAGTGGTTTTCGCCTCCGGGCCGCAGGCGGGAACACCAATTTGTCCGAGCTACCGCACCCTGTTGGCAGTCAGACACCTCGGAGCTCCTCCGGTACTTGAACCCCAGAAGTGATCACACACTCTATCTAACTTTGACTCTTAAAGGAACGACTCTCAAACTGTTCCTAACTTTTAGCTCATTTAATCTAAATTAAGGCAGAGGAATGATTACAGAGATCAGCGCTGAGGCTCCCGTCTCGGACCGTCGCAGTCTGTTAGAGGATGATGAAGAGCCTCGATAGAAGGTCACATATAGTTTTATATATGGCACTCCAATGCAATGGATGTTCCCTCCCTCAGTGATTATCAGTAGACTATGTGTCACCATTGTGGTGTCTATCTGTTAGATTGTGTAGTAGCGGGTGTCCATCCTTAATCTAAGTGTGCTGTAGGTTTCTAATCAACCCAGTTATACCGGCTGCTCCACTATCAACCCCAGTGCCCCAGGCTCAGGACATTTATGACAAACCTTGGGCCATTTATCCTTGTACTGTATGTTTATGAGCATTCTTATCCTACTGTAACAAAAGGGAAACATTAGAACTTATATTTTATTTCACTATAGTATAAATGGGAAAAACAGCTATGAGCATATTAATGAAGGTTATTCCTAACAAGTTTATGTGAAATTAGATGACATCATCTTTTTATGCATTTACATTTGGAGGCACACCTGTGAGATTGTTTATGGTGATCCAACCAAATTTGTGGCCTAACTTTTGAATAAGGCGTGGCATAACTCAGACACCAATGCTCATAAAGCAAACACTTTAACAGACTTTTACCTATGAATAATACACTCTACAGTTTTACCAAGTAGAATGTTTCAAACCGGAAAATCAACACCAACGTCTTACTGAGAACACTCAAAAGCAGAATCTCATGAACCTCTTAAAGAAATGCATAATGCACTTTCCATACATACTTTGCTAGTAAATTTGCCTGTGGCTTAGGCTAAATCTCTGCCAATCCAACATAAGCTCCATTCTAAACCCGCAGCTTTGTTCTTTCCTTAGGCTGAATCTTTCCAGGTGGATGAGGAGAACCAGGCCAACACCCTGGTATCTGTGGCCCCACTGCATCAGGAGCCAGCTGACAAACCTAGTGCCAATGGAGAGTCTCCACCTGAAAATGGGACGAACTCCACTCCAACCACTAACGGACACTCTGCCAACCAGACCCCAGTGGCTGACACAGAGATGTGAATCACAATACAATCTTCAATATCTCATTGGGCCAGTCACCTACTAACCTCTACGTTCATCTGAGACAAATTCAACTTGAATTACTCACATTCACATCTCCACCTGCTCTTCTACTCAACTACCTGGACTCCAGGTGAAAATGCAAATGATGATATAATGACGACAGTGCCTGTAATGTGAAAAGTTTGGGAACACTTACCTTTGCAGATGTCAGCAAGAGCCTGCTTACAATGACAAAGGGAGTGGGAGTTTCATAACTGTTCTGACTTCAGTCTTATTATGACAATATTTGTAGAACCATGAAGTCATGCCATGTATTTTTTATCTTTGACAAAGAAGCAAAAACTCATTTTGTACTTTGATCCACAAATGTGCTGCAATGAACTAGTGATGCTAAAAGAAAAAGGTCATTGTGTTTTTTATAAAGGAACAAACTCTCACTTTTGTTGTTTGTTTCAAAAACTCCTTAAAGTGAATTAAAAGCCAACCCAAACAGCTTATTTTATTAAACCCAAAGATCACTTTAATATTTTTCTGCAACGAGTTAGAAGGAAAACAACATGCATGGTCAAGGTCTTTGGTTTTACTGCAGAATGAATATTGCTCCAAAGTTATTAAAAATGTGTAAATGTGAGTGGAAAGTTGTGTAGTTCCCAGGCTGCTTTAGCCTTCTTCCTGCTGAACAGCCAAACCTCTGCAGCTGACCTTTTGGTCTAAACTCATTTAAGGCAGGATCAAAAGTGAATTTGTATTCTGTGCCAGTGTGGTTTTCATTATGTTTTATATTTTATTTTGCAACAGAATTAAATTTTCAACTTTAACTACTGTCTTAGGGAATTATATGGAAATTTAGCTCGTTTACATAACAGACTGGAGCTTTCTAGATGCCAGGATGACAAAGAAAATCTCTGCTGTGACATTCTTTCACAACTTACAGCGGGTTTAGATTTGTAAGGAGCATCTTTGTCTTCTACTTTTGGTAAAACATATTTTCTACTCCAAGGTTAAGCATTTTTTTTTGTGTTTCACGATGTGCTCCCATGTATAAATATGCGTGCTTTCTTATTCATAAACTGTTTTTGTTACCAAAATGCAGGTTGTTCTCACCTTATTTGTGCTGTGCTGACATTATTGATCAATAAAAAAATGTTTAACCACAAGCTTGAGAAAAAAAAAGCTAGTTTTATAATATAAAACGCATCGTTTAATAAAAAAATTTACACTAACCATAAACCTTATATCATGTATCTTACCCTTACGTTAACTTTAATCAAATATTTATAGTTAAGCGCCACAGCATACACCAAAAGGATTCCGTGAGCAGATTTAGTTCCTTACAAGACAAGTAATAAAAGCACAGACAGGAATATTTGCATACGTCTTTATTCATAAGGACTGATGAGCAAAGATGTAGTTTGTGGTTCAACATTCAAATGCAACTTATAGTTTAAGCAAATTTAAGGCAGATTGACATGTTTTATATGATTTTACTTTAAAATTGTGGGATTTTATGCTGTAAATCAACATACTCAGGTCTCCTGAATGTAACCAATGTCCCAATGTTAAAGATATTTTTGTCCTTAAAATGCCATAAACGGGGTGAATTTAGATATACTGGGACATTTTTTCAAATAAATCCTCTGAATTGACTGCAGATGGTCCAGAACACAGTAAGGCATCTAGTCTTCAATAAGTAGTCAAGTAATAGATTGAAAGAATCCGGGATACATGGAATGAAACTCTGAATATATGGAATGAAACAAAGTTGGAATAGGCCTCAAGGACTAATGGATAATGGACATGGGCATGTAATTTTGTGGGAATGTTCACAACTCATTAAATTGGATTTTTAAAGAAAAAAAAAAACAAATTGAAATATGAGAAACTTTTTTTATTATTATTTTGTTAACAGTAATACATTTCGTATTCACCACCTCAGCTTCCTGCCTATTGATTGTTATCAAGCCACTAGGAAAACAGTGCTGAGGCTCATTATGGCTGCAAGTCTTTTATTGTTCGTTCGTTCGTTCGTCGTCTTCCGCTTATCCAGGACCGGGTCGCGGGGGCAGCAGACTCAGCAGAGACGCCCAGACGTCCCTCTCTCCGGACACCTCCTCCAGTTCCTCCAGGGGGAGCCCAAGGCGTTCCCAGGCCAGCCGAGAGACATAGTCCCTCCAGCGTGTCCTGGGCCGTCCCCTGGGCCTCCTCCCGGTGGGACGTGCCTGGAACACCTCCCGAGGAAGGCGTCCAGGAGGCATCCGGTATAGATGCCCGAGCCACCTCAACTGGCTCCTCTCGATGTGGAGGAGCAGCGGCTCTACTCCGAGCCCCTCCCGGATGGCCGAGCTCCTCACCCTATCTCTAAGGGCTAAGGGAGTGCCCGGCCACCCTACGGAGGAAGCTCATTTCAGCTGCTTGTATCCGTGATCTCGTTCTTTCGGTCATGACCCAAAGTTCATGGCCATAGGTGAGGGTAGGAACGTAGACCGACCAGTAAATTGAGAGCTTTGCTTTTCGGCTCAGCTCTCTCTTCACCACAATGGACAGCCCCAGCGCCCCCATTACTGTGGCAGTCGCACCGATCCGTCTGTCGATCTCCCGCTCCATTCTTCCCTCACTCGTGGACAAGACCCCGAGATACTTAAACTCCTCCACTTGAGGCAGAAACTCCCCTCCAACCTGAAGAGGACAAGCCACCCTTTTCCGGTCGAGTACCATGGCCTCGGACTTGGAGGAGCTGATCCTCATCCCAGCCGCTTCACACTCGGCTGCGAACCGCCACAGCGCATGCTGTAGGTCTTGGCTAGAGGGGGCCAGCAGGATCACGTCATCCGCAAAAGAAGAGACAAAATCCACTGGTCCCCAAACCAGACCCCCTCCAGCCCTTGGCTGCGTCTAGAAATCCTGTCCATAAAAGTTATGAACAGGACCGGCGACAAAGGGCAGCCCTGCCGGAGTCCAACATGCACTGGGAACAGGTCCGACTTAGTGCCGGCAATGTGGACCAAACTCCTGCTCCGCTCGTACAGGGACCGGATGGCCCCTAATAAAGGGTCCCCGATTCCATACTCCTGGAGCACCCCCCACAGGGCATCATGAGGGACACAGTCGAATGCCTTCTCCAGGTCCACAAAACACATGTGAACTAGTTGGGCAAACTCCCATGAACCCTCGAGCACCCTGTAGAGGGTATAGAGCTGGTCCAGTGTTCCACGGCTGGGACGAAAACCACACTGTTCCTCCTGAAGCCGAGGTTCGACTATCGGTCGGACTCTCCTCTCCAATACCCTGGTGTAGGCCTTACCAGGGAGGCTGAGGAGTGTGATCCCCTTGTAGTTGGAACACACCCTCCGGTCCCCCTTCTTATAAAGGGGGACCACCACCCCAGTCTGCCAGTCCAGAGGCACTGTCCCCGACCGCCACGCAATGTTGAAGAAGCGTGTCAACCATGACAGCCCTACAACAGCCAGAGACTTGAGGTACTCAGGGCGGATCTCATCCATCCCCGAAGCCTTGCCACCGCTGAGCTTTTTAACCACCTCGGTGACTTCAGCCTGGGTGATGAAAGAGTCCAACCCCGAGTCCCCAGCCTCTGTTTCCACCACGGAATGCGTGATGGCAGGATTGAGGAGATCCTCGAAGTACTCCTTCCACCGCCCGATAATGTCCTCAGTCGAGGTCAGCAGTCTCCCGCCCCCACTATAAACAGTGTTGGCAAAGCACTGCTTCCCCCTCCTGAGGCGCCGGACGGTTTACCAGAATCGCTTCGAGGCCAACCGGTAGTCCTTCTCCATGGCCTCACCGAACTCTTCCCAGGCCCAAGTTTTTGCCTCTGCCACAGCCCGGGCCGCAGCACGCTTGGCCTCACGGTACCCGTCAGCCGCCTCAGGAGTCCCACAAGCCAACCACAGCCGATAGGACTCCTTCTTCAGCTTAACAGCATCCCTTACTGCCGGTGTCCACCACCGGGTTCTGGGATTGCCGCCACGACAAGCACTGCAGACCTTATGGCCGCAGCTATGGGCAGCAGCATCGACAATAGATGCGGAGAACATGGTCCACTCGGACTCTATGTCTCCAACATCCCCCGGGATCTGGTCGAAGCTCTCCCGGAGGTGGGAGTTGAATACATCCCTGGCCGAGGGCTCCGCCAGGCGTTCCCAGCAGACCCTCACTATGCGCTTGGGCCTGCCAAGTCTGCCTGGCTTTCTCCTCCTCCAGCGGATCCAACTCACCACCAGGTGGTGATCAGTGGACAGCTAAGCCCCTCTCTTCACCCGAGTGTCCAAAACATGCGGCCGAAGGTCTGATGATACGACAACAAAGTCGATCATCGACCTCCTGCCTAGGGTGTCCTGGTGCCAAGTGCACTGATGGACACCCTTATGTTTGAACATGGTGTTCGTTATGGACAATCCGTGACTAGCACAGAGGTCCAATAACAAAACACCACTCAGATTCAGATCGGGGAGGCCATTCCTCCCAATCACGCCTCTCCAGGTGTCACTGTCGTTCCACACGTGGGCGTTGAAGTCCCCCAGCAGAATAATGGAGTCCCCAGGAGGGGCACTATCCAGCACCCCCGACAGGGACGCCAAGAAGGCCGGATCCTCTGCACTACCACACGGCCCGTAGGCTGAAATGATAGTCAGAGACCTCTCCCCAACCCGAAGGCGCAGGGATACAACCCTCTCATCCACTGGGGTAAACCCCAACACGAGACAGCTGAGCTGGGGTGCAACCAGCAAACCCACACCAGCCCGCTGCCTCTCCCCGTGGGCCACTCCAGAGTAGAAGAGAGTCCAACCCCTCTCAAGGAGATGGGTTCCAGAGCCCACGCTGTGCGTGGAGGCGAGCCCGACTATTTCTAGTCGATATCTCTCGACCTCCCGCACAAGCTCAGGCTCCTTCCCCCCCAGCGAGGTGACATTCCACGTCCCTAGAGCCAGCCTAAGCATCCGGGGATCGGGCCGCTGAGGTCTCCACCTTCGTCCGCCACCCAATCCTCTTTGCACCGGTCCCTCACGGTTCCCCCTGCAGGTGGTGGGCGCACTGGGGGATGGCCTCGCGTCTCTCTTTCGGGCTTAGCCCGGCCGGGTCCCGCGAGGAGCAACCCGGCCACCAGGCGCTCTCCGACGAGTCCCGACTCCAGGCCTGGCTCCAGGGTGGGACCCCGGCTCTGCCGTACCGGGCGACGTCACATGCCTCGATATTTTGTTCTTCATGAGGGGTTCTTGAACCATTCTTTGTCTGACCCATCACCTAGAGCCTGTTTGCCATGGGAGACCCTACCAGGGGCATTTAGGCCCCAGACAACATAGCCTCTAGGATCATTTGAGCACTCAAACCCCTCCACCACGTTAAGGTGACGGTTCAAGGAGGGGGTCTTTTATCGTGTTGTCCTAAATTACCTGAAACAAAATGCATTTGTTAATTTGGGACAAGAAAGTTAGCTAAATTTAAATTATCAACACAAATTCCAAACAACAGATGTTTGATTTGATGCAAAATATCCTTTCATAAATATTCTCATTACATTGCATCTACAGTACAACAACCATTTAAAGTGTATAACCCCAAATTTGCACCCTTGAGTTTTGGGATATAATTTTCAATGTAATTTATGTTGTCCCATATTACCGAGTGCCCCATACTACAAGACCCCCTTTGCACACATTGTGCCCAAGTCAAATTCTGCAAATATTTACATCCAAAACAAAAAACGAAAATCAGGTAAAGCACTGCACTGCTGCAAGGATTTTGACTGGCTTGGATGGAGGTCATAATTGCCAAGCATAAAGTATCCCCATCTCATCATGTAAGTCACTGAAATCATGATCACCAAGAATCAAAATAACTAACGTTTGTTTGCTTAAAAAAAACTGCATGTATGAGGATATATGAAGGCTTCACTATGTAAAAGTGGTTAATGTGAAGTGCCCCCTGCAGTTACTAACTGCTTGTTATAGAGAATCGGCAAACCAAATATGCCACTCTTTGCTGAAGCTCTCTAACAGTGAGCTTTTAACTTATCCTACCATCCTCCTCAGTGTATTTGGTAGTTGTTTTTAACTTTTAGTCATTGCTTTGACTGCAGATATGGGCCTTTAGAGGCAGCTTTTGCCTGACTTATAAGGCTCAAGACACATCTGCCTTACTTGAATGAAATGCTTTTTGAATTTCCCGTTTTGAAAAGAGGCTAAGAGAAACACAGACTTGCAGTATATATATATATATATATACATATACAGGGGTTGGACAATGAAACTGAAACACCTGTCATTTTAGTGTGGGAGGTTTCATGGCTAAATTGGACCAGCCTGGTAGCCAGTCTTCATTGATTGCACATTGCACCAGTAAGAGCAGTGTGAAGGTTCAATTAGCAGGGTAAGAGCACAGTTTTGCTCAAGATATTGAAATGCACACAACATTATGGGTTGGTGCACGTTTTGCTGGCGCATCTGTGACCAAGACAGCAAGTCTTTGTGATGTATCAAGAGCCACGGTATCCAGGGTAATGTCAGCATACCACCAAGAAGGACGAACCACATCCAACAGGATTAACTGCGGACGCAAGAGGAAGCTGTCTGAAAGGGATGTTCGGGTGCTAACCCGGATTGTATCCAAAAAACATAAAACCAAGGCTGCCCAAATCACGGCAGAATTAAATGTGCACCTCAACTCTCCTGTTTCCACCAGAACTGTCCGTCGGGAGCTCCACAGGGTCAATATACACGGCTTCTATAGCCAAATCTTTGGTCACTCATGCCAATGCCAAACGTTGGTTTCAATGGTGCAAGGAGCACAAATCTTGGGCTGTGGACAATGTGAAACATGTATTGTTCTCTGATGAGTCCACCTTTACTGTTTTCCCCACATCCGGGAGAGTTACGGTGTGGAGAAGCCCCAAAGAAGCGTACCACCCAGACTGTTGCATGCCCAGAGTGAAGCATGGGGGTGGATCAGTAATGGTTTGGGCTGCCATATCATGGCATTCCCTTGACCCAATACTTGTGCTAGATGGGCGCGTCACTGCCAAGGACTACCGAACCATTCTTGAGGACCATGTGCATCCAATGGTTCAAACATTGTATCCTGAAGGCGGTGTCGTGTATCAGGATGACAATGCACCAATACACACAGCAAGACTGGTGAAAGATTGGTTTGATGAACATGAAAGTGAAGTTGAACATCTCCCATGGCCTGCACAGTCACCAGATCTAAATATTATTTAGCCACTTTGGGGTGTTTTGGAGGAGCGAGTCAGGAAACGTTTTCCTCCACCAGTATCACGTAGTGACCTGGCCACTATCCTGCAAGAAGAATGGCTTAAAATCCCTCTGACCACTGTGCAGGACTTGTATATGTCATTCCCAAGATGAATTGACGTTGTATTGGCCGCAAAAGGAGGCCCTACACCATACTTATAAATTATTGTGGTCTAAAACCAGGTGTTTCAGTTTCATTGTCCAACCCCTGTATATAAATGTATATATATGAAAAACTAAGAATCGTTGTGATTCATTGTGAAAATTTGACCGTTCTGAATTTGCATCTGTAGATCTGCGCCTAAACTCTGAGATATTTCCATAAAAACCATAGATGCTATGTGATGTGGGTGTTCCTGCCCCATCAACAGTGTTAAAGAATCCCTGATAAGACCAAGTGCATCACAGAAAAGGAGTCACCAATAGAGGAAAAAATAAAAGAGAAAATCAGCATGAGAACAATGGCTCTCAGATTAAGTGGCTCTCTGTGGCACCTTTGGACACAATATTTATGTCTCAAACAATATGACATGGTCAGAAGCCAGAGAATACTGCAGAAAGCATCACACCAATCTGTCCATAATCAACAGCCAGGAGGAAAAAGAAGAACTCACTGCATTAAGACAAATAGGTGGCAGTAATAGTGCCAACAGCAACTTCTGCCTACTGTGCCAAGGGACTGGGGTTGTTGCTTCTGGATGGACTGATCTGTACAAAGATGTCAATGACAACTGGAAGTGGTCTGAAGTAAAAAAAATGCTTTGTTCTTTCTCTGGTTATCACCGGAAGACTCCATCCAAGATCAGAGCTGTGTGGTACAGAGTGAAGAGGTTTGGCAGGCAGTGAACCGTGAGGAAAAATTCCCATTCTATTGTTTTCAAAGCAGCCTGGTTTTAGTGAAGGAAAAAAAGACTTGGGAGGAGGCCTTGGAGCACTGCTGCAGCCTGGACAAGGAACTCGTTAGCCTAACCTCTGAATCCACTCTGACAAACATTCTGCAGACCAGCAGGACAGCTTCCACAGCTCATGTGTGGACTGGTCTGCACTACTTTCCTGACAGCTGGCTGTGGGTGGATGGGACCTCAACAGAGTACCAACCCTTGGGCCAAGAAGAGATCCCACAGTGTCCATCCTGAAGTCATTACTGGGGAGTCCATTTTTGGGAGGAACAAGAGCTGGACAGCTGGGACTGTGCTGAAAAACTTAACTTTATTTGCTTTAAAAGCAGCACCTTCCTAAAATTGTAGCACAAACAGTCAGTTGTTACGATGACCCCTGTGCACGTATAATGTGATTGATACTATTAAAAGGTAATGTAAAACAAAATCTCAATTGCACAATAAAACCCACAGATGAGGAGCTCTTGATAAATCTGCACACACTCAGAGCTTTTATTATAAAGTATCTTTCATTTAATAAGAACTCTACTGCATGCATTACTTTTATATTGAATGTTGATTTCCCTTTTCCACTTTATTATGAAGATACTTTCTCCTAGATTTTTAACTTGTTGAAAAACTTACAAATCACCTTTTTTTTAATTATTTGATTAATTAAAATGTTCAACTAACAGGTGCAGTTACATACTAAATCTACTTGAAACCTGATGTTTTATTCTTGATAAATTATTAAGTAAGATATAGACTAGGCAAGGCAAGCCAAGTATATTTGTCTAGCGCATTTCTGCAACAAAACAACTTAAAGTGCTTTACATGATGAAAGAGACACATTACAGAGATAAAAAAAAACATGATTTGGCCCAAAATTATGGCCACTGACAGGTGAATACAACAGATTATCTTTTCATCATGGCACCTGTAATGAGTGGGATTTATTAGGCAGCAATTGAGCATTTTGTCATCAAAGTTGACGTATCTGAAGAACTAGGGATAAGGGTAAGTTTAGGAATTTGAATGGGTTTGAGAAGGATAAATTTATGACTGCTAGATGACTGGGTCAAAACATCTCCAAAACTGCAGCTCCTATGCAGTGTTCCGGATCAGCAGAGGTCAATATCTATCTAATAGTGTTAAAAGGAAGGTACAGAGGCGAACCTGTAACAGGGGTAACCAAGGCTAATTGATGGACATGGAGTACAAAGGCTGGTCCGATCCAAGAGACAAGCTATTGTAGCCTAAAGCACTGAATAAGTTAATGCTGGATATGTCAGGCAGATGAAAAAAAAGCCCAGTCAGTTTTTTGCCTATGAGGCTGCACAGCTACAAACCAGTCATGGTATTCATTATTATATGCATGATCATTGTAATTTCAGTAAACTTTCTCATAAACAAACAGATGTAATTTGTTAACCCCAACCTGTTAAATGGTTTTTGCATTATGTATGAGTGAAATATTTTCAGGAAATTCCCATTTCTAATATTTCCAAACTTTTCCATCCAAAAGTAAAACACATAAACCGTGTTTATCTGCATGTTGGATACAAAAGGAACAGAATTGCAAGCAGAATGGAAAAAAAACTGATTGCTATCTGCTATTAAGCAGCTAAACATCCACCAAAAAATGTTACAGCACCAGTAGCAACCAATGAAGTTCAGTCATGGCACCAATAATATTTCTTGCAGCGAGTCATTGCCTGAGTAATAAGACCAAAAGAAATCTTACATTGGCAATGGCACAATAATAAAAAAAATAAAATGAATAAAAAAAACAACCTACAAAAAAGCCTGAAAAATACTGGTTACTTTAATTCTGCTGAAAATGAGATAAAATGCTAACCTCAGATGAGGGCATAGTTATTTGGTGTGAAGAAAGTCATAGTACAAAATTCTCGAAACAAAACTCTAATCTGCTTTTGGCCGCTAAGTTATTTAAAGATTTATATGAATAAAAATCAAAATTTTTATACCCAGAAAAAAAGACAATAGGACTTTTGTTGAATCCTTTATTTTCTGATGACAGAAATCTGATTACTTATTTCTTCCATAGGTTACATTAACGCTCAGCTTGGACTCCTGCTTTACTTGCACTGCCATACTTGCACAATGATCACCTGCACTGTTGTACCGCTCTGGCATCCTATACTGCTCTACATTTACTCTCACTCACTTAAAACTGTGCACATATATTTATATTATATTGTAGATATGTTTATACTGTTTAATTTGTATTGTATTGCACCGACTACGCCAAAACAAATTCCTTTTATGTCCAAAAACGTACTTGGCAATAAAGCTTTTCTGATTCTGATTCTGATAGGAGCAGATTTTGCTCTATTTAGACACACATGGATGTGCCAACTTTTACTGTGTCACTTCAAGATTGTTCTCTGAAAATGCATGTGTTTATTTTAACAACAAACCACCAACAATATTAACTTCCAGTGGTTGTTCCAGTCCCAGAAAATGGCTTGGGAATAATACAATTGTTGACAAATTAGATTCTAATGGCCAGAAGGATTTAGTCACACAGCATACGGTTACAAGGTGAGCTGTCCCCCCATGTGTGGATACACTAGTTAAAAAGCTTTGAGTGTCTGAACCCTGGCTTGTTATTTGTGACTGTGTGACATGCATGCAGCCACAGCAAGTTAAGCACTCCGGTCATACTAGCTACCCTTGTTACACTCTGACAGGCTATACACGCCAGCCATAATGGTTCACTTACAAAACCTGCTGGGCTGGAGGCTACCACTGTCTGTATATGAGAAGAGAGCACAAAGGTTAGCATGGTGGTGTTTACTGGTAGCAGAAAAAAGCCATATCAGTCCACAAACACGAACATTAAAACATCAAATAAGTTTACTGCCTGGAAAAGAAACATGGAGGGATGAGTCATGTTTTATACCGCAAAGCACTAATTATATTTTGTCTCCATCTAGTGGGCATATCTTGATATTTAAACTACAGCGATCTACCAATTCTGACCCCAGCCTCTATAATAAGGACTAATCTTAGCTCGTTGTTTCTGCAAATGAGGCTTATTTTGGTTCTTTATGAAGAAACTGCTGCAAATACGACGGTAACAAAAATGTCATCTTGTTTGCTTTTCCAAAAGGAAAATATTTACAAAACAAAATTAAATACTTTTTTGAAAGTGTATCCCACATACGTGTACTTACGCGAAATGCTTTCGAAACATCCATTGAAACGGGATGAGATTTCAGAAAACTGACAGCCAGTCAAAATGTGCGTGACGTAGGTGACGTTAGATACCGTAACGGACTTTAAAAGGGAGCAGCGATATGCTTCAATAACCGTAATACACGATTTATTCTAAAAATGTGCTACTGTTAAAATATTAATAGTGTGTTGACATTAAAATAAAATCCCACACACTCTGCTCGTATAGTTTGGCACCGACACTGAATGTCTAATTAAAAATAATCACTAAACGCTATCACAACTGGAAAACAAAAGAGTAAATTTGCTGTAATGTGGCCCCTTGTTTTGGACTAATTTAAAACAAATGCAAAACTCTTCCCATTACATTGTAGACTACTAAGAATTGAAATTTTATGAAAACTTCAACGAAACTAAAGAAGGTATATCATCATCATCATTTATTCATTTACTTATTTATAAAGAGCTTTACAAACCAAATGACACCAATGTGCTGAACAGGTAGATAACAACTAAAAGGAAGATAAAATTACTGAAAAAGCAATAAGGCATAAAAATACAAGGTTGACAATATCAGCAATAAAATTAGCAATAAATGTAAAGAAGAAGCAAGGGTTGGCCTGATGTTCGTGCTCTCTGGAATTAAAAGCCAGTTTAAAAAGATGAGTATTTAAAAGAGATTTAAAATCATCTAAAGTTCCAACAGACCCCACAGAAAGGAGACTGTTCCAGAGCCTAGGACCTGCTGCTAAATAAGCTCTGTATCCCCTGGTCACGAAGAGTCCTGGGAACAACTAAGAGCTTTTGGTCTAGAGATCTTAGAGAGAGTTCTACTAGAAAAATGTGGATGTAAAAGCCTGTTCAGATAAAGAGTCGCCAGACCTTTTAGACATTTATAAACTAAAAGCAAAATCATAAAAACAATTCTAAACGATACAGGCAGTCAGTGGAGGGAACACAAAATCAGAGTGATTGGTTATTGTTGTCTTGTCCCCTTTAGGGAGAGGACAGCTGAATCCTAAACCAGCTGAAGATGGTGAAGAAGAGACTGGTCAATCCCATTACAGAAGGAGTGGCAGTAGTCCAGTCTAGAAGTACTAAAAGCATGAATAATTCTCTCAAGATAATACTTGACTTTACTACTAAGGCTCAGATGACAAAAGCTAGACTGGATTATAGCACTGACCTGTTTATTGAATTTAAAATCGGATATACTATTATAAACTGTTTATAAGAAATTAAACAAGTTTAGATTAAATATGTAAAAAAAATAAAAACATGTAAACTAAAATAGATTTATGGTTGCACTGCCATCTACTGTAAACATATGGCATTGCAACTGTATTTTATGACGATTTGAGTAACTTTTATCATTATGGAAGACAGATTATTGGATCTCCATCTTGATTATAAAAACATCTTGACAGGAAAAAAAAAAAACTAAAAAAAAAAAACTATTCCATAGATAAATGGCGCTAAAGGCTACATAACTTAATTTTTCTTAGTTAAACTACAAAATCAGCTAACGTCACTACAATTCCCAGGATTTGTAGTTTAGTTATCCCCGGATATAATTTCTATATAGGTAATCTTATCCCAACTCTATCGTTATTATGGTAATTCGGTTTTCAGACACAACCGTGAAATTACTGCTTCTGTTTTTTTAGCCCCACGGGTGACAGAATCGACCTGTATAAATGAGTAAAAGCCATAACTAACAAACACGCAACGAGTCATTTTTCATAAATTTACAATAACAAAAAAAAATGAAAAGAAACCTCTCAGTATGACATCTGGCCATTGCGTCAGAGGGATGTAGTTTACGGTAAAGGGACGCTCATTACCATGTGATCTTACCCGATGTTTGTAAACATGCGTCAACCACATGTGAGTCTCTGGATGAGGAAACGCTCTCAACCATCTCAGCCAATCAGTGACCGGGGGAGTGTCAGGGGCGGCGCTTCCATGTTGCGCTGTGGAAAATCGTTAGGGGATACACTGTGACAAACATGCGCTCTGAGATTGATAATAACCAGAATAAGGCCGAAAAGGGAACCGGACAGAGTCAATATTTAGCGAGGGCCGGACCTGGGTGGCGCCGGCTGGGGTGACGTACACACTTTTTCAGCAGAGATGGAGAAAAGGCTCGGGTTAAACACGTAAGTATTTCTTTGTTATTACATGGCCAAAGCGACAGTATGCTGCGTATGCTGCGTAGAGAATACCACTACGTAATTCATGAACACCGAAGTGCCAGATGAAAAGGTAAGAATCAGAGCCTGGAGGCGCTCGGGAAAGAGTTGCCTAATGATTAATAAAAGCGAATATAAAGTATTGTTATAACAGTCATGTATGGGTAGGGGCTTTGTAATTAAAACAGTTCTGAACACTCTTTTATAATCCTGACGTTTCATCATGAAATGACAACAGGTAAATGAAACTGCGTCAGCGCGAAGTCCGACAAGCCACATGAAATCCAGTGGGAATTTCCACTGCGATGGATGAAACTTGCTGCGACGGCGTACTCGTGATAGCTCTAAAACTTGACTTTTGTCCGATTTTAATGACTAAATGTGGATGTAAACAAAACGTGGAATCGGCAGGGATGGCGTGTCAAGGAAGAGCTCGGAATAGGATGCTGCGCAAGAGATGGATAGTGCGTAATCCTGGTGTGGGAGAGGACGATGTTACGCAGTACATATAACAACAATCGTTCTAGCCTTTTGGGCTCTGTTCATCTGTTATCGGCTTTCCATGACTCTGTTATTTAATTAAAAAATACTCATGTTCTAGAGATACGCAAATAAACATGGTCTCATTTTGCTGGAGGACTGCGCTGGTGTTGGTGGTGTTTCAGAGGAAATTAAAACTCAGTGATGACGCAGTTTATTTAAGTTTCCGTTGTCTGTCATGATTTTGCTGCGTCACACAGAACGCAAGAGTCCGAAATAGTAATCTGTCTTTATAGTGCGCACTTGATATGTTCAAAACAAAACGTGCTATGTGATACAGGGGGCGCTGTTGATTAAAATACTCCTTGGACCAAATGGTCTGATGTAAAACGGATTTTGATACAGTTTAAAATTCCCATCTGTCTTATTATTCATTGATTTCCTTTGAATCTTTTTGGTCTCTTTAATTCATTTTTTGATGACGTAAAAATAAATTGCGCATTCTTTTTTTTTTACTTATTTTGCTGTTTAGTTATGAACCATTTACCAAATTTACTTCCTGAAAGCATCCCTACATGGCACAAAATGAGTGAAATATTTGATGTAGTGACACCATTGTGGGTGGCACATTCGCTGGGGGCCTCTAATCTAACTTGGTACGATCGTGATTTTGGAAGGTGTGGTGCTTAATACTGCCCCCCACCCCACCCCAAAAAAAGATGAAGAGCTTCATCTTTTATCATATCAAAGTGCCGGAGGTGAAACTGAGATAGGTAGGGGGTACCTGACATCACCCTTTCAGTGGATTTATTCAGTCATCAAGTGAATCATCAGTAGAGCTCATGAGTTGCAAAACCACTGGCAAGCAAATGTAAGAAGAGAGGCTGAGAGAGAGAGAGAGTAGGGGAGGGGAGAGTATCTTTAGAGCTTTAATTATGTTTGCTGAATAGAAACTTGACTCCAGGAGGGAATAGTGTTATGGCAGTTTTGAAGCAAACCTGAGAAGATCCCGGTAAGAAGAATAATCTGATCAGCAAATGATTGACAAGGTTTACCACAATGTTTTAATACCTTTCCAAAATTATATATTAGACCTTATACTCTATATAGTCTATATAGTAAGCCTAAAAAATCTAATTGTTCCATGTTTCATGGATCAGCCGTCATGTTTACCAGGAGTTTCGAGGCTGACCAGTGGAACAAGTGACCCAGTTTCACAAACAAGGAAACGTGACCTCAATAGTTATTTTGTTGTCCTTTTGGGGAGAGGTGCTGCCTCTCAAGTCAAATTAATGGAGCCATTCAGCATAGTTTTAATCACAGTTTTTGAGGAGTCAGTAAAAATTCAGCTGATGCTGGGTGTTTTAAATGAGCAAATACATACTTCTGAAAGACAAAAGAAGCAGTGTAAATTTACTAAAAAATGTGTTTGCAGCTCAGGGCCAGCATCACCTGTAGCCAACATAAACTACCAGAGAAAATGGCGAGCGACCCATCGTCTCTCAAAACAGATCCCTCCTACACTCAGATTATAGAAGTGGCACAGGGCCGAGAGATGACAGTGCTAAAATTAAACTCAATGCACTGTTGGCCTTGCTTCATGACAGTGTATTAATAGACAAGTGTTAGGCAGCATTTGTTCGCAGGTAGACACCTTATGTGCTGCAGAACAGTTTGAAAAAAGGTCCAATTAGCGAACCCAAGAGGCTTCTCTGTGTTCCAATTATTTCATGGCTTGTTTTTCTTTCTGTAGGCTTGTCTGAGTACCTAAAATGCACAGCAAGTAGCAAAATAATTCAGTAAGATTCAGTTTTTGTTCCTTCTGTGTTTATAAAGGTGCTTCCTGTTTCAGAAACTGGAGACCCGGTTTACTTTCTGGAGATGCCCTGTAGCAGATAGTCTAACCCATTACGCCACCCTCATTATCAGGAAAACATCTGATATTTTCCAGCAGGCAGCGTAGAAGCCAAAAGATTGTGAGGTGTAAATCAATTCCTTGTGCTTTAGGATCGAACAAACGGTATCAGGTTGTACTGAGTGTATTGGGGCCCTCACTTGTACAAATATTTCTCAATCTGTAGCCCCTAAGGACCAGATGATGAAGTTCAGAAGATTAAACCCAAGATCCTTTTATGATCCAAACATTTTGTGTGTTTTTTCCAAATCGTAATGGTCATCAGGAAGTGAGATTTGACTGGTACTTTTGTGTCTTGTGATTAGTTTTCTGATTAAGCAGTGTAATTGAAAGAACAACTATATATCCATACAACTGAATATTTGGCAAATAGGGCTTTCAGGTTCACACCTTGCGTTATTTTGCGGCACAATTGTCAGGTAGTTTAAAAACACATTACCTTCCTAAGGTTGCCTCTCACTCCTGATAAATTAGGACCTATAATCTGTAAGCGGATTAAGCACCTACACTGTTTACACGTGCACCTAAGCACAGAGCTCCGCCCCATGCTGTTACGCACACATAACACAAGGTTGCGTGTATGCAGGCATTCGGTGTTGACTTTACGTCACCTGTTCCAATGGGACCCAACCCAGTGTCTCTCTACGGTGACATTAATTACCTGCTAACAGCCTGCACTGCTTTATGCAGAGATAGATTTGTTCATGAAAGCTGGTTAGAAACCACAAGGATAAGTCACTTTTCTATTTAAAAACAAAATTTGTTTGGTCTGCTTCCAATATTTCTCTTTAATGAGATTCTTTTGTTTCCTTTTCCGTCTATTTTTTGTTAAAAGTGAACATTGTATGCAGTTTGATGTTGCTCCAAATCAAACTAATGGTTGCGTAAATCCTTTTTGTTTAGATTTTTAAAGGGGATGATGTGCCTTTAACAAGCAGTAGATGGTCAGGTGACACGGCAGAAAAAAAATAAAACAGCTTCGATGCAGTGAGGAGCCTCTGCTCACACAGCAGACGGTAAAAAGGGCTTTGAGTTAATAGAACAAGGGAGCAGGAAAGAGGGACGCACAAATTTTCTCAGAACCCAATATTGCGCGACTCATCAGAATAAACGAGAAGGAGATGGATGTGGGAGGCGCTGCGGCCTTTAAACCACAATGGCTGCCGAAGTTATTCTTGAAGCTGACACTGCAGACATGTAAATAGTGGCAGATTCTATCGAAAGCGTGAATATTTTTGGCCAAAGCACACATTCTTAAAGCTACGTGGCTCGCATGAAAAGCCTAATTTTATTACCACTGCTTAAAATACATCCTCGTCATCCAATACAATAGTTTTTGTTTTAGAATCCATAATACCTAACTAATAGTTAAGAGGAGATTAGGAAGTGACTGAAAGACATGAATGTTTGGATTAGTTCCTGTTCCCATCAACAGAATAACAAGAGGCCGCACCGCAAGCTCTGACAGGCCAGGAAAATTCCACATATTTAATGCCAGAACTGCAAACAAGGTCCAGTGAGTGTTCACAATACTTGTCTCAGTTTAATTTTATCATTTCAAAATAAAACATGCCAGAATCTCATTCAATTCTCATTCAGTCAGACAGCACTGGTTAATGGTACTAACATTTTTATTTGCTTTTTACAAGTTTTAGAAACTGTTTTATTCTGACTTTCATTACAGTCAACCCCATTTGGAAAAAGAGCGAGGCTGGATGCCTGAGTGGTCCAGGAGAGGACAAAGTATCCCATCGTGGCCAACATGGAAACCTGCAGGAATGCTGCTGAGATCTATTTTTCTACACTGTGATTCATTGACAGTTTTTGTCAGGCTTGATGTGTGTTTCCGTCTTGCTACTACGCCCTTCCATCCTGAGAACTTGACCATCTGATTCACCAACAAGCTGCTAAACTACTGAGTCTGTGTCTGTTTCCTTTTTAGGTCTTAGAAACAGCATCAGCTCACAGAGACACCTGGTCTGATTTACCTATCCTTAAACAGAGATCTCTACATTGCATGTAATACACTACATCCTATTTTCGTCTGGTATTCAGTTTTTCATTATTAGACATTCTTTTACAAACTGCAGATCTAAACTTAACTTTGAAGACTACCTGAAACAACGGTCTGTTTGTCATAGTTAACTGATAGAAAAGAAGTAGATCAGCATCCTCTGGAGATAAAATAGTTTGCTACTGTAATGCAGTGAGAGCAAAAAACAAATAGTGCCCTATTTGATAAATGTAAGAACAGTATGAAGAAAAAAAAGAAGATAAAAGACTCAATAATTGTAAAGCAGATGGCAGGTGATGTTCACTAAACTGTTCTGTTAATGTAAAAGTAAAGTTGATTTCTAGCTCCATCCTAACAACTTCTACATTTTGCAGATGAATTATAAAACATGTCACCACAAAACAACAACGGATGTCATCAATTTCCCTCCCTGCCCCCCAGATGTGCCTGAAGCTATGGCCTTAAAGTCCTCCTCCCCAGGGAACTGGTTTCAGATGGTGTTTTAGAGTCTAAAATCCCATCTAGCACCATTTGAAATCGGTGTTCTTGAGCAGGAACAGACTTCACAATTGCACCCAGTTTTGGATCGCTTTTTAGTGTGTGATGATTATACAAAACAATTTAATATAAGTCAAGGGATGGGGTGATATTGGTGCGTTGTATGTCTTTCTAAATCCTAAGCATCAGCTATTAGAAAGACAGCAGCATAGGAATCCATTATTCTGACCCTCTAATCAAGGCTGACCGTTTTCCTTTGGTGTTCAGAGTTTCCATCATGTCTAGCACCATTTGAAATCGGTTACAATGTGGAGGGAAAATCAACATTTTGTTTCAGGTTTATAGTGAAAATCCTCAAAATGCCACAAGATAGCAGCATTGCACTATATTGTTTTCAGTCAACTTAGCCACAGAGTTGGAAGACTCCTTAAAGGTGGAAAGAAGATCATGTGCAGGTGCAAATCTGAAACGTTTTGAGGGGAAAAATGTATTATTACTACTATTATATTATTAAAATACTCTGCCAAGGATTATTATTTGGAAACAGTTCAGTTTATTCTCACCACATCACAGTCACTCAGGTATGGGTAACAGTTTCTGTTGTGAGTCCCTTTTCAAAATGTTTAATTAAATTGTGATTTTTTGGTTAAGTGCTTTAGTAGTCTGGTGGTTGTGCTATCGGACCTATGCAGCATTTTTCAATGTATTGAAATTGATTTCACTTCGTATGTTGCCATTTTTATTCATTATTATGAATGTGACATCATGTTGATTCTAAAACTCATATGTTATTGACCAGTGTTTTTGCAATTATTATTAATCATAATCAGTCTTTTTAGGTTTCTTTAATGAAAGACCTACCCAAAAAAATCTGTTGAACATTTTTAATAATAGTCATCATCAGGGCTGGCCTGTGGTATAAGTGGCTTTTTGGCTGCTCAGTGCAACCACGCCCTAGCCATGCCAGCCTGGGGAATCCAAAATAACTTGATTTTAAAGGACATAGGTTGATAGATGCATTAGTTTTTCACAAATTAAAAAAGCCTTCATAGGTAGACAGAGTAATAGAGTCAGAATTTACATTTCATTTATAAAGTTTATGCATAAACCGTGAGATGTTTCTTGCACACTGTGAGAGGCTATAAATAGGTCATCAAGTAAAAGGCTTTTTTTATGGGTACCCTTTCTTCATGAATTATCAAACATACATATCTGCAGAACAGCAAATGTGTAAGTATAAGTAAGTAATAACGCCCTGTTTACTCACTTTGGTCACTTGTCGGGGGGCATGTCCACACAATTAAAATTCTTTCTTTAATAACTTTTCCAAACACTCTATTTCTGGCATAATGAGTATATCCAGTGGGACTGGTAAAACAATAATGACTAGAGCAGCCAAAATTCTACCAACTACAGTTAAAACTAAATATTTATACTGTATAAAAATACACAAACATTTTTTCTCACCGATCAGACAATCAGACAAACCCTTTCCTGCTCTAGGTCAGTTAGAATTAACAAAACTGTTTGTGTTGGATAAATGTTAGAATAATGAGATAATTTATTTGTTTTTTCAAAATCAGAAGTTTACATAGGATCCCTTAGCATTTGGTAGAAATGCCTTTTAACTGTTATAACTTGGGTTAAATGCTTGGTCTTCCTACTACAAGCTTCTCACAATAGTTTCCTGAAATTTTGGCCTATTCCTCCAGACATAGTAAATAACTAAGTTTTTTTTTTTTTTTTTTACATAGCACCTTTCACAGATTAAAATCAAAGTGCCTAACAAGAATCAAAGAAATGATAAAAACAAATAAGTAGAAGCTCATCTTTAGCTGTGTTTTAAAGGAGTGAGTACTCTGTAGATACTGTGGAGCGTAGATAGAGTGGAAGGGAGTTCCAGAGCCTCGGAGCCACCGTCTGAAAGCCTGATCTCCACGGGTTTTGAAATGAGTCCTGGGAACCACGAGCAGCATCCTGTTAGTTGATTGAAGAGGCCGGGAAGAAAACAGGGTCTTCAATAATTTTGTAAGATATTCGGGGGCTTGGCCTAAGTGTCAAGACCAAAATCTTTAACTGGATTCTAAAATAAAAGGGGATAACAACAAGGCAAAAACTGGCTATGTGGTCTCTCTTTTTAGCCCCAGTTTAAAGCCTTGCTACTGCATTTTGCACAGGCTGCAGGCGATCCAGACATTCCATGCTTAAACAGGTAAAAATACTGTTGCTGTAGTCCAAATGGGCTGAAATAAAAGCATGGATAATAATTTCTAGTTATATGTTGTATAAAAAAAGATCTTAGTTTAGATATGTTTTTAGGTGATAAAAGCAGTTTCTGACAAGATGCTTAAGAAAATAAGCGCTGCCAAAGAAAACACTCAAATTGACACCATCTTTCACAGAAACACATAAAGAGGTCAAACGCTGCCTGATAATGGGGATTTTATCATTTGGACCGATGATCAGGGTTTTTTGTCTTTTTGTCGTTAATATTCAAATAGTTCTTATATAGCCATAGTTTAATTTCTGAAAAACATGCAGACATTTTAAAGGAGCAATAAAGTTGAATGTCATCAGCATATATTTGATAAGACATTTTATAGCTTTTGAGGATTTTACTTAAAGGAAAAAATTTACAATAAAAAGGAGGACTGGACCCAAAACAGATCCCTGGGATATTCCATAAGGCAGAGTAGCTATGCCTGAAAACAAATTATTCTTAAAAATATTATGAGGCGACAATGGTGGCAGTGGTAGGGGTTCGTCCTGTAACTGGTGGGTTGCCACTGGTTACAGGACACTCAGGACCCGCTCTGTCTGTCTCAGTTGTTATGCCTTTGGGCAAGACCTTGCCTGCTGATGTTGGTCTGAGTGCTTGGTGGCGCTGATTGTATGACAGCCCCACTGACGTCTGCCCCAGGGCAGCTGTGGCTACAATGTAGCTTACCACTGTCAGTGTGTACAGGTGTGTAAAAATGGGTGGATGACTGATTGTAGTGTAAAGTTCCATGGGGTCTCTATGAAACTTGATAAAGTGCAATACAACTGCAGGTCAAGTAAAGTTTATTTATATAGCGCTTTTCAGCAACAAGGCACTCAAGGTGCTTTACACAAGGAAAAACATTACAATGATACAGAAAATCAAACAACAAAGACAATAAAAAAAGTAATCATATAAAAAATAAAATAAATAAAAATAACAAAGAGTGATGGATAAGAAAATTAAAAGACAATTGGACTGAAAACATAACTAATAATGTTTGGATGGCACAGTCAAAGGCCACCCTAAACAAATACGTTTTTAATCTTGATTTAAAGCTACTTAGGGTTTCGGCGCTTTTACAGTTTTCTGGGAGTTTTTTCCAGATTAGTGAAGCATAAGAACTAAAAGCTGCTTCTCCATGTTTAGTTCTGGTTCTGGGTATGCAGAGTAGATTTGAGCCAGAAGACTTGAGAGGTCTGGGTGGTTTTATACACTGACAACAAGTCTAATGTATTTTGGTGCTACGCCATTCAGTGATTTATAGACTAACAGAAGTATTTTAAAGTCTATTCTCTGAGCTACAGGGAGTCAGTGTAGGGACTTTAGAACCAGGGTGATGTGCTCCACTTTCTTAGTTCTAGTGAGGACACGGGCAGCAGCGTTCTGTATCAACTGCAGCTGTCTGATCGACTTTTTAGGCAGACCTGTGAAGACACCGTTGCAGTAATCAATTCTACTAAAGATGAACATATGAATTAGTTTTTCAAGGTCCTGCTGAGACATTTGTCCTTTAATCCTGGAGATGTTTTTTAGGTGATAGAAGGCCGACCTTGTTATTGTCTTTATGTGCCTCTGAAGGTTCAGGTCTGAGTCCATCACTACACCCAGGTTTCGAGCCTGACTGGTGGTTTCTAGCTGTATTAACTGAAGTTGTGTGCTAACCTTTAAACGCCCTTCCTTTGGTCCAAAGATTATTACTTCAGTTTTGTTTTGATTCAGGTGAAGAACATTTTGGCCCATCCATGCATTGATTTCTTCTAAGGATTTACCCAGCGCTTGAATGGGTTCATAGTCACTTGGTGACATCATAACGTATAGCTGTGTGTCGTCTGCATAGTTATGATAACTTACATTGTTGTTTATTAAAATCTGAGTTGGGGGAGCATGTAGATATTGAATAGAAGGGACCCCTAGATGGACCCTTGGGGAACGCCACATGTGATTTTTGTGCTCTCTGATGTAAAGTTACCTACTGACACAAAAAAGTCCCTGTCCTTCATATAGGATTTAAACCAATTGAGTGCTGTACCAGAAAGGCCGACCCAGTTTTCCAGGCGCTCTAATAAAATGGAGTGATCAACAGTGTCAAATGCTGCACTAAGGTCCAATAATACCAGCACTGTGGTTCTTCCACAGTCTGCATTTATACGGATGTCACTGAACACCTTGACAAGAGCAGTCTCTGTACTGTGATGAGCAGGAAGCCTGACTGGAAGACATCAAAGCGGTTGGTCATTGTTAGGAAGTTGTTTAACTGTTGAAACACAGCTTTTTCATTTATCTTATTGATGAAGGGGAGGTTTGATATAGGCCTGTAGTTCTGTAGTAGCAGTTTGTCCAAGTTGCTCTTTTTCAATAGAGGTTTGATAATTGCTGTTTTCAGGGCCTGGGGGAAAACACCTGACAAAAGGGACGTGTTTATTATTTGTGTTAAATCAGATGTTATTACAGGCAAAGATTTCTTAAGGAAAGCTGTAGGTAAAAGATTAAGACAGCAGGAAGAAGAGCTTAGTTGCTGTACGATTTCTTCTAAGTGTTTGTAGTTTATTTGGTGAAATTGGGACATTTTGTCAAAATCAGTTCTAGTTGGAGACAATATTGGTAGTGGAGTTGATGTGGATGTGCTGACTGCCCCTCTGATCTTTTGGGTTTTTTGAGTAAAGAAGTTAGCAAATTCATTGCAGGCCCTGGTAGAGTGGAGTTCAGATGCTACAGTAACAGGAGGGTTTGTTAACCTGTCGTCCGGGGCAATTAATGCACGAGCATTGTTAATGTTTTTGCTGATGATCTCAGAAAAGAAAGATTCCCTTGCATTTTTCAGTTGTAGGTTATATCTGTATAGTCTCTCTTTATAGATAGTATAGTAAACCTGGAGTCCAGCAGTCTCACCACCTGCGCTCAGCGGCCCGATCCCCGGATGCTTAGGCTGGCTCTAGGGACGTGGAATATCACCTCGCTGGGGGGGAAGGAGCCTGAGCTTGTGCGGGAGGTCGAGAGATACCGACCAGAAATAGTCGGGCTCACCTCCACGCACAGCGTGGGTTCCGGAACCTATCTCCTTGAGAGGGGTTGGACTCTCTTCTACTCTGGAGTGGCCCACGGGGAGAGGCGGCGGGCTGGTGTGGGTGTGCTTGTTGCCACCCAGCTTAGCCGTCCCATGTTGGGGTTTACCCCAGTGGATGAGAGTGTCGCATCCCTGCGCCTTCGGGTTGGGGATAGGTCTCTGACTGTCGTTTCGGCCTATGGGCTGAGCAGTAGTGCGGAGTACCCGGCCTTCTTGGTGTCCCTGTCGGGGGTGCTGGATAGTGCCCCTCCTGGGGCTCCATTATTCTGCTGGGGGACTTCAACGCCCACGTGGGAAACGACAGTGACACCTGGAGATGCGTGATCGGGAGGAATGGCCTCCCCGATCTGAATCCGAGTGGCGTTTTGTTATTGGACTTCTGTGCTAGTCACGGATTGTCCATAATGAACACCATGTTCAAACATAAGGGTGTCCATCAGTGCACTTGGCACCAGGACAACCTAGGCAGGAGGTCAATGATCGACTTTGTTGTTGTATCATCAGACCTTCGGCCGCATGTTTTGGACACTCGGGTGAAGAGAGGGGCTGAGCTGTCCACTGATCACCACCTGGTGGAGAGTTGGATCCGCTGGAGGAGGAGAAAGCCGGACAGACTTGGCAGGCCGAAGCGCATAGTGAGGATCTGCTGGGAACGCCTGGCGGAGCCCTCGGCCAGGGATGTATTCAACTCCCACCTACGGGAGAGCTTTGACCAGATTCCGAGAGATGTTGGGGACATAGAGTCCGAGTGGACGATGTCCTCCGCATCTATTGTCGATGCTGCTGCCCGTAGCTGCGGCCCGGGCTGTTGCAGAGGCAAAAACTCGGGCCTGGGAGGAGTTCGGTGAGGCCATGGAGAAGGCCTACCGGTTGGCCTCGAAGCAATTTTGGCAAACCGTCCGGCGCCTCAGGAGGGGGAAGCAGTGCTTCGCCAACACTGTTTATAGTGGGGGTGGGAGGCTGCTGACCTCGACTGAGGACATTACCGGGCGGTGGAAGGAGTACTTCGAGGATCTCCTCAATCCTACCATCACGCATTCCCTGGTGTTGGACTCTTTCATCACCCGGGCTGAAGTCACCGAGGTGGTATAAAAGCTCCACGGTGGCAGGGCTTCAGGGTTGGATGAGATCCGCCCTGAGTACCTCAAGTCTTTGGATGTTGTGGGGCTGTCATGGTTGACACGCCTCTTCAACATTGCGTGGCGGTCGGGGACAGTGCCTCTAGACTGGCAGACTGGGGTGGTGGTCCCCCTTCATAAGAAGGGTGACCGGAGGGTGTGTTCCAACTACAAGGGGATCACACTCTTCAAGCCTCTCTGGTAAGGCCTACACCAGGGTATTGGAGAGGAGAGTCCGGCCGATAGTCGAACCTCGGCTTCAGGAGGAGCAGTGTGGTTTTCGTCCCGGCTGTGGAACACTGGACCAGCTCTATAACCTCTACAGGGTACTCGACGGTTCATAGGAGTTTGCCCAACCGGTTCACATGTGTTTTGTGGACCTGGAGAAAGCATTCAACTGTGTCCCTCGTGATGCCCTGTGGGGGGTGCTCCAGGTGTATGGAATCGGGGGCCCTTTACTAGGGGCCTTCTGGTCTCTGTACAAGCGGAGCAGGAGTTTGGTCCTCATTGCCGGCACTAAGTCGGACCTGTTCCTGAAATGAGCTTCCTCCGTAGGGTCGCCGGGCACTCTCTTAGAGATAGGGTGAGGAGCTCGGCCATCCGGGAGGGGCTTGGTGTAGACCCGCTGCTCCTCCACATTGAGAGGAGCCAGTTGAGGTGGCTCGGGCATCTATACCGGATGCCTCCTGGACGTCTTCCTCGGGAGGTGTTCCAGGCATGTCCCACCGGGAGGAGGCCCAGGGAACGGCCCAGGACACGCTGGAGGGACTATGTCTCTCGGCTGGCCTGGGAACGCCTTGGGCTCCCCCCAGAAGAGCTGGAGGAGGTGTCTGGGGAGAAGGACGTCTGGGTGTCTCTGCTGAGTCTGCTGCCCCCGCGACTTGGTCCCGGATAAGCGGAAGACGACAAGTACGAGTACGGGTTTTCTAACAACTCATCTACAGTGTTACAGGGCAAAGTGGAGGTAGAAGAGTAAATCTGGTTAAAGGTTTCAGCAGCACCATCCTTAAAGATGTGTTTGACTAATAAAAGGTCTCTCAGCAAGATAACATTTAAACCAGCAAGATAACATTTAAACCATTTTAAAATTACACCAGAAAAGCCAAAGAAGTCCTTCTGTCTATTTATCAAAATATTGTGATCGACAGAATCGAATACAGAGGTTAGATCCAATAAAATCCAAACATTGTACTCTCCAGAGTCAGCTACCATCAATCGAAATTTTCAACAAGGCCGTTTCTTTGGAGTGAAGTTTACAAAAATGGGATTGAAATATATTCATGAGAACATTGGTCTCCATAAAGTCATTTAATTGTTCAACGACAAATTGTTCAAGTACTTAGAGAAACTGTAATTTAGAGATTGGCTTATAGCTATTGGGTAAAGTTGAATCCAGGTGTGGTTTCTTTAGCAAAGGACTTTCCGCTGCTTTTTCAAAAGCACTAGGCACTGTGCCAGATAAAAGAGAACAGTTAATTAGATCCACAAAACTGAGGCCAATAGAGTCAAATACATCCATCAAAAGAGTTGCAGGGGTGACATCAAGTGGGCTAGAGGTCAGCTTTATTCGATACAGCAGTGTAGTGATATTCTGTAGTGACACTGAATTAAAACAAATCCAAAAATAAGCGATGTGCGAGGTAGGATCCAGACTCAAGGAAGGTGAGGGAGAGAAAGTTAATCTAATGTTGGAAACTTTGTTCACAAAATGTTTTAAAATATCATTGCATTCCTCTTTTGAAAAAGCAAGAGTAACATAAGAAACAGGTGATACAATGTTCTTAATTGTGTCAAACAAGACTTTGGGATTTTTCCATTTGGCAACTATGAAGTGTGCAAAGTATGTGGCTCTTGCATTTTTTAGTAACTCATATGGAGAGGAGATTAAGTCTTTGAGTCACAGTCTATGTTCCTTAAGCGTAGACTCGAGGTGCAACTGAGTCAGGTTTGTCAGCTGCTTTACTCACACACACATTTCAGATCTTAGAACACATTTTCTATAGGATTGAGACTAAGACTTTGTTATGCCCACTCCAAAACATTGACTTTGTACTGAAGCTTTAATCTTCTGGCTGATGTCGTCAGATGCTTCAGTATTTCCACATGATGTTCTTTCTTCATTATGCCATCTATATCATAAAATGCAACAGCCCCCCCTGTAGCAAAACACCCCCACAACCTGATGGTGTGATCACTCTGTTAACAGCATCCTCTAGCTTCTTCATAAGGTCTTCAAGTTTTGTCCTGGGGTTGATAGGAAACTTTTGCACCAAATAAGCTTTATATCCAGGACGCAGAACCCATCTCCTTCCTTAACTGAATGATGGCTGGAAATTCCCCTGATGTCTATACTTACATATAATTGGTTGAACAGATATAGGCCTCTGTTTTCACCAGGGAATGCGTAATGGCAGGATTGAGGAGATCCTCGAAGTACTCCTTCCACCGCCCGATAATGTCCCCAGTCGAGGCCAGCAGCTCCCCACCCCCACTGAAAACAGTGTTGGCGAAGCACTGCTTTCCTCTCCTGAGGCGCCGGACGGTTTGCCAGAATAGCTTTGGGGCCAACCGGTAGTCCTTCACCATGTCCTCATCGAACTCCTCCCAGGTCAGAGTTTTTGCCTCTGCCACCGCCCGGGCCACGGTACGCTTGGCCCCACGGTACCCATCAGCCGCCTCAAGAGTCCCACAAGCCAACCACAGCCGATAGGACTCCTTCTTCAGCTTCACAGCGTCCCTTACTGCCGGTGTCCACCACCGGGCTCGGGGATTGCCGCTGCGACAGGCACCGCAGACCTTACGGCCGCAGCTACGGGCGGCAGCATCGACAATAGATGCGGAGAACATGGTTCACTCGGACTCTATGTCTCCAACATCCCTCGGAATCTGGTCAAAGCTCTCCCGGAGGTGAGAGTTGAATACATCCCTGGCCGAGGGGTCCGCCAGACGTTCCCAGCAGACCCTCACTATGCGCTTGGGCCTGCCAAGTCTGTCCGGCTTTCTCCTCCCCCAGCAGATCCAACTCACCACCAGGTGGTGATCAGTGGACAGCTCAGCCCCTCTCTTCACCCGAGTGTCCAAAACATGCGGCCGAAGGTCTGATGATACGACAACAAAGTCGATCATTGACCTCCTGCCTAGGGTATCCTGGTGCCAAGTGCACTGATGGACACCCTTATGTTTGAACATGGTGTTCATTATGGACAATCCGTGACTAGCACAGAAGTCCAATAACAAAACACCGCTCAGATTCAGATCGGGGAGGCCATTCCTCCCAATCACGCCTCTCCAGGTGTCACTGTCGTTTCCCACGTGGGCGTTGAAGTCCCCCAGGAGGGGCACTATCCAGCACCCCCACAGGGAAGCCAAGAAGGCCGGGTACTCCGCACTACCACTCGGCCCGTAGGCTGAAATGATAGTCAGAGACCTCTCCCCAACCCGAAGGTGCAGGGATACAACCCTCTCATCCACTGGGATAAACCCCAACACGAGACGGCTGAGCTGGGGGGTGACAAGCAAACCCACCCCAGCCCGCTGCCTCTCCCCGTGGGCCACTCCAGAGTAGAAGAGAGTCCAGCCCCTCTCGAGGAGATGGGTTCCAGAGCCCACGCTGTGCGTGGAGGCGAGCCCGACTATTTCTAGTCGATATCTCTCGACCTCCCGCACAAGCCCAGGCTCCTTCCCCCCCAGCGAGGTGACATTCCACGTCCCTAGAGCCAGCCTAAGCATCCGGGGATCGGGCCGCCAAGGTCTCCACCTTCGTCCGCCACCTAATCCTCTTTGCACCGGTCCCTCACGGTTCCCCCTGCAGGTGGTGGGCCCACTGGGGGATGGTCTCGCGTCTCTCGTTTGGGCTTGGCCCAGCCAGGTCCCGCGAGGAGCAACCCAGCCACCAGGCCCTCTCCAACGAGTCCCGACCCCAGTCCTGGCTCCAGGGTGGGACCCCGGGTCCGCCGTACCGGGCGACGTCACGTGCCTCAATTTTGTAGTCATCATGAGGGGTTTTTGAACGTAAATGTTGAAAGTAAACATCAGGTTTTAAATAGCTGTGGTTATAACTAACTATAAAACTAATTTTGTTGGTAAATAATTTAAAAATAACCCACGGGTTAAGGGACATGAAGCTGTGGGTTGGTGGGGTAACAATGATTATTGATTAATTAATATTTATCAAGAATTATAATTTAAAATCAGAATTTGAAAAAGATTAATTTCTTAACCAAAACTCATTACTCACGAATCGAAATAAGAGATGTCCTCTGGTGTTGTAATTATGGCTCAAAGCCCTTGATAATTACAATTAGTAAATTCTCAGTAATAATTGATAACTATTACTAGACGTCACTGTTTAATGAACCGCTTCACCGAAGGTGGGGGAACTTTGACCTTATTTTGACAGACAAATCACTCTTGCTCAAAATTAACACTTTCTCTTTATGTACGTGAATATTTCTTAAATCAACAGCCCTGATACACCATGCTATTCTAATTCAATATTCTTCACCTAATCAAGCATTCTACACAAAAGGGGTAAAATAACTAACTAAACAAGATAACATAACATTGAGTATGTATGAAAGTCAAACCAGCAGTGACCAGCAGGCAAAACAAGAGAAAATATGGTACTGAGCAAAGCTTTGGGAGTGGCCTCCACCAGGCTGCAGTCATAAAACCCCAAAAGTTGGAGCTCAGTGAAACACAAAGGGTCATAAAACTTTTAGGCGGCAACCAGTGGAAAAACACGAAGAGTGAAGACCATGGAATAGTGAGTATTCTTCCATGAGGTTCTAGCAGTCCAACTTTAAGTTCACCTGAGTCTGCGCTCAGGTGTTCAAACACAGTGAGACACACACAGCTTCAAAGCGTGGCGGCTTTCAGAGTCCAACAGCAATCAAAGTTTCAATAAGACATTGCATGCACATACAACTTAGAACACATTGGACTATAAGTGGTGATTCTAAATTTTAATTTGATAATCAACGATTTACTCATTTCATTTAATACTGTCATGGTTGAAGTTGGTGGGGGACCAGAAGTGCAGGACGAGCAGAGACAGTATGGTGAGTTGATCACAATTTAATGCAGAGCCAACTTACAACTGCCGGTGCCGGCTTAACCGGCGATCCAGAAAACAAAGTTCATAAGTCCTGGCTACAGGATCGCAGAAACAAGCTTCACAAAGTATAACTCAAACTTGGTAGCAAAATATGACTAACGACACCGCGTGGAACAAAGGACAAGGAGGAACTTAAATACAGACAAAGGTGGACATGAAAACAATAGGGCAGGTAATTAGGGTAAACAGACACAGGTGTGGACAGACTGGCAAAGAGGCTGTTACGCAGGTAAACCAAATAGGAGTAACAGAAACAAGAGGAGCTAGACGAGGACAAACAATAAACAAACCCACAGAAACCAGAACACATATCTAAGAACAGAAATGCGAAGGACAGAGCAGGAAATAAACTTCAAAACTAAAAACAGGGGGAACAGATCTAAACAGACAATCATCAAACCCATAAGAACACAGAACAAAGCAGAACCTAGACAAATCAATAAGAAACAAAAAAACACACCTGAAGCATAGAAACTAAAACAACCATCATCAGCAGTAAACAGTAAAAAAACACCTGACTAAATGAACGTAAACAAACACCAAACCAAAATTCCACATCATGACAAATACTTGTTTAACTTGATAATCAAAGCTCACTCATTTCATTTAATACTTGTAGAAAATTGAAAATCATTGTATATCATTTCCTTGGATACACTTGTTTATACTCTCAGTCTCTCAGTCCCAGAATATGAGAATATGATTGTTTCACTCTCTACTGCTTCAACTGTGTATTTTAATAATTGTTACATGGATTACACATAAGGGCATTTATTGTAATTTTTATGGATTTAACTGTGAGCAGTTAATGAATGTTGCATGGGTTACTTGGAAAGATCTCACCTCATTTTGACACCCCTTTCTTGAGATCAGTCTGTATCCATGCCCAAGGTCACAAAAGTCAGAGAAAATCCAGGTCTGTATCATAAACACACAAGGAGAGTACCTCATCTTCCAAGAACTCTGAGTAATATGGTGTGGGAGGGACTTGCGGCGGGGACCAGGCATCGAGAATCTCAAAGTTGTCGATGAAGTCAGGGTGCATCAAAAGGGGAGAACACACAGACTCCTTCTGGAGGACAGGTGGTGAGGGAGACCCATCAGCAGCGGGGAGCTACTGCCATCCATGTGATGTGGTGTCAACAGGGCTATGCAGAGGCGAGAGGATTGGGGGTAAGGACAGAGGGGGTGGGGGTGGGGGGGGGCCTCACACACTGTTTGGCTGGCTCTGCCTGTAAAGACTGGTTCACAGCAGAATTATATGTTTTAAGCTTTAGGTTCATTTATACCAAGTTGTTTAATACATGACTCCCTGATGCTGCCATGATATATTAAACGGAAGAGAGAACGGAGAAATAGACCCGACACAATACTATAAGAAACTTTCCCATATTATGATTCCTGAGAAACCATGCTTCAATGTACTGTGGATTAAATTCAGTGTTTTGGGCTTGTCTGACAAAGTGATGGCACTCCTACATCAAAAAACAAAAGTCTTGGTTCCATAAGGCAATACATGTTGTGCCATTTTTCTTTAGGTTGGTCAGTTTCTTCCTTGGAAATTTGTAAACTTTGTAGCATGTGATTTCTTTCAAAAATGGGACTTTGAGGGAAATAGGTGGGTTCCAACTGTTACAGTACTTACATGTAACTCTGGATTTTCTGTGATCTCCCCAGGTTGACCATTGGCTGAGTCATTTCCATTTTTGAATATGGTGTTTTTTATTGGAATAATAGTTTCAATTTTCTTCCTTTGGTTTGGTTGTGATTTCCATTTCAAAGCATTAGAGATTATTTTGGCTCTACATTCTATGTATTTCTCCACCACTCTATATGTTTTCCCCTTTTTTGATAAACCTCTTAAAGTATGCAGTTCTCAACAGTAAACTCAACAGTATCTAGAATAATCCATTTTACCTGGCTGAACTCCACACTAACTATTTTGGAAGCACTGCTTTCACCTATTGATTTAGTTACACATCATCAGCAGGATGCATGCCGATGACTGTTGGGACTGTTTTTCTTACTCAACTGCACCTAATAGTACATGATTTGCCATGCAGAAATAAACCATCAACCAAAATTAGGGATTGATCTGTTTAGTAATGTTGGACTGCTATTATTTTGAGCACAACTGTGTTTGTTTATAAGCAGTGGTAAAATGTAATAATGTTTCAATATACACTGCTCAAAACAATTAAGGGCACAATTAAACAACACAATATAACTTCAAGTAAATCAAACTTCTGTTAAATCAAGCTGTCCACTTAGGAAGCAACACTGATTGACAATCAATTTCACAGCTGTTGTGCAAATGGAATAGACAACACGGGGAAATCTTTGGCGATTAGCAAAACACACTCAATAAAGGAGTGGTTCTGCAGGTTGGGACCACAGACCACTTCTCAGTACCTATGCTTTCTGGCTGATGTTTTGGTCACTTTTGAATGTTGGTGGTGCTTTCACACTCGTGGTAGCATGAGACAGACTCGACAACCCACACAAGTGGCTCAGGTAGTGCAGCTCATCCAGGATGGCACATCGATGCGAGCTGTGGCAAGAAGGTTTGTTGTGTCTGTCAGCGTAGTGTCCAGAGCCTTGAGGTGCTACCAGGAGACAGGCCAGTACACCAGGAGACGTGGAGGAGGCCATACGAGGGCAACAACCCAGTAGCAGGACCGCTACCTCCACCTTTGTGCAAGGAGGAACAGGAGGAGCACTGCCAGAGCCCTGCAAAATGACCTCCAGCAGGCCACAAATGTGCATGTGTCTGCACAAATGGTTAGAACCGACTCCATGAGGATGGTATGAGGGCCCGACGTCCACAAATGGGGGTTGTTCTCACAGCCCAACACAGGACGCTTGGTATTTGCCAGAGAACACCAGGATTGGCAAATTCGCCACTGGCGCCCTGTGCTCTTCACAGATGAAAGCAGGTTCACACTGAACACATGTGACAGACGTGACAGAGTCTGGAGACACCGTGGTGAGCGATCTGCTGCCTGCAACATCCTTCAGCATGACTGGTTTGGCAGTGGGTCAGTAATGGTGTGGGGTGGCATTTCTTTGGAGGGCCAAATGGCGCTCCATGTGCTCGCCAGAGGTAGCCCTGACTGCCATTAGGTACCGAGATGAGATCCTCCGACCCCTTGTGAGACCATATGCTGGTGCGGTTGGCCCTGGGTTCCTCCTAATGCAGGACAATGCTAGACCTCATGTGGCTGGAGTATGTCAGCAGTTCCTGCAAGATGAAGACATTGAAGCTATGGACTGGCACGCCCGTTCCCCAGACCTGAATCTGATTGAGCACATCTGGGACATCATGTCTCGCTCCATCCACCAACCACAGACTGTCCAGAAGTTGGTGGATGCTTTAGTCCAGGTCTGGGTGGAGATCCCTCAGGAGACCATCTGCCGTCTCATCAGGAGCATGCCCAGGCGTTGTAGGGAGGTCATACAGACACGTGGAGGCCACACACAATACTGAGCCTCATTTTGACTTGTTTTAAGGACATTACATCAAAGTTGGATCAGCCTGTAGTGTGTTTTTCCACTTTAATTTTGTGTGTGACTCCAAATCCACGCCTCCATGGTTAATAAATTTGATTTCCATTGATGACTTTTGTGTGATTTTGTTGTCAGCACATTCAACTTTGTAAAGAACAAAGTATTCAATGAGAATATTTCATTCATTCAGATCTAGGATGTGTTATGAGTGTTCCCTTTATTTTTTTGAGCAGTGTATATAAATAAAATGTATTTTAGAGAAAAGGATTGCATCGACTGTCTTTATGTTCTTAATCTTTACTGAATATATATTTTCTGAAACACACCCTATAAACTTGATTACAATCATATGCTCAAAAGAGCTTCCACATAATTAACCACAGACCCAGACATCGCACCATCCAAGTCGCTTTGCTATTGCTTTTGCCAGCTTTGCCCAATATACTGTTACAAAGCTTCCATCAGTAATAACATCATTTGATGCCGTTGCCCCGAAAGCAACTGAAAGGTCCCCTTACAGCTTTTAAGTCCTTTGAAATTTACCCAAACAAGACACTATTGACTGACACTATTCAAGAACAGTTGTTTCTGTGATTGCTTTCTACTGACTTCACACTATCTTATGATCATCTTCAACTGTACTGAAAAAAAATTCTTATAGAAAAAGGCTACATGTTAAAAGGAAAAGGCTCAACTTCCAACAAGATCATATTTATATCCGCAGCGTGCGTAAGATGCCTTCCAGGCAAATTACAGGGAGTGTGTTTCTATATCAACAGCAAACGTAAACACTATCAATTCCTTCAAAATATTCTCAGTGGAGAAAGAGTTGAGTCATAGGGAGTGGCTTGTGGAAACATGACCTCATCATGAGCAACTCTGATGTTCGATGCAGCTAATCTCTATTCTTGCTTGTCTGCTTGCCTCACAGGTTGGAATTTCTGAGGTTTCTTCTGCTAAGTGCGCATGTGGGAGGAGACTGAGGACATATTTTTAAATTACAGGCTTGTTTAAACATTATACGTTGTGCAGAAATAACAGTATTGATAGGAAGTGTGTTTAATGTAGTTGACTAATTTGCTATGACCAGTTATTTGTGGTGGCTACTTAGGTTACCTGTTATTAAATTTGTTTAATATTGCCTTCATTATTTTCCAATGAAAGTGGCACAAAATTATCATTAAGTGTTTCCTGGACTAGATACACAGCCCCGCATACTTTCAAGTCAGTGGTGGACACACAGTAGATGCGGTATTAAATAAGGCCCAGTATGTTGCGACTAGTGTAGGAAGCAGGTTTATTTATTTATTTATTTAAGTTTATTTGATAGGGACAGACACACATTGACATAGACCAACTGAACAAAACAGCAGTCCCATGTTTGCATCATAGTGCAATAGCAACAGCTAATTCGCAGCACTTGTCCCTAGATGGGCTTTTTTTTTTTTTTAAAGTACCTCTAAAAATTAAAGTAATAATCATTTAAAATAGCACAACGTAATGTTGACAACATCTACAAACAAACAGTGAAACATAAAACATCAAAAATGGGTACAATTCTGTTTTTGACATAACCAGAGTTTTGTTTGTTTTTTGAACGTACTGAAACTGGTTACAGACTTTAAATCAACAGGAAGTGAGTTCCAAACTGCAGTTCCTCTCACGGACAGAGCACTTTGAGCAAAAGTGGTTCTTCGAAAGGGGACCTTACAATTTCCATCTGAAGCTGCTCTGGTAGATCTGCTATTGCCCTGCAGTCTCTGTATGCAATCGCTTAATGGTGTAGGTGCATATCCATGTAAACACTTAAAAATAAATTTTAAAAGATTATAATTTATAAAATTAGTAAAGTCTAAAATGCCGAATTTGGCCAAAATGTGACAATGATGGAATATGATTAGCTTTTGATATAAAACCTTTAAAGCCCGATTATAGAGACTTGCTAATGGTTTGAGTATAGTTTGACCAGTCTGAGACCAGACAGTGGCTCCATATGAAAAATGTGAGAGAATCATTGAGTTCAAAAACATCTCTGCACAGTGAAGTGTTAAACAGTTTTGCTGATTTTATCAACATGGCTCCTAAAATTTAGCATCCAGAATTATTCCTAAATACTTTTCTTGTGATACTTGCTCGATAGGATCCCCGTTGATCTGGATATTCAAGGACTGTAATGACGTTTTCTTGATTGAAAAGCAAATACACTTTGTTTTCTTTGTATTGAGAGTTAAACAAGAGTCATTTAGCCATGATGATAATCTCTGCAGGCTGTCCTGAAGTTTTTCACTAACTACAATACTGCTCTTGTCCGATGTGTAAACAATGGTGTCATCAGCATACATTTGCAAGTTAACGTCAGGACAAATTTCAGGAAGACTGTTAACATACAGACTAAAAAGGACCGGTCCTAGGATAGTTCCTTGTGGAATCCCTGTTACTATTTTACAAGAGACAGATTTACTATTATTAATGACAACACATTGTTCACGATCTTTCAAATATGATTGAAACCAAGACAATGAGCGTTCTGAGAAATTAAATAATGAAAGCCTTGAGATCAGTAAATTATGATTCACCGTATCAAAAGCCTTTTTCAGGTCAAGGAAAACTGCACCAGTAATTTGTCCCCTGTCAAGTGATTGTTTAACCTTTTCAAGCAGTAGACTTATAGCCGTCTCTGTTGAATGATTATGTCTGAAGCCAAACTGAAGAGGATGCAAGAGATTGTTACTTTCTAAATACAATAATAGTTGTTCTAGAATAATTTTCTCCAGCACTTTTGACATGACCGGAACAAGACTTATTGGCCTGTAGTTGCTGATTTCCTGGGGACTTCCTGATTTAAAAATCGGTTTCACCAAAGCTTTTTTCCATGCATTGGGGAATTGCCCTGTTCTGATGGAAATATTAATTATATGAGTTAAAGGTTCTACTAGAATATTACTGTATTTGTTTAAGAACATAGCGTCTAAACTATACATATCCTTTGCATAAGAATTGCTTAAGCTATTGATAGCTTTGTGAACATCAGAATAATGAATTTCCTTTATTTCAAACAAATCAGAACACTTTTTCGTCTGTTTTGTACCATGTTTCAGGTAACACTCAACCATAAACAAAGCACATCTGTCAGGCTACCCCTTATTTACTACTACAATAAGCTAAGATTGGCCAGCATCATCAAGAGCCCTTAATATAAATTTTACCTACACACTGCTATCTTCTACTGAAATTAAATGAGAGAAGGAAGTTGGTCAAACTAAACATGAAACAGGTGAAGATACTTGTTCAAGTAAAGTTCAAGAGCCTTTAAACATGGGTTCTGACATAACTACTGTACACATGCCTAACATCTGTCCTCAATCATATGCCAAGTTCACAGTGGAAATCATTTATGTCCTGTTTTTCTTAAAGATCACAATCCACTCCTCTCATGAGAACGGCTTTAAAAGTGAAGACCTAGGTCTTTCTGCACTGAGGACTGTCCTCCCATTTTTAGTCAATTCCTTTTTAAAAAAAAAAAAAAAAACACATTAAAATTGTGCCAAAAACTACCCAGCCCCAGACTTTCTGCATCTTTCTGTTTAACCACCTAAATGACACATGACTCACAGGAGCTTTTGTCCCAGTTAGACTGGCATGTTGACCCTTAGATGACACATAATGACTTTGTGTGTTAGTCTATGCGTGTTTGTGTGTCGAATAAATCCTGTTTTTCTCATGCCTAAAACGGCATCACTTCCTCTGTTTGACCCCCCCATCTCCTTCCTCCTTTAATGTTTAACTGGAACAGGGTTAACTAGAGGGTCTATTGCACAAGAGCATTTCCTTCTCTTTAAACTGTGAGATAAAATGAAAACTAATTATGATAAAAGAAATGTCATGGGAGCCTGCTCAGTTTATAATTTAACTGCTAAATGATACTTTTTAAATGCACTCATGAGGGCCGACCTTGAATTTAACAAAAATGTCAAAACAATATAGAAAAGAATGAATTTTGTTCTGATCTTTATCCCTCAACATTTCCACATTATGTCTTCATGTGGCGTGTCATGTCAAAACTCAAAATATTGAAATGCACACAATGTTATGGGTGACATACCAGAGTTCAAAAGAGGACAAATTGTTGGTGCACGTCTAAATGGGGAATTTCACCATGAGGTTATTTTAACAGTCCAGTCTCACAGCGCACCTGCGCTTGCTCTCAGGTGTTCAACAACCCCGCAAAACACACACAAAGCTGGGGAGCGCAGCGGCCTCCAGACGTCAAACACAGCACATCAAAGTTTCAATAAAAAGGTTACATGCACATATAATTCAGAACACATTAGATTAAATAGCAAATCTCATCGCACTAAAACCTCCTGTACCCTGCCTAGACTTTCTAAGAAAGAAATAAAAAATAAAAGATGGGTGTTACTTGTCGTCGTCTTCCTTCTGAGCGGGGTTGAGAGAGAATGGAGTGGAAGTTGTGCGTCCACAGTTAACGTCAGGAAAAGCGGTCAATCTTCGTCCTCTGGCCTCCTTGGCGAAAGAGATATGATATGTATGATATGATCTGACCATCACAGTCGACTAGGACAAAACAAGGTGGCTCCTTGAAACACAATGGTTTTTTAGTTACGTGTTAAACTCACGTCTTCGATCGGCAAAGTGAAATTTCTGACCTTATTCCAGAAACCTCAGGTATAAATTCTTCGTTGGCCAATGAGAGAGAATAAATAAAATCCACTCGGGACTCTTCGGGTGATGCTTCAGATGTTGGTAACCGTGTCACAGTCTCCAGCTGAAAACAAGTGTTCAAAATGGGCGCCTTCCTATATAGCGTCCTGTGACATCAGACTTTGGGTCGCCCCGTCATATCAGTCGCAATGTCCGACGGGATCTGTAGGCATGGACTGTCCTGGATACAAAATGGCCGAAAACGCCAGGAGGCCTGGTGGCGTCCAGCAACGTGCAAATGGACCAATATTCAGCAAACAAGTGGTCCAACAGGTCTTGGACTGCTCCCTCTCCTGGGTCAACTTATTTCCTCCCCGCCACACTACCTGCCAGTGGTTGGAGTCTCTGCCCACTGGTGTACTTGTGGTTCTTGGTGTCCAGGGCTGGGTGCTTTGGTGGGTGCTGCCTCACTCCCGGTGGCTGCCTGCCAGGGCCTGGCCCCCTGGGCTCTGTCGGGTCTCTGCTTGGGGTGTGGTGTGTCCTGGGGTCTTGGGCCTCTGGGTCCATGGCTGGATCTGCTCGGGTGTGGACAGCTGCCGGCGGGGCCTGTGGGCTTGTTGCTGCAGCTCCCTGGGGCTTCTGCACTATCGCTGCTGGGTGGTTCCCCTGGGACTCTCCATTGCTCTTCTCTGGGTGGGTTGCGGTAGTCCCGGCAGTGGTTCTCCTGGGGTTCCTGTGCGTTGGGGGGCCTTTGGATGTCTGTGGCTCGGATCTCCTCAGTGTCTGTCCAGGGACCATGGGGCAGGTCTGTGGGTCCTCACACTCGCTATTGCATATTTTTGTGGAGAAACCTTGTATACAAAAGCACGTCCACACTCATACTCACAGGTGTTAAGCTTCAGGTGTTGACAGATACACAGATGTTATATATTGGGCTACACCTCTCACTAAGTACATTTTACATTCAGAATTACTGTGTACTATTTTGTAAAAAAAACAAAACAAAGCTACAGGTGTATAAGCATGGGTGTAATCTTGTATTCTCTTCATCCTTCTTTCTCTCCACCACTCTTTCCTCCGTTTTTCCCCTTTTTCCCTTCTCTCTTTTTTGAGCTTCTTTTTTCCTTTTCATTTAAGTCTCCGTGTCCGTAACAATTGAAATATTCCCAAAGAAGTTTATAATAAAGTTTCTTTTATAAATATTAACCAGAGCTTTAAAGCATTAGCTGCAATGCTCCGCTTGTTAAAGTAAATCTGTTGGGCAATTTCTTGGCACTCAGACAACAATTCTGAGTGTTACTCTGCCGGACAGGACACGGTAAAATAAATAAATAAAAAGGCATGCCATCATCACCTCAGTCCTGAGCTGTCTGCTGACGTCTTCTTTGACCTGCGCCCCCAGCTCAGTCATTAGCCTTTTACTGTAAGCTACACCTCTCACTTCCCCAATTCCTGAACATCTGCTCTATTCCTGTCTCACTCAACATTACACTTTCTCTTAAACAGAGGCTTTAATTCTTACATCGGTGCTGCTCAAACTTTTAGTTACAGCGTTAATTGCAGTTTAAAACCATTGCTTAAACTTCATCCTTTTAATTCATACACCACAACTGATCATTATCTCTCTTTCATATATAGCTGATTGAGAATTTTAAACCTTAATGTTTTTTATTTTAATTATCAGTTCTCAATCATATTTCAATCATACGTCTTTTAACTTGATAATCAAATATTACTCATTTCATTTAATACTTGTAGAAAATTGAAAATCATTATACATCATTTCCTTGGTTACACTTGTTGTTTATACTTCTGTAAAAGATAAGACAGTTAATATGTGGCTCCACACAGGCCCCTCCAGTCTCTCAGTCCCAGAATATGAGAATATGTGTTTTTCACTCATTACTGCTTCAACCGTGTATTTTAATAATTATTGCATGGATTACACATAAGGCTATTTCTTGTAATTTTTATGGATTTAACAGTGAGCAGTTAATGAATGTTGCATGGGTTACATGGAAAGATCTCACCTTATTTTGACAGTATATATGCTTTATATAAAGGGAAATGTTTTTGTGCTTCTGTACAATGTTTGCATTATTTGTCACTTACAGTAGAAATGTTAAGAAAATATGAATGTGTCTCGACAGTCAATGAGAGAACATCACTGTAAAGTGAAAGGAAGCAACAACAGGATCTCCAAAAAGAGGATGGGCTGACATTAGTTTCCTGTCCTTTGCAAACAGGATAGGGATTTATGGGGTTTCAGTGGAAACTGGACAGATGCTGAGAGACAAAATGCTGTTTTGATTGTGAACTCCCATTTTTAAATAAGTTTACTTCTGTTGTTCAGATGTGAATGAAAGTTTACGTTAAAGTGTCAGTATCTTTCCAGAAAACATGGTATTTTAGTAGGCATTTTCATGATATCTAAAAGAAATTAAACAGTCAAGCTGGACAGGTGTGGAACTGTACTCATGCAGTGGAGTAAGCAGAAAAATAAAACTTGCTGGAAATGGGAGAAAATCCTGCCTTCATTGCTCTCATATTTTACCCTGACAGTTAATCCACCTCCTCCCTCCCACTTTCCTCCTCCTAATCCTCCCACATTCCTTTTTCTCTTTCTCTGCAAAACCCAAAAGAAAAAGAAAGCAGAAACTATGGCCTTCGTCAATTCATTAAATTCTAAACACAATTCTGAGTTACGTGAAAACATTGTTGAAACCAGGGAAGTGAATGTGGCCGAGACAGATCCTGTCTTGGTATTTCAAAAATCTTTCTATTCACATTCTAATAAACATTTTTTGGCTTTCTTTAATAAATCTGGTTCTTTCCACTCTTCTTCTCTTACCTCCTTCCTGCGTTTATCTGACATTGTAAGATTGAACAAAACAGTTTAAACTCTACTAAGGAGGTTTAAACATCCTCATGGTATTTTATGACTTAATTGTGAATATGAGCTTTTTTGTGGGATATGCAGTCGAGGTGAACATCTCAATGTAAAGCAATGCTTTTTCTAAATTATTACCACTATAATAAGATCTATAAAAAAAAAATAAAAACAGTAGTTGGTTTACACATTGACTGTGAAAGCAGCTCAGGCAAAGACAGTCAACATGTCTGACCTTAGTTGCAAAAGCAAAGTTTACATTTTCTTCTAGTGTGTACGTTATCTAGTTACAAACATGTGCTATCAGAACATTTTTGTGAACAAATTTGCTAAAGTGTTACAGTAAAATGGCTTTGTGATTCTCACTACAATGGGCTGTGCTCACTACAGCAGACAGTTCACAAGAATGAACTTATAGAAATGGTTGCAAAGCAGACAAATGAATGACTTAAACCACAAGTCTAAACTTATAAAGACTGTTTTAAAAGCAGTCTGTTTTTGAACGTTGTTTACAGTACTAACCAGCATTTCTGGCCTCTGATTTCTATTTATAAACGGCTGTCCAGACAGGAGTTACATACATGGCTTTAAGCATGATTTATAAACACTAGCCAGTAATATTGAATGATTAGTGTTTAAAAACAAAGCTGCAAACAGCATTTAAAAATTCACTAAAAACAGAGAAATGTCATGAAAGCAGCCTTGAACAGTACACCAACTTGTATTCACTGTGTGATAAGAGATATTAAAACATAGCCAATAATATACCGGCCCAATATGACTTTTTATTAATTTTGAAGTCCAATGTTTTTAGTTACAAGAATGACAGAAAACACAACAAAGGAGAACTAAACATGTTGACGTTTTGCATCATTCATGTCCTTCATGACATAGCAAGGAACTGATGTCAAAACGAAACTGTTTTTGGTGACCTAATGCCGTTATATTGGTGGTGTAAAACTTCAGAACTGGTGCAAGCACTTGTCCTGATTTAGTCCTGGAACAGATTTGATGGAAAAAAAAAAAAAAACATATGAAAAAGTATTCATACCCATTGAACCTTTCCCCACCGTGTCATGCAACAACCATTTTATTGTATCTTATTGTGATTTTAAGTGAAGATAAACCAACATATTATACATACCAGTGTATGTATACTATCACAAAACAGTTTACACTGAATAGAGAATAGAACAGAATAAATCAAACAACCAATCCCACAATTATAACTTAGTTTGACAGTGGATTTAGTTTTTTTTTTATTATTTCTATGTTTCAAAAGTTGAACTCTTGATATTTGGCAACTGTTGTGTACTTCACTTCAGCCCAGAGTTGTATTAGGTCCTGGGCCAACCATGTAACAAAACCCACTCCCTTACATTTGTACTGGTCATTCTACTTGTATATGATTGTTTTAGATTTTTTTTTTATCTAAACCAGTCGGTTTCTAACCGTTTGTGCAGACACATGCACATTTGTGGCCTGCTGAAGGTCATTTTGCAGGCCTCTGGCAGTGCTCCTCCTGTTCCTCCTTCCACAAAGGCGGAGGTAGTGGTCCTGCTGCTGGGTTGTTGCCCTCCTACGGCCTCCTCGTCTCCTGGTGTACTGGCCTGTCTCCTGGTAGCGCCTCCAGGTTCTGGACACTTCGCTGACATACACAGCAAACCTTCTCGCCACAGCTCGCATTGATGTGCCATCCTGGATGAGCTGCACTACCTGAGCCACTTGTGTGGGCTGTAGAGTCCGTCTCATGCTACCACGAGTGTGAAAGCACCACCAACATTCAAAAGTGACCAAAACATCAGCCAGAAAGAATAGGTACTGAGAAGTGGTCTGTGGTCCCCACCTGCAGAACCACTCCTTTATTGAGTGTGTCTTGCTAATCGCCAAAGATTTCCCCCTGTTGTCTATTCCATTTGTACAACATCATGTGAAATTGATTGTCAATCAGTGTTGCTTCCTAAGTGGACAGTTTGATTTCACAGACGTTTGATTTACTGGGAGTTATATTGGGTTGCTTAAGTGTTCCCTTTATTTTTTCAGCAGTGTATGGTTTTAATTTCTTTTTAGAAATAAAAATCAAAAAAAAGTATTGATTGTGTGCTCAGCCCCTTTTAATAAAGTGAAACTACAGGTCCTTCTCAAAATATTAGCATATTGTGATAAAGTTCATTATTTTCCATAATGTCATGATGAAAATTTAACATTCATATATTTTAGATTCATTGCACACTAACTGAAATATTTCAGGTCTTTTATTGTCTTAATACGGATGATTTTGGCATACAGCTCATGAAAACCCAAAATTCCTATCTCACAAAATTAGCATATCATTAAAAGGGTCTCTAAACGAGCTATGAACCTAATCATCTGAATCAACGAGTTAACTCTAAACACCTGCAAAAGATTCCTGAGGCCTTTAAAACTCCCAGCCTGGTTCATCACTCAAAACCCCAATCATGGGTAAGACTGCCGACCTGACTGCTGTCCAGAAGGCCACTATTGACACCCTCAAGCAAGAGGGTAAGACACAGAAAGAAATTTCTGAACGAATAGGCTGTTCCCAGAGTGCTGTATCAAGGCACCTCAGTGGGAAGTCTGTGGGAAGGAAAAAGTGTGGCAGAAAACGCTGCACAACGATAAGAGGTGACCGGACCCTGAGGAAGAAGGGCCGATTCCAGACCTTGGGGGACCTGCGGAAGCAGTGAACTGAGTCTGGAGTAGAAACATCCAAAGCCACCGTGCACAGGCGTGTTCAGGAAATGGGCTACAGGTGCCGCATTCCCCTGATCTGGGCTACAGAGAAGCAGCACTGGACTGTTGCTCAGTGGTCCAAAGTACTTTTTTCGGATGAAAGCAAATTCTGCATGTCATTCGGAAATCAAGGTGCCAGAGTCTGGAGGAAGACTGGGGAGAAGGAAATGCCAAAATGCCAGAAGTCCAGTGTCAAGTACCCACAGTCAGTGATGGTCTGGGGTGCCGTGTCAGCTGCTGGTGTTGGTCCACTGTGTTTTATCAAGGGCAGGGTCAATGCAGCTAGCTATCAGGAGATTTTGGAGCACTTCATGCTTCCATCTGCTGAAAAGCTTTATGGAGATGAAGATTTCATTTTTCAGCACGACCTGGCACCTGCTCACAGTGCCAAAACCACTGGTAAATGGTTTACTGACCATGGTATCACTGTGCTCAATTGGCCTGCCAACTCTCCTGACCTGAACCCCATAGAGAATCTGTGGGATATTGTGAAGAGAACATTGAGAGACTCAAGACCCAACACTCTGGATGAGCTAAAGGCCGCTATCGAAGCATCCTGGGCCTCCATAAGACCTCAGCAGTGCCACAGGCTGATTGCCTCCATGCCACGCCTCATTGAAGCAGTCATTTCTGCAAAAGGATTCCCGACCAAGTATTGAGTGCATAACTGTACATGATTATTTGAAGGTTGACGTTTTTTGTATTAAAAACACTTTTCTTTTATTGGTCGGATGAAATATGCTAATTTTGTGAGATAGGAATTTTGGGTTTTCATGAGCTGTATGCCAAAATCATCCGTATTAAGACAATAAAAGACCTGAAATATTTCAGTTAGTGTGCAATGAATCTAAAATATATGAATGTTAAATTTTCATCATGACATTATGGAAAATAATGAACTTTATCACAATATGCTAATATTTTGAGAAGGACCTGTATTTGGCTTCAGAAAGATCCTTATGAGTTCATAGAGTTCACCTGTGTGTAATTTGTTCTCAGTATGAATAGTTATTTTATGATGGCCTCAGAGGTTTGTAAGTAAACAGATGGCATGTAGAACTATTCTCTTTTGTACATGTTATATCCATTCATGTATTTATGCTCAATGAGTGTTTTTAGTAATTTTCTGTTGTTGCATTAGCCAGTACCCAATTTAAGGCTGTTTAAGGCTAAACTGTTTGTTTAGGTATGCAAAACGTTATGTGATCATTACAAAATCCACATATTTACCACCTAAGCCAAATGGATTTGGCTCAAGTGCATCCAAGTAGTACCATCAAAAATAGTTAAGAGGGTGGGGATGTGAACAAAGGATTGCTGATAGCTTTACCAACATAGCTGCTGTTGTCAAGGCCTTCAAGAGAAACAACAACCCCTCCTCTATAGAAATAAACTATCGTCATAACAAAGATAAATAATAAATGCTTCTAAAATTTATGGACTGGCTTTTCTTTTTCACACAGTTGTTCAACAAATATTTTCAAGCTATGAATTATGCATGCCTAGCTTTACACAGAAGGAAACTGCAGTAAGAAACCAGTAAACTGGGGAAACAAAATCTGTGACCACTGTTATGTAGTGTCGGTTACAATAAAGTATCATCACTCTTTGTTACCTTTGTTTCCTATTTTCCGCTCCACACCCATAGAAGGATAATAACTTGATCCTGTTCTGGCCTAGCGGAATTTGCATTCATTGAGTTTCTCCAAAACAGAATTTCTACTTTTAAACATGGAATAAAAACTTAACGTAGACTTATATGTTTTTCAAGTGATTTCCATGTATAAAAGGACATTAGAATTTGATACACATCCCACACATATACATATGAATCTTTACACATACATACATTTTTAGATGTAGTCTTTTGCCAAAAATAAAATATTTTTTTTTAATATTTTTTTCTGAGAATGTTTCATTTTAGAGATGCTTTGGAATCTCTCCCAATATAAAGGTTTCCCAATAAAAAGGTTTCCTGTTGTTCTGACAGAACAATAAACAATCATGAAAAGAAAGTCAAGTTAGGAGGTGAACAACAGATAGTATCTCCACCAACCTCCAATGCAGTGTGTAAACTGAATTCACTCCATTGTGTCCTTTCTGAATAACTTGTCTCTGTCCTGATACAAATAGCACATAACAGCAAAACCTGGAAACACATTTCTCAAGAACCTCCAACTGAATTGTTTTTAAAATAACTGAAATAATTTATAGCACAAGCAGAAAAAATGGTTTACAACATAAATAATACATAGAAAACAATATATATAATAGACACTACCGGCCAAACGTTTTAGATACACTTTCTAACTTAATGGGTCTCTTTATTCTCATGACTATTTAAAATTGCAGAGTCGCACCAAAGACAACAAAACTCTGGCTGATGAATTATGTAGTAAACAAACCTGGAATTATGTTGTAAACAAAAAGTGTGAAATAACGAAACATTTTTATATTTTTAATTTTTCATAATAGCTGCCCTTTGCTTTGATGACTCTTTTGCTCTCTTGACATTCTCTCCATGAGCTTCATGAGGTGGTCGCCTGAAATGGTTTTCCAAAGAGTCTTGAAAGAACTTCCCAGACGTTTACTGAAAGACGGCCAAATGTTAATATTTCAATCATCAAAGCAAAGGGCGGCTACTTTAAGGATTCTAAAATATAACATATTTATATTTAGTTATTGTACAATCTTGTTTGCTACATAATTGCATATGTTTTTATTAACTGTATTGATGCCTTCAGTGAGTCATAAATATAAAGAAAAGCATTAAATGAGAAAGGTGTTGTAAAACCTTTGACCAGTAGTGTATAAGTATTAAAAAAATCGTTTAAGTATTTACAATTATTCAGACTGAATAAAAATTATTATAAACAAGTTATAAAATAGAGCCTCTTGTTTTGTCCATGGCTTGGTAAGGCACTCAGAGTCTGGCAGTCCTTCATCCGTGATAGATGCCCTAAAAGATGGGTCTGGTTCCAACCAAGCTGGATTTGATAAACAAGCAAGAGAAAATCATTTAATCACATCTTCATTTCCAAAGTGGTGCAAAAACAAAACCGACAGCAGTGACCCAGCAGTACCCAGTAAATAACAAGACAAAAAAAAGAAAAGTAAAAAAGCTTAAGCAGGATTGTCTGGAATTCTAATGGTTTTAGGTCAGAAAATATATATGAAATGACGGGTACCTGAATGAAGAAGGACACTTAAAGAGTTTGGAACTGTAATAACTCCGGCTTCAGGTCTTCTCCAGTGTCATATGAGCTATAGTGTTATCAAATAAGGAATTTATGTGAGAATTATTGGGCTGTGAATGTAAAAAAGGTTAACTGTTGTAATGCATTCGCAATTAGTATTCCAGGGAATTAAGGGTTAGACGTTCTAATGGAAATATTTTTAAGTAAGGAAAATATTGAGTAAGGAAAGTATTGAAAACCAGTATGATTTGACAGGAAAAATGCCTCCTTTTGCCTGATTGTGCACTGGTGCAACTTTTAGCAGCACTGAAGAAAGCATAGTTTGCTGCCCAGTTTAAACTATGGATGCTGTGTCTTTACATCAGCCCCACTCAGGAACAAATCTGTAAGCTAGTTTTTATTCTAAACTCCTGCACGACGTCCTTCTTCACTCTTTATTTAGACTGTTGAACTTGCCTATAAGATACTGTGTGACCAGAAAGTCTTTGGTTAAACTCCATGGTCTGATCTATTTAGGCTTCTTTTAAAATACATCTTTTCTGTGATCTTTCCTGTTCCCTTAAAATTGATCAAAACATACATTTGTATAAAACTTCAGCTAACTTACATAAATGTATTTTGTATTAAAGTTGCTCGTACATTGTTTGAGTGCATTTCAGCAAGGTTAATATTCTATAATTGAGTCAACATAGTCAACTTGACTGTGCATTCATACGTGAACCTGAAGAGGTTGAAGGGGCAGAACACACAAAGGGCAACAAGAGCAAGGTAAAAAGTAGAATCATGTATAAGACTTGCAATTGTTTAGTAAATATTATGAAATAATATATCTCACCCTTTTCTTCTCATGAGAAACTTGTTTAAAATAAATGCAACTATGCAGACAACTGTGAAGAAAATGAAAGACAATACATGTTTGATCAATTTCCATTTCAGCCACAGCAAATGCTGATATTAATTCCAAAGAGGCACTTTAATTCATGTTACCTAACGTGACAACTATTACACTGATTATAACAGCTGCATTTCCTGTAGAAACACAATTAAATTAATGTTAATGTAAAATCCAAACCAGTAACAACACATATTGAGATCATCTTCAGGCTTCAAAGGAATGACTCACCTTTATTCTTATTTATATTTATATTCTCAATATTCTGGTCTGCAAGTACAGAACAGTATAGTTAGTGGACTAACAACATGCATGACAGTAAAGATCAGATTAGGTCATTCAGGATAAACATCAACACATACTTAAAAATACACAGCGCTGTAGAAAACTGATCAAAAATAATTTATTCTGACACTAATGAAATATAACTTAAATTTTAACATTTAACATAATAAAACCCATAAATATTTATGACAAAACCCTAAATAAAATGAATTTTACCATTATGTTAGCTTGTTACACATTAAACTACAATAAAAAAAAAAATAATCAACAGGAGGTTTGTGGCGGCAAATACTAAGACTTAGCTGTGTTTTTTGCGATTTTATCTGCTAATCTTTCACATGTTCACCATTTTGTACGTTAGCAGTTTTGATCTTTTCATATTAACATTTTTTTGAGTTGACCATCAATTTGTACCTGCCTTGAGGATGTTTTATCCCGTCTGTTACAACCAATGATGTAAAGTCATTTTCAATTATCTATTTATGTTTGCTGTAAGGAAATGTGGTTAAGTGGCAAGGATAAATAATATCTACAAGCAGAGATATTAAATACGCATTCTGGTTTGACCAGGGGGTCACAATCTTTCATTTTCTGTAAAAGTCAGCTGGATCAGAACCACAACCAGTGAAAATAGGGTATAATAGAATACATTCAAGGGTACAATAAGGTATAATTAAACTATTATTCAAAAAAATATACAATGATAAGTGAGATAATGTGTGATGTGATTATCTCGCAAATTCATCAAAAATATCTTTTTACACAGAAAAATTACTTGTTAAGGGCATGGTTATTATATATTGGGTTATGTTTACAGGTACAAAATAGAAATAGGTTGGGATTAAAATAGTAAAAGGTTGGTAAGAAATTGATTTATGATTTGGTGGAGGGAGGACTTGACCCAAAGTCAGAGAAATGTGTTCACACAAAAACAACATAAAACGTTCTAACAATTTAGTCAATCTATTGTCTCAGCACAATTGCAAAAAAAAAACAAACTGTTAATTGATTTAGGAGGAAAATATAAATTACACTTATTAGAGTTTAGACATTAAAGAGGGAGCTAAACAATAAAACTACTTATAACATTTAAGTTTTTTATGACCTGTCTGATTTGTTACTGTCAGCAGTCTACACTGAACATTTTCTACTTCTATGTTATATTAGAAATCAGTCAAATATTTACTGCTGAAGTACCCAGAAAATCCACACTACGATGATGACCAATTTAAAAAAATAAATTAAAAAAATCAACATAAATGTTACTCTTAGTGAAAGAGAATAAAACAATTTCTTAAAAAGTCTTTCAAACTGCTGCCTCCATACATGGGTCGTGGGCTTTACCCCTGCGCCGCCACCACCACACGCCGATTTAAAGAGCTTTTTAAAAGAAAACCTGTAATACCTTTTAATGGAGTGGCTGTAGATGACAGTACACTGGTTGGAGCAGTTTTATTTTCTGATAATCTGTAATCTTTAAATTACATAGTTAGAATTATTCACAAATATTTCTGAATTGGGAAAAAATTTATGTGTTTTTTCCATCAGAATAATGACTTCTAACATGCATGCAATAATACAGGTGAGCATGTCTCTGTACCTTGTTCTTTGGTTGAGATATTCGTGGATACCCTGGCTGTAACAGTTATGGCTCTGTGAGAAGTGGGTGTGGCGGTGAAAACTTTGGCAGTGGATGTGTCTGTGACATAATCATAATTACTTCAACTCCAGTCAAATAAGGGACATAAAAAATATACATACAGATTAAAGATATACATACAGGGCTTTAAAAAGGCGTTTTCCCCTTAAAGATTTGTGTTTCAGTTTCTTTGCTACATTTTAATGTTTCAGATCATAAAACTAATTTTACTATCTCTTAGTATCTCAGTTGGTTTTTATGTATCTTAGTCGATGGCACTCCAAAACCCTTAATTTTGGTTTTTTTATAGCCATTCAGAGATAAACTTTGGATCTATGTCCTTCTGCACAACTCAAAAGCATTTAAGCATAAGGTCACAAACTGATGAGCAGGCCATCACATTACCACCACCATGTTTGACTGTCAGCACCACATTTGTTTGAATTGCTGGGTTAGTTGTATGCCAGATGTAATAGTGCACACACCTTCCTCAAAGATCCACTCTTGTCTTGTCCGTTCACAAAATGGTCCCATAAGTCTTATGATCATGAAGATGTTTTTTTTAGCAAAGGTGAGACAAGCCTTTGGGTTCCTTTTGGGCAGCAGCGTTTTTGGACTTGGATCTCTTCCACGGACAACATTTTCACCTGATATCTTTTTTCTTGTTGAATCATGAACACTGATCTTTACTGAGGCAGGCGAGGTCTGAGGTGCTTTAGAAGTTCCTCTGGATTCTTTTAAAACCTCTTAGATGAGTTGTCAATGGGCTCTTGGTGAAATTGTGCTAGGCCGGCTTTTCCTGGAAGCTTCACGTTCTACGTTTTTTCCAGAAGCCTTAGCTTTGTTACCCTTTCCAGACTAATAGATGTCAAGGGCATAATCTGTTCTTGAGTTTCTTTAGATCAGGTCATGATGTGTTGCATTTTGAGAGCTTTTAACCTAATTCATGTTATCAGGCAGATTCTATTTAAGTGATTTTTGATTTTACAGGTCTTGGCATTAATCATTAGTCATGACTGGGGTGTGACAAGGGAAACAAAAAAAATAATAATGTGGTAAATCAAAGTTATTTAGGGATTTGACAATGACAGCAATTACTTTTTCCCAATAGGGCCAGGTTGGTTGGGATAGCCTTTATCCTAAAAGGGGACCTATTATGCAAAATGCACTTTTTTATCATTTTATACTTCCTTTTGGGTCTCTAATGCTTCTACAAACAGTCCAAACGCAAAAAAAAAAAAAAAAACATTCAGCAGTTTTTTGGCGTTACCCCTGCCTAGTGACTGAAGCGGAGCTCCACCCACTTGATTTTCAGTAGAGGATCACATCTTGCCAGGTGGTTTTACCTTAAACGTGCTTTACAATGGCTACCCTCAAAGGCAGATGTTCTGTTGTTGGCTGCAAAGACCAACGTGTCCATGCACATTCATCCTGCTGTCGGATAACAGAGATTCATGGCTTCATTTTATTTTTGAAGGCAATGTTCCAGTCACATTGCTGAAGACAGCACGAGTTTGCGCAAATCACTTAATCACAGACTGCTTTGAGAACTCACATCAGTACACATCAGGATTTGCAGGAAGACTTAGACTGAAGAAAAGTTCAGTCCCTACTGTTAGTGGCAAATCTGCAGATGACACAAATGTAAGTACTTTATGTTGTGTCTTATAAGTTTCGGTTTGCTTTTCATGTGTACGAAGTGCTGGTTGGGGGAATGCCCATATACAGCTAATTTACATAAAGGTGACAGAGCCCTAAAATAGCTCATTCTGAAAGGAGCTCAAAAAAGGAGAAACTGAGGAGGTAAAATCTCATTATCTGAGAATGATTTAAGAGCAAAACATTTTTATACCATATTTTTTATAGCCCATAGACCTATCCCAAATGTTTAAAAGAAAGTATAGCAGGTCACATTTAATAAATGCATCATCATATCATGATATAAATTTGTTTTTGATGATCTCAAACATTTAGGTGTGCTAACAAAATCTGTAAGAGGGCAAATACTTTTTCACGACACTTTAGATTAATCCTCTGTTATTTTGCATGTGAGTGTGTAACAAAGTACAATGTATAAATATGAAACTATGCCAAAATATTTTAGTTAGGCATTCGACTTTACACTGTATACCTTGTTTTGCTGTTGCAAGAGTAGATATAATAATTATTGTTGTCCTATAAATAAGAATTCAGCTGAGATCATCCAGAATACAGTTTAGCTTTTTATATAAACTAGACGTGGGGCCAGCAGCTAAATTTATTTTGACATGCAGAACGGACCTTATCTACAACTGACAGTCATGCGTCATGCATTTTCTTGTTGGTTTAATTCCCAGTATGAGTGAAGAGAAAATATTGTGAGGAACAATCAATGTATGCTGAAATCTCTGGTTTAAAACTGCTACTCAGCACTTAAACGACGTGTTAGCAAAATACATTTTGACAAATGACCAACAGTTTAGGGGTAAGTAGCTTTTAAGTCAAAGCACGCTGGAGTGAATTGATGATTCAGTTAGTAAAGAAACCACAGTGGGAAGGCACATGTGAAGAAGGCAAACAGAAAAGAGTGATGACTCCCTTTAACGTTTGAACTTGAAAGCCAGGTTTTTGCATCAGGTTTCTATGGTGATCCCATGGCAACACCTGCTGTAAAGTATGAAAACTGTCTTCAACTGTTAATCAACAACTAGATTAACATTTTATATGATTATTGATTTCCATTTATATACAAAAGGGAACACGGGACAGAGATGGTCTTGTGATGCACCTTTAAATGTTGTTAAAAAGCATGTTTGGGCATAACCACTGGAAACCCACAAGACCTTTCAAAACAAAGGACTTTGGAGAAATGAGCTGCATTCCAGGATGCCACTGTTTTGACCACTTTTCTAGTTTACAAGTAAACAAACTGGGAAAGCTTTGAACTGGTCTTTTATGAAATACAATCATAAATCCTAGCATTGTTTAATTATTGTGACAAAGTATTGCATGCAATAGAGGATCCTAATTTGTCATGTATTACAGTTTCACTGCTTGTCAAGAACAAAAATAAGTTTCTTTTATAGAAAAATTTGGATTTGAACTCATGCTCAGCTTTGTTTTTCAGTTGGAATCCCAGTAAATGCAGAGATTATTTTTTAATAATTAATTAGTTTAATAAAAATAGCTGAAATTGAACTGTTAGTCCTGATGGAGTTATGTTTCCCTCTTAGGATGGAGTATTGTCAGTTATATGGGGTGGTGACATCAAAGACTGAACATTGAGTAATTTGGAAAATAGCTAAAAAGTGTGTACATTATTTGCAAATGCATTTGCAAACTGTATGTAGTCTTGTATAACAAATCTTCTCTGATGCACAAGAGCTTACCGATGCATTGTGGAGGAAGAGGATCATATTCGCCGGTTTTGGTGCACAAAATGCTTCGACTCCCAAGCATGACGTATCCCTCGCTACATGTAAAATTTATCATTTGTCCATATTCTGGTTTGCCGTCAGCATTCCAAGAATTTTTTCCATTTTCCACTTCAATCGGTTTTTTACAAGTCACAACTGAGAAAATTAGAAAAATAATATAGCAGTTTCAGGTTCAAACTGATTTAGTCAACTGTGTTAGGAAAAAAAAACAAAAAAAAGTTAAAAGTCAACAACACTTACTGTCACATGTTGACTTTCCAAACCACCCTGGTGAATAGCATTTTTTGTAGTTCATTCCACTAATCTGGTAACTGAATAAAGACAACAGAAATGATAATGTAAGAGTGCTGGTTTACAGAACAGTGCATAAAAAACGTTGACACACAACTTTTACATTGCAAGGTTTTGTGTGATGTGTGAAACCAAGATAAATAATTTTCTAGCTTTTCCCTCTGTAATGTGACATACACTATATTGCCAAAAACTGTTGGATCACACCACCAAATCAATGAACTCTGGTGTTAAAATCCTTTCCATGGCTCCAGGTCTATAAACTGTGGTGTGGAGAAACTTGACTGGCTGGCACAGTGCCCTGACCTCAACCTCCTTAAACACCTTTGTTGGACCATGTTTTGCTGAATATTGGACCATTTGCACGTTGCTGGACGCCAACAGGGCTTCCGGCGTTATCGGCCATTTTGTACCCCAGGATAGTCCGCTACTACAAATCCCAGCGGGCACCGCGGCTGATAGGACAGGGGCGTCCAAAGTCTGATGTCACAGTAGGCTATATAGTAAGGTGAGCCCTTTAAAACATTGCTTTTCACGCTGGAAACCGAGACGCGGTTATCACGCAACTGGAGCATCACTCTGGAGAAGAAAATCCCACATGGGCTTTCATTCATTCTCCCCGTTGGCCAACGAGAAAACTAAGCGAATTAACCTTACAGGAATAAGAAGGCTTGTAAGTTTTCAACTTTACCGATCGAGGACGTGGATTTAACACGTAACCAAAAAAACCGCGGAGGTTTCAAGGAGACGGAATCGCCACCCTTGTTTTTGTTCCAGTCGACTGTTGACGGTCCGTGATACTGCTTTTCTGCCAAGGAAGCCAGAAGTAAAACGGACCGTTCTACTCTGAGTTATCCACGGACGCGTGGAAACTCCCCCCCCCCTCTTTCTCTTCCCTCCTCTGACCCAGGGGTGACATCACCAAGTATCTGATTTTTTTCCCCCCTCATTTCTTTATTAGAACTAGCTTGGGCAAGATAGAGTAGGATTTTAGGCGATTTAGAATCCCCACTTGTAGTCCAGTGTGTTCTAAATTGTTTGTGCAACATTTTTATTGAAACTTTGATTGCTGTTGGATATCTGAAAGCCACTGTGCTTTTCAAGCTGTGTGTGTTTTGCTGTGTTGTTTTAACACCTGAGAGCAAGCTCAGGGCACATTTTAAAGTTGGACTGCTATAATAACTTCATGGTGAAGATCAACCATTTTCTTTGTCTTCAACTTCATGTTTATTACTTGCCGCCAAAAGTTTTACAACCCTTTGTGTGCTCAGACATCCCCGGCTGTGGGGGATGTTTTATGACTAACAGTAATTAAGCTACACTTTGGGAGTGGCCTCCCAGAGCTTCGTTCAACCATATTCCTTTTGTATCTTGCCATAACTGCCAAAATCTCATACACACTCAATGTTTTATTTTGTTTAGTTAGATATTTTACCCTTTTTGTGTAGAACTTTGCATGTTTGATTAGGTGAAAATTATTGAATCGTAAGAACGAATTGTATCAGGGCTGTTGATTTAATAAATATTCACATAGATAAAGTGAAGGCGTTAGTGTTTATTTTGTGCAAGAGTGATTTGTCAGTCAAAATAAGGTTAAGATTCCCCACGTTTCGGCAGAAACAGTTGATTAAACAGTAACCTCTAGTAATAGTTATCAACTATTACTGAGAACTTAATAATTGTAATTATCAAGGGCTTTGAGCCACAATTACAACCCCAAAGGACATCTCTGATTTTGATTCATAAATAAGGATTTTTGGTTAAGAAATTAATTTTGTCAAATTATGTTTTTCAATTGTAATTATTGATAAATATTAATTAATCAATAATCGTAATCCCAACACCTTTGGGATGAATTAAAGCGGATGCCTTCAGATCTGGTTTTCTCATTGAGCTATGAACACATTCCTAAACCTTGTGGAAGATGTTTACAGAATAGTTAAAGTTGCTATTGCTGGCAACAGTGGGTCCATCGACAAATTGGACCTTACAGATTAAGAATAGAGTGTCATCAAAGTTCATGTAGATGTGAATGTAGACAAATACATTTGGCAATGTAGTGTATCTCCTGTATTGTTCAAACGAACAAATCTATTAGAGAGAAATAAAAAAATACTAAATAAACTGCATTAACCTGGTTGCATTAATTCTACATACTTTTAAACTCTTTGTTGATTCAATTACAGCACTTGCTTGGGTTCATGCCTGGCATCATTTATAAAGAATCTGATTAACCTACACTAAAGTTCAGCTGTGCAAGTAAGATTTAATATTTAATATTCATGCTAATAATTTTTGATTTAATATTTACTTATTTACAGAGTTATCGTTTGCCGGCAGGTTATGATCCAAATGATTACACCCCAACCACCCCACAGCCCAAGAGCCCTCACCCCCAACCACAAGATGATTGTAAGCTATATTTCTTCCAAAGATAACATTGGCTAAAATCTCCCAAAACCCGGGGAAGAATGTGGTTTGAGCAGATGAAACCAAACTTCAGCTTCTGGGCCAATGTTTCAAATGCTATGTTTCACACAAAAGCACATCATGAAAAGAACACCATGCTGCCACTATTGAAATATAGTGGTTGCAAGGTTACTGTTTCACTCTAAGGGTGTGCAACAAAGTAGATGTATCTTTTATATATTTTTCTCTCAAACTGTTAAGGGTGAACAAAGTTTATAATTTTCTTCATGTCTCGAAAACCTGGACACTCAACTGGATTTAACTGGGCTGTGTATATTTTGTTACTGCATATCCACTTGAAAAACAAACAACTGAACTGGATTCATAATGCAAAAAATTCAACTGAAACTAAAGTTTAGTTTGAAAAAATGTATAAACAGCTCCATAAGTCATAGATGACAGTAAAAACATAATTGAACTCTGTTAAAGCATAAAGTAGTACTGTTTTAATTTGATGTTCACATATGTTTTTACATATTTTTTGAATTTTTTTAAATGTGCATACATTTCCAGTGGGAGAACTTGACAAATCTATCACATTGTTGGGTGATAGATAAATGCTGGTATTGCAGCAATAAACAAAAACATTATTTGAAAATGAACGTGACCATATTGATGTCTCTCATGATTTAACCGACTTGCTGCAAGTCAAGGCACACAATAAATGTTCTAAGATAACGAGACAGTTAGGCAGATAATAAAGGAATTTATATGTGTGGCATACCCTTCTTCACACATTACTTTGATTAATGAACCAAACAGAGTACCCCCGCTGGTATCAAAGTACATGTGTGGCTGTGCTTTAGGGGGACCACAGTCCTTCTCTGTGATATAAAATAAACATAAAACAGATATTAGTGCAGGGCTATATAGAGCCAGGGTGACCACTTAAAGCATTTTGGTTTACTGTGTTTCTCAGCTGTAACACATAAGTTGGACAGGACTTACTCTTGCAGACGAGATCTGGATCAGTCCACTTCTTATCAATGCAGTTTATGATCCCAGAGCCACTTTGTTTTTCATATCCATTGCCACACTCCAGTGTGACTTCGGAACCCTCTGGGAAATCATTTTTTAGGAGGGCTTCATAAGAGAGAATGATACCATCTCCACTTTCAGGTTTCGGGCAGTAAGCTAGAAGAAAATAATAATAAAAAAACAAACACACCACAGAACCAAAAATGTTTTGGTGGTATTTGGTCATTTTAAAAAGCTTATATAAAATAGGTTGAAAGAATAAGTGAATTGGATCATTTGTTTTGAAGAAGTCAATGTTAATTAATAGAAAAATAAATATTAAAATGGCTGTTATTGTTGTGTTTATATAATTTAATCATGATTAATGTACTGTACAGGCATAATCTCCCCATATACTTTGTTTCTTTTTTAGACATTATCTTCACCAAGATCTTCACTAAACATTGTCTTTCATTCATATACTGTTGCATAAGTGTATTAAATAACTTTTAAAGTAATTTGAACTTCTCCTAGTGTTTCACTAACTGCCCTTGTCTTCTAAAGCTTTCCTCTAAACAAAACCGATAAATGCCAACATGTTTAACTTTTACACTAATCATATTCTAATTTAATCATCTGGCAGACGACGCTAGTTTGTACTTAGCTGTTCATGTTCAGTTTATTTTTAAGCAATATCAAATTTATTTCCAGCCGGCTTCGAGGCTGCCGTATTACTGACCTGCAACATTGCCGACAAAGAGATACAGGAGCAGAAGGGACTTGAGTTCTCTCTGTCTGAGGGTGTCCAGTAAAACATCCATAACAGTTTGTGGAAAAAGACAGGATCTATCCAGATACAGCTCCCTGTGTGTCGTGCAGACTTCTTCAGGGTGGAAATGTGGTGTGTGTAGTTTGTAGAGACGCACCTCAGACTGAGCGGATCTCCTCCCACTGTAGACCACAGCTACTCACTTTACTGGTCAAGCCATCCATAATAACCAGAGGCAGATGAGGTGGGGCGGAAAATTATTTCAAAATAAAAGCGTGGGTACGCCTATAAAAGTACGCCTAAAACTTTTTCATGGTTAATTGCTTTTCCCCAGACTCGATTGATTAATTAAACAATTAAATTTCGCAAAAGCATATCCCCAAAACTCCCTAACCCATAAGCAATTTACATTTTATTCTCAGCGTGTGCCCATCCCCATAGGCTGAATTTTAAACATTAGCGCTTCACTTTATTTTGAAATGCACATTGTGTATAAATGTTCAAATATTAACATGTTTTAAGGGACTGGCAAGAAAGGTCAGACGTAATTTAACTTTCCTCACCGCCAAACAGCCCGCCGTCTTGGCCCCAACTTTAACTAGCAGAGGACTTTCCTCCAGATCTTGCAATGGCAAAAAGTGGAAATCCTTTGGGTGTGACGTGTAATTTATCAACATACCGCTTTTAATTACTAGCTGTTCCTTAAATGTGTGTGCGTGGTCAGAGATAAAACAATAATAATAAACTCATTATTTTAATAGCATCAATTTAGGCAATGAACTAAATGGATCCACCTTTTGTCATCACTCTGAACCAGTATGAGTCACTGTATGTGGTTTTGGGTATTGCTATGGATATAGCTGATGATTTTTTTCCAAAAGGGGTTGTGCCTCATTGCTTCACACACATACACACACACACACACACACATACACACACACACACACACACACACACACACACACACACACACACACACACACACACACACACACACAGTTACATTCCAAGAAATCCAGCACCGCAACTGTGTTTACTGGGGCCTTTTTTCCTCCACCCGTTACCGGAGGAACCCTCAGACATAAAACGTAGTAACCAGTGATTTTATCATTTTTCCAAAGCAATGCCTATACACACAATCTATTTTAAAAATATTTTTTTGAAGAAACAGATCACTTATTAATGTAAGATGTTTAAATTAGCTTCAGGTCTGTTTTAAAAGTTGAAAAATGTAACAACTCATGCTGTAAAGCCAGTAAAACTGGACCTGTAAAACAAAGTGGGGCACTCTATTCCCTTTTAAGGCGTTTCAAATTATATCAGCGTTAGTAGATGTAGGTTGAGCTGGTGTATGGCAGGCCTTTCTTATCTCTCTGAACACCCTGTCCAAGTGAAGGATCAAGACACCTCCCTTTCTCAGCAGCCTACAAGAATGCATCTGTTTCCTCTTATGTCTGAAAATGAAGAAAATATATTTCATAAGCATTTATATCAACCCCTGGCTGCATAATTCAACTGCCCTTAAGACATACCAAAAAAGTGATGTCAAAAGACAAATTAATATTGCTCCTCATGTTTCTACACATGCCTTTTATGTCATACTCCTTGGGTGTTGGTTTTGATTTTCATTTGTGTATGTGTTTCCACCATTTCTATGGTGTTTTATTTTCTCTAAAGTGTTGAAGTATCCGTTCATTCCTTTAGGTTCAGTTTCTTACTTATTTCTTGTGTTCATTGTCCTGTGTTTTCTATAGACTTGTTTTCTATTCTTTGTACTTTTGGGACTTTTTCTCCATGGTTTGAATATTTTCTAGTGCTTTGCTCCACTCAAGAGTCTCCCTCCATTATTTCCTTTTACCTCAGCTGCTCCACATTACCTCTGATTTACCCTGGATTCTTTGTCATCTTCCTTCTCTACATGAGTATTTGAGCCCCTAACTTCTCATAGTTCTCTGCTGGATTCCTCTGTGATACTGCCTCATACTCTGTCACCTCATTTCTCTGCCATTGCTCCTTGTTTAGTGCCTTTTGTTTGCCAAATTGTTATGAATAAATCCTTATATTCATCAAGCTACTCCCAAGTGCTCCCTTGTCTAAACTTTGGTCCGCATGACATTTTATTTGTTCTTCGCAGAATCCTTTGGTTTTTTATCACACACAGCTTCATTTTGGGTTTAAACTTTCTTGCTCGATTTTTCACAAAAGTACAGGATGAAAAGGTTTATATCAAAACAAAAGGCCTATAATTTCAGATTTGCTCCGGCCACAACGTCCTATTTATCTCAGAAGAAACAAAAACAAGCAATACCAACTTTTAAAATTGTCTAATTTGTGATACTAAAGGTATCATTATTATTAATATGTTTTGTTTAAGAAGTTGCAAGTTTATTCTTAACTTTAAAACGACAGCTAAAGACACTTTTATTTTAAGTTCAGGCTATTTACAAATAGCTTTGTGTTCCTTTTCTCCCGCATTACATAGCCTACATTGAACTTTACATGGGAGTTTGCGACAGCGACATCTACAGCTGAAAAAGACAAACTGCAGCAAAACAAAAAATGTACCAAAATAGTGTAAAAAATGATGATGAAAAACGAATTAAATCTGATTCAAAGCAGCAATATGGTATACATGAAATAGTCATGCATTTAACTGGGTAACATTTATAATTGCTCCATTTTTAGCTTATCTAGGCTCAAAAACGTACATTTTTATTTTAAGCCAAAACAATGGGCAACTTTTAAAAAGATAAAGTGACTTGATCAAGTAAATAATTATGCATTATTTGTCAGGGCACTAAAAATAAGTCAGAAGCACCACAACATTCCCTATAGGTTTTTAATTAAAAGTAATAATTCAACTTAAACTCAATGTAATGGCTTGTGTTTTGGAATTCAGAAATAAGCTTTCATTTCATACTTTTATTGAATAAAAGAAAATTGCTGCAGAAAAGGTAGCAAACCCCCCCCCCCCCCAAAAAAAAAAACAAAACTAAAATAGCTTACAACTGATATTTTCTAAATCTTTTAAATATCTTGAAAATATTTCTGAAAAATAAATTTTAAAGTAATTTTTTTTTGTATGAAACCACAAGTTTCCAGTTTCTTGTAATTGACATAAAACAAAAAAGTTAAAGAGAAAAAATTCATTCATTTTCTTATTCAGCTGGTGGCTATGTCAACTGGAAATTTGTCATGGTGTCATCGTTCTATGCTTTTTTTCTATGAAAACAGGTGCAACATATTTGTCACGTGGAGTAAGACTTACTGTATATTAATTTGGCTGAAGTCATAGTGTAGTGGCAGTGGTCAACCAGATGTGATTTGAATGTTATTTTTGTGAATATAAAAGATTTAGAACAAGGACACAGAAAATTATATTTTCAGCAAAGTTTTATTTTTAGTGCATGAACAGAATATTATGTCAAGGTCAGAGCCTACCCTTTTCAATCCATTTTAAATATTTTCTCTTTTTATTTTTTTTACATAAAAAAATAATAGAGCAATTTGAATATACCTCTATTTTTTTTCTCCCCAAAAGAGCACTCAGCAGGTTTGTTTATAAAGGTGCTGTACAATGTACAAACATTTACATCTACTCGTCCTACAGAATGTAGAAGGTACCACAAGGAATTCTTTTTTTCTAATGAAGCAATGCAAGGCCACAGTATGATGCAGAGATGACGTAGAAAATGGTCAGAACAAAAGCATCAAGGAAATCAACCAGTGCAGGAGAGACGAGTAGAAAGAGCGTTATCCTTCTCAGGACCAGAGTGAACAGCCTGTACTGGGTATTCAGAGCTGGATTTACTCAAACATACCAATCAAACTATTGCACAGAACTCACAGCCTAAACAGACTTGTAAACTGAAAACTGCTTGATACAATCAAAGTTCACCCTCCATTTGGCTGTCATTAATATTAACTTTATCACATATTTGCTACAATACTGTGTTCCCTGAGCTCGTCTGAGTGTGTCTTTAAAATCGTATATTTAAATATCTCAGATTTTACTATTTTAACTTGTGATTCATGCAACACTTTTGAAACCATTTTTCATATAACTTCCTGCTTTACAGCCCCTTAATATGTATGTTGGTGGCTTGTCTTAACTTAAGCCTTACATCAGCAGCATGGACAATGTTTCAGTAAAACACTACATCACTCTGGCCTCTGTCATCCTTCATGCTAGCCTAATGCTCGACCACACAGTAGGATAGATGGACAATATACAGTAGTTTCTCAGTAGTCAAACATAAACAGTCAGAGACATGACTCAGATCGGATAAAGCTTTACATAAATTATCTTCAACCCTCTAAAACAAAATTGTGAATTTATTGTAAAATAAATAGTTAAACCAAGAAATTCTAAAAAATGAATCGGTACGAAGTGAACATCAGTAGTTAAATACAGCTCTTTCTGTTATGCTACAGGGGCAGATCCAGTGCAATGAAATTCAATAGATATCATTTGTAAATGACACATTCAAATATTTATATATATTTATATTATATAATATATTTCACAATGAGACACATTTTGAGAGATTGCAAACATTTGGTACAGCCATTTGAAAGTCTTTACATTTCATGAACAACTATGGTAATTCCTACCACTGAAGTACATTAGGAATCAGATAAAGGCTCCAGTAAACTTTAATAACTGGGACACTTTATATATATATATATATATATATATATATATATATATTCAGCTATTATCTCGAGAAATTACACACTATTATTATACACATGGTAGACAAGATATCAAACCACAAGTTTCTGGTCTTTTTCAATGATAATGGAGTGCCATGACGTAAGCCTCAGAACAGTCTGAAGTAACCATTAAAGTAAACACTTTACCACCAGTATTTCAAATCAGCCCAGTGGTATGAGAATTATAAACAAGGAAGCGGTTCATCCTGGGTGATGTGCAGAAAACGTGCAGTAAAACAAAATCAAGGACGAACAGCATGCAGTTAAACAAGGTCTAAATGTCCTCCAATGAGGCAAGATGAAATCCTATGACAGTCACATTGGGTGTTTACTACAAATGAAAGGCAAGGCCTTGTTCCTTTCTTTGCATATGGGTCATTGCATTATTATGGGTGATATTGGTGGACATTGTTCCCAAAGGAAACTTCAGGCATTGGCACATTTTCACATTTTAAGATGTCTTGTTCTGACAAGGCCCCAAGCGTGCCGCAGGTGCTGAAGTCCTACACCAATGATGCTGAAGCAGCGAACAAGGCAGAGTCAAGTGCTACATGTCACATGTGATATTATACTACTCCCAAAATATAAATCTGACCACGATCTAAGAATAATGAAAATGGTCAGCATGTTGCACATCTCTGTTTCATGGAAGATCTCTGAAAAAGAACCCACTATCATGTTAATATTGTGAAGATTTCATGGCACAGTTCATATTCAGGTGATTTAATGTTCTGTCACAGAGGGTCACGGAGGACTTCTGCTTTAGTGAGGATTTTGGCAGAGCTTAGTACTTTCCAAAGCCCAGGGCCAACAGATCCCTTTTGTCTCTGGGTGGTCCCTGGAATCCTGTCTGTAGAGGCCACAAAGTCCTCTTTATTATGCCATTCTTTGAAGTTAGAGGATTTACGTTCTTTTGCTTTTGTGTCATGTGGTGAAGCTACAGAGTCTTTCCTGCTCCACATATCTTTAAAAAACGACAATGAGTCCCTTTTGTTGACACTGCCCTTACTTTTATTCTTGATTTCTGCAGGGTTGCCATTAACCTCTCTCTGCTCAGAGTCTTTGTTTCTACTTGTTTCACGTTCCCTCACTGTAACAGACAGTGTCCTGTGACGAATAAACTCTCCCTCACTTCTTTTAAAGCGCTCTTGCTCAAGGCCTGGCCTCGTTCTTTTCTCACTTCCTAGCGTGTATCTTCTGATCCGAGGAGTTCCCTTCTCACCATTTTTATTTTCATTACCTAAGCTATCCTTGCTAGAAGAATCCTTTAATCTCCAGTGATGCCCTTGTTGATGCCCCATCTGCTGCAGGCCTGATACCGCTTGAGGCAGAACTCGAGCCCTCTCCTGGTTCACATTTTGTATTTTTGTATTACTCATCTGCGGCAGTTTGCTCCTGCTCAGTGTTGCTTCCTTTGCCTGACTCTCAGTCATTTTGGGACTCTGATGTTCCTCTTTGGCTTTAGGAAATGTCTCCCCTGATTTCTTTGGGCTGCTTATCTCTCTGGAGTCATTTGTGGACCTGGTTCTCTGGGAGAACTTCGTTTGATCGTAAAGAATGTGGGAGAGCCTGTCGATCTTCTTTTCTGCCCACTCATCACTCTCCTCCAGTGAGCCCAAACCCCTGCTGTGATGGGGCTCATGGCCTTGCAGGGATTTAGTGCTCCCACTGCGAGAATGTCTCAGTTTGCTGGATAAAGTTGAGGAAAGAAAAACGGAAGCCCCAGTGGGATATGGAGAGGACTGTGGTGATGTGCCAGAAAGGAACACCTCATCAGAATAGCTTGTGGGTGAAATGAGTTTCTGATGACGTCGATCTGAAAGAGAAGCGGATGTTTTTACATCAGCTCAAGAAGCTTATACGTGGCACACCAAAATAGCATTTTCAGATTTTCAGAAGTGAGAAAGAATTTTAATAGTTGAGGTTAATAACAGTGGGAAAATGTGAGCAAGGAAAGAATTACCAAAGTCAAAAAGAAGAAACCAGCAAAAGCAGTAACGATGTTAGTGTTGGTGCTCAGTGTAATAGCACGCAGTAGAGGAGGCTGTGTTACCTGCATCAGGGGCAATGAAAAAATCAGAGGAAGCAAATAATTAGAGATTTATTAACAAATAAATACTAAAAAAACAAACAAACAAATTGAAGTGTGATGGATATTGATTTCTCCCACACTCTTAAATGGGGTTTTGTTTCAAAATCCTCTGAAGGATGAGGTTATCCCTGTTGCTGTTTCACCTTTCAACCACACTTTTTTTCCTTCCACTCAACCTTCCAATAATATGCTTGTATGCAGTACTCTGTGAACAGCCAGCTTTTCTAGCTGTGACCTTTTATGACTGCCCCTCTTTGTAGAGGGTCTCAAGACTGTCTGCTGCACAATAGTCAAGTCAGTAGTCTTGGTAGTGTGTGAGCCATTAGCTGTAAGCCATAATATTTTAAATAAACAGAAGTAAATACTTAAAATGTATCACTCTGTGTGTCGGGAATCTGTATAATAAAAGTTTTACTTTACAATACAGTGCAAACTCATAACAAATGCTATGTCAAGGGATTTGCCAGACAAACAGCTCCAATTCAGATCGAGTAACATTTGTGTCATTAGAATGCTTCATACACTCCCTGTGACCTTTATCTTGTATCTAGAGCCAAGATATCTATGTCAGGTGTAAGCATCTAGTGCAGTGAGACTCTGTCCAGCAGTGTGAAAATATTGTCAGAATGCAAAGTGTGAATTCATAACAATGTCCCACAGAATATAACAGCAAAAAAATATTGCATTTCAAACAGTCTTTTGTGATATTAATATTATGTGGACATTGCAATGGGAATGCATGTACTATATATCATGCAGCCCTACGATTGAGATAAACAAAAGTCTGGGTTTGTGTTTACTGTCATGTAACACCTGAGTTAAGCTTTAATGGCAGAGTTTGTTTAAAAATAAAAACAAAGACCATCTGCTTTGGGCGATGGATGACTAGACCAGAATCCTTATAGAAATAAGATTTTTTTATTTTTTCAAAATACTGAATTTATGTGTTTTATCAAACAGAATAAACCATCGTTCCCAGACCCAGGAGAGGATATTAGTTATTGTTTCTGGGATTTTGTTGTTGGCAAAGTTTGAAATATTGAACTAATATAAATCCATCATCCAGTGCCTTACAATAACATCAGGAACTCATTTGACAGGTCTAACTTTGTCATGTAGCAAGACAAGTAGCCCTGAGGCCTGAATATAAACCACAGGGAAAAATTAGTTTGGACGAATATCATTGCAAAGTGAATTTATTTTAGTAATTCAATTCAAAAAGTTAAACTCATAAACAGATTTGACAGATATCCTTAAAAAAAATAAAAAAAATAAAAATAATAATAAATAAAATATATATATATATATATATATATATATATATATATATAAATTTTTATGATTATGGCTTGCAAATAATGGAAACCCAAAATGTCCTTTAGAAAATTAGAATGTTTGATAAGACCAATAAAAATACTTTTTCATAAAGAAATGTTTTGGCCTACACAACTTTGGGGAGGATAACTGACTTGGCAGTTGTCCAGCTGACAGTCACTGACACACTCCAAACTAAACCAAACCAAACCAAAATGGTCACAGTTACAAATGCTGGCAGTTCACGGTGGCTGTATCAATGCATATTAATGGAAAGTTTAGTAGAAGGAAAAACTTTGGTAGAAAGAGGTGCAAAAGCAACAGCGATAACTGCAGCCTAGAGAGGATTTAAGAGGGAGTGGTATCCAGGATATGGGTAACAAGTATCACATTCCTTGTATTGAACCACTCCTGAGGGAAAACAGAACTGGACTGTTGCCCAGTAGTCCAAACCTCTCCATTTAGATGAAAGTACATTTTGCTTTTCATTCAGACTCCAGACCGGGAAAGGACACCGGATCCTGCATTGCAGATGATTTGAAACTACCTGGCCTTAATTACCAGCAGTGGCAGAGGCTGAAAGCCTCCTCACCATCTTACATCAATGGACCAATTCATTTCATTCATTTTGTTGGCTGACATTCAGTGCTAAAGTCAAACCATTTTATTGGTCTATTTTAGAGGAATTTTCTGAGAAACTGAATTTTGAGTTTTTATTGGCTATGCTCATCAAAATGAACAGAAATAAACACTTAAAATATATCAGTATGTGTGTAATAAATAAATCTATATATTATTTTCATCTTTTCAATTGAACTATTCAAAGAAATAATAATTGGTGACTATATAGGGTTTAAACCTAGCAGGCAATCCATGCACAACTGTTTTGGGAATGTTTGCCAAATGCACAGCGACAGATTACAGGAAGCTTTCCCTAAATAACACAGTGCCTACAAGGTGGAATTTGCAAAGCTGTAATTCAAGGCATGGCTGCAATTTAGAAGAAGATGAAGCATTGAGCATTTATGCTGACTTGAATGATAGTTTTTATAATTTGTGTTTTAATGTTCTCTGACATTTTTATAGGAAACAAATTAAATAAACTACAGTTTAATGTAAAATTAGCACATTTTTAAGGGCACTGTCACTTATTAAAATATTGAACTAACTGAATAGATACTGAAGTTCCCATCTGTACACTAATGTCTTTTACTCAGAGTGATATTAAACTGCACTATAGGAAGAACAGTCCGAGACACAAAGCTTTTCAAGAGGAAAGCTGAATATATTACTCACTTCCATCCTGGGCCAAGCCTGCTCCAGGACGCAGCAGCAGGACCACTTTGTTTCCTCCAGCTTGAATCAGATCAATTGCCCGTGTATGGGAAATGCCACGAGCCGGCTCCCCATTAATCTCCACTATCTCATCTCCAACCTGTCAGCAATGCAGAAACACACCAATGAACAGCGAACGTACTCTGCAGCATGTTTGTGTGCACAGAGGCTCATTATCATCTTATCTAAATTTTATACTCCATGTAGATCCAGCTTTATAACACCCTATAGCCACTTTCTTTTATTGGAGATGACAAAATAACTCTGGATAAAGCCTGTAAACATGTCAGACTGCTTGGCTCTAATCAACACTGACATTCTTCACCGTCCTTTGAAAGGCAAAGTAATGACCAGGGATCACAGTCTGGCAGGCCATAGGATTGTTTCACACAAAGAGCCTCTTATTGTTAGTTCTTGCGAAATGGAGGACCCCGGAATGTAGACTAGCAGGCAGCATGACGGTAAGCGAAAAAGGCTTTAATTAACAAAAACACACTCATAAGAAGAGGCAGGAACAAAACAATAAACGGGCAGGCAAGACAGGCTTGGCATGATCCAAAAAACAAGACGTGAGCATGATCGAGAGAACTAGACATAAGCATGATCCAGAAAATGTTTCCCGAGGAATAAACAGAACAGGTGTGTATATATGGAGTGTGAACCAGGTGAAGCAAGACAGATTAACTAGGTGCATGTGAACCGAATAAAGTTAATTAACAGACAGGAGAGAACAAAACGTGACCGGAGCAAAACAGACTCTTGAATACAAACTAACAGAAAAACATGAAACTAAAGCATAACCAGATCCAAAAACCAAACTTGACAAAACATGAACAAGACTAAAACATGACCAGAAAAATAAACAGAAACATGATTCAAAACCTCAACTGTGAAATAAGACCAACAAAACCCAAAAACACCCACAAATCATAACACTTATTTCTTCACTCAATGTAGGGTTTCATTCAAATTTTGATAATATAATAATTCCATACCCATCGGGAAATTAAATTGAGATAATAAGATGTCAATTATAGTGTCACCTTTCTTGAAATGAATTTGGTTAGTTGTGTGCTTCAGTAGAACAATTTTATTATAAACTTCCTTCTGTCAACAAAATTGATCAATGTAGTTCATCCAACTCTGTGTTGTGGTCTTGATTGCACTAATCAGACAACGAATCAACTATGATATCATGCAGAAACCAGGAAAACTTGCTTACAGTTAATGCAAGGAAATATATCTACATTAGGAAAAGTTTCTATATAGCACCTACATGGATTCTTCCATCCTGCTGAGCTGGTCCATCTTCAGCAAGCCTCAGGATATACAGGCCCATGTTGTACTCCGTGCCCCCGCGCAAACTAAAACCAAATCCTACGGGACCTCTCTCCAACTCCACAGTCAGACAGCCCTCCAATAGAGAAGGAAAAACTCAGAATGCACTCAGATAGTACACAAAACGCAATCCAACTATTGAGCATGCATTTATGGCACATATTTGGCGCAATTACTGAGTTTTGAATGCACTCAAGACATTGATAATCACCTGGTTGGGTCCTGTCACACACAGTGTTCCCTGCTCACAATGTGGGAGAGTTTTATGGTCAGACCAGTTGACTCCATCCCTTTTGTCTTCCAGGTCCAGGTTATAACTAAATAAACATTCAAGTGGAAGGCATCAAGTGATCAACCTTAAAAGCTATTATGTAAATGAATTTGATATATGGGTTGATGCTAGCTGGGAGGAGAACGTTTTTAATATAGTGTGGGTATATTGGTTTAATTTAGCTTTATTATTGCTGTATAATAACCGATCTCTTTATCTGACATACTCCTCAGTGTACTGCACATGTCCTTTTACTGACTGTGTTGTTTCGTAGGTTAATGGGGTTCTGTTCAGATAAATATCCCAGGGATTATAGTAACAATATTTCAGTGAAAGACTAAAACCCCAAATTAATGTGATCTTATTCAACAACATTTATGTTGCTTTCCATTTCAATACTATTATTAACTGCACAGTCTTCTTAGGCCCAAAGTGGACCTATGAGGGGAATAGTAACTTTTAGTACACTTTGCAAGTTTAATTCTTTCCTTCTGTTTCTTACCGTTCATCCTGCAGTGCTGACCTTTGTCCGACAGCCCTGTGTTGAAGAGCTGGACTCTGTTTAGCTGAACTTGCTCCTGATGGAGGGCCCTTATATTCTGAAATATATTTATATTACATCAGTGCTTAAACATTAGGAATGCTTAAAAACAAGAAATCACTTGCAAAAGTATTGGACAGCCTGTTTTCAAAATAACTTTAGCTGCAGAGTTATTTAAACATACCCATTTCACCTCAAGACTGGAAAATCTACATGGTTCCAGCAAGAAAAAAGGTCAAGAGACTGTAAAAGCTTTGTAAATCTAACTAAAAATGAAATTAAACTTTAAGTTAGTTCTGGGTGATATGTTTGGGCAGAGGGCATTGCATAAAACAAATAGCATTTCGCAAAGTTAAAACGGTGGTCTTAAATATAACATGTTAAAATGGTTTGAATTTTTAAATAATATCATGTGAGATTAAAAAGAAGAGTAACAATCAAATGTATTATGTGCACACAGTCTTCCAGCAGCTGTGATGGCATGATGCTATGAATGAATTGTCTGTAGTCAGCATGATTGCAGCCTCCCCCACCACATACTGAAAGGTCCTTCAGCAAGCTGCTAGCCACTCACATTGCTCCTAATCTGCAAACATTGGTACAAGATTGTGTGTGTGGTAAATGTGGTTTCTGGTGAAAACGTTTTTGAGTGGAGAGCATTATTAGAAAAGCACTGTGTAAAGACTATCCATTCGGGGTACATCGCCTGCCTTTCTTATACATCTGTAAAAGCACCATTGGTTGAATGTTTTGAATTAGCTTCTTACATCCAAATGACATCTTACTTTCAAAAACCCATGCATGTTTGAACAAGACAAATAAAATTCCAAAAGTATTACAATAGCATCACCATCATAAATATCCCGGATAACTACAGGCAGTAGATATCTTTGGTCTGCTGGAAACATTTACCTCCTTATTAAATTAAGATACAACCAAAAAATGCCCATCTACAGAAAAGTTAAACAAAAACTACAGTATGCCAGAACGACTGTAAAAACTGCTCTCAGTTCCCAGACACTTACAGAGAGTTGTTAGAGGTGATGCAAGTGTTAACTTTGTTATTTCTTTACAGCCACTTCGCTAGCATCAGGTTCAAAAATAGCATTTATCTGTAAAAAAATAGCTTCAGCATTTGCTGCTTATTCAGCATTATCCCTGTCATTTATGGATTATTTAAAACATACCATACTCAATCTCATCTTTTAATACATTTATGGAAAAGGTTTTTGCATTACTTGGACACACAATCATACTTTAATTTTTTGTTAAATTATAAAAAGCTCAGTTCTTCTATGGAAGAAGTAAAGGTTATTTTTTAACTTTCACAACACCTTAGTTTGACATTAACCTTAAAATATGATGTTAATATATTTACATATTCTGATTAGGTGAACACTTGATTGCTTTAATTACCTCACAAAACTACAAAACTCAATTCTAACTTGTACATTTTTACCTTTAGAAACTGACTTTAACTTTCGGATTACAAGACGCAGGAATTATTATTAAGAATGCTTCTTTTTCTGTGCATAGATAGATATTCACCATCCTCAGGAACCACAGTGAGGGTGACGACAGTGCCAGCTTCCTTGATAAGCTGAACAATGTCATTGTGAGAGAGCTCAATGATGGAGCGGCCATTGACTGCTGAGATACGATCTCCGACGTGGAGTAGGCCGCAGCGGTCAGTTGGGCTGCCTTCAATGATACGGCCAATTTTGTGAGGGATAACTGAAGTGAAAGATTTGAAGAATAATGAAACATTAACATTCAGCTCAAGTAAACTATATGAGATTTATCTAGTATATATTGAAATTGATATTTACATGTGTTTTATGTATATATTTAGGGTTTGGTAATGTAAACATCCAGGTTTCAGATTTTTATAGATTTCTCTAAAAAATACTTGCAAGTTTTATCCTCACCACCGTATGGGGGTTTGCTCTTGGATGTGAGGATAACAAAGCCAAAGCCCTCATTCTCCTTGCGGTGGAGCGTGATATCGAAAGACTCATGGTCCAATGCGCTGGGCATTGGTAGGCGAGGTAGCTTTGGAGAACCGTTCACCAGCACAGGAGCCATTTCCGGAATGCCGTCTTCTGTTGCTTCTGATTTGAAATAGAACAAATTCTAATGGATTCGTATTTTGTTCAAAATTTCATTTGCAGGCTTTTGGTTCTATTCCACAGGATTACGCAAACTGCATTGGTCTGTGTTGAATACAAACATAGTCAAGATGAAGCCAAATCATCTACCTCTATCTAGTGGTTATGTCAGTGATGGCCAGTGTAAAAGTTGACATAACTTTGGACATAACCCCTCAAATCAATTTTTGTGCCTTCATACTGACCTCTGTAGATGATCTTCCGACGAACAGTCAGCATGACTTGACCATTACGGGCAGCATTGGTCATTAGGTCCAACACTTGCTTGTGTGACCGACCTTTGACCATCACTCCGTCAATGCCAATGAGCTCATCTCCTGCTCTGAGGCGACCATCCTTCTCTGCAGCTCCGCTGGGCACGATGGCCCCGATGTAAACCTGTGGAAACACATTCTGATATAGGGTTAACTATAGAGAAGCGGCCAGTGAGAAGGCAGAATATTTTGCAACTGTAATTATGAGACAACAGAAAATAGCCTATTCGCACTGCCACTTTGTCTCAATTTGATTTTGGTGTAAAAGGTGCTTCTTGTTTAACTCTTAAAGTCAGATAAAAAATTAATTTTCCTACAAATATGCAAATTAGAAATCCACACTTTCTTATTCTTAAAGGTTCAGTCCTAAATGATTTCAGAGCATAAATAGATATAATCCAAATTATGAGTGGTATAATATATTCTAACCTCTTTATTGTTGATGCCAAATAATTGCACGATAACTAAACATGATACAACTCAGACAATGCATATGTAGACATTTATAGAGCAAACTGGAGAAAAAGGGCAACAGTTGTTGCAAGCAGTATTTATTTACTTCAACATGTTGTATTATAGACAGTATATTTTCCCACTCTTATTTGTATTATTTTCAAACTCTTTCATAAAAGTTCAAATTCATACTTTGAGGGGTTTTTTTTTTATAGATTTTGTGCCACCCTGTTTATTTCCAAGACCAATTAAAATAATCACAATGTTGGCCATAAAACAATGTTTTTATAAATAAAAACTGTGCTAAAGCTCACTGGATTATTGCTTTACTCAGAAATGTTCAGGCAGGATTCATTAAAGGTAATTTATGGCAATTCAAAGACATAATGCACATATTTTTGGCTGCAGAGGTCTGGATTTGAGAAAGAGACACTGTTCAGGTGTAACATAAAGACTACCTGCTTAATAGTGTGTTGGTGCCTTTTGCTGACAAAACAGGTCTGACCCATTGAGGCATCTGGTCCACTAGACCCCTGAAGGTGTGCTGTGGTTTCTGTGACTAAGATATTGGCAGCAGATCTTTTAAGTCCTGTGAGTCACAATGTGGGGCCTCCATGCATTGCATATCCCATTGATTGGATTAAGATCTACAGAATTCTTAGGCCAGGTCCACATCTCAAACTGCCATTTTTGCTTTGTTGCAGGATCCATTATCCTGCTGAAAGAGGCCATAGCTATCAGGGAACTGCACTCAGCCATCCATGTAAAGTACAACAAAATGTGACTCACCAGACAAGGCCAACGTCTCCCATTGCGCTATGGTCCAGTTCTAATTCTCACATTTTCATTGTTGTCCTCTTTAGTTGATGGACAGTGGTCACCATGAGCACCCTGACTGATCTGCATCTATGCTGCTCTATATGCAACAAACTACGATGCACTATCACAGCTTTCTATTAGTACCAGCATTAAGTTCTTTAGCTATTTTACCAACATTGTCTGTTGGACTGGACCACGCAAGACAGCCTTTTTCCCAATATGCATTACTGAACCATAGCCATCTATGATCTTGTCACTGATTTCCAAGTGTTTCTTCCTTGGACCACTTTTGATAGATACTAATCACTGCAGACTATGAACACCCCAAAAAAGCAGCAGTTTTACAGATGCTCTGACCCATGTGTCTAGCCATCACAATTTGGCCCTGATCAAAGTGGCTATAATATTTACGCTTGCCTGTTTTGTCTTCTTTTAACACAGCAGCATTCAGGACTCTCTAATATAACTCACCTACTACAGAAACAGCTGCAGTGATGAAGAAAAAATTATGTTATCGCTTTATTGGTCATAATGTTATGCCTGTTCAGTGTAGGACCAGAGACGTTTTGGTAGTGGCTTTTTAGGTTAGAGTTAAGTTAGAGGCCAAACTTTTGTAAAAAATAAAATAAAATTATACACTGTGGAGGCTGTTCGTAACATATAAGCCACGCACTGAAGACCCTCAATGTGATTAAAAATACAATATTTGATTTTAATTAATTAATTCTTACAATTTGAAGAGTGAGAAAACTTAGTAAGAACAAAAGTCTGGAGCCTCAAAGATTTTCAATAGCTTTCCATTCATTTCCAACCCTGTTTATTCCACACCAGCAGGTTTTACAAACTTACTGGCTGTTGTGGACCTTCTCCTCCCAGAACTCGGAAGCCGAAGCCCGTTTCAATGTCTCTCTTCAGAAAAACATCTATGTCTTTGGTGTGAGGCTCTGTAGATGAGAAGAATTTTACCACTACAGTGTTTCAGTGTAGGATCAAGATTTTAAGTATCACAAGAATGAAATGTTAAAAGGAACTTATATCTGTCAAAACTCACGCCTGCTCTCCAGCAGGGCTTTGGACTTCAGGTACATCTCTGTGGCATCTCGCTTGGGGGAGTCAGAAGAGCGCAAGGTGCTCGTATTGGAGTGGTAGGGTAATGCCTGGGGAGTTGCATCTGCGATGGCGTCTAAAGTTTCTGTGCTGGCAGTCATTTCTTGCCTCTGATGACAAATACAGGGGGACATAATAACCACATGTTGCTTTATGCTTAATTATTATACAAAAGGATGTGCTCTGTGTGTAAGTTTCCTTTGTATTGTTGTATTTCATTATACCACAGTTTTAATGAAAGTCTGAGCACCTCATTATCTTTGACAAGTGTCTGAGCATCAAACAGTGTTAGATAACAAAAGCTGGAAAGGTCATTTTTAATAACGTACACCGGACCTCCCTATTTTCCTTCTATTGTTTTGAGGTGTTAGCAATGGGATCTGGGTGTAATATAAAATTCAAGAGAGAAAGTAAAGATTTCTCAAGGCTGTGATATGCCTTCTCAGCTTAAAAAGGGCACCCTCTTTATCTAAAACTGTTGTATTAATAATGCCGCCAAATCTAAAGAGGCTCATCCAATCCTCATTACCACCACAATCCCCAGACAATAGTCCAAACAATATGAATAGTGAACGGAGGTAATTAAGAATGTTTCTGAGAACAAACAAAAGAAGGCGGACAGAAGGATAATCAATATTCAAATTCATTGCTATCATTTAATTTAACGCAACAAAGGCTTAGTGGTTAAGCTGAAGGACAAAATGTTTTGAAATCAAATTGAGGGATATGCCCTCATGGGGAAACAATGGGTAAGAAAAAGGGAATAATGCATTTTTACTCACAGGTTTCAGAGACTTCACAGGAGATGTCTGACCTGTAGTGAGAAAAAGACAGACAAGAAAAGATTTAAAATTAATTATGTTCATATTTGGAGCAACAACTCACCAGAAAGCTCCAGCAGATGGCACTGTCCCTCTGACAAAGAAACAGCAGCAGGAAGTGTAAAAATAAACCAGTGAGCTACTTAAAACTCAGGAGGTGTGCTCGCTAAAGAATGCTCCATTAGGGAATATTTAGCCATCCATGAGATTAAAGATATGCATGGAATATAGTGTCGGTTCATCAAATTCTGAACTGAGTACATACTGCAACCCAGTTGTAGATCTGAGAAAGCAGGTAAGGGCTTTAGTGTTTCATGCATATATTTCCACAGCTGATAATTCTTCTTTTTGCTTTACAGTACACCCACTTGTTTCATCTAAAGCACTCAGATAGTTCCCTATAGACCATTTTGCACAGCCCCGCTCCCATCTCCCATCCTCCTCAACTCTCTGCATTAAACAAATTAACAAATACTTCTCTGAAGCTTGCAGCCCTTAGGGCACCTATGAACACTTGGCCTGATCTGAGGTTAATGGAGCCTGATGCACTGTAAAGAGCGAGATAGCTTTATGCATCATTGTAAAGATTTCTAATCAAGCATCACTGTCACCAAAAATGAAAACGGGACGTTTGCTGCGCACCCAAAACACACCCTACCGCACCCTGCTGGTACCTCCACCCAGCACTCCAATCTTTTTGTTCAGTAAAACTCACCACTAACAAACACACAGTGCAATAGGGAGCGTCCTCTATGCTAAAGGCCATTGTCTAATGAGGGTTAAAGATGGCATTAGCTCTTCAGTTTGGCAGGCTGGGTGAAGCCAAGCCCATATATGCTTCAACAGTGGGAATCATGCAGTGGAGCAGGACATGACGATGGTGGTACAGCAGTTAGTGTGAGTAGCATGGGTGGGACAATGAGGGAAGACAGTTCAAGTTTGGCTTGGGGCAAGGAGGACCCAACGGACCTTCCCTTCTTAGCAGTTTAGCCATGGATCTTTTAGCGGCCATGGATAAAGAGGCATGCAGAAATCCCCTGCGCTCTGTTGATGATCAAAGCCAATCTGGGGTTCACCGACTTGCGCAGTGAGTCCCTCGGGCAGCCACGGAGAGATGTAGGAGACATATAAAGGGTGCCTTCCCTCCTCCCTCAACTCTGTGAAATCAAGCACATCCCCACACTTATGTAATTCCCTCTCTCAGACTTGTAAAAGAGGCATTACGCCTCTTTTACAAGTTGTCATAAACACAGGCAGATTGAGTCTAGGTGCAGAGGACAATTGTTGGAGAAACACTTGGGATGTGCAGGGTGTTTATGTAAAGAGTGGTGGCAGGAAATAAAAACTCATGAACTGGCTTTGAACAGCATCTGCCGTAGCTAGAGTGGGGAAGTTCTATCTATACAGCAAAAAGAAGCTGCAGCCTCTCCAGTGGATTCTTTAAAACACACTGTAGACATGGTGGCATACTTTTACAGCACAAAAAATGTGTTATCACTATGCCTCTAAACCAGCCTCAACACCACCTCACCTCCCATCAGTATCATCACTCCGACCTCACCTCCAAGCAATGCTTTAGGAGTGGTATTAACAACAGCAACAAATTATGTGAGACAAAACGTTATTGAACAGAAAATAAAATGAACGCACAAAGGTGGAAATGAATGATAGCCATTTAGGCAATCAGTCTGTTGGGTGCAGAGACACATTTAGTTGTGTTCAGAATAATAGCAGTCCAAAATCATTAAACAGGTCTGTCACTATTTTTGATAGGAAGTTGAATTTAGGATTTTGTGAATAATTTATTAGTGTGTAGCTGGGTAATAGAATACCAACAGACCTAATAGTCATGACTTTTCTGCTGTGGATTCTGCAAAACTGAATCATCAAAAAACAAGCGGTGTGCTCAAAATACCAGCAGTGTGGAGCTCAGTCACTGAAAGAACAGGTGTCTAACTGCTGGCCCCCATTTTTGAACAAGGGAGCAAACATTGTCTTTGCTAGTTTTAGTGCATATACCCTGAAAATCCAACTAAACTTGGTTGTATAATAATCAGCACCACTGAAAAAAAAGATGTACAGTGACCCATGAGTACTGCAATAATTAGATGTCTGTGTGAAGATCAAAGTGTTGGCAAGAAGCCCCCTAAAAGTGTCATTGTTTAAAAAATTAGGTGAAATTGAGGTTAATTCACAGATAACACTGAATGGCCTAAAGTCATTTTAACCAATTTGAATAATAAACTAAATCTGACTGCACTGATTGATAATTAGGATTATTTGGAATGTATATATCTGACTTAAAATCTGTATGATTTGATTGAATTGACCTTTGTAAAGTGCCTTGAGATCATGGATCAGCTTTAAACTCATGATAAAACATAAATAAGTTATGTTGTAATAATTGGTGTTTTAGCAAGATAAGGACCGCAAATATTTTTTAATCAATGCTGAATTGTTAACAAGTGACAGAAGTTGATCAACTTTACGCAACATACTGTAGATGAGAAGCAGTTCTAACAATATTAGTTTTTGTAAATTTGCTTGTTTTACTGGAAAGCTAAATCTTCTAGCATTGTTCTGTTTATACTGTGATTTATTTTAAAAACAGAAGAATCCAGACATATCTACCTTTTTTCAGTGGTCTCATATTTCCTTTTCCTCACAAATAAATAATCTGTTTGTGTTTATAAAATGATGAAAATTGATAAGTGAAGGATACATGAGGAAGGACCGGGGTATTAAAATTATCTACAGCAGATGAAGAGTCATTTTTGTAAGAAAATGGTAAGATGCTAGACTGATTGCTGTTACTCAGGATCTCTTTAAAAGATTACAGGAAATTCTGGCTGCTTGGAAGCAAAATATGAATAAATAGGGAATGACTTAAAATTTCAGAATTGTACAGTAAAGTACATAAACATAGGATATCCAGAAGGATGGATCAGATACAGAGAAGTATGACTGCTTTAATCTCTCACCTCCTCTCAAGACCAGCACGTTGACCTCACTGCCCACAGGAAAGTCTTTCAGGATGTCCACCACTTGTGCATGACTAAGAGTTTGAACGTTTTGCCGGTTTATCTCTTTGATTACATCTCCTTTTTGTAGCCCACGGCACCACTGGGCATCCAGGATCATCTTCACCTTCTGGCCCAGAGGACAGTCAGCAATGGCAAACCCAAATCCTCCAGGCCCCTTCACCAGTGGTATGCTCACCAGCTCTGGCTGCAGCATTCCCTGGGCCCCCTCTCCCTGCTCAGGCTGCCTTCCATTGGGCAAAGCAGCTACGACAGGCCGACCGCTGGCGTCTGTGGTAACATAGTGAAGTTCCTGTGACGAGCCATGCAGGACATCGCCTTTCACTAGCAGCGGTTGTCCATTAATAAGCGGCACTGCTGTCACTACCTCCCCACCATGGAGAGACTGTTGTGACTGAGTGGCTGGTGGAAGAGGAGGAGGGGGGAGAGGGTCATCGCTATCTAGATCTACATCTGAAGGAAGTGGGTACCCACGACAAAGAACCATGTCTACGTATTGGTTGATGGGAATGGACTGGAACATCTGTACCACCTCTGGATGGGTCTTTCCCAGCACACATGAGCCATTGATTTCAACAATTACATCTCCTGTGGCAAATAAAAAAAGAAAACAAATTAAAGGAGGAAATCTTTTTCACGTTCAACTTAGACATCATGTCTCCACATTTCTTTGAAAAACACATTGCATTTTCCTTGTCTGAGGTGTGGTTCCTCCTGAATCTCCTCATCTCTTACTTTTTTTCTGTTTCAGGTACTCCCTTTTCTGCTTTGATTTCTGTCTATCATATTCACTCATTTTTATCCCACCTACTCTTACTACATTGCACACCCGAGCACTACTCTGGTTACAAATAACCCTAAGAGCTGAGAGGGAAATAGACTTCTCTCACATAATACTATTCAAATGATTACACGCACACACACACACACACACACACACACACACACACACACACACACACACACACACACACACACACACACAAACTAGACTGACAGCTCATAGTGTAGCAGGAACCAAAGTCAGAATGACTGCGGGAAAAAAGAGGAAAAACTTCAATAAAAAGCAAACGCTAAAACTATTAACTAAAGACAAGTTTAAAATGAGTTTTAAGCTGCTATACAAAAGAGACCATCAGAGCCACAGATGAACTTAAAAGTTAGAGTGCCTTACAAAAAAAGTGCTTGCTCCCTTAAAGATATCTTCTCTTTTTGCTTTTTTATGTCACTTAAATCTTTAAGATTGTTTAAATACAAAGTAACGCTTTGACTTATGTTCTCATTTATTGAAGGAGAAAAGCATTACAATTTGGCTTTATGTAAAAGCAATAAGCCTCTAAATCTAGTAACCGGTTGTGCAACCCTTGGCAGCAAGAACTGCCAAAGAGTAGTTTTTTTTTTTTTTTTACAAAATAGATTAATTTTGGCCCATATTTCTTTGAATGATTATATTAATTTATAACATGGGAAGGTTCTCAAGCTTTACTGACCTGTTTGAGGTCATGGATTTGAGTGCAAACCTTGACTAGGCCACTCTAAAACCGTCATTTTGTTTTGTGTTTTACACCACTATATGTCATGAAGCGGTTTTGGAGGTAGGACCAATGTGCACTGAAGGATGCTAGGAGACGACGAATGAAGGTAAGTGCAGATTTGAATATTTCCCAAAACCAGAGCAAAACAGAGAGTCACCAGACGTTGACAGGAACAAGGACAATGACGAGGGTAAGACGAGGACATCTATGACGAGGATCCAGCGGGGAACAATGAAAACAAAAAGGCAAATATACAAAACAGAACAGCAGGGGGAACCAATGAGAGATGAGACCAGACAATCAGGGAAGACTAGGAACAGGTGCGATAAACGGAGAGAAAACAGAGACCAGACCAGGAAATAAACAAAAACACAAACACAGACACATGGCGGTATGACACTATATGGATGTAAATTTGCTAGTGAGCTTTGGATCATTGTCCTGATTACAGTTCCTGCTGCAGAACTGAAGTGCCCTTGAACTTAAGGTCACAAGTTCATGGCCGGACTATCTCCGTCAGGATTTTCTGGCAGAAGGCAGGAATTGTGGTTGTATCCATTACTGCAATCCATCCAAGTCTGAAAAGGAAGGCAGCCTGAGCACATTATCACCACCTCCATGTTTGACTGTGTGTATCCTTTTTCTATAATGCAGCATTTTTTTGCCAGATGTGACAAGACATCTTCCAAAAAGTTCCACTTTTGTCTCATCAGTCCACAGACGTTTTTCCTAAAACTTTTGGGGATCATATGCATTTATAATTTTTTGGGAAATGTGAGATGGGCCTTTAGATTTTTTTAGTCTGCAATGGTGTTTGCTTACTAATTCTCCCATTTTACCCAGTCTCTTTCTAATTATGGAAACATGAACAGTTACTTTAAGGCAAGTGAGGTCTGCAGTGCTTTAGATATTGTTTTGGGTTCTTTTGTGAAATCTTTTATAAATTGTGGACACACTCTTTTTGGTAAACTAGCCACTTTGGGAAAAGTACACCACTGTTCCATGTTTTCTCCATTTGTAAGTAATGTCGCTTACTGTGGTTTGATGGAACCCCAAAGCCTTAGAAATGGCTTTGCAATCTGTTTCACACTTATAAATGTCAGTGACTTTCTCTTCTTGAATTTGTTTAGATCCAGGCATGACTTCATATTGTCAGACAAGCTTTATTTACGTGATTTCTTGATTCTGCGGCTCAGGCTGTAATAAGCCCTGGGTGTGTCTAGAGAAATTGAATCCCAAAAATGTGGTTAATAACAAGGGTGATTGCTTTTTCACATAGGGTCAGGTTGGTTGAAACAGCATTTTATTCCCTTAATACATAAATTCATCATTTGAAAAAAGGATGTTTGAACTTATGCAGGTTATCTTTGTACGAAATTAAAATTTATTTGATGATGTGATACATTTTAGTGTGGCCAAAAAGCAAACACTGAGGCAAATCTGTAAGAGGGCAAACATTTTAACGGTGCTTTAAACCAATAATTTTAACAGAAGCTTTAACAAAAATAACAATGAGATGAAGAATTTTCATCACCTTAAGGCAACAATTTGTTAGGGGCAAGAGGAAGGACTTCAGTTTTTTCATTAAATTTAAATAATCTCTCAGCCATCCAATGCTTAATAAATTGTAAACACCTGTACATTAAATGTATCTGGCTTATAAGCAAATAGCTTAAAAGAGATATACTGAACGTATAACTGAACATCATCTGTGTAGTGGTGACTACACATGTCCTTAAATGTGGTTGAGGGGGCAAATATAATAATAACAAGAATGGCACACACAAAGTAGACACAAACAAAGCCTCCAAGTGTATATTTCTTCCTAATTTTGTACAGCCTAAAGTTCAAAGCATTTTCTGTGATCTGCAGAAACTGGCAGTGTAAGCGTACTTCTTCCTGCCAGCTGATTGAGATTTTAATGTGCATCCTTTTTCTATGTATTCCTTTTCTTTTGAAATGAACTGGGGCTGATAAAGTTGGGTTTACTCACCAGACGCCATCTTATTGTCCTGGGCAGCAGGGCCATCGCTGAGCACATTTTTCACCTGCAGAAACTCATCGGTGCGGTCACCTCCTATGATAGTAAATCCAAAGCCCTGGGAGCTTTTCTTCAGAGCTGTGTGGTACAGTTCCCCCTTCAATTGGCTGGGGTCTGCAGTGAAGCTAAGCATACTCCCCTTACCTGTGCACAAATTGGACATTTAAATCACATTTGAGACACATTTTGTGTTCAAAAAGTGGGACAAAGTACAAGTGTGAGGAAATACAATCTCTGAACAGTGCACTTGCAGAAACAAAATATTAACAAATTGACATTCTTCGTGAAAGACTGCAAAATCCAACCATGTATATGCTGAAACTTAATAACACACTGTGCGGTAAATAATAGATGTGATGTATTACACAGTAAACCTATCAACAGAAATGTTTTTGTGTGGCCCTGTTGAGAATGAAGCCCACACACAGATGAAGTGATAAAATTATAGCTTTAGAAGCTAATTTACTTGCCTCCTTTCATTATACAACTATAGAGCAGCACATGCATACAGTACCTCTGACACTATCTAATTTAGCGTATTGTCCTTTTATCCCCTTCTCTATTTAATAAATGGCCGGGGAAAACTAAGGCTTTGAGACTTGTGATTGCAGGCTTTATATAACTTGAGTAAGAAACAACTAAAGGTCAGCAGCAACATCAATAAGGACCAGCAGCTCTGCTGTGGCATTAGCAATACATACAATAACCAACTCTCAGGGTTGCACTAAGCTGGGGATCTTCCTTATATAGCATCACTGTAGTATCAGCACTTTAGATCATGGACACATTTGTTCTTTCTCTGCCTGGTGGTCTGTAGGTTTGCTGCATTATTGCTTTGACTCAAAAACAGTAAAGCAATAAAGGAAACCAGTAAAATCATTCACTTCTTTAACTGAATTCTGTAATAAAAGACTGTATTGAGGCTGTCAGCTACAGTGTCCTGGAACGGTATTCACAACCTGGAACTTTCTCACATTCTGTCATATTACAACCACAACCTGCAATGCATTGTTTGAGGTTTTTATAGGACCAACACAAAGAAACACATACTTATGAAGTGGGAGGAAAATGACAAATGGTTTTCAGTTTTTTTTACAAAGAAAAAACCTTAAACGTGTATTGTATATTTGTATTCTGCCCACGTGACTCAAAACCCCCTTTATCTTTTATTACAGTGGCAAACTTTTTGGATTTTTGTCTCTTCCAGCTTTGTACTTCTAGAGACTGATATTTTTAAATGTATTTTTTGCAAAACGGCTCAAGCTAAGTAACATTAGAAAGAGATGATTCATTTTTAAATCTTGACAGATATACAACAGAATTTTGTTCTAAACTTTGACTGGGACATTCTAACACATAAACATGCTTTGATCTAAACCATTGCATCCAGTCCTGCTGGAAGGTGAACCTCTGCCCCAGTCTTAACAGGTTTCTTTCCAAAATTGCTATTTATTTAGCTCCATCCATGTTTCCATCAACTATGACCAGCTTTTGTGTTCAGGATAATATATATTTAATTCTTTTTTTCTGCTACATGCACTGCCGGTCATAAGTTTTAAATACATTTCTTACTTAATTGGTCTCTTTATTTCCATGACTATTAAAATTGTAAATTCTCACCAAAGGCAAAAAAACTGTGAAGGAACACACATGGAATTATATTGTAAACAAAAAGTGTAAAATAACTCTAAACATTTTTATATTTTAAACATAAACACTGCTACATAATTCCATATGTGTTCTTTCACAGCTTTGATGCCTTCAGTGAGAATCTAGATTCAATGTAAATGGTCATTAACATAAAGAAAACCATTAAATGAGAAAGTGTTTCTAAAACCTTTGACCGGTAGTGTAAATGGATTTAGTCTAATTTGGCCAGAGCACATTCTTCTACAAGTTCTCTGTGTCCCCTTTTAGGCCAACTATAAACATGACATCTTTTTTTCTTTCAACAATGGATTTCTTGCCAACTTTCCAGAAAGGCTGGATTTGTGCAATGCATTACTAACAGTTCAACAGTCTGTCAACTGTTTCTCCCACCTGAGCTGGTGGTCTCTGCAGCCCCACCAGAGTTACCATTGGTTTCCTGGCCCATCAGCAAACAGTTTTTTTAAAATAGAAAATAAATCAGATACAGGGTGACTTTTTACTAATTAGGTGACTACTGAAGGCAATTGTTCACATTGACTTATATTTAGGGGTTTCAAAGAAAAAGGCTGAATAAATATGCACTGTTTCAATTGCATATAAAGGTTGAAACCATGCATTGTTTTCTGTCCATTTCACAATTATGCAGTACTTTGTGTGGGTCTATCTTAAAATCCCAAATAAAACACATGGAGATTTGTGGTTAGAAGATGAAACCATGTGTAAAGAGCAAACTGTATGAATACGTTTGCAAAGCTTTGGAAATTTGTCAATTATAAATGCAAACATTTAGTTACTGAAATTAATTTATATAAAGCGAGTTTAAAAAAGGAAATTAATCAAATGAAATACAATAATTCTATCTGATGTTTTATTCTAAGAGCAATGTGTTTGTTCGTTATGAGACTACAGTCTCAGGTAGTTTACATATTTAATCACAAACAATATTAAAGGATAATATGTGACTCCTCCTTCCTTCAACAAAGCCAGCATTAGTCTTCTTTAAGGCCCATCACTCCTACTGAACATGTAAGCTTGTATATAAATGTAATGAATACAAGGACTAGGAGGCTGAAGAATTAAATAGTTGTGCTTCTTCCTTAGTTTTAAATGTTACACAAATAAGACAATACATTGCATTTTTTGTTTTCTAACTATTAGTGGACCAGAAAATGATCTGTATAAAAATAAGAGTACACCAGATGTAAATATTTTAGACATAATTTAAAGATTGTGGTTTAAATGAATTTCAGAATATATGCTTCACCTGAAAAACAGGTTCTTCTCTATGGGAAGTGACAGCTCCAAATCTTCCCAGCTGGTTTGGGTAAATATGTTTCCATATCCTAAATAAGCTTTGAATTAGTACATGCTTTGCCATATTTAGTCCTCAGCTTTCTGTTCTGGTTTGTCTAACTAACAACTCCACAACTCCCTCTCACTTTTCATAGCTTTTATAAACACTCCAATATTCAGAGTGTGAGAGGAAATTAAATGCAGACACTCTCATACAGTTCACCAGGCTAAAAACATCCAGTACTGAATGGCTGTAAGTGTAAATTATCACAGTGAGGACTCCAGATGTCCACCACTGTTATACAGATCAAGCAGAGCTTATTTACATAATTACACTGAAATGACTTGATAAACTCTACATGAAATATTTTTTTACCACTCCTGGGAGAGAGTCCTAAAATATCCGTTTGAAAGCACATTTGTGTGAGAGAAAAAAGGCAGCTGTAAAGAAGGGTATGACAGAGAAGGAGAGAGAAAAAATAAGGGTGTGTGTGTCTAGTGCACGCCTGGACTTGTGTAAGATGGTTCAAATAAGGTCTCTTGGTTGAAATTTGGAAGTTATAAACCAGAGGAAGACAAAACCTATTTCCACCTTGTCTACATAGGAAAATATATCTACTGTAAGCTTTATTATGAACACCTATTCAATTGCAATGAATGTTGTGCATTTAGGCATCTAGATTTGGAGATGATGACTTGCTGAAGTTCAAACCAAGCATCACAAAACAAGATTTAAGTCACTTTAAATGTGGCATGGCTGTTCCAAATGGGGTACTCTGAGAACGTCAGAAACTGTTGGTCTACTGGGACTTTTATGTGTAATCATCTCTTCTCTATACATAGAATTGTCTGAAAAGAGAAAATATTCAGTCAGTGTCTCTTTTGTGGATGAAAGTGCACATGCTCGATACAATAGGACGATAACCGATTGAAAATTTGTTGCCTTTTTTGATGGACCTCAATTTCAGATGCAAGTTTCAAGACAACAGGAAAGCATGGATCCATTTTGTGTTAGGGTTCAAACTGCTGCTGGTGGTGTAACATATTGTGGGTAGCCCAGTGCTAATTGAGCATTTTTAATCAATGCACCTTCTCTTTGCATTGTGAATGAGCAGAACTCAGTCCAACGGAAGCACTTTTGAGATGTGGTGGAGCACACGATTTGCGTCACGGATGTACAGGTGACAAATCTGCAGCAACTGGATGTCATGTCAATGGCGATCAAAATCTGATAAATGTTTCCGACATCTTGTAGGATGTATGCCACAGAGAATAAAGGCAGGTCTGACAGCAAAAATGCTTCTAACATGAGGCCAGCAAGGTGTACCTAATAAAGTGGCTAATGAATGTATTTTCTGTACAATTAAGTGATGCTTCCAATGTACCTCTTGAACAGTGGGGTTTAAAAAGAATGATACTGTAAATTTTACAGTAAAAGTGTAATTATATTACAACCATTGAGGTTCAACAATGTTAACAACCCTGTACAACCAATTAAACACCGAAACCAGAACAAAAGCCTGGCAGCAGTAAAATCAGAATTAAAGTCACTAAAAATTATCAAATTAAAATTCAGCAAATAAATGATTCTGTAAAGAAAATGATATTATTATACTGACATGTTATATAGACAATTATAATGTTCACATTTAAGACTTAGAGAGAGCCTTAAATAATTACATATTGGTTTATTTCTAAGTGCCTGATTATATTTATGTATAAAATTATTTCATCAAGTGAAAAAAACCACACTGGAAATGTAATTTCATAGAAAAACTGTAAACGTCTGTCTTGTAGCCTGAGGTGTAACCGCCGATGCCTTGGTTTCATCATAGCAACCGTCTGACAGCTCAGCAGGTTGTGTAATCAGTAATCAGCAGTGAGATGGTGGTTTACTCAGTCCCCACACACCTGAGCAGAGAGCCTGATTATGCTTGGCCTCTTTAACGGGATGTTCCACCAGCTGTTCATACATGCACCGCTAAAAGGCGGTCTCCTCCCCCTGCATTCCTTCTTTTACTCCTCTGAAACCCTGCCAGCACTACAAGCTTGTCTCACTCCACACGGATCAGCCACTTGATCAACCATTATACATCCGTTGTAAGGGAAATATACTTAATTTGTCACGTTTGTCAGTGAGAAAAAAAATAGTAAATTTAAAAAACTGGAGGGCAGACAAAAAAATCATATTTTGTGAACTAACTAAAGAATGCAGGAGTCATTGGTGATAACTTGTTCATAGATAAGGTTTCCTGATGGCTGACCTTGCATTAAATAATGATTCCCTCTGCTTTCCATTGTTTCTGGGAAGCATATTCATCAAAGCAGGCTGACAGTGCTGTCACCTTCTACACAGAGCAAAAATCAAGTAGATGAAATGACATATTTTAATAAATTAAGGTAATTCTAATGTCCATAATGATTAAGGTGGAAATGGAAAAGGAATTAGCACAAAGAAAATAACCCTATGATGTCAGTTACTTATGTTCCTTTTAGCTAAAGAAAGCAGTAAAGATAAAAAATATCACCATGTTTATTCATAAGAAAAATAAAAAAAAACTTCCTAGACACACTAACTGCATAGTTCATCATCTCACATGAGGCAGGTCTAACAGGAATTTCTCGATTTTCTTATTTTTGTTTTGTTTTCATAAGAGTGATAATGACAGTGCAAGTCCAAACTTGTGCAGAACTGATTATAAGAAGACATGAATGTGCAAGTCTTAAAAACCTGAGGGTGTTGTTAAAGCTGAACAGATAGAGTGCAATATACACTGCTGAAAAAAATAAAGGGACCACTTAAACAACACAATATAACTCCAAGTACAGGTCCTTCTCAAAATATTAGCATATTGTGATAAAGTTCATTATTTTCCATAATGTCATGATGAAAATTTAACATTCATATATTTTAGATTCATTGCACACTAACTGAAATATTTCAGGTCTTTTATTGTCTTAATACGGATGATTTTGGCATACAGCTCATGAAAACCCAAAATTCCTATCTCACAAAATTAGCATATTTCATCCGACCAATAAAAGAAAAGTGTTTTTAATACAAAAAACGTCAACCTTCAATTAATCATGTACAGTTATGCACTCAATACTTGGTCGGGAATCCTTTTGCAGAAATGACTGCTTCAAAGCGGCGTGGCATGGAGGCAATCAGCCTGTGGCACTGCTGAGGTCTTATGGAGGCCCAGGATGCTTCGATAGCGGCCTTTAGCTCATCCAGAGTGTTGGGTCTTGAGTCTCTCAACGTTCTCTTCACAATATCCCACAGATTCTCTATGGGGTTCAGGTCAGGAGAGTTGGCAGGCCAATTGAGCACAGTGATACCATGGTCAGTAAACCATTTACCAGTGGTTTTGGCACTGTGAGCAGGTGCCAGGTCGTGCTGAAAAATGAAATTTTCATCTCCATAAAGCTTTTCAGCAGATGGAAGCATGAAGTGCTCCAAAATCTCCTGATAGCTAGCTGCATTGACCCTGCCCTTGATAAAACACAGTGGACCAACACCAGCAGCTGACACGGCACCCCAGACCGTCACTGACTGTGGGTACTTGACACTGGACTTCTGGCATTTTGGCATTTCCTTCTCCCCAGTCTTCCTTCAGACTCTGGCACCTTGATTTCAGAATGACATGCAGAACTTGCTTTCATCCGAAAAAAGTACTTTGGACCACTGAGCAACAGTCCAGTGCTGCTTCTCTGTAGCCCAGGTCAGGCGCTTCTGCCGCTGTTTCTGGTTCAAAAGTGGCTTGACCTGGGGAATGCGGCACCTGTAGCCCATTTCCTGCACACGCCTGTGCACGGTGGCTCTGGATGTTTCTACTCCAGACTCAGTCCACTGCTTCCGCAGGTCCCCCAAGGTCTGGAATCGGCCCTTCTCCACAATCTTCCTCAGGGTCCGGTCACCTCTTCTCGTTGTGCAGCGTTTTCTGCCACACTTTTTCCTTCCCACAGACTTCCCACTGAGGTGCCTTGATACAGCACTCTGGGAACAGCCTATTCATTCAGAAATTTATTTCTGTGTTTTACCCTCTTGCTTGAGGGTGTCAATAGTGGCCTTCTGGACAGCAGTCAGGTCGGCAGTCTTACTCATGATTGGGGTTTTGAGTGATGAACCAGGCTGGGAGTTTTAAAGGCCTCAGGAATCTTTTGCAGGTGTTTAGAGTTAACTCGTTGATTCAGATGATTAGATTCATAGCTCGTTTAGAGACCCTTTTAATGATATGCTAATTTTGTGAGATAGGAATTTTGGGTTTTCATGAGCTGTATGCCAAAATCATCCATATTAAGACAATAAAAGACCTGAAATATTTCAGTTAGTGTGCAATGAATCTAAAACATATGAATGTTAAATTTTCATCATGACATTATGGAAAATAATGAACTTTATCACAATATGCTAATATTTTGAGAAGGACCTGTAAATCAAACTTCTGTGAAATCAAACTGTCCACTTTGGAAGCAACACTGATTGACAATCAATTTCACATGATGTTGTACAAATGGAATAGACAACAGGGGGAAATCTTTGGCGATTAGCAAGACACACTCAATAAATGACTGGTTCTGCAGGTGGGGACCACAGACCACTTCTTAGTACCTATGCTTTCTGGCTGATGTTTTGGTCACTTTTGAATGTTGGTGATGCTTTCACACTCGTGGTAGCATGAGACGGACTCTACAACCCACACAAGTGGAATCTGATTTAGTGTAGCAGGGAAAGGAAAAAGACAGACATTTTATTTATTTATTTACAATATATTTTGTTTAATCACTTTTGAAATACAAAATAGATAGATTCAAAATAAGAGTTTGCATTGTATGTGGCTGAGAGAGGCTTGTTCCAGCGGTGAGGATTGAGTCTACACTTGTGCTCTTTGTTACATTTGTGAAGGTTGCAATAAAGTGCCCAGAAGAATCTGTCACCAGTATCCTCCTTTGAGTGTCTTGCATCAGAACACAACGCATTGTGGCTGGGACTGCAGACCGTTCCGGCTACATGAGCACATCTGGGACATCATGTCTCGCTCCATCCACTAATGTCATGTTGCACCACAGACTGTCCAGGAGTTGGCGGATGCTTTAGTCCAGGTCTGGGAGGAGATCCCCCAGGAGACCATCCGCCGTCTCATCAGGAGCATGCCCAGGCGTTGTAGGGAGATCATACAGACACGTGGAGGCCACACACAATACTGAGCCTCATTTTGACTTGTTTTAAGGACATTACATCAAAGTTGGATCAGCCTGTAGTGTTTTTTTCCACTTTAATTTTGTGTGTGTCTCCAAATCCAGGCCTCCATTGGTTAATAAATTTGATTTCCATTGATGATTTTTGTGTGATTTTGTTGTCAGCAGATTCAACTTTGTACAGAACAAAGTATTCAATGAGAATATTTCATTCATTCAGATCTAGGATATTATTTGAGTGTTCCCTTTATTTTTTTGAGCAGTGTATAATGCTTTTACAGGCTTTTGTCAGATACTATTCTACTACAGAAATGCAAGGACATGCTTGGAAAAAGAGATTTCAAATCTTCAAGATTTATTTATTTATTTTCAGACTTTCAAAATCTCAAAATGGAAAAACATGCAGCACTACTATAGTTACAAGTTCTCACAACAAGACAATCTAAGACACAGTATCTCCTTCAGCATCTGCAGTTATGGCAAGCTGAAAGTATTTTTTTCATATGTATCATTTAGGTAAACTGCCATGGTTTTTTTTCTCCTGGAGAGGAATACCTTCATCTTGTTCCAGCCATTGTTAAATACAACCTAAGATTATGAGTCATTATAGTCCGTATAAAACTGCTCACATAAGCTGAAGTTGTGAAATAATGATACTAGAGTGCTGTTGCATTTTTGTTTACTGCATCAGAGGAAAGACGAGAGCAGTTGGAGACTGCCTACCTATACCAGCCCATGCCAAGTCTGAGTAGAAAACCCCATGAAGCAAGAGTCGAGTACCAGTCAGCATCAAAACCTAATCCTCCCTAATTTGTGCCATGCTCTACCTCTGAAAATATTCAAGTCTACCTGTTGCTTTTTTAAGTATGTCTGCTGACAGACAGGCAGATATGCAACTGGAACAAACTCAAAACCCAATTGGAATTTAATATGAAATTCATGTTAATGATACATTTACATAAAGCTTGATATGGAGGTACCTTAGACTTATTTGTATGGTGTAGATATTTGAATTTATATTTAGACTTTTAGATATTTTTATTAATATTTTAAAACTTTGCTATAATTAAATTTAAACAGTCAGTCATTCTATACCGCTTCTTCCATAGTGGGTCACAGAGAAGCTGGCACCTATCTCCAGCAGTCTATGGGCTGGAGGTGGGGTACACCCTGGACAGGTCACCAGTCCATCGCAGGGCACAAGACAAATAATTAAACACACACTCATTCACACACCTAAGGGCAATTTACAGAGACCAAGTAACCTAACAGGCATGTCTCTGGACTGTGGGAGGGAGCCGGAGTACCCGGTGAGAACCCAGGGCCGGGAGTCGAACCCAGGACCTTCTTGCTGCAAGCAGCCCCAAATTTAAATAATCTGACTTATTATTTCCTAATGATTAGCTACATTAAAAAGTTATATTGTTTGTCATATTTTGGTGATGACATTATATATTTGAAGCACGCTTTGAATCTTAAACTTTGTTTTTCATGCAACACTTAAAGTAATTGGATCAGCATTTTAAAACAAACTCAGCATGGTTTATGGTTCTTCTTGTTTTTTTTCCCAGTTTTTATTGCTGAGAAAAATCCAAACTGTACTTTCAGTGAATGCGTGCCAGTCTTAGGCAGTTTGCATTTGTTTCAGATTAAAACAGCTACTGTCTACTGTCATTGCTGTAAAACCCTAAATAGACTATGTTTTTTTATATACTTATATAACTCAATTGTCTGCATTGCAACTGTAAAAGACTGTTTGGAACGCCATTTTTAACATGTTTAATTTTCATTTGAGGCTTTGTGTCTAGTTTTCATGTTATGACAAAATAAGGCTCTTGTACCCAGGAGTCAACATACTTCTAAAACACAGTATGTTTGCAATATGTTTGCAACAATGTGGATTATTGAAATGAAATAGGTGTATATCAAACATTAATTTCACTTAAATTTGATAATTATGGCTTAGGTAGCAGAGCATGGAGGTGATCATTCTGTGGCCCTGCTAAGGTGTGCAGGAAGCCCAGGCTGCTTTAATAGCAGCTCATTTGCATTGTTGGCTCTGGTGTCCCTCATCTTGCTCATGACAATACTCCACCTCTACGTAGCCCAGGTCAGGGGAGTTGGCAGGCCACTCAAGCACAACTGTTACCATGGTCTCCATAAAATGTAGCAGTAGATGGAAGCCTGAAGTGCTCTAAATTTATTGTTTTTGATGCAGATGCAGTTAAACACACAAAATGCAACATTATCTGTATGGTGGCTCATGAAACACTGGCTGTAGCCACAGTCTACAATTAACACATTTCCCCCAAACTCCTGAATGTGATTTGCTTCACAATCCTCTTTAAGGCTTTAGCTTTCACTGTTGATTGTGCACATTTTTTCTACTTCACTTTTTCCTTTCTCTCAACTTTACAAAATTATGCTTGGAACACAGCGCCATGTAAACAGGTCAGTAATGACCTTTTGTGGCTTACCCTTCTTGTGGGTGCGACAGTGACTGCTAGAAAACTTGGAAGTCATCAATCTGCCATTTGATTGGCCATATCATGGACACAATAAAACAGTTTTTGTGTTAGAAATAATTTTTATGGGTTTTATGTAATATTTAAATTTTCTGGGAGAAATAATTTTTGGTTTTCATTAGCTAAAAGCCATAATCATCACAGCTAACAGAAATAAATAATTGAAATATATCACATAGAGTGTAATGAATTTAGGTGACATGAGTTTCACTTTTGAACTGCATTTCTAAATTTAATATTTTATAGGTGTAGAAGATGTAGAGAGGTGAACAGATCTGCTGTTATTACCTTGAGAAGGTGCAGCTACAGCTTGCTGGATGGCAGTGGTTTCTTTGCTTAGCTTCTTCTTTGCCTCTAGGACTGGGTTCTCAAACTGGGTTCTCTGATTGATGTGGCTGAAACAAAGAGGTTCAGGTTTAAATGACGAGTGTCTTTCAGCCATCTGCATTATTTTCTTATGTAAGGATGCTAAAGCAGCACAAACACATTTTACAAACAGCACACTTATAGTAAAGGCTGGACTGTTATCACATCATTATCTGTGGAATGGCTTTTAGCCACTTAATATTGCAGGAAATCAAGCTCATACTGCAAGAAGCATCTTGTTCCTCTACAACAAGGTAAACAGCTTGTTGCCCTTCTGGCATACAAACCAGGATGACTGTTTCTAAGGGAACTCATTTCAAACTAAACACTGGCAACTACAAGCTCAATCAATATGACATTGACTCTCCATGTCCAAACAGTGCAAGTTTCCCTCTCTTGTCATTTCTACCTTGAAAGTCTTCATCTGCAGCCTGAGCAATAAAACAACACAAGCTTTTCCCACTCCTGTTTCATCGCAGCAGCAAGCTGACTCTTCCTTCAGCACTCATTCTGCTGTCTCAAAGTGTTCTGGTTAAGAATCTCCCCATTATATTTCCCTCCATTGTTGCAGAATTGGCTGTAAACTTAATGGCTATTCCACTCATTTCCTACTGTGACACTCAGTGCAAAGAGATATTGTACACATATAAACAACTTGCAATAATCTACACACAAAGTCTTGTTCCATGCACACAAACTGACTAACACACATCGTAGTGAGAGCCCAATCAATGTTGTTCCTACAGGCAGGTCATAGCACAGAGTTTCACTTTGCCACCTACTGATAAACAACAGGAAAATCCTTATCAAACTCTTTCAGGTAAATGTTTCCTCTCTGCATGTTACATAACTTGTTTTATTTTTAGACAAAACTGCTTCCTGCCAGTCGGCTCTTAATAAACACAAAACAGTAAAATAATCACATGCGTTCTGATCCTTTATGTACATCTGGGTAGAGCGGGGAAATAAAAGCATGTAAGGATGGAAAAATATTTGAATTTCTCTCCACAGCACTGATTGAACTTACTCAACATAGTATGTGCCATATTGTGGGTCATCAATTTCCTCCCAGCCATACGGTAATTCTGGAAAATGAAAACAATGTGTCATTATTTTGTGAGAAATGCCAGCAGTAATCTGGAAAGACAAACTGAATAAACTGAGACAGAATATTTATGACATGTCTGGGAATTGTGACCTGTTCAGCATAATGATCAGTCACAATTATGCACTGTCAGATAAAAAGTTGATTATTTTTATACCCTCTTGTTTTTTGTCTACTGACTAGTCGCACACTATTTGGCATAGCAACACAGTTTAATTATGAAAAAGATTGCCTTGTTTGACTCTTGTCGGAGTTGTGTGCAGTTTTTCCAAATATCCAGAAATTTTCTCCCTAGAAATTAAATGGCATGTTTTAAAGGAGTGGAACCTAATATATATATATATATATATATAGATACTTAACCTGCCACAGTAGAAATGAAGATAAAACCAGATATTTACATGAAATGTATAAAAAGATTTTTTGTCACTCTCCGACATCACATCAGACTAACAATTTGTGTTTTATGTATTTTTGACTTACCAAAATTGTTTTTGACTTGCATCTAATGGTTTGGGAACCCTTCCAAAAGTTCCATATAACAGTTTCCTAGAATTGTTGCCAACTATTTTGTAAAGTGTGCCAATCCATCCTGAAGAGAAACAACCATACAACATGATGTTGCCACTCCAGTATTTTACAGTTGGGGTGGTGTTTCAGCCTTTGGGGTCATTATGGCCAAAAAGTAAAAATTTGGTTTCAACACAAAACTAAATGTTTCTTCAAAAAATCAAGATCTTTGTCCCTGAGTGCACTTAACAGTAATGAGGCTTTTTATGTTTAGAGTAATGGCTTCCTCTCTGAGTGGTGTTTCAGGACTTGTTTCACTGTGATATTGACAGTCCCCTACTAGCTTCAACAGCATCTTCACAATGTCATTTGCTTTGGTTCTGGTTTGAATGCACACATTTTACAATAAAACACATTAATCTCTGGGACACAGAATCTATCTCTTTCCTGAATTATAGCATGACTGGACATTCCCATGCTGTTCATATTTGCATATAATTTTTTGAAAAGATGAACATGGCCCCTTCAGGCATTTGGGAATTCCAGCCAAGGAAAAATTAGACTGAAGGCGGTACACAATTGTCTTTCTAATATCTTGTCAAATGTTTTTGATTTTTTTTAATCACATCTTATGAGGGACGCAGTTTTTAGGTGCTGCCTTCAAATACATCCACAAAACTAACTATAAGCTTATAAAGTCATGACATCATCCTCTGGGCTTTCTAAGACTGTTTGTATAATCTTAATGTATGTAAACATCTGACCTTGAGGAATGTGATAAAAAAAATCTGTATCTCTCATTATTCTGACACTTAGCAAAATAAATAAACTTGGTAATCCCTAATGACCTAAAGCAGGAAAGGTGTATTATTTATTGACAGACAGAAAGAAAAATTGATTGTTTTTTTATTCATTGTGTGCAAATATCTCGTTTCAGCTATTGTTTTAAATACAACTTGCCCCGATTTTACAAGCAGACCTTGATGTTTTACATGAAATGTACGTTTCTAAGTCTCATCAATCATACATAGTGACAGAACTGTCCAAATTGCAGAAAAAAATGTCCACCAACCCAAAAGTGAAGAAAACGTGAGACTTTTTATAGAAAAATAAAACGATTCCATGTTTAACTCGCCTGTATCTTTACACTGATTTACTACAGAAACATAAATGACACATCAGAGTCTACTGGTGGTGCACTGGTGGAAAACTGTCATTAGGAGACAGTTTTTTCTGAAAATAACCTTTAGATAAAATGCTACACTTAACCTCGCCATGGTAACCTGAACCCATAGCAGACGGACAGCTGGTAATCATCAGCATCTCTCATTACTGTTCAGTTTACACAGAATTTAATTGTTTCACATTAAATCTTTTAGCATTAAGCAAGCAACAATGAATGGGCAATTCTTGAATTCCCACTGCATTTTCTCTAGAAATGACGTCATCTGGTCACCACCTTTTTTATTCTAGTTTTAGAAGATTAGCATAAAAAGTTGCAAAAAAATTTTCACAACATGTAGAGAATATTTATGTAGTATTTAGTAAGCAAATAGCCTGGAATGAATAATGTGCATCATTTCCTGATGAAAATATCATGCAGAACGAGAGAAAAACAGCTCTTAATGTAACAGAAAGCTTGGAGTTGCCTTTCAGACAAGCCATGTAGGTTTTTGTTGTAAAAATCCATTAAAAACTTGCTGAAGGGTCCCACTCTTTCAGAAGGGGCATGTCTTCTTTCTGTCTGCACTTAAACCAACATTATCATCCTGGGGATACAAAAGAACCACATGTATGATATTTCTTTAAGGAGATGCCTGGCCTTAGATTTCAGAATATTTGGGTCATGATTCTGAGGGGTCATGACATTTTAAAATCAAGCTGAATACTTAGATATTATTATTCTGGTTAAAATGCTAGTCATGGATTATATAATGCAGTTGAGCAATCAGATAGATCTGGGCCACTGCATTTCCCTGAACGTATGTGTAGTGGTTTAAAGAACTATGATATGCTTGAGTAAACTAGAGAAGCACAGTACGTACCGCCATCCTCACACTTCTCTGGGGGCTTTGCCTTCTTCGCCAAGCGGGGGTCCAACCACGTGGTTGTCTTTGTATTGTGACTGCGGAGCACAAAAGCAGTGGACAGAAAACATCAACGATATGGACTTGTACCAGAAGGGAAATAGGAGCTGAAGGAAAAGGACTGACTGAAAGAAAGCCGGGTTTCCCTGTATAATATGCTCTTCTGGACAAGAGTTACTGGACTTAACACAGACAAGCTCATTGGATTCTGTTCATCCGCCGCTGTGTTTATGTTAACGTGGCCTTTTCTTGGAGAAGAACAGAATCCTCTAAATGTGAAACATGTCTCGTTTATCCTCAAATGGATTGAATATCTGAAGTGTGTAATCAACAGGAATATCACAATAGTCTTCTAATATCTCCAGAGATAAGCGGCTTATAGCAAAATATGAATGAAAGACAAACAGCTTAAAATATCTTCCTAGAAAATCTAATATCTAAAACCTGTGTTGTGTTGAACTGAACAAGAACAGAAAATAAAACTGAAGAGTGGAGGTCTTTTCTTTACATTTGAAAACCTGGAGAAGAATATCTGGCTATTGAGACCAAAGGATAACAAATTTTACCAAAGTAGTTATTTTTTTCTTGCAAACCCATTGATGATCAAAGAAATAGAAGGAAGGACACAAAAAAACATAATTGTACAGCGACACTTCGATCTTATTTATTATTTCATGTCTAGTATCGGTGGTCGGAAACGTTAGTTTGTACTGACAAGTTTGATAAATTGCCTATTGAAGATCAAAATTAACCAAATACCTAATGAGATTAAATACAGAAACTACATTTTACCATCACACTACACAACATACTCCATTGTTGCAGTTTGACAGAAAGTTGATCAGATTTCATCAGATCATCAGGTACACACACTATGGCTGCATGACATTAGGAAAAACATGTGATTGCAACAAGATTGTTGAATATTGCAAAGTCGCCCATGATTAACCCACATTTACCATCATCACAAAGCTTTCTGCACTCCCCATGACCTTTAGCATCTCAGCCACTATCATTTAAATCAAGTGTGTTTGTCAAGTGTGGAGCTTTCATCCAACTGTCTAGATGTATTATTTTCATCCAGATAGTGAAAAACATGCACAGTATTTTGAATATAATAGCCTACTAAATACTGTATCCTATACTGTAACAGTCCTTTAACATTTTGATATTGCATACACTCATAGTGCAATAATAATTGCAGTTTGATATATGGTATCTGGCCACTTTATTAGATGCACACCAGCTTTTTGCCTTAGTTCTTCATGGCATAGACTAAACAAGGTTTTATAAATATTTCACTGAGATTTTAATCCATACAAAATAATATAACACAGTTGATGCAGATTTATCAGCTGCCCGCCCATCATGTGAATATCCCGTCCCATCCCACCTCAGAGGAACACAGTTGGATTTAAATCTGGTGACTGTGGAAGCCATTGGAGTAAACTACCTGTTATGTTTAATCTAGCCAACAGAAGATGGTTAAACTGTAGTCACAAGGAGATGTACGTGGTCAGCAACAATACTCAGGTGGGTTGTGGCATTTAAACGATGATAAATGTGCCAAGATAATATTCCCCACACCATGATCCCATCACCAGCAGCCTTTTATTCCCCATTTGGATACTGAGTTTGACCTTCAGCAAGCTGCTTTCACCATGTCTAGATACCTAAATGCATGGAGTTGCTGCCATGTCATTGGTTGATTCATTGTTTGTGTTAACAGGCACTTCAAGAGTTGTACTTAATAAAGTGGTCAATGAGTGTTTGATCCTACTTGTTGATCTATAACAGAAGTGTCCCAAGTGTAGCCAGGGGGCCATTTCTGTCCCTCTGAATGATTTTGTATGGTACCTGAATGCAATTTAACAATGGTACAAGTTTGACAGACCAGCACAGGCAGTTCGTACATTGCAGCAAGCGTATCTGAAGAAACAGTGTCCAATATCCTGTTCTTGTTGCTATATCAATTGACCCTAAAAATTCCAAAATTATATGCCTTTCTTTTAATGAGCCAGAAGTCTGAGACCCTTTTTATATTTCAGATCTTTGTTTCTTTTATTATAATATTCAATGTTTAGTTTATTGTTGAGCATGTAAAATAATTACATGCTAAATTATCAATCAGTGGGGAACTTCTCAAATCCAGTGCATGAAGTACTTCTCTTCTTTAAACAAAAAGTCCATGGCCAAATTTGAACCCAAAATGTAATTGCTATGAGCCAGCAGTGCTAACCATAACTCCACCATACAGCCCTGAACCAGTGTTAGGACAAATTGTTTATATTAGTTTTTGTCCTGTATCATATGAATTGCTAAATAACATCAATCATGTACATCATGACTGTTTTAACAAATAATAAATTTGCTAAGACATAAATTAAATACTAAGCTGTTTATATTTTTTTACATACATTATTTGTAAAAGCTTTGTATTGACTCAACAGTGTGGTAGATGACACAATTTTCTCATCAGGCAATGGTCACACCGGCCCTGTCTCACTTACTCTATAAAGTAGACCATGCCAGTCTCGGTGTAAGCCATTTCCCAGTTGTATGGCAGGGGCTCCAGGCTGTCATCGCGGGGAAGAGAGCTCCATGTACGGAAGTCCATGGTGCTGCTAGACTGAGTGTAGCTGGGCACCGTTTTCCTCCAGTCTTTGTTCTCTAGAGAGAGTGGATGGACATGTTAAAAAAAGGGATAAAAATAGAAAAAGACAGTTGGAGGTTAGACCGCAGAAACACAGAGGCCATCTACTTTATATTACTTGCTGCAGGGGAGTAAAGGGAGAAGATATTCGGCTCATAGGATTTGCATTGAAGTGATGATGTGTGTGCATGTGTGGGTCTGCCAAAGGGTTGTTTTGCATTTCCCACAGCATGCTGTTAGTCTTTTTGCCTATGTATATATGTATATTCCCCACAGTTTTCAGTGATAGAGGTGAGAACTCCCTTGGACAGAGCCATTTGAACCCAGAAGCCATCTCTATTTTATAATTCTTCATCGCTCTTTCTATTATACCATACTTATTTTTGTAGAAACTTCATTTTAATGAGAAACTACACTATAATGAACACGAAACATGCAACAAAGGCTCAGCTAATTCACTTAGCACTCAACGCTTTTTCTCAGAAGATGATTATAAAAGATGAAAGACAAGAGCTTTTCATCCTTTCCTTTTTATGTAGAGCCAACCTCCCAACAATAGAAAATAACGTCAAAAGATGTAATGTGCAGCACACACACCTAAAGCATTTCAAAGATTGTTTGCAAAATAAATTATTCTATATGAATCCTAAAAATGATTTGTTAAAATCTGAACGCACTGTTTTTCATCGACATTTTGGACAAATTCTGCTTCTTGAACGGTCTTCTTTTGCCTTCATGATCAAAAACACACTGTTGTGCATAATCTTTACTGAGACAAAATGGGCATGGCATGCTTGAAGATGTGAGCTTGTCATGTGGACACTTTGAGAAACAGCCAGAGGGAACAGCCCCAAGGAAAGAAGAGTTCATCAGCAAGGTTCAAAGAAGGGTGAAGGTCCACTCGACAGTAGGACGGTAGTTAATAACGACAGTCAGAGCTCTGATGAAACATGGAGCTTACATTTTCCATTAACCTCTATTTTTCATTCCACCGTGCTCGTTCTTTCCATCTATGGCTGGTCTGAGATCGCTTTGCAGTAGTACTTCAACAGAGCAGTCATCTGAAACCAGTCTCCTACCATAAAAAGAACTCCTGGATCATTTAGTGTTTGACTTCAATATGACAGAGCCGTTGGGTAAACAGACATTGGATCTCTGTGAATCCTTTGTGCAGCTGAGCAAGCAACGTTTGAGCAGTTTCTGTCAAAACAATGTTTCGTTCTGGAGAAATTATTTTCAGCTTGGACTTGCTTCACTGTTAACCCCAATATTCTTTCGAAAAAAAGGCCAGGTATGTTGCAAAGCATGTAACCTACTTCTGTCACAGGAGTTTACTCCTTGAAAGCTTTAAGGGGAGATTTAGTCCTTAGAGAGACAAGGAGCTGAGCTGATTGAACTCTGAAAGGTGACCTGTGATAAAGTGAACTGGTTGGACACAGTAGGAGTTTTGTTAGGTTTAGATGTACCGATAGTTTTCCTGGCCAATACTCATTTCTGGTTCACTTTGATATCTGAGTTGCCGATTCAAAATTTATATTTTTTTCTTAAATTATTAATGCATAAAGGAGGAAAAAATTGCCAGAGGTTCTGTGATAGGTAATAATTTTGATTCAAATAGAGGTTCAACCAGTTTATATAATCTGTTTTTTTTTTTTCATTTTAGTCAATCTAAACTGGTCCTGATGGCAAAACAAGTATGGAAAACAGCCCTGTTGTGCTTTCACCACTAGAATATATGTTTTGTAAATATCAAACTGTGGTTTAAAGAATCTGTAGACATATTCAGTTCAGTCTAAATCTTTCAGATTTTAAACCAGAGAAGTGTTAGTTGTTGTCTGTCTGTCATGATTTGCCTGTGTTAGGTGTGAGTTTTTACTTTCCTTCTTGTCTGTTTCTCTCCACTTCCCTGTTTATGTTCATTAGTAGTTGTTATTTTAGTTTAACTCATTCTTTACTTATTTATTGTATTCCTGTACATTTAGAGTTCTGTTAGATTCCTTTCAGTGTTTCTGTGTTCCTGCTCATCTGTGTTCATTAGACTCCCTCATTCAGTTGCTCTGCATACTCCCTGACACCAGCTGCTCCACATTTAATCTGGTTAGATCTTCTTGTTCACTGGTTATTTCTCCACCCTGCTTCTGTACATGGTTGAGGTTCCTTCCATTGTTACTGTTTTACTAGACAAGTCAGGTTCACTCCAGCTGGAAAACTCTTGCAAGAGAGCTTTTAACTTTATGGCTACTGTCACATTTTGATATTGGGAGGTCTTGTGACAGGCCTTTGACCACTTTCAACATTAGTTATTACAACAAAGTGACAGAGAGAAGCAGTTTTGACAAATTAACCTAAAAACTAAATTAATTTTGCAAGAGGTTTTTCTTTTCTCAGGGATCTATTTTAATTTTGTCCATGTCCACAAAACATATATATTTTGACAAACACATGAAGCTAAAGGGGATTCCTGTCCAGCAAGCTTTTTAAAATGACTATGACTAAAGAGGATTCACTCAAATACACAGGCCTTTAAAAAATGTGCACAAACAGCAAACACATGAAACTATTTAAATTGCAAGAAAAATAGTTGCATGGACCTCTCTGAAGAGACTTCCACAACAAGCAGACAATCGCAGAAAGACTGCTGTTTAATATAACTGTGTTTTAAAATAAACTGACCAGGCAATCCATTGACCAGCGGGGGCCTCTCATCATCATCCTCCTCCTCGGGTACGGTGCTATCCTTCCTATCCATCTTACTGACTGAGGTGGTGCGCTTCCTGGGGACATCGCCGCTGAAGTCCTCATCAAACAGCACCTGATCCACCAGGTCAGGCTGCACCAGGTTGGGCTCGGCTGGAGGCTTCGGGGTCCCATAGTAGTTACCTTGAGAAAGAAAGAAAGAAAGAAAGAAAGAAAGAAAGAAAGAAAGAAAGAAAGAGAAGAAGATGAAAAAAATATGGATGTTGCAACCAGAAATATAGAAGCTGGGGTTCAAATCAACAAGCAAACGGGAAAAAAAATATGTGTGATATATATTTACTGTCTGTTTATCATAGGTGTGTTATCAACCAATATATCTAACATTATTGAAGTAAAGTTATTATATTCTCAAAATGTCACACAGCAGCACTTCGGGCTTCCAAGTTCCATGTTTCTGAGAGTCCCTCCTTCGCATGATTTGCTCGTAACCTTCTGCTTTGTTTTCCCTCAATAACTGCACCACAGGGCTTCCATGACTCATGCAACATTAAAATCCTTTCACTTGAAATTTGCTAGAAACTAATTACACTGATCATTGAATACAGCAATTATCTATCGCTCACTTTGTGTTTTTTCCTTGATGAAGAAAGACCCTGTGTATGTTGACTATAAATATTCAAAGAGATCACAGCACCCTGAAACAGAGGGGATGGAGTGCAAAACTTTGTAAAATTATTTTCTCATTTAACTCATGGGTGAATCCATATATCTATGGGCTGGTGAATAGTATGTGGAATGCAATTTGCGCACAGAATACGTAATTATTCCACCTCCATTAGGATTATAAATAATGTGCCCACTAATTTTTATCTCCACCAATTATTATGAGTATTTGTTTTCTAAATGTTGCACTGTCAGATGTGTTTACACTAAAACCACCAAATTATTTTCTATCAATCCATTTGCAAGATAAAATATTTACATTTATATTTGTTCAATAAGCGATCTCGGCTAAAACAAGACATATAATTGGATTAATTAAAGTATCTAGAGAAATACCACAGGGAAATGGGAATATCTTTCAATTTTAATTAGCTGCCATCAATTTGATCATACTTCAATTTAGTCCCAGTTGTGAATGAAACTATGATATTATGTTCTTTTGATGTACTTAAGCTTGAACATACCAACCTAACAAATACTGTTTTTGCAGAAGCAGCATTTATCAACTTTAGATATTTCTATAGCATGGGGGGGAAAAAAGCTGACATCAGCGTAATGTGTGAAGAACAGAGGGTTTTTAGGACATCACAGACATTCCAACAGCTTTACAGCACTAACTCTCACACCACAACCACTTTTCTGATAAGTGAGCTCATCTTGAGCCCATCCTCATCTCTGTATGCATGCTAACGACAATACAAAGTGAACTAGGGTAATGCAGCGATAGCAGATCTCCCATAAAGCAGCAAGAAGATTGAGGAGGAGAGAAAGGCTGGATGAAAGCTTGCCCCTCTCTTGTTGACATGCAACTCTGTGTTTACTAAATGACACTCATCCGCATTTGTCAAAGATGGCTTCATTAACAGGAGTTGCATAACGATAGCAGGGAGAGATTGGGTGTGCTGCCTAATCCCTGCCTGTCTCCTGCTGCACGCTGACATTCATCAGCCTGACGCTACCTCTGTGATTAACTACTTACAAACATGTGTCTTGGCCCCTGATAAATGTGTGCTGCATATATAGAAGCGTGTGAAAGCAGTGTGTCAGTGAAGATTTGTGGCACCATTTGCCATTACAAATGGTGGGAAGCCTCATAAGCAGATGAGCCTGAGAAGCTTGTCCGGCGGCACTTGTGAACCTCATGTCACAGGGTTGATGAGCCAGGAAAGAGTGAGCCGACTCCTTCAAAAAGTGTGCGAGCCATTTTACGGTAGTGGGCTCAGCTACTGGAAATGAAAAGATTTATTTTGTCAATGACATTCTGTAGAGGCTCCACAAGGTCATTAGCCTCTTCATCTTGCCACAATCAGACTGAGCAGATAGATGCACAGTCAAATGACCATTCACCTATGACCTAAAGGCTCCATTCACATTCAAATCCAATTTAATCTTCTTTTCCTTTTTTCTGTCTTGAAAATGTGCGACTCATGTTGGGGTCATCCATTTTGGTTGGACAGACTAACTAGGCTGCGCAGCTCAACAGACGTCGCAGTTCTGACGTCACCCGGGATTATAAAACCCGCAGAAAATAAACTTTTGCCACCATTTCCAGCGTGTCTCACAGGACGACGCAACGGAGGCGCATATCTGGAGCGACAGAAACTCACAGGCGAGTTACTTTTTTCCTCCACACGGCCATTCTCGGAAGAGCTTGAAAGCTGGAATTCAGTCTGATACAAGAAGGTCAGAAGATTTATATACTGATCGAAGACTCCCCTGACACTCCGGCGCAGGTGAAAACCCAAAGAGGTTTGGTTCCAAGGAGATGAGTTTTTCTCCTTGTTGATTCAGTCGACTGCAATGGTTCCTCATATTTTTCCCGTTTTGGACGGATGAGAAGTTTACCGTTTTTGTGTTGATCACGGACGCATGTCACTCTGGTCCCCCCCTCATTTCCTTCAGACCTACGATTCATCCTCAAACGGTGGAGAGAAGAAGTCAAAGTCAAAGTAATTTTGTTCTTTTTCTATTTTAAATTGGTGCATTTAGAGGTCTGGGCAGGGTGACGCATAGTTAAGGTGATTAATAATCACTAGTAGTTAATCCAAGGTCTCAACTTGTTGCATGCAATACTGATTGAATTGTTTTTTGCTGAACTGTGTTTAATTTGCTGTGTAGCTGAATCGTGGAGCATGGATGCGATTAGCAAGGTTCATGTTTATGTCTGGCTGATCCAAAATCAGCCAGGAGTTAGAAGTTGGACTTTTAAAAGTTTTCCATTCAAAGCAACTGCGGTCTGGCCTCATGGTCTGCCCACTCCTTTGTCCCAGTTTTATTACTGGAGTTTTTCCACCGAGTTCCCGTCTCAGAGCTTTATGACACTTTGTTTGAGATTTAGGGCAATCAGCTGTTAGTGGCTAAAGGGGCGTGGCCCCCCCGTTCTACCAGCTGATAGCTGCCATCGTGACACATCAGCGCACCAAGAAGGCTGCCCTGGAAGTGGTTCTGCTTCACTTTCCGAGTTAACCAAAATTGCACATTTTGTCCATAAAACTGCTGGTTTTATCTTCATAGACCCTCCCTGCGCAAATATGATCTTTTATTATTACTGTTAGGTAGTCAATTTATCCTCCTTGTGTAGAATTGTGCTTTGAGTTACTTAAGTGAAGGTTTTTGGACCAGAGTAGTAACTATATCAGGGCTATATAGTTTCAATACATTTTTACATATATATATATATATATATATATATATATATATAAGAGAAGCATTAGTGTTGATTTTGTGCAAGAGTGATTTATCTGTCAAAATAAGGTCAAAGTTCGCCTACTGTTCGGTGAAGCGGTTGATTAAACAGTGAAAATTAGCGTGGTTTGATTAATAATGATCAATTATTAATGATAATTAACGAATTGCAATTGTTAAGTGCTTTGAGCCCATAATCACAACACCGGAGGACATCTCAGACTTCTATTCATAAGTTATGATTTTTGGTTAAGAAAAGAATTTTTCTGAATTATGATTTTTAATTAAAACATTTTATATATATTCATTAATTAATAATTATAATCCTTACACTCATTAACACCACAGGGTCTCCAAAACAACTGGATTGCAGTAGATGTCCACTTGGCAGAATGTTTGTATTAGTTGGGAATTATAACAAATTATATATTAGCAGAAAAACTCCCTTTGTTCTATCTGTAGTATTATTATTGGCTGTATGACATCACAAGACTTTACCTGAAAAGCCAGCTCTGATTGGCTGACCCATGTGAGGGTCCTAAGTAGGAAAACAAATCTCAGAAGAACAAATGAACTAAGCCAGTAACAACATCTAACCAAAGTCACCAGGATCTGGCCATTCGTTGGAACTGTGGATGTGATAAATGTTTACTTTGCATAGTCTGCCTTTTTTCTTTCTGAGTAAAGCTCTGAAAAAACAAATTTTTGTATATTTCACTTATCTTTCATGTGTGCTTTGCATCATTCAGTAACCTTTTTGAACACAACCTCTTTGCATTAACACCCTGATTTCAAGCCAAGAGTGAAAAACCTTCTGACATTCAGTGATCATTTGAAACCAAGATGGGGCCTGCTATTTGTTTCGCCACTATTTGACATTTTTAATCAGCTGACATGATGCATCTGCTCTAATGACTTATAACTGACAGGACCTTTTAGATATTGTACGCCATCATGAGTTTGTTTTGAGGAGGAAATTCAAGGTCAATGCCTCCAACTCACCACCTTTCCTTACTGATATACAGGTCCTTCTCAAAATATTAGCATATTGTGATGAAGTTCATTATTTTCCATAATGTAATGATGAAAATTTAACATTCATATATTTTAGATTCATTGCACACTAACTGAAATATTTCAGGTCTTTTATTGTCTTAATACGGATGATTGTGGCATACAGCTCATGAAAACCCAAAATTCCTATCTCACAAAATTAGCATATTTCATCCGACCAATAAAAGAAAAGTGTTTTTAATACAAAAAACGTCAACCTTCAAATAATCATGTACAGTTATGCACTCAATACTTGGTCGGGAATCCTTTTGCAGAAATGACTGCTTCAATGCGGCGTGGCATGGAGGCAATCAGCCTGTGGCACTGCTGAGGTCTTATGGAGGCCCAGGATGCTTCGATAGCGGCCTTTAGCTCATCCAGAGTGTTGGGTCTTGAGTCTCTCAACGTTCTCTTCACAATATCCCACAGATTCTCTATGGGGTTCAGGTCAGGAGAGTTGGCAGGCCAATTGAGCACAGTGATACCATGGTCAGTAAACCATTTACCAGTGGTTTTGGCACTGTGAGCAGGTGCCAGGTCGTGCTGAAAAAAGAAATCTTCATCTCCATAAAGCTTTTCAGCAGATGGAAGCATGAAGTGCTCCAAAATCTCCTGATAGCTAGCTGCATTGACCCTGCCCTTGATAAAACACAGTGGACCAACACCAACAGCTGACACGGCACCCCAGACCATCACTGACTGTGGGTACTTGACACTGGACTTCTGGCATTTTGGCATTTCCTTCTCCCCAGTCTTCCTCCAGACTCTGGCACCTTGATTTCTGAATGACATGCAGAATTTGCTTTCATCCGAAAAAAGTACTTTGGACCACTGAGCAACAGTCCAGTGCTGCTTCTCTGTAGCCCAGGTCAGGCGCTTCTGCCGCTGTTTCTGGTTCAAAAGTGGCTTGACCTGGGGAATGCGGCACCTGTAGCCCATTTCCTGCACACTCCTGTGCACGGTGGCTCTGGATGTTTCTACTCCAGACTCAGTCCACTGCTTCCGCAGGTCCCCCAAGGTCTGGAATCGGCCCTTCTCCACAATCTTCCTCAGGGTCCGGTCACCTCTTCTCGTTGTGCAGCGTTTTCTGCCACACTTTTTCCTTCCCACAGATTTCCCACTGAGGTGCCTTGATACAGCACTCTGGGAACAGCCTATTCATTCAGAAATTTCTTTCTGTGTCTTACCCTCTTGCTTGAGGGTGTCAATAGTGGCCTTCTGGACAGCGGTCAGGTCGGCAGTCTTACCCATGATTGGGGTTTTGAGTGATGAACCAGGCTGGGAGTTTTAAAGGCCTCAGGAATCTTTTGCAGGTGTTTAGAGTTAACTCGTTGATTCAGATGATTAGGTTCATAGCTCGTTTAGAGACCCTTTTAATGATATGCTAATTTTGTGAGATAGGAATTTTGGGTTTTCATGAGCTGTATGCCAAAATCATCCGTATTAAGACAATAAAAGACCTGAAATATTTCAGTTAGTGTGCAATGAATCTAAAATATATGAATGTTAAATTTTCATCATTACATTATGGAAAATAATGAACTTTATCACAATATGCTAATATTTTGAGAAGGACCTGTACCTGCTTACCTCCATCACACACCTTTCTGCATTCTGCGGAGAAAGCATCCATGGAGACAGGGAAGGCGAGGTGGTGTCCATATTAAAGCTCTCCAGAGATCGTCTTGAGGGGATCCATGACCTTTTGGGAGTTGTTTTTCAACCATACGCAGGATTGTGCCTGTGGTTCCTGGAGCAGCAGTGGACCAGGAGCACCTGCTGGAGGCAGGGCTCACCCGCCGCCGACCACTGAGTTGGACCCCATCCACGGAAAAGGAGGAGGTGATCATTAACTTGGTTCTTGCTATTGCTAGACTTAAGCTAACAAGACATTTGTTCTAAATTACGTTTTACTTCAAGAGAGTTGGATTTTATGTTCCTGACCGAGACGTGGCTTTGAGCTGGTGACTCCATTTTCGGAACTTCTCCCTCCAGACTGTGGCTTCTTCAGAACCCCTCGGACTTCAGGTGAAGGTGGAGGAGTCGCTGTAGTGTTCAAACTGCGTTTTTCTTGTTGGCAGCTTCCAATGAACAACTTTTCCAACTTCAAAGTCCAACTGATAGAAATAAAATGTGACTCTCCAGTGTTGTTTGCAGTGATCTGCTGTCCACCACATAGACAGCGTCGTAGTCTCAGCTGCGTTTACAGACACTGAGCTTCCATCCCTGAAGTATCACATAGATGGAGATGTCGATCAGCTCCTGGATGATTTGAATGCTGTCTGTTTGGATGTTAATGCTCCTTTAAAGACTAAATGCTGCAAAGCATCCATGGAGCCATGGCTCAATAAACACTACTGTGCCCCAGCCATGGGACACAAACAGAGAGACTGGTAAAAAGTTGGAATCCTTAAATGCACCACATTAACCTACCCTTAGTACAGCCAAGGACGCAGGAGTCACAGCTGGAATCCCTGTGATGTCATGGACTTGTCACAAACAAAACACTTTTCCCAACCACGCCTTTTTCGCTTTTTCCTGCCGCATCAGAGAGGGAGCACGCAACCATCTGAATACCTTTGAAACTTGCTGGCAAGTGAAACTCTACCTCAAAGAATCTTTGGATCCAAAGTTGACTACGATCTGGTTTTAATGTATCAATTGGGCAAAGAGCAATCAAAAGTTAAGTTATGATCTGCTGTATGTGCATCCAGCAAATCACAAAGGTAATTAAAACAAGCTGCCTTAAACCTTTCTTTTTGAGCTTCTGCAGAAAAGGAGTTTGAGCAGATGTTCCCCCAGAAGAGACAGCGTCTCCAATAACGTCGAGTTAACCGATTTTCCCTTCCCTGCTTGAGAGGAATATATGTATAGGAACTCTACAGCCTTCCTGTGTGCCAGTCCGAGCTACTGAGAGCAGCTTTGTGAGAGTAGTTTTATTGCAAGACATCCTGGCACTAGAGGGACCCCCTCTGTTGGACAGAGTGCACTGGTCCCTGCAAATGAAACCGATGCCTGAGAGCCTCCTGTGTGTTCATTATGCACGTCCACTACTCTAATGTGAGAGATACGATCCTGCACAAATCGACTTTAAAGCCTCTGATGTTCAATAGAAAAAAAAGTACATTCTACACCTCAGCAGTGACAAAGAAGACATCTGCCTTTGGAGACGTGAAAAAGCATCTGAGATTAATTGCAGGGGTTAAATTTGCTCTGCATTTCCCTGCCACTCTGTGCATCACCCTCCCTGGGAAAATGAACAATGTTTAGAGGATTCATTGCTGACCATGGACTTTGTTAACCATCATTAGGGAATGCTGGAGCTGGCGACAACTAATGGGATCTCGTCTCTAAGAAAACTTTGAACATTTACAGTACAGACCAAAGGTTTGGACACACCTTCTCATTCAAAGAGTTTTCTTTATTTTCATGACTATGAATATTGTAGCTTCACACTGAAGGCATCAAAACTATGAATTAACACATGTGGTTCTTCAAAGTAGCCACCGTTTGCTTTGATTACTGCTCCACACACTCTTGGCATTCTGTTGATGAGCTTCAAGAGGTAGACACCTGAAATGGTTTTCCAACAGTCTTGAAGGAGTTCCCAGAGATGTTTAGCACTTGTTGGCCCTTTTGCCTTCACTCTGTGGTCCAGCTCACCCCAAACCATCTCGATTGGGTTCAGGTCCGGTGACTGTGGAGGCCAGGTCATCTGGTGCAGCACCCCATCACTCTCCTTCTTGGTCAAATAGCCCTTACACAGCCTGGAGGTGTGTTTGGGGTCATTGTCCTGTCAAAAAATAAATGATGGTCCAACTAAACACAAACCGGATGGGATTGCATGCCGCTGCAAGATGCTGTGGTAGCCATGCTGGTTCAGTATGCCTTCAAATTTGAATAAATCCCCAACAGTGTCACCAGCAAAGCACCCCCACACCATCACACCTACTCCTCCATGCTTCACGGTGGGAACCAGGCATGTAGAGTCCATCTGTTCACCTCTTCTGTGCCCCACAAAGACACGGTGGTTGGAACCAAAGATCTCAAACTTGGACTCATCAGACCAAAGCACAGATTTCCACTGGTCTAATGTCCATTCCTTGTGTTCTTTAGCCCAAACAAGTCTCTTCTGCTTGTTGCCTGTCCTCAGCAGTGGTTTCCTAGCAGCTATTTTACCATGAAGGCCTGATTCACACAGTCTCCTCTTAACAGTTGTTCTAGAGATGTGTCTGCTGCTAGAACTCTGTGTGGCATTGACCTGTTTTCTAATCTGAGCTGCTGTTAATCTGTGATTTCTGAGGCTGGTGACTCGGATGAACTTAACGCCCGCAGCAGAAGTGACTCTTGGTCTTCCTTTTCTTGCCATAATACAAATTCTAACAGTCTATTCAGTAGGACTATCAGCTATATACTGTATCCACCTCCTGCACAACACAACTGATGGTCCCAACCCTATTTATAAGGCTTGAAATCCCACTGGGCACACCTGTGAAGTGAAAACCATTTCAGGTGACTACCTCTTGAAGCTCATCAACAGAATGCCAAGAGCAGTAATCAAAGCAAAAGGTGGCTACTTTGAAGAACCTAGAATATAAGACATATTTTCAGTTGTTTCGCACTTTTTTGTTCACTATATAATTCCACATGTGTTAATTCATAGTTTTGATGCCTTCATTGTAAAGCTACAATATTCATAGTCATGAAAATAAAGACAACTCTTTGAATGAGAAGGTGTGTCCAACCCTTTGGTCTGTACTGTATCTTGGAGGCCTACACTCTATGTGGTCAACATGAGATCTTTTGGTTGGATAAGGATATCATCTTAACTGGGCACTATTTTGATGGACAGGTTTAAAAATGGCAGACTAGCTTACAATCACATTTTTATGATTGTCCCAAGCTTGCACAGTGTTTTGACAGTAACAGGTTCAGTGTGAATAAATGTGACATTTGAAAAATTTTTTATCTGCATCTGTATTGGGGAGGCATAGCGGAAGGTGTTTCTTTTGTTTTACTTTATTTTATTATTTGTTTTACTTTATTTTATTATTTTCAGTCACTGGTATGTCCTGTTATATTACACATCACTTATCTTTGGATGCTAATTCAATTAGATGGAGGTTGATCCTGACACATAAATTGTATCATTGCAGTAATGACTGTCAGGTAAAATCTCTATTTGCCATATGTAATGTCAGCTACCATAGAATCTAGCAGACATTTACGATTTGGAATGGCATGGGGCCAGGGAAACCCACAAAGATAAATAAGGTTCTTTCTGACCTTGATAACCAAGGGCTTAAGATTGCATATTTGCAAGAAACACATCTTAAAACATCTGACCATATGAAAATACACAGAAGTCCTATTGCTCTATCTAATGGTAAAGCTAGAGAGATGGCTTTTTTAATACATAAATCTTTACAATTCACACAAATGTCATTGCAGATTCTGTAGGCCATTTCCTGGACTGATTATTTTTTCGTTGACTGTAGGTTGCTTCAATGTTTGGAAGCCTGTACATATAATGCCATCGTCATATCAGATCACTCACCTCTTACGCCAACTTTCAGGTTAGACTTTCATACTCCGAGACCCCACTGCATGCTCAGTACTGCTTCTTTGTCACAGGATGATGTAACTCAGTCTATAGCTCATCAGATAGTCTTTTTTATTGAAACAAATACCACTCCTGATGTGTTCTGTGGTACTTTATGGGAAGCTCTTAAAGCCCTCATAGGAGGTCAAATTTTTTCACACTTGGCCCACAAGAAAAGACAGACTGACCAACCAAAATCAGATATGTCAAATCATATTTCTCAACTACAGGCAACTTATGGTACAACACCTTCATCTAACCTGCTCAAAGAACTTTCACTTGAAAAAAGTAAACTTGATATTTTCTTGCTCCCTGAGGCAAAAACAATCTTCTGAGGCTGTGCCATCTATATTACAAATATGGAAAAAAACGAGTAAGATACTTCCCCATCAACTATGTGAGACTGCAGCATCTAGGCATATCACAAAAATTTAAGAAACCTCAGCGACACACGCATGATGGCAAAATAATTAACAATATTTCAAAGACTTCCATAAAGCTCTCTATACCTTGAAGCATGTAGTGCAACCTAATTTTGATGTTTTTTTCTGCACTTTGAGGATGCTCTTTGTAAACGAAGAATCACGAAATAGGTTAGGGGCTCCGATTACAGCAGAGTTGGGTATTGGTATTAAGAACTCACAAGCTGGAAAGAGCCCAGGGCTAGATGGCTTTCCACCTGAGTTTTTAAAAAAAATTCTCCCCCCACTTAATTCCACACCTATTGAATATATACAATGAATCTTTCATAATGGTTTCCTGCCCCAGACCTTAAGAAAAGCATCTATAGCTTTCATTACAAAAAAAACAAACAAACAAGGATCCGACATATTCTGCATCCTACAGTCCTAAATCTTTACTGAATATGAACTTTAATATACTGGCGAAGGTCTTAGCCTTGAGATTAGAATGAGTTTTTCTCCAAATAATTTTTGTTCACCAAACAGGTTTTATCGAGATTATTCAATATAATTTAAAGTAAATCAAAATCTTCCACTCCTGAAATAATAATGTTGATACATGCTAAAAAGGCATTGCACAGGCTGGAGTGGGAATGCCTGTTTTATGTGATGAAGAAATTACATTTTTGTGGGAAATTCATATTAAGACTACATTTCAATGGCACAAATTGGTTTTATTCCAAAATATATACAGTACTGTGCAAAAGTTTTAGGCAGGTGTGAAAAAATGCTGTAAAAAAGAATGCTTTCAAAAATGGAAGTGGTAATCATTTATTTTCATCAATTAACAAAACGCAGTAAATGAACAAAAGAGAAATCTATATCAAATCAATATTTGGTGTGACCACCCTTTGCCTATAAAACAGCATCAATTCTTCTAGGTACAGTTACACACAGTTTTTGAATGAACTCGGCTGGCAAGATGTTTCAAAAATCTTGTAGAACTAACCACAGATCTTCTGAGGATGTAGGCTTTCTCACGTCCTTCTGTCTCTTCATGTAATCCAAGACACACTCGATGATGTTGAGATCAGGGCTCTGTGTGGGGCCATACCATCACTTCCAGTAAGTCTTGTTCTTCTTTACGCTGAAGATAGTTCTTAATGACTTTGGCTGTATGTTTGGGTTCGCTCACTTAGCATTTTGTAAATTGATCAAAATAAACAATCATCATTTATATTTCTGAAAGCATTCTTTGTTCACAGCATTTTTTCACACGTGCCTAAAGCTTTTGCACAGTACTGTATATTCAAAATATACTGTATATATTCTTCTCGGTCAGTGCAACAGTCACTAAAACAATCTGCTGCAACTTTAGGCCGGTCTAAAATATATCTGTGTGAAATTAAATCACACCAAATGAAGATGTGAATTTTCTCACTTTTACCAACCCCTGGAACAATCCCTGGGCTGGACCAGCAGTATGAATGTGCCCTAAATGTCTTTTAAAAACACATCTTTTTACACTGGCTTGTAATTCTAGAGTATGACCATTAGGGCCAGTTTTTGTTTCTTCTAAGCCTTTTATTGCTGACTGCATTACTTATATTGTCACCCTTGTATATTATTGCTTATTGCTTTTAATATCTTATTTTTATCTTCTATTTCTTTTAAAAAGGACCCCTGCTGCTGTCCTATGTAAAAGTGACCCCTGTAGGTCCCCAGAAGCAGCACTGTCCTTTGTGGCCAGATGTGTCTCTAAGTCGAAAAGGAAGCTGCCTTTTTGTTTGGACCGATGTGTCGGACACAAGAGGCACTTTTACCTTTGTCTTAACCAGATACTGATGTGATTTTGGGTTGATTCTGAGGGTTTTTCGCGTTAAAAACCTTTTTCTCTCCTCCATGTTCTCTTTTCACTTATTAGAACAAGGTCATACATTTCTGAATCAGCCCCTAGAAAGAGCCTTGCTCTTGACATCTGCAAATTAGTCAACATAAGCCGTTACACTGAAAAAGAGCTTCAGTTGCATTCTGACTCTCAGTAAACAAATAGTGTGTAGCTACAATTAGTTGTAGACCGATGCATTATACTTAGTTGGGATATTTTTTGTATCATTTTAAGTAGGCTGTTAGATTTTCAGTGTCTGTTATTTAATAACTGATACGAAAATGATTCTTCTTCTTTTACTGTGCAGCAGTTAAGAACTCAATAGGATGATCAAGAATCCATCTCCAGCTGAAATTAATTTTATAGAAAATTTTGAGATTCATCTGTTGTTTGATCACCAGTAATTACATTAAAATGATTTAAAGTAGCAGACATGGAACTTAACAGCCTTATCAAACATTGCGTCCAAGCAGTCCTTTGTGGTTGCCGTATCACACACATTGATTTTGCGACGAGTTTTGCGATTCAATAAATTTTGCAGCTCAACTTGTGTGTCTGATCAATGTTATTTCTCAGAAAACATAGAATTAAAGACCATTTAAGACAGGTTCAGTGATAAAGGAGGGTAAAAAAACCCATGAAATGACTTCAATAAAATATTTTAAAGTGGACAAAAAACACTATGCAGGACCTATTAACATAATAAGCATTCAGGCAAATCATTTGGGACTATTAGTGAAAGCATTATGATTAGCTAAGAATCCCATTAGCTCACTACCTTGAGCACAGCTCAATTACTGTACACTAATAAACTGAAGGTAATTTATGAGCTTTAATAGAGCACTGTGAGCCATAAAAGGGGACAAATGACCTTGTTTATTCTTCCCTTTTCACAGAGAAATGGGCCGCACCTCAAGCACTACTAAATGGAATAAATCCGATTCCCCGGTCAGAGACTGTACTTCCTGAGGTAACTCAAGAAGTTCAACCTTCCACAGGAGCTGTTGGTCATCTTCTACACTGCCATCATTCAGTCTGTCCTGTCTTCATCCATCTCAGTGTGGTTTGGCTCATCCACAAAACAGGACAGGTCCAGACTGCAACAAATAATCAGGACTGCAGAGAGAATAATCAGGCCTGACCTTCCCTCCATCCAGGACTTATACAGGTCTAGGGTCAAGAAAAGAGCTGCTAAAATCTCTGCAGACCCCACACACCCTGCACATAAACTGTTCAGAGCTTTACCTTCAGGCCGCCGCTACAGAGCACTGTTTACTAAAACCAGCCGCCACAGAGACAGTTTCTTCCCCCAGGCTGTTTCTCTGATGAACATTCAATAGAGTACAAAACAACAGCATACAGATGTTGCAAATGCACCTTTTTTATTAGATATGTGTATATTGTAAATTGTAAATTTGTATATTCTGTAATGCAGAATATTGCATTGTACATTGTATATTGTACATTGTAAATTTTTAATTGTAAATTTGTATATTCTGTAATGCAAAAACAGAACAAAAGAGCAAAGTGTACCGGAGGCAAATTCCTTGTTTGTATGTACGAACTTGGCAATAAAGCTGATTCTGATTCTGATTACTTCCATCTCCTCTTTAAGTTCCCTGTGCAGCTGGGAGATCAACACAGCCTTCCAAAGAAGCCATGCAGTGCCTTCTGCTGACTAGGCTTAAGAGGAAGGAGCAACTGCTATCACAATACTCTCTCACAGGGATAGTGTACCAAAACCTCCCAACTTTTAAGGGCTAATCCACATGTCTGTTCACAGCTAGCCAGTCCTGCTTACACTGCAACAAGAGTGTTCAATAGGAGCTAAGAAACTCAGCATGCTTTCATATCAACCACTGTATGCTCATGCTCTGTTTGCTCTCGACTTTTCTCCCTCTGCCAAAGGTCAACATTTTATGAAGGTGGAAAACCTACCTCGCTCCAGTTAAAGAGGAATTACATCCTTTTGGTGGGGTTTCAGCTCCTGATATTGTAATTCTAAGATAATTTTTTTTAAACAGAAACAGAGATTTTGATTATGTGGACTCTTATAAATTACCTGTCTACACCACGAGGAAAAAAGTTTTGAATTGGCAATAGCATTTTATCATATACTGTCGGAGAATTTCACTTCAGCATCCCCGGATTGCACCTCAGGTCTTTATCCATATAGATAAACTGACAGAGCTGTACAAATACAAAGAAATGCACCTGTGCACATCAAGCAGAAAGCTGATCTCACCTTTGAGGCTCTTTCACTTTGGAAAAGGATTAGACTTTATCTTTTAATTCCATAACTCATAAGCAGCAAAAGATGCAGAAGAAAGGGAGTGACAGAATGGTGTAGTGATGGTACATTTTTATGCAACCAGAGGTTTCCCCCTCAGACTTAGAAAAATCCTTTTCCATTTCATAGCAGCTTGGATTTGCCGCCAAGAAGAATGAGTTTAAAGAGAATGGAGAGATTATCATTGGCATAATCGTTGTGCAATGAGATAAATCCTCTTTTCCAATTTCTCTTTGACACAAATACTGTGAAACCATCTGACTTTCCAAGACATTCAAATGCAGAGTAACAGCACATGTATTGTATTAGAAGAAAAGGTTACGATAGGGACATTTTGAGACAAAACATCTCGAGTTGTGCATACTCTTTACTGCAAAGAGTTTGACAGTTTGACATGAGACGGCTGAGCAGGGGGGCAACAAGCAAACCCACCACAGCCCGCCGCCTCTCCCCGTGGGCCACTCCAGAGTAGAAGAGAGTCACTTTTAAGATGAATGCCTTCCAAAAGTATTTATACAACATTTTCACCTTATGAAAAAATATACTAAGCTTTAAACATCAACCGGATCATGATTTTGAAAATGATAAAATCTCCTAATCCACAAAGCTCCCCACTTAAATTGATGGCAAGAAGAGAATTCATTAGAAAAGCTACCAAGCGACCCATGGTAATTTTGGGGGAGTTGTAGAGATATATTTAGACCTGGACTCTTCCAACAGCCACTGATATGAGGCCATCAAGACTCAGACACATGCACATTTAAAGGATCACATAAATACAATGTGGCCAAATCATTTAGAGCTTTAAAAACAGACCACACCAACATTTCTAACAGAAGGGGTACAGCTGAAGAAGAATAGAGGCCAGCTTCTGTACTGTTCCCAATCAAAAACACAGTCTTTTTTGTCCTTATTGAAATGTAAAACGTTTCAGCCAGCCACTGCTTAATATCTGAAATACAGACAGACAAAGAAGTAGTAGCTTCATCCCTGCTGGAAATTACTTGCAGATATAGTTGTATGTGAAATTTATGAATTTAATGCAGAGTTAATTATATTAGATAAACCCTTAGTGACTTGCTGGTATTGTCAATAATATTAGAGAGCTAATGACATTCTGCCTCTTTAACAGCTGATTTGATAATCCTAACAGCAGTTTCTCAATATTTCCAGGGACATGTGTAGTTTGACTTTCTTCGATTTGGTTTCAATACTGTTCAGCATTCAAGAGCAGGTCCACTGGAATGACAAAAGAATAAAATTGGGAAACTGAGGGGAAACCCAGTCATTTAAAGCATACAACTCTTTGAGTCTTGAAAAGCAGCAGAAAATTCATCAGCAATGGACGTAGTGATGATTTGATGTTTACAAGATAGAGCAACAGTTTTCCTTGAGATATGGGGGGCTTTAAAGTCATTAATAACAGGGAGATGATGTGGAAATCTCAGAAATCTCTAAAACCCCCCTCCTCGCAGGGGTTTTTAGAAAGAAAAGTTGGGTGGGAGGAGATCCACAAATGGTTTCAATCAAGAACATAAAATCCAAAACTTACAATTAAAAAAAGTCGTGATCGTCGTCTTCCGCTTTATCCAGGACCAGGTCGCGGGAGCAGAAGACTCAGCAGAGACACCCAGACGTCCCTCTCCCTAGACACCTCCTCTAGCTCCTCCGGGGGGAGCCCAAGGCGCTCCTAGGCCAGCCGAGAGACACAGTCCTTCCAGCATGTCCTGGGCAATCCCCTGAGCATCCTCCCGGTTGGACGGGCCTGGAACACCTCCCGAGGAAGGCGTCCAGGAGGCATCCGGTATAGATTCCCGAGCCACCTCAACTGGCTCCTCTCAATGTGGAGGAGCAGCGGCTCTACTCCATGCCCCTCCCAGATGGCCGAGCTCCTCACGCTATCTCTAAGGGAGTGCCTGGCCACCCTACGGAGGAAGCTCATTTCAGCCACTTGTATCCGGGATCTCGTTCTATCGGTCATGACCCAGAGTTCATGGCCATAGGTGAGGTTAGGAACGCAGACCGACCGGTAAATTGAGAGCTTCGCTTTTCGGCTCAGCTCTCTCTTCACCACAACGGACCGGCACAGCGCCTCCATTACTGCGGCAGCTGCATCAATCCGTCTGTCAATCTCTTGCTCCATTCTTCCCTCACTCGTGAACAAGACCCCGAGATACTTAAACTCCTCCACTTGAGGCAGGAACTCCCCTCCAATCTGAAGAGGACGAGCCACCCTTTTCCGGTCGAGAACCATGGCCTCGGACTTGGAGGAGCTGATCTTCATCCCAGCCGCTTCACACGCAGCTGCGAACAGCCACAGCGCATGCTGTAGGTCTTGGCTAGAAGGGGCCAGCAGGACTCATCTGCAAAAAGAGAGACGAAATCCTCTGGTCCCCAAACCAGACCCCTTCTGGCCATTGGCTGCGTCTAGAAATCCTGTCCATAAAAGTTATGAACCGGTGACAAAGGGCAGCCCTGCCGGAGTCCAACATGCACAGGGAACAGGGCCAACTTAGTGCCGGCAACGCGGACCAAACTCCTGCTCCGCTAGTACAGAGACCGGATGGCCCCAAATAAAGGGCCCCCGATTCCATACTCCTGGAGCACCCCCTACAGGGCATCACGAGGGACACAGTCGAATGCTTTCTCCAGGTCCACAAAACACATGTAAATCGGTTGGGCAAACTCCCATGAACGGTCAAGTACCCTGTAGAGGGTATAGAGCTGGTCCAGTGTTACACAGCCGGGACGAAAACCACACTGCTCCTCCTGAAGCCGAGGTTCGACTATCGGCCGGACTCTCCTCTCCAATACCCTGGCGTAGGCGTTACCAGGGAGGATGAGGAGTGTGATCCCCCTGTAGTTGGAACACACCCTCCGGTCACCCTTCTTATGGAGGGGGACCACCACCCCAGTCTGCCAGTCCAGAGGCACTGTCCCCGACCACCACGCAATGTTGAAGAGGCGTGTCATCCATGACAGCCCCACAACATCCAGAGACTTGAGGTACTCAGGGCGGATCTCATCCGACCCCGAAGCACTGCCACCGTGGAGCTTTTTAACCACCTCGGTGACTTCAGCCCGGGTGATGAAATAGACCAACCCCGAGTCCCAAGCCTCTGTTTCCACCAGGGAATGCATGATGGCAGGATTGAGGAGATCCTCGAAGTACTCCTTCCACCGCCCGATAATGTCCCCAGTCGAGGTCAGCAGCTCCCCAGCCCCACTGTAAACAGTGTTGACGAAGCACTGGTTCCTCCTCCTGAGGCGTCGGATAGTTTGCCAGAATTGCTTCGAGACCAACTGGTAGTCCTTCTCCAAGACCGAACACCTCCCAGGCCAGAGTTTTTGCCTCTGTCACAGCCCGGGCCGCAGCACACTTGGCCTCACGGTACCCGTCAGCTGCCTCAGGAGTCCCACAAGCCAACCACAGCCAATGAGACTCCCTCTTCAGCTTGACAGCATCCCTTACTGCCGGTGTCCACCTCCGGGTTCGGGGATTGCCCCTACGACAGGCACCGCAGACCTTACGGCAGTGCCTGTCGGTGCCGCAGCTAAGGGGAGCAGCATCGACAATAGATGTGGAGAACATGGTCCACTCGGACTCTATGTCTCCAACATCCCCGGAATCTGGTCAAAGCTCTCCCGGAGGTGGGAGTTGAATACATCCCTGGCCAGACGTTCCCAGCAGACCCTCACTATGCCCTTGGGCCTGCCAAGTCTGTCTGGCTTTCTCCTCTTCCAGCGGATCCAACTCACCACCAGGTGGTGATCAGTGGACAGCTCAGCCCCTCTCTTAACCCGAGTGTCCAAAACATGCAGCCAAAGGTCTGATGATACGACAACAAAGTCGATCATTGACCTCCTGCCTAGGGTGTCCTGGTGCCAAGTGCACTGATGGACACCCTTATGTTTGAAAATGGTGTTCATTATGGACAATCCGTGACTAGCACAGAAGTCCAATAAAAAAACACCACTCGGATTCAGATCGGGGAGGCCATTCCTCCCGATCACGCCTCTCCAGGTGTCACTGCCGTTTCCCACGTGGGCGTTGAGGTCCCCCAGCAGGATAATGGAGTCCCCAGGAGGGGCACTATCCAGCACCCCCGACGGGGACACCAAGAAGGCCGGGTACTCCGCACTACCGCTCGGCCCGTAGGCTGAAACGACAGTCAGAGACTTGTCCCCAACCCGAAGGCGCAGGGATGAGACCCTCTCATCCACTGGGGTTAACCCCAACATGAGACGGCTGAGCAGGGGGGCAACAAGGAAACCCACCACAGCCCGCCGCCTCTCCCCCTGGGCCACTCCAGAGTAGAAGAGAGTCCAGCCCCTCTCGAGGTGATGGGCTCCAGACCCCACGCCGTGCGTGGAGACAAGCCCAACTATATCTAGTCGATATCTCTCAACCTCCCACATAAGCTCAGGCTCCTTCCCCCCCAGCGAGGTGACATTCCAAGTCCCTAGAGCCAGCATAAGCATCCGGGGATTGGGGCGCCATGGTCTCCACCTTCGTCCGCCGCCTAATCCTCTTTGCACCGGTCCCTCACGGTTCAACCTGCAGGTGGTGGGCCCACTGGGGGATGGCCTTGTGTCTCTCGTTTGGGCTTGACCCAGCTGGGTCCCGCGAGGAGCAACCTGGCCACAAGGTACTCTCCGACGAGTCCTGACCCCAGGTCTGGCTCCAGGGTGAGATCCCGGCTCTGCCGTACCGGGCGACATCACGTGCCTCGATTTAGTAGTCCTCATGAAGGTGTCTTGAACTGCTCTTTGTCTGACCCATCACTTAGAGCCTGCTTGCCATGGGGGACCCTACCAGGGGCATTTAAGCCCCAGACAACATAGCATCTAGGATTATTCGAGCAATCGAACCCCTCCACCACGTTAAGGTGGCGTTTCAAGGAGGGGTAAAAAAATAAAAAATAAAAAAGTCGTTCAAGATAAAAGTCGTATTTGCAATGGTTAAGTGTTAATCAGAAATCACAAATCGAACATGGATTAGTTTGTTGCAACGCTTGAGAGAGCAAGCAGAGATTCTCCAGAGCACAGCCCCATCTGCAGGTTCTCACTGGTTGGCGGCAGGGAAGCGGGGGCCCCGGCTTCCAGGGATGCATTATACTCCACTCCTCCTTTCCCTTCGTTTGCAGTGGTGAGCAGCATGAAAGGTGAACGCCACCGTTAGAAGGGTAGTGATGTTACGACAGGCAGCGGTGTGCTTTGATGCTCATTAAAACCATTGATTGAAAGCTTATCCACTGAATCTGAGATTCTGAATAGAGTCAGACGATCATACACAATAGTGGTGACACTTTCGTTCTATCAAATAGCAAAACATGAAGAAGCACCAGAAAGGTAGGAGAGGTGGATGGACTGCCATACACAACAGGACCATCTTGCCTCTTCCCTCAAATCTTGTTGTGATCTGCTTTTTTTCAGCACTGACAGAAAATCACATCTTTCCAGGGGCTTCAAAAGGTTTGAGACTGGGGAGGAGGTTCACATACAACTTACAGCCAAAACTTCATTGGAATGGTTTAGACCACATCTTATTCATGTGTTAGTATGGCGCAGCTAAAGTCCAAACCTAAATCCGATTGAGAATTTGTGGCAAGAACCAATAATAGAAGTTTATGTATCTAGATGTGCCATGTTGACACAAACTCACAAGACACGTTGCAGTTATTATAGCAAAAGGAGGAATAACAGCATCAAACCTCAGATAAAAAAAAAAAAAAGAAAATCTATGTACATCTTTGTTTCATTTTGTTTTTACTTAATAAATATGCAGATCTTTGTGTTGGTACATCACAAAAAATCCCCCAAAAATACATTGAACTTTGTGGTTGTTTTGTGAAAAGATACAAACCAAGTTTAAAGGGTATTAATACTTTTGCAAGACACTGTATCTTGTATTTACCTCATTAAAATGTGGCCTCATAAACATTTATAAACAGCTAAAGACGGAAAAGAAAGGGTACCGCTCTCAGAGCTGATGTTTTGGATGTTTGATGATGAACTAAGCATACTGGTTGTGTCTGTGAGCAGGGGGGAAAAATGAGGCTGCTGATTTATCCCATGAATAAAGCATGACTTGAAAGTATGAACACAAGTGTGTCCTCCTGATGTGTGCCTGTGTAAACAGCCGGTAGGATCAAGAGGTTGGCTGGTTTACAGAAGGTCACCAGCAGGTGCTACATCTGCTTACATATTCCAACATTATTGACTGAAGTTTATTGGCAAATGTTCACCTGAACATGTGAACACAGATAAAAAAGATAAGGGCTTAAAACTAAATATGAGTTTGCAAACCACAGGTTTATACAAGCGAGTGTGCATGTTGTCAAATGGAAAAATTATTTCTTTTTTATTTTGCATCTCTTTGATTTTATTTTGCCTTCATGAAATGGTTTCACCAGGATTAAGAAGAACTGATTAACATGCAACAAACATCTTCCTGAGCTGTTAGCGGAAATTATTGTTCCACCAGCACAACACTTTCATCATATTAGAATGTTTCACCCAGGCTGTCGCAAAGATTTTACAGAGGTCATGCTGTGCTGTTGACAACTATCGTGTTTGCCTTGGGGTTATGACTGGAAGGGGAGAAAGGGTGAAAACAACTGAGAGAAGAAGACTTGTTTACTCTCGCAGTGTGTCATCATCTGTGAATGTGGGGTTGTGAGAAAGCCACAGAGAACCTGAGAAATGGAGAAAAAAAATGTTGATCCTCAGAATGGAAGGTCATTGCCATCATTATTTGATGCTATTTCCAATTAAATACAGGCATTGGACAATGAAACTGAAACACCTGGTTTTAGATCACAATAATTTATTATTATGGTGTAGGGCCTCCTTTTGCGGCCAATACAGCGTCAGTTCGTCTTGGGAATGACATATACAAGTCCTGCACAGTGGTCAGAGGGCTTTTAAGCCATTCTTCTTGCAGGATAGTGGCCAGGTCACTACGTGATACTGGTGGAGGAAAACGTTTCCTGACTCGCTCCTCCAAAACACCCCAAAGTGGCTCAATAATATTTAGATCTTGTGACTGTGCAGGCCATGTTCAACTTCACTTTCATGTTCATCAAACCAATCTTTCACCAGTCTTGCTGTGTGTATTGGTGCATTGTCATCCTGATACACGGCACCACCTTCAGGATACAATGTTTGAACCATTGGATGCACATGGTCCTCAAGAATCGTTCGGTAGTCCTTGGCAGTGACGCGCCCATGTAGCACAAGTATTGGGCCAAGGGAATGCCATGATATGGCAGCCCAAACCATCACTGATCCACGCCCATGCTTCACTCTGGGCATGCAACAGTCTGGGTGGTACGCTTCTTTGGGGCTTCTCCACACCGTAACTCTCCCGGATGTGGGGAAAACAGTAAAGGTGGACTCATCAGAGAACAATACATGTTTCACATTGTCCACAGCCCAAGATTTGCGCTCCTTGCACCATTGAAACCGACGTTTGGCATTGGCATGAGTGACTAAAGGTTTGGCCATAGCAGCCCGGCCGTGTATATTGACCCTGTGGAGCTCCCGACGGACAGTTCTGGTGGAAACAGGAGAGTTGAGGTGCACATTTAATTCTGCCGTGATTTGGGCAGCCATGGTTTTATGTTTTTTGGATACAATCCAGGTTAGCACCCGAACATTCCTTTCAGACAGCTTCCTCTTGCGTCCACAGTTAATCCTGTTGGATGTGGTTCTTCCTTCTTGGTGGTATGCTGACATTACCCTGGATACCGTGGCTCTTGATCCATCACAAAGACTTGCTGTCTTGGTCACAGATGCGCCAGCAAGACGTGCACCAACAATTTCTCCTCTTTTGAACTCTGGTATGTCACCCATAATGTTGTGTGCATTTCAATATTTTGAGCAAAACTGTGCTCTTACCCTGCTAATTGAACCTTCACACTCTGCTCTTACTGGTGCAATGTGCAATCAATAAAGACTGGCTCCCAGGCTGGTCCTATTTAGCCATGAAACCTCCCACACTAAAATGACAGGTGTTTCAGTTTCATTGTCCTACCACTGTATATTAACAAAAAGTAGCAGCTTTTTTTTAAATCTTAATCTTATTTGTAGTCAGGAGTTTTAGCAACAACAGCAAAACCTTCCTTTCTCATTATTGTTAAGAGTTAGATGGAGTTATGTATAGTCATTTTGGGTTTAAATTTATCCAATTTTAATTTTTGCCGGATTAGGTCCTTGGTGAAGGATTTAGTTGCACTTGCAGTAAGTATGTTGTTTTGAACTGAAGAAACATAGTCACTCCACCTCAGTCATTTCTAAAATTACTGAGACAGCATAAAGGGTTGAAGTGATTTAAAAGTGTGATGTAGTTATGATGTATCTTTTGTATATCCAGCTGACTGCAAGATTTGAAGGAGAAAATATTAATCGACAGATTAAATTCTGGGAAAAAGTGGAAGGAGTAAAATAATTTTTTTTTACAATCTCAGCAACAGTTTGGCCAAAAAGCGGATCGCAGCTTGGTCCACATAACTGCACTGAAGTTAGCATCCGATGTTTTTAGTTAACACTAAAATGCTTAAAGGGTCAAAGATGGACTGAATGACGGTAAACTGCTTAGATTAGTTAAAACACGATTTATTGTTTGTAAAACTAGATTTACAAACAATTTTTAAAAATTGCACCGTAAAAGCTTTTTTGGCATTTAAAACTTATGAAGCAATACTGGTTAAACTGGGACCAAAATATTTGTCACTGCTTACAAATTCTTGAAAATGCAGTTTGTGATTTAGGACCTCATTGATTGTGGGTTAAATGCCCCAAAAATACTGAAATTGTTTAGTTTTGATAAACGATAAACTGTGTTTAATTTGTTACTTGTGATTTAATTATTAAGCTATTGCCTTTTAAAGAGCAAAATCTGTTTATATTTTAATTTCCAATGATGTATTTATTTTGTTTCTTAGTTTCATATTTGTAAGTGATGGTCTAACCTTAATTTAACTGCATAACACAACTGAAGCATAAAATATTTAGAGAGGAAAAGCTTAAGTTGTTTAAATTAATATACTCCTGGACTCATTAAATAATTTTAATTCCTATGCTCAAATATGTGTTTATTAAAATTTTTGCTGTCAAAGTTACTCAGTTCAACCTGTTTGTAAAACATTTTAATTTATAGTTAAATCTAAAGATTGTGTACATCACAGAGGGTCATTCTGTTATATAGAAATGTATGGATTTGGTTTTACTCCTACTTTCGCTTACAGCAAATGTTTAACCATGTTTAACTGATCGATACATGTTCTTACACTTATTGCATTTAACTTATTGCAACTATAAGTTATCATGATTTTTACTGATTTTTCAAGTTATTTCGTTTTCAAGATGGTGCTGCGGATGGCCGCCTCGGTCCTATGCTTGGTCATACTTTGTATTTGTTTTGCATTTTCACTCTACATTGCTGCAATACTTCAGTCGCTTTCACCAGACAGTATCAGGCAGTGCTCTCTGGGCTGTTTTTTCTCTGGTTTGATGATGGTGGACCTCCTCCGGAGAACTGCCCCCATACTGCCTCCCCTCAACATCCTTAACAACACTGTCGAATGTGGATCATTTCTGGTTCCTAGGAACCACCCTTCCTTTGGACTTAAGCTGGTTCACACACACACACACACACACACACACACACACACACACACACACTTATTGTTCAGAAGAAGACTGTACTTCCTGTAGTAACTGCAGAATACCCTGCTCTCTAATATATATCTATATATATCTATATACATTTATTTTCATGACTATGAATATTGTAGCTTCACACTGAATGCATCAAAACTATGAATTAACACATGTTGAATTATATACTGAACAAAAAAGTGTTAAACAACTGAAAATATGTCTTATATTCTAGGTTCTTCAAAGTAGCCACCTTTTGCTTTGATTACTGCTCCGCACACTCTTGGCATTCTGTTGATGAGCTTCAAGAGGTAGTCATCTGAAATGGTGTATGTATATATATATATATATATATATATATATATATATATATATATATATATATATATATATATATATATATGTATATATATATATATAGATATCTATATATATATCTATATATATATATATAGATATATATATATATATATTTATATATATATTACACCATAGATTTGTTCATCATGGGTTATATACTGTAGATTGCTTCAATACCATTATATGTATATGTATATATATATATGTTATATTTAATATAAAATTACAACATATAATTAAATATATTGCCATATATTTTAGCAAACTAATATACTGAGTCAGGAGTGGAAGATGGCCAATGAACCAGAAGAGCTAATCAAAAGAAATGAGGAGCAGCTGAGGCAGATTAAAGGCAGAGCAGCTGAAGGAGGGAAACTAATTAATCAGACTGGAGCTGAACAGAAACACAAGAAACCCAGTGACGTGTCAAACAGAAGCCTAACAGGAACATAATAAACGGCAAATAAATGGTCATAATACACACATCAAAGAAAATTCAAAACACACACACTTTAAGGGTAAGTGTATGCCATTACACTCAAAGGTTTCTCACATATGAGCCACCTACCATCATAGGTCCCACTCTCCAAGAGGAGTCCACTTTCCTCCAGGATCCTGAAGTCCCCAACGCTGATGAAGTTGTAATCCACGCCAGGCACCTCCCCCTCTCGAGGAAGCCGTGTGGTGCCTGGAAAATAATTAAGATAAGAGACATCGATAAACATACAGTTTCTGACATGTTTTCATATAGGAATCAAAAGTGATGACAAGTTAAAATATGATTATGCAAACAATGCTGCCATTAGATTCAGACAATAGCAGTCAGTCGAAATCCAAACGTCCAAAAATCCCAGCAAACATTCAGTCTTCTAAAACATCCTTGCAGTGTGTCTCTGTAGAAATAAGATGTGTGTGCAAATCTTATCTCTACACTTGGCATGTAAATACAAGAGGGTGTGTCACATTTTGTTTTGCAAATTGTTGGTGCTCCAAGAAAAGTTATAAATCTGTTTAAACTTGCATTCCAATTTTCCAGCAGGTGGACTGTGTTTCATTTTAAACATACATCTTTGGAGACAGATGGTATATTGTAAAAGATGGACCGCTGATAAAAGCTTGTAGAGCACCAACCGATCTGGTTAATTTCATCTCCAATGAGTGACTGCAGCTTTTACAAATTACTATTGGGACTCGCTTGATGTATGTGGCAACGGCTAAACTTAGAAAACAACAGTGTCAATTATAGATGTGAATTATGATGGAATTAATGAGTTATGTAACCTCCTGGTGTGAATTAGGTTCACTCACTACCACAAATAGCAACCTGAATGCAAATGACAAGAGAGCATTCATGTGAGCAGCTTTTGCTCCTGTGGTGAAGCCACAGCCTACATGAGTGCTGATGGGGGAGATGTTTTCTACAAGGATGATCATCCAAATGGTAGCAGGATTTTTTTTTTTTTTTGCATGGGAAGCTGAACAGAGCAGACCGAGATAAATCATTTCTGTCTGCACTGTTTCAAACCCTTCCTCTGTTTTTCAATTTTCTTCACTCCATTTGGCTTGAATAATTTTATTGAATAATTATATATAATTCCATTATATATCATATCACCTCCTTTGGAGGGGATTTCTCTTGATGTCACTAAATTCAACATTGCCTTTGCTGTGTTTATTTTTGCTGAAATAAATCCAGCAGATCATATTTTGCAGAATGGAGTAAATACGTGTGATTGATAGACTGTCATAATGCTGTTTACACTACGTTTCTTTTTTTTTCATTTTAACAGAGGTAAAAAATGCTTCCTTTGACTGTTGACTAGGATAGGCATCACTGCAAACAAGTGATTCTCAATAATTGGGGCAAATATTTTAGTATTTCCTTGTGTAGTCATTCATTTGGAACTCAATAAAAAGTATGGTAAAAGCTTCGAAAAAACATCAATTTCTCTTTAACGTATGAACAAATTCAGCCTTTTCTTCCTGCTGTGATTAAGCCGCCTTTCACACCACAATATGACAAAGCAACATCATAATCAGCGTGGATGGTCTTGGAAAGGTCTTTTCGTGTGCACCAGTGCACTCCCACTTCTGCATGACAGAGTGTGCGACATCCCTGACAGAACTGGGTATGGTGAGATCAGTTCGGTTCATTATCGTGATGGGACCACACCAGGGTTTTGAGGGCAGAGGGGTGGAGCCTAGTAGCAGTAGTGGTAGCTCATCCATTATTTGTGACCCAAGTTATCTGCCATGGTTGGGTCAACTGACAATCTGAAGCAGGACTGAGCAAACACGTATCCTGCCCACACTGGGCTGGCAGCACAATTATTTAATGCAATGCTCTTGGTTGCCCACCTGTTATGCACACTGCATTCCGCCATTTTCTAAATGCAATCAGATGGATCTCACCAAGAGGCTTAACAGTCTGCATGTCAATAAATACAGTGCCAAGATGAAGGTTCAGGCAAAACGCTGTGCTCCTTGTGGAAATGTAGGCCGCTGTGCAAATTCAAAATTTATTTCTCAAACTATCAAAACAAACATTGGCACAATATTTAGTAGTGACCAGAGAGGACAAGGAACATGATGAAGAGCCTAAGAACAAGTGACTAAAAGAGTTCATAATGACTACTGTAATTACAGTATTTCTGAGGAAAAAACATTTCCCACCTTTAGGACCTTGGTGTGATCAGCTCACAATGATCAGGGAAAAACAAAGTTTGGAGTTTTTACATAAATTCCTTCTAACTCCACCATGCCATGTTAAAATTGTTGAACAAGATGTCCGGGACAGTGGTGAGCAGGCCTCTCCAGAGAAAATGGCATCAGCATCACACTCTCTTTCTGCGATAGAGCAAGAGGGTACATACAGATTGGCCTGTTTAAAGAGTTTTCATGTTTGTTGAAGTCCAGTGAAGGTTGAATGATCATGGTGATCTTAGAGACCACGAGGTAATCTTGATCCGGTGTAAATGGTCCCTTTGTGGAATTTTAAAAGCACATCCTTTCAGAGATTCAGTGGCACAAAGGTTAACAAAACTGTAACTGTAAACATGCACCTTTTGAAAACTGAGGCCAGATTCAGACTATTTCCCCAAATTATACAGATTGCCATCCAGGCAAATCTTTCAAATAAATCAAAGTAATAGCTCATCGTTTTGTTCACCGATCAAAACATGTGCTGCTGTCTAGACAAGGTGACAATGTTAGACAATATGACGCAAATATTCTGATGAAATTAGTAATTCTATGACTGATCTATACAACCTAAAACGTGAGAGGAAATCCAAGCCCAAGAGTTTCTGTGGCGGAATGGGAGGATGATGTTCACACAATAGGAAATTATGAATTTCAGATTTAAAAGAATGCTACCTGGACTAAATATTCCTCCACAAATAAATTTTTATTAGATGTCAACAAGTAGCAGTGACAATCCACTGCAGTATTACGTTATCCTCATACAATAAAGAAACGTGGATTGGTTTGATAACACTGTTGAAATAATGAAATAATCTTAAATGACATCCAAGCCTTAAACAACTATTTTGAGATCTTGTTGAAACAGGCAGCAGGAACTCTAAAGTAGATTTTTTCAAAAAGTGTAGAGTCTGTGCCAATTAGCAGTGAAAAGACTTCTGGGGGCTCAATGGCCTATTAACTAACTTTATGTTGCTCCTTCCTTTTATTTTTTTCCCTCTTACATTTTCTCCCTAATTGGACTGTGACAGCTCCGCTATTCAGGTAGAGAACAGTATAAAAAAACACATGCACACATCAACACAAAAGCATACAAAAATCACTAACACTCCCCTTGAAAGGCTATGGTAGTAAAAGCAGGTAATATTACATTGTGTGAAAGAATGCAAGCCACTGCAGACTCTCATTAACAACTTGTTTTCCTATTGACATTGGCAAACGTACCTCAAAATGTCCCTTGTAGGCCAATTACTTGCCAACCAGTTGTGTATCTGTCAGAAATCTACCTAAGAAATCACCCTGCATGTCAAACTGATATTTACTCTAAGCTTCCCATTGTGGAGTTGTTGCCGAGGGCAAAATGAAAGCGCCACACTTAGAAACCGCCTATTAAACATGTTGTCATACATTTATTTGAGTACAATTCACATTTATAAAAAAATAAATAAATACAGACTGTTCTTTTAAGTCACAAAGGACTCTGTTTATGTGTTAAATTTAGCAAATACTCCAGCTTATTCCCACACAAAAGGGTACAGATGTGCAGAGGATTCATTAAAAAGGACAAATTTTTTAGTGTACACGTTGAACTCAGCAGGTAATGTTTGTGAACTGTAGCAGCTGAAGTGAGTGCAGTTCCTCCTGAGTTACAGAGGATCAATAACATTCATGTCTGAAGAGTATTTTTATGCATCAACCTATTTATATCTGCATAACACTGGAAACAGATGGGCAGAGCTAACACGTATCTTTAAAAAAAAAAAAACTGTTAAGCACATTAAAATGTTCCATCTTGTTTCTAATGTATACAAATTTTTACATGAAAGCAGTAGTTGGCAGCCATCCATTCGACTATGACAAAGCTTGGAAGTATTTATAGACCCAGCGTAGGACTTTTCCAGCTCATATTTCTCCTGGTTGGCAGAAAAAAACTCAGTAAAAAAGCCCATGTGAATATATGACTTAAAAATCAGAATAATCTGATACAGTAGGCAGGTTCTGTTCTGGGGACTACTCTGCAACCTCTAGAGGTGATGTTGCAAAGAAGGATTCTTCATAAAAAGAAGAACATTACAGAAAACATCCTCTTCATCGGACTATACTATTGTCATACAACAACAGAGTGTCCTCAGTCAAAGAAAGATCCGCTAATTCCGAATGCTACAGGAGAGCCGTCCTGTCCACAGCCAGACTCAGTCTTGTGGTCTTATCAATTTATTGAAAATAAGACAAAGCGGTGTACAGCAAAACTCCAGTTAGTGAGTGCTTCAATACTAAGGACGAGTGATTACTGGAATACTTCACAGGTTAGTTAATAAACAATGATTTTCAGCTGTGAGGGGAGGGAGGAAAAGGAGCTCAGGAAATCTGACTAATGTAATGGACATATGAAAACAATATAGGCGGACATCGGAGAATATCAGATTAACATTAACTAACGAGAACCACAACTACTGCCAAACTGAAAGTCTGTAAGATGATGACACTAATCCATCATTCATCACTCATGAACAATACACAAAAATGCTTGAACTCCTTTACTTGAGACATAGAATGACCCCAATCCAGGTGGAAACAATCTGCCCTTTTCTAGTTGAAAGCCATCACCTTAGACTTAGAGTATGTGGATTTCCAATTTAAAAACATACCAGTAATTTCAAAATGTTGTGAACTGAACACAAATGTCACTTTGGTCGTGAAAAGTTTCACTGCAATGTTTCATAGCTGCCTACACTGAGAGAATGTCAAAACAGGAACATCAGAGTTAGTCTGTCAGGCTAGAGGCAGGCAATAAATTTAACAACGAGAAATTGTGCACATTTTTATGATGGTACTTCAAAAATAGAGGCTCAGGGCTTTGATGCTGATAAAGTGAGGAAAAAAATTCAGATGGTCCTTTTTTGAAGCATTTTCGGAGAAAATAAAAACTGCATCGTCAAAATGTTTAACATCTTAAAGTCATTCTATAGAATAGATTACATTAGTTTTTAGCCAGAAATGCCATACAATTTGCATACCTACCATATCAAATATTTGTTTTTTATTTTAGCCTGTGATAAGCTGCAATGGTTATCAAAAATGAAGAAAGGGAAGATAAGGAAGAAGGAGGAAATCAACTCTCCATATCAAGGAGAGGGATCATAGCTTAAGGATGTATGAATGATATGTGATTTGCCCAGTATTACTGAGCAGTTGCACTGGTACAGGTTGTTAAAGTGAATGAGTTAATTTGAGGTGAAACTCTTCACACCAGTCTCTAATCACAGTGAGAAGTCAAATGATTGCATGTAACCTTGTGTTATTTCTGCTTCTAAATAATCTCTTTTTGCCCTCTTCTGGTCAGAATATTTGAGTTTGTTCTCAAATGATTCCATATGAGTATAACAGATCTAAGAATTTGCCACACATGGACAGTGTCAGACTCGTGCATTCTGTCTTACTTCTCTTTTATTACTGACTCATTAAATGCATAATGTCGTTTCTTTCTATATGGTGTTGTTCTGTGTTTCATACCTGATGTAAAAGCCAGAATTATAAAAATAATGGCTTCAAACTACCTTGGTTCAGAAGAACTGACCCTGTGGTGTTGGTAAAACACAAGCACAGACAACATAGATATGTTGCAGTGATATGATAGGCAAAAGTGTGTAAAGTGGACCACTGGCAAAGCCACACACACCAAGCCTGCTAATCCTCTTGCTGTCTGCATGATTGTCACAAACATTTGGGGTTAATTCTATCTTCAGGCCAGCTTGCTTATCATCAGCTTTGATTTTCAACAAACTGGGTGAATTGCTTTGGGTTGGACTTCGTAATTTCACGGCAAGAAGAAAGACAAGTATTGATTTGTCACAAGAAAATGACCACTCAAGCTATAGCAGCAGAAAGATGTGAAGTTTGGCCCTTCTCCAGCAACAGCAAAATGACTGCCAAGCACAAGAGAGATTGAGTTTTGGGAGTTGAAAAGTAGCAACCGACATCTCCATTTTTCCAAGAGTGACTTCTCTCGTGGCTATATTAGTCCACTCCACTGCCGCCAACTTCTCATGCACGAATATTTGTTACTGACCCCATTTGAATTTTTTGACAGACATGGTAGCCTTCAGACATCAATTTTCAATGAGCTGGAAAGTCTGATAGATTTGAACTAAAACCCCTCAAACCCACAAAATTGTAGACAAACATTTCCTGCCATTGGTCTGCCTCTGAACTCTTCAGCAGTGTAAACAGGAAAATGGAAAAACTGGCATGTGTTTATGTCAAAGATGTCTTGTTACCAAAACTATTGGGTTTTCCAGATTTAACCATGGCTTTCTAATGCAGTAATCTAACCAAACAGCAGCTACAAAAAGTAGTAATAAAGTACAGTTAGACGCAGTAGCACAAAATGAACAGAATATTGCTTCTTCATAGCAGACAGAATCAGGTCTGATTTAATACTGTCACTGTCACTTTAAATAGAAACTTTTGCCACTTTCTATCCACAGCTCTGAAATATTCAAGAACCAGATGCCTGCATAAGACTAATGAGAATTGAGTTTACCCTGTCTGTTCCCAAGTGTAAAATCTGGAGAATGCACAGCAACCAATTTGGTGACAAGAGCTGGTAACTGTCCAGGGAATTCACGGCATGCAAGTGTGTCTGCCTTCCACTACTGTTGATATGGCAGATATGTCCAAATACATGCCATACTCAACAAAGATGTTGTAATAATTAATCAAAAAGAGACAATGTTATCCAATATCCTTTAATGGGTTGTCCATCAAAACACTTTTGATATAAAACCCATCCATTGAGAGTAAAATTAGCTTTTTAAAATGTCCTTAACAGACTGCATGTTGAAAGATGTACCTGAGGGATTACTAAGTGGGTTTGAATGGGATGCTAAGGACTCCTGACAGTGTATGGTCAGTGTCACTTTCAGGTGCCGATAAGAATACTAAATGGTTTTACAATAATAAACTTTACTTCAAACATGCAGTAGATGACAAAAAAGACTACTTTACATATTTTGCATAAACACAGTGATATACTCAAGATTACAAGAAAGTACTCGATATGTCATGTTGAGGATCTTACACATCAGGAGATAACAAATACGAACTGTTTTTTACCAAGTTCTAAAATAAATCATTAAAACCGAACCTCAACTTCACAAGAATAAAACAATTTACCTTGGACGTTTTGACAATAACAAAGCCACCACAGAAAAACCCGAGTGTGAAAAAATAAATACTCCCTTAGATTTAGTAACTTGCCATAATAACTTGAAAGAATCATGACTTTCTCTGTCTTTCACATTGTTGTGTGATGTAGGCCCCTGCTTTACAACCTTGCTCCAGTTCATTGAGGTTTTGCAGTCTGTTTTTGTAATCAGTATCGGGTTGATGACCCAAGTTAGATCAGTTTTTAGCTGTCAAACAGTTCATGATTCCAGAATACTCCTGTCTTTAATAGGAGAAAGGTACCAAAGTCTGGTGGCTCCACAACAGACCCAAATCATCAACACGCTGTTTGGTTTACACTATGTTTGTTTTCTACAAATATGTCGTCATATATTAGGGCTTAACTTTGGCCTTATCTGTCCCAACAACAACAGGATTTATTCATCTTTAACTTGGAAATCTTTCTAAACAGGCAACACTAGCTCAGCTTTTCTCTTTAATATTTATTATGCAAACTGGGGCCTGAGAGGGAGATCTTTTCTGGTTTGCAGGTTCTCTGACCATTGCATGTCTGATGTTGGGATGAATGTCTGGGATGTCCACTCACGTGGAAGATTGGTAAATGCTTTCCACTTCTAAATAGTTGTTTGGAAATGCCAGAACAAAATTGGCTCAAATCAAGCACTGTCCACAGGGTATGGCATGGCATTGCAAAATAGAGTGATAGCCTTTCTTACTCAATATTCCCTTTATCCTGAACAAATCTCCCACCAGCACCAAAGCATCCCAAGACCATCACGTTTCCTCCACCAAGCCTGACAGATAGAGTGAAGCACTCCACCAGCAGCTTCTCATTTTTTCTGTCTCTCAAATTTTCTTCTTTGTGATCCAAACACCTCAAACTTAGATTCATCTGTCCATAACACCCTTTTCCATTATTATTCTGTCCAGTGTTTGTGTTTTTTTGCCCATTTTGACATTTTCCTTTTGTTGGTTAGTCTCAGATATGGACTTTTCTTTTCTACTCTACCAAGTATGCCAGTATCCTGAAATCGTCTCTCCACTGTTTACGTTGAGTCTGGTGTTGTTCAGGTACTATTTAATGACGCTGCCAATTGAGAACCTGTGAGGCATCTGTTTCTTAAACTAGAGACTCTGATGTGCTTAACCTCGTGCTTAGTTGTGCACTGGGGCCTCCACTTCTCCTCCTATTCTGATTAGAGCCAGTTTGCGCAACTTTGAAGTGAGTAGTACACACCGTTGTATGAGATCTTCAGTTTCTTGGCAATTTCTCCCCAGGAATAGTCATCATTCTTCAGAACAAGAATAGACTTGTACTTTTTATTTTAAAAAAGGACATTTCTTGGTGACACCAAACTTTTCAGCAGTAGTGTAAGTGTTTCAGAGCAGCAAACTGCGTAAAAAGTGCTTTTAGAAGTGATAAAGTCTGCTGATGATTAGTCAATCAAGTTAATTTGATCAGAAGCACCAGGTGGAGACTTCCCTTCTGATGGCAACTGCAAGGGTTAACCTTTCACTCCAAATGTTACCATTTCTGCTTTGCTTTTGTTTGTTTATAAAATTTTAGAAGTAGATAAAGAGCAGATATTGCCATTATTGTATTACTAAGAAATGAGGGTATTCTTTCTTTTACTATGACAATGTATACAATTGTATAGTTTGCTCATGTAATTGTAAATAGGATGACACCTCAGTTGTGGAGGAGGTGATGTTTCTGATATTGCAAAATGATGACTAGGAAGATGGAATACACTATACACTGCAACATTTAAATGTGTTTACATTCTTGTTAATGTGATCATTGTTTCTTTCAGAAGTTACTAGTGCTTGACCTGAAAAAACATACATTTGTATTCCTGTGTGTTCAATTCATAAAGCACACAAAATAGCTGAAATCATATATGAGGTGGTAGGAGAATTAACAGAAAGAGAGAGAGCAAAAGTGAAAAAGAGAAGCTGAGGATGGGAGACTGAAAGCGAGGAGCAGAATGATGGAGGTGCCGTCACTGTGCGAGTCCTCGTCTCTTGCTCATTAAGACAGTAATTCAAGCAGGGAATTAGAGAGCCAGACTCATGCAGCTAGCCCACTGATGGCTACTGATGAATAGTGGTTAGAGGCTACAAGAGAAATGCACAGCTATATTAAAAGTAGAAGATGTCAGCAACAGAAGGCAGTATGTGCAGGTGTGTTTAAACCAAAGAGGAGGAGAAAATGACAGGCAGCAGCAGTGGCAGAAAAATAACTGTAATCTTGTTGTTTCCAACCACTGTAACTGACCCAAAAATACTCCCTTTGCACCTGAGCTTTACGAGGAAAAATCCAATAACTATTCAGTTTAAAGCCAACAGCCCAGGAAACAACACGACTCAGAACACAGCTCAAAGGTACATAAAAGCATAGGAGACAAACAGGGATGTGACAGAAAGGTAAGGAGAGGAAGCGAGGAAAAGGACATAAGCAGTGCTTGCAAGAAAAATACTCTATGTAAAAATAAAAACAGATGACAATAAATATGAATGAAAAGCATGCAGCTTACTTTGTTAAAAAAATCTCACACTTGTTCATGCATGTTGTGAACAGACAAACTTCAAGTCTGGAAGGAGCAAGAGTGACAGTGACTGTACTATGTAGAAAAGTTGGTCCTCCTTCTCTAAAACTTTGCATGCAATAATTGCCTTGTGTAATCAAATATGTAATCACCTCAGTGTACTCAAACTGTCCATTCAGTTATCATTTTAGAAACAGAAAGTAGATTCTTCTCTGTCTTTACTTCATTCATTCATCTTCTATACCGCTTATTGAGCTGGTGCCTATCTCCAGCAGTCTACGGGCGAGAAGCAGCGTACTTAATGGACAGGTCGCCAGTCCATCGCAGGGCAACATAGAGAAGAGACATACAGGACAAACAACCATGCACACACCCATTCACACCTAAGGCCAATTTAGAGAGACCAATTAACCTAAAAATTAAAGTTAAAGACCACAGAAAAATATTGTTTATTTAAATCCCTATCAAAAATAATATTTTAAATATGGAGTACATGCAGCACATCCAATATCCTTCATTGTTGCAGCCAATAGAACCCTTAATCTGGATATTAATTTTGCACCGACTACGCCAAAACAAATTCCTTGTATGTCCAAAAACGTACTTGGCAATAAAGCTTTTCTGATTCTGATTCTGATTCTGCACCTTTGCTGAAACCAAGTCTTTTATGTTGGTAATTTCCATGATGTTCATTTATAAGATTGGAACTCTAAAGCTTAGAAACACAATTTGATCATTTCTTCTGATGAAAAAATAGCTATGTTCATCCACTTGTGGTGTTTCATCAATGAAACTTTATATTTTCTGTGAAAAATGGAATTGTACACATTTTTACACTCTCCAGTTTGCCATCGTGCAGTATTTCCACTTATTGCAATGATGAAAGCAAACGTTTCATTTCGAATATATTATATAATATAATATTGGAACCCCATGGTTGTTTTTGCAACACCTATAGAAAATGGAAACTACAAAACACATTTTCATTCAGCATAAATCACTACCAGCAAAACAGCGGCTATTCATTGCAACAGTTCTGTCGGTTCTGAATTTCAAACTTATTTAGCCCCCTCATCATTGATTTCACAATAGAAAAATGTTTGGTGACAACCTCACAGACTATAGAGTCAGCTCGGGAAATCACAGCCAAGGAGGTAAAAAAAAAACAGTGTTATTTATGGACAGAATATGACTTTGATCACTGTAATGATACCGTACGGAAGTAAATAACTTACATGGGGTTTCAAGTGATGTCCTTGGCTGGGTTGCTATAGTGACGCTTAAGTGTGGGCTTTTTAGTGTGCTTGATAAGAGGCTGTGGATAACAATGCAGTGTGTCTTAGTGATTTGTGTGTGTGTGGACCTATTTAATGGAAAGTGAACGTGTTAATGCATATTCTTGTGTGATGGATTTCCAGAACATCTTAAATATTCTCATTACATGCTTTACATAGATGTGATACGAGTGGGTTGGGATGCACATTCCTGGTCGGTAGCTGGGTTTTAAGAGCATTAAATAGGAGCTTGTTCAGAGTACTTACAAGGTATGGTGCGTAGATAGAGGTTGTCTCGTATGATTTGCTGGAGTTTGTGGTCCAGCAAGCCCTTCTGAAACTGCAGACTGAGGTAGTGGCGCAGGTCTGTATTTAACACTTTGCCTGCAACAACAGAGAAGAGAGCAGGAAATATCAGCAAAACATGACAGCACAACTCCTGAGAAATGTAGTTTATCTATATGGTAAAACAAAGTAAACATCTCTGTTTTATATAAAAACATACAAGAATGTGTCAAAATTCCAGCAATCTATTGTGAGAAGCTTGTTGATAGATACCGGAAATGTTTTATTCAAGTCATATTCCTCAAAAGGCAATTTCACAAAATGATAGGGAAATCCTTGTAGCTTCCTAATTTCAACAATAAATCTCTAAAAACTCCCACTGTCTCCAATTATTCTGTTATTTAGCAAATATAAATATTTTTGTAATCCTAAAAACCTAAAGCAGGAAAGGTTTTCAGGTAAGAGAAAAACAGAAGGGGTTATTTGAATTTTTTACTGTGAATGTAAACATCTGGTTTCAGTTATGGAACATAATTTTGTAAAGACATTTATTGTTTAATATAAGGTGAGTTTCAGCATATACAACAATGATTTAAAAAATCAGAAGATAAAACAAGTACATCCTCCAGTTAGCACTGAACACATTTAGAAACCCCAGCATTCCAGTCCTTAGCATTCTACTTTGAGATTTTGCTTATTTTTTACACATGTATGGTTATTAACAGGTTGCTACTGGATCAAATAATGTCTAAATGATTAAACAATCCCAGAGATAATTTGAATAAACTTCAAACGCACAGTGGAGGAAGTAAAAATAGGTGGCTATTTTAGGTTCCTGAATGAATCCATTTTCCTTCTGTCCTGACCAGCTTTCCTCTCCAGGCTGGTTTAAAGCCTTTCTGGTTCACCTTTAGATTGCAGTCTGGTCACAGGGGGAAACTGTAGTAGAAGGAAGGTCAAAGGTAAGATTGATGTTTTAAAGTTTTCTCTCCTTCATATGATGCTCTTTAATCATTAAGAATGAAATGGGATTCAAATCTGAGGGGTTGTAGTGTGTTTTTTAACCCAGAGTATATAAAAAATGCTGCCCGACTAAGTGCTAAGTGCTCCGAAAATGCATTGAAGATTGTTTTGCTCTCTGACTGCTTGCACTCAGGGAAAACATTGTCTGAGCTGACTTTACTTTGTCTCTGCTTTCTTTCGTGTGAGCAAATCTAAAATCCAAACTGCTAAATAAATGTTGATGGATGCTGAGTTCACACTCAACTCTCCTTTTTTACATCCTCACACAAGCCTGAAAAACAACTTTCATAAAACATGTGCAATGCCAAAACCTCAAAAGTGATGGACCACAGATTGATGCAAAAAAGAAAAAGAAATCTGAAAAGGATTTGCATCTGCTTTTAACTCCCAGAAGTCTTAAAAACAAAGGAAGTTCATGCAAAGTTTGACGCAAAGGGAGATTCTCAGAGCTGTCAAGCACAAGTGGAAAAAAACCATTCATCTATCGAAGAACACGATGAGGAGTTCAGAAAACAAAAAGTCGTTGTCTGCGTGCAATCAGCTTCCTCATCTCTTAACTGAAAGGAAGAGGAAGCTTTGAAAAAGATTGACAACGGCCAAATATTATTTTTCATCGTTTCTCTTCTTCATTTCTGTTTCATCTTCTTTGCACTGAGAACAAACTCTGCCAACTAAAACTCTGTTTCTGTACATTTCTCCTCTTCTGAAAGAGGAAAAACATTCTCGATTAACTGATCAAAGGAGATTGATTAAAAAAAATAGGTAAAGTAACATTTTCTTAAACTTTCTCAGTTGTTAAGGTTTTTCCCCTTTTTCACTCATTACAGAAACATGTTTCATTAAGTTATCCTAGAATTTTATGTTCAAAACATAAGTCCTCACTTAAGTTTTATTGACAATTTAAAGGTATCTTCTGTTCAGAGGTCTCACTGCCCTCCTATACCGTTTTAGATCAGTAAAACTGATGAGTCTAGATTTTCAAAATAAGGGCTGCATGTCATTTTTTCTCTAAAGAGAACTGCATTACCTGAATTATAGGGAAAAACAAAAAGTCATTCAGGAAACTTCCTCTTAAACTTTCTCTGTTTCAGTTTAGACTGGATGTAAGATCATAACGAAAACAGGCTTGTTAACAAACTACATGTGGCCAAAATGCTGCCTGGAGTTCAGCATGGTTCAAATGCCATTTGAAATTAATATACACAAGTACATTATTTTTAATCCATCTACCAAAATTATTAATGTAGAAACCAACAATAAAAGACATAGTTGAAATGGATGATTATTGTATTTTGTTAAAGAAATAACAGGCTTTTATATTAAAATACATTTTTGTTGTTCACCTCCCTATCAGGGTTCAGTACCTCACCAATAATGTGTGGTAAGTCAAGGCATTGCTTTGGTGCCCTTTATTTTTGACTACTTTGAAGCATAGTTGAGTGCAGAAAAATATATTTCTGGGACACATTGATGTCACTAGCCCCTATACTATTTATGATCTATCTATGGCCATCGTTTTATTTTTCACAAATTAAAACATATCATGACAAAGAAATCTATCTTATCTTGGTATTAAATTAGGAGGTCTGCCAATGCATCATTATTAATGGGAAGCATCCCTCTTTCGACAACATAAAGAGGAAAAGTGCGATAACTACCAGCATCGCTGCAATAATTACCCATTATTTATTTTAAAAGAAACGTTTGTTCAATAAAGCTGTGAATTGTTGAAACATTGTTTATAGTGAGTCAAGTAATTGTTGTTTTTTTTTCCTTGTTCTGCCTTGACTTGCAGATATGTAAATACTTCAGCATGTGATTGAAAGAAAGTACACTACTTACCTGAAATAAGTTTTAGGCGTATGCTAAAATAAGGGTTACAAAGCAACACCTGTGATGCTTTTGATGATAGATCTTTGGGAGTATATGGTTGAATCTCTCTGTTAGGTCACTGAGTTTCCTTTTAAGTCTTGTTCCTGTGTTTGCATTAGTATGTATTCCTCCTTTAGTAAAAAGACCTATTATGTAGCTATTTTCTTTGACTTCTTTGACAGCTAGAGCTAGGTCAGGAATCACTGATAAAATAGGATTGTGAAGCCTTTTCAAGCCATTTTCTAATATTAATGTTTAAAGTCTGTCTGACTTGACTTTTTTATCAGTTTTTCAGAATTTTAATTTCTTTGTGTGCAGAATGAATCTTAGGGTTAGAGGGCTGTAGAAATCCCCTCTGATCATGAAACAACGGTTTCAGATTTCTGTATACGTCAAAATTCTGCCCACCAGTCCATAATGCCACAAGATCTGTTGTGCAGCATATTTTACTGCAGGACAAAGAAGTATGCATAGTCTAGCACATGGGAATTAAAAAATGTATGCATGCAAAGTGACATAAACAGCACTGCTCTGACCCGTTCATTGCAGTGCAGCACAGCACAGTGGTGGTTCCTTGGTCCTATCAGAGACTGTTAGTGAGACTGTCACGTCAGAGAGGTTTATCATTTTTCCTATTCACAGATAACACTGATGCTGAAACTGGACTCATTTTTCTCTGAGAGTGCCAATTTTTAAACCTCACAGCCAGCCTAGAAGATGACAATACTAAACCGTAACTATTGTGAAATTTAGCAACACAAACTAATGAGGGAGGTAATTTTGGTTTATTTTCATGATTGTCTGTCTGTTCTATCATGTGCATAAAATAGTTCTTAAAATAGCAAATAATAAATTAATTTATGGCGTACTCCTCTTGGTAAAGCCTCCCTATCTTGCTACCTTGACATTTTTCCAGAGAGTAATGACAGGGAATGTGTCAGAAAGGAACAAGGTCACCCACGGGAATCCCTTAGCAACATGTTGCCATTTCACTGAGCATCAGCAGCATTCTTTTTCCCCAGAACTGGAAACTCAGAGATATTAGCTGCACCCGCTCTGCAACGATGGAGGCTGTGCCTGGCACCCCCTTGTGAAGCGACAGACTGTTAACATGGTCACTTAGACCAACACCTCACTCTGGAGCTACAAAATTAGACTAACACTCGAAGCTGTGGATTTAATTCTTTCTCACATTCATATATCATTGATCTATTTTGAGACATTTCAGGGAAAAGCAGTCAGCACATGACAAAAAAGAATCATTATGTAACACAGACAAAACTTTAGGTAAGCTATAAACTGCACTGCTGAGATGCTACTTTGAATAAAAACAGAGGGAAGTCTTTTAAATAAGAGATGCAGATTTTAGCCAAACTTTATCCACTCCACTGTTTATATAATTACTGATTTAATTTGCACTTTTCCTAAAATGCAATAAAAATAGGTTGACATATGAAAATGTTGTTACTGCATTGTTGCATTATTTATGCTGAAGGCTGAAGGCTAGTTATTTAGTTGTTATATCATTTTAAGTTTAGTTATTTTATAAGTGCAAGATTGCAGGCTGGATGGTGGCATGGATGTTTCTTTTAAAAATATCAAGCGGAACATTATAGCATTAGCCGTATTGCTCTACTTGTGAAAGTAAATCTGTTGGGTTTCTTCTTAGCACTCAGACAACAACTCTGTGCTACTCTGCCGGACAGTACACGGTAAAACAAAAAGAATGACAACTGGTGATGTACACCCTCTGGTTTTAAAGGGGCCATATGCCAGACTGGTTGTTGGACTATGTAACCATGATTTTTCTCAATTTCCATGCTGAACAGATTCACTTGTCTCCATGAAAATTTGGCATGGAAGTGAATAAGAACTGATGCCAAAATCTCAGTAAATGTTTTTGTGTGCGTGACTATGCATAGCAAGTCCTTCCTTCCTCTTTGCACTGCTTTCTCTAAACAGTGAAAATGGAGCAAGCCTTGTGTCAATTTTGACATTTCATCAAGAGACATTCTCCCTTAGGCAGGTGGACATCCACCAGGAGGTCATTATCTCTGTTGTCTGACACTCAATTAACAGTCCTCTGAATAGGGAATCTGTCTGGTCTGGATATGTTCCCTGATACTTTTCTCAGTGCACTGGGTTGCATCATAGTGAGACTAAAGGGAGGAATTCTACTCATTGTGTGAAATACATCTGATGTCACAGATTACAGATGCATACTGGATAGGTTTACGCAAGACTCATGTCTAGTTTCCTAAAATGAAATTACTATTTTCCGTTCTCTTTCTTATAAATACACAATGGACTTTATTGCAGTTGCTGTAATTTAACAGACAGTATGTTTCACTGTGTTGTTGGGACCCACAGTCATGGAAACAACATGAAAGATGCAGTACAAACTTTTCTGGACCTTTCAAAATAAACTCCATTTAACCTACTTCCGGCACAGCCAAGAAAGAAGGGCAACAGTGGACTTCCCATGACGTCACTGCCCGTATAAAACCCCCACCTTTCCAATGGTCCGATCTCTTCCACAGCGGTGATCATCAGGACAGGGGAAGTACAGCGCGCTAATGTCTCTTTGCTGGCAAACAGACATAAACTCTTCAGAAAGGGTGTCATACGATCATCGATCATATGCACTGAGTTAAGTACAACTGAATCACTGTTTGTGTACCCGGTATTCATTCATAAAAAGGGGAAATGAAGGTATAAGCGTTGCTTTACTTTCTCTCTGAGGCCTGCAGAAGCAAACTGTGTTCCAGAGAAGTCCCCAGTAGAGACGCTGTCTCTACGAAGCCGAGTGGAGCGGTTTTTCCCGGTCTGAAAGGACGACAACAGGAGCCGCATCACCGTGGTAACGTGCAGTGTGGTCAGTGGACAGAACCGGCGGCCCAGCCCCTGCTCCAGAGGTTAGCTGGAAGCTAACCCTTTGTTCACAGAGCTTTCTTCAAACTTCGTCGTCGCCCGGACAACTCCTCAGCATGGTTCATACGAGGTTAGGGTTTGGGCAGAGTAATAGAGAAAGATTTATGATCTGAACGTTTTTCATTTTATGAAGTTTGGTTTTGTTTGTGTTGAACTCAGCTATCTTAGTGCTAGCAGGCTATCTGCAGCACACGTGCTCCGTTTTGTGTTCTGTGTTTGTGTGTTTTTAAAGTTAAGATAACCTTTACTTGAAGGGTGATTTTAAACACAGAAGATTGATCATAATCCGCCCTCCGCGCTGATGCATTTTAACCCTTTTATTGATGGTATTTTTAAAGGTGTGTGTTTGATTCTGATGCTAAGCTATCAGCTTCTTTTGTTAGCTTTAACAGCTAACAGGTAAGGACACGTGCTTGCTGCCAAATAATATTTACCCAGAAAGGTTGTTAGTTTTTCAATCCAGTAAATAATATTTCCCTAACATTATTTTACTAAATTTGATAACTAAGTAACCACCATTATGCCCCATTTCTCCAGAAAGATTTGGTTCTTTTCCAAAATACCTCACTAAATATTTTGCTATTTCCTCAATAATATTTCTTGAAATTTTATTTCATTAAATAAAGGCAGCTAATGAGACACCGTTGAGAATTGGTCATCCAGAAGGTTGGTTTTATTCAGCAGATCATTCTTTAAAACATTATTTTATTAAAATAATATTTCATCTGATCTTGAATTGTGAATGGTTGTCTAAACTTTGCTGATTATTGCCTAAGTTAGTTCCAAGACTAACTTAACTTCACTTCCAGGTTCTTCAAGATAATCCTTGGTTCTCAAACATAAACATTGCATGGTTATATTGCATCACTCTTTTTGGTCATGATTTTCAATCATCTTTAATCAACTTGTATATATTGAACATAGCCCATTAGTCTTGCTTATTCTTTCATTCTGCTTGGTAGTTTAGTTGGATTGTTTTAGCATAGTAAAGAGTTCGTTGATTGAAATATGTTTGACTTTGAGTTGACTTATTTTTGATAATAAATTCTTGTATTTTAAGAAATCCATGAGTTTTGCTGTTCAATAATGTCAGAGCTCGTCTCACACCTTTCTATTTTGTCCTAATACCATCGCCTTACTGGGCTGGTATTCACAGGACAACCCTTAACAGACCGAAATATTATTTAATAAAATATTAAAATATTAATATTAAATAATATTCTCAGATTCATAATCACAACAGTGTCATGAATGGGTCATTTGGTTGAGTGGAAGAACAGATTGTCACGCAAAAAGAAAAAATATTTTGTCTAAAATATTTTGCAATTTGATAAGACACACACAGAGTAGTGCACTTTATTAAAGGAATGTCACAAAAACCCAAGCTGAAATTACTTCCGTTTTCAAAGGTATTAAAACTGTAAGGCTGATCTGTGGGAAATGTATTGAAAATGCACAATATTATAGCCACATCCTTTAATTTTAATTAAATGCTTCTGCAATAAAGGACGAGCCAAACCGTCACTGGCAACGTCAGTATGAGATATGAACACTGTCATCGGTGGACAGCAGTTCCAAACACCCGGTATCAAGAATGATTTATTTTCACCTGAATATGTTTTCTGGAATGCAAAAATTATAAATCATGTAAACGATCAGGAAATGCAGAGCACAATGCATGAAAAATGTACGTCATGTTTGTATTGTTATTACTTCTCTAATTCACAATAAGACATGGATCATGAACAAAAGATTTAGCAGCTGAAATAAGCTTCATCCAATGACTGCCAAGTCTTAGACAAGGTGAGGAGCTCTGCCATCTATAACCTCTTTCCCCACATCTCTGCTGTGGAAAATGACTTGGCTCCAGCTGCCTCCAATAGAGAGGCAAACGTATGCCTTCCAAGAAGCCATTGCAAGCCTTTAATTCCCTAAAAAGCAGAACTAGGGTCTGCCTACAGAAGAGCCATCATCTCTGTTTCAGTCTTACCTGCAGCACAAGCCTGGAGGACAGTAGCCAGGCAACTCCAGTTATGAATGGACTAAGGAGACCAGGGGTGACCACGCCATGTTAACCCTGAGGTTAACTGTACAACACAACATTACCAGCCCTTTTACTCATTCTTATGTCCAACCCTCTTCGAGAAATTCATTGTGATCCGTTGGTGTTTTAATACACCTACTGCAGGTGTATTATAACACCAAAAGATCCAGACCACAAGGTCTCACATGGAACACGTGGGCCACCCTTTCCTTTGCTTTAGTTACAGTTCCAGGTTAGTGGCTAAAAAGAATCAACTCAGCAAGCAGAAGTAGATACAGTTCAGCTCAGGAGGATGTGGTGCTGGAAGAAATATGTGTACAGAGTCAGCTGTATGGAACTGGAGAGGCTTTGAGACTCACATATTTAATTAAAGGTGCACCAAATGTTAAAGTACAGGAGGTTAATTTAATTTCAACTGACCATCTCCGGTCATTTTTATGTGCAGTTTTGGCAGTAGGAATTTAACGAGGATGTAAAATCTCTTACTAAGCCAACTTTCCATTTCCAAGACTTGTTACAGTTTGCTATTTCTCTTGCTCTTAAGTAATAACAGAATATTGTTATCACTTAACAATATTATTGGGGATGAGGTTGGGTTTCCAGTACAAGCCAGGGAGCGAAGGCCCAAGTATGAGAGGGATCTCTTGCCACTAGTAAATAGAATGACAGCTAGTAGCCAGTAGCGGTAATTGATTTTATTCATCATCAAACCTTAGTCTGCCTTCTAGGTGTGATTCCACACATCATTTCATTCATATTTAATAGCCATCTTTAGAATGTTAGTATTTGTCCATAATTAGACACCTTAATATACCCAAAAACAGAACTCCTAAACTTTCTTGCAATCTCCACATAAAACCCTGATGGGGTTTATTTTATTTTCTAATATGTCTTCACTATAAAGCTCTCCTTTGCCCATACTGCAGTGAAGGCAGACAGATGCTGCTTGCACCTCAATCTTGTCCTCCCTCGACGTTCATCATGAAACATAATGACAGGTCACAAACATCCTCTTCGTCAGGGACTGCTCCTACCCTGTGGCCGTCAGTCAAACAGGGCAACAACACCTCTAAGACCTTCGTTTTGACTCCTTTCGTCGTTCCCCTCAAGTGACAGCACACCACCTTCCTCCTTCCATCCTGCTCTAACCTTTCTGCTTGATGCGGACATTTTAGGGGGACAAAACTGCCGCAGGGTGGACAACTTTGCATGAGAAGTTGACCAAAGGGCCTCTGCTCACATTTACAGACAGATGAACATGAAACTGGGATCAAGACACTTGGTTCTGACTCCGCTGAGAAAAGCAGAGAGTGGTGTGCTATAAGCCTGGCTTATAATCTCACACCTCACACAGCGCCGTCAGATGAATTCTCTTCACTTATATAACTGGCATGTGGAGTGTTACTGTGGCTGGAGGCTTCTGCAACAGAGGAGCATGATGGGCCGATGTCATGTTTTTCGGTCTGTTTGCTTGGCTGGCTGGACACAGAGCTATGCAAACTTAAACAGGCAGTGGCCTAACATGCCCGAACCGCTCACTGCATACTTAATTTCCTCTCATTGTAAACATGCTCACATTGGGACACAGGTCTGGTAAAAGCATCTTAGATGACCAAAGAAAGATGAAAAAGACAAGGTGAAAAACTTATTTTTAAAGGTAGTGTATGAGTGCTATATAACTGCATGACCAGTAGCATCATGTTTTAGAAAACTTTTGAGAGAAAAGACATTAGATTTAATTAAATATAGAATGTTATGGATAATTACTTTTATTTTATTTGAAAAAAAAAACTAAAAAAGGAGCTAAAGGAGCATGAATTTCATCTCATCATTATTCTAAGCCACACATTCATAGATAAGAGCTGCAGCCTCCCTGACATTACAGACTGGATATATTCCCTGGCATGATCATAGCATGACACTGAGCTCTAAAGTACCAAGACATCTGCCCCTTGCATTAAACGTTAACTCACCATATGCCCTTTTCTCCTCTGCCCACAATCCTTCTCTGTCCATCACTGCTCTGCAGATGAAGGTTTGGACCAACCCAACTCAGTAGAACTGGAGCTGTGATGCAGAGCAGCATCAACCAGAGCTGCTGTGATAACCTCAGTGCTGTCCAGGGGCCAAAAAGACCAAGAAAATAAGAAGCACCTTCAGCTGATGAGTCCTGCCTTGCTTCAAGTGTTATTGAATTATTTTGTTTTTCAAATTTACAGTTTCCAGCATTGGTTTTTTGTCTTATATTTTAAATTTCATATATATTATAACTTTTCATGATTTTTCCCTTCACTTTTCTTTTTGATAACCAATTTATGGCCAATGCTGCTGTTCTATAATGTTTGTTATGAGCAGAATGAAAAAAACAGAAAATTAACTCACTGACAAAAACAACCAGCAATATATCCCAATTTATTTTCTACTTAACATCTGGCTCTGACAATGCGTGTCATTACCAGAACATTTATCCAACCACGTGTGTTTGCCACAAAGAATGGAGTAATGTGTGCAGCTGCATAATAAATGTGCTTCTCTATTCAGAGGGACATCTTTTTCAGTTGTGTTCGTCAAATAAAGAACATGAGAGAGATTTTAAATATTGGTGCACACATTTTTCAGTGACTGAAATCAGCTCTGATTGGTGATTGTCAGGCAAAATACTAAAAAGAAAGACTTTTCCCCTTTTTTATTAAATAAGCATTAAATCAAAACTGAACACTCAATAACAGCCCAATTGCTGCATTTTGTTTTCAGCTTAGTGAAAATCAGATAAAAGTTAGAGCCATTATGCTTTAATGCATGAATAAGGATATTCTTCAAACCTGGTAATTTTCTGCTGGATTCATCATAACTTAGACAGGATTAGTTTATATGTATTGTAACCTTTGAAAGAAATGACCAAAATCGAAATTGGAAGGTTATAACACAAAGAGAATGAGAAATCAGATTCAAGCTATAAACGCTTTGTTGTTAAGATACCCAGTTTAAAGCTATAATTATTTTTCTAATGAGGCTTTTGGTTCTAAGCCTGTGATAGTAAATTTAATGTCAAAACCTACCCTGAAAGTTGTGATGCTGTAATTTACAGCAAGTAAATTCAGTTAAGGACGTTTGATTCAAATCAATCTAATAAAATTCAACAATTTAGACAGATTCAAATACAGCTGCATACCTTAGATACATTGCACCTAGATATAGTGCAGTCTAATTCATTTATGTTGCCCAGCTGTAGGTATCAATTAGTTGACTTCACAGAAATTCTTCCTCCTGAGCAAGCATGTGGCGACATTGGATGGTTGAATGCAATGCATGGTTTACTTTGCAGCACTTTTATAGTGTTTAAAAAGAGCTGCTTGGACTCAGCTTACTTGTTTATTTTTTTGTTCACCCAAAAAATATTGTTTGGTATTTTTAACATTAAAAAGCTGAAACAAAAACAGACAATTGTATATGTTAGAATTATATTTGTAATTCCTTGTATAAAAGGTCAGAAAGATTTTCATTTGCTTCCAGTACTGCTGTAGTTAAAGTCGTGGGGTAAACATACTAAAACCGACAATACACAAATCTCAAAGAAATACAAGTTTTACTTAAAACTTAATGGTGAGAATAGAGGTGAATTTCATTGGGATCCACCAGTCATTCGACCAAAGATTGGAAACAAACATTTTTTTCCTTGATCGGCTCTGATCAGAGACCTTTAGGTCAAATAATAAAAGCAATTTGTTTTACCTGTTTATTAAACGCATTAAAACTAAAAACATCTGATAGTTTAAGTCCATAAACTGTTTAAGGTTATTAAAAGTCAGACAAAGGTAAGGGATAAATGTCATCCTTTGATACATATATAGGGCTAATCTTGTAATTTCTTCATTTCCTGTTATTCAAAACTCCTACTTCTGCCGAAGAATCTGCAGCACATTTTTTTTTTTAGTTTAGAGTATGTGTGTATAATAATAAAAGTTGGAATCAGTCAATATCGGCAGATCAGTTCTTAAATAAAACTGAAAATCGGCGTTAGCCTGGAAATGCCTGATTGGTGCATCTCAAATCGAAAACACAAAATTCAAAACCCCACTGAAGTCAACATTCGAAATATTTCCACAGTATCATGAAATATAATCAAAAATGCCTTTGACATTGTTTCCTCAGTGCAACTTTTCCTTCCCAAATTCAGTCATTTTCATTCAAAAATTAAAACACTGAGGTTTTCATTTGTGAGATCATGATAGTCATCTTAAGATTTCAGACATTATGATTAAGGGCCTTCACCTTTCTTCCATGACAAGAAAACAGTCTGTCTGCTTTGTGTTCAGATTTTCTCATCAAGCTAAAACTTGATGGCCTTGCAAGCATTGCAACAGTTTTAGTTGTTAATCTTTTCCGGATGAATCAGATTCTTTCAGACTCCTTGTTTATGCCAATTTACATTTTTCCCTGTGCATCTTCTCGGCTGCAGACCTTTCAGTTTAGAAATAGCTACTGTGATCACTGAGCATTTCTTATTTACTCCCACTCCTCACTTTCACCTGTTCACAGCCAACAACATGTTTCACATAGTAAAAAATGGCACCAATGCATAAATACTGTTTCTGCAAGCAAGATAAACAAATTTTTAGGTCATATTTAAAGAACAAGTGTGACTCAACCAGGCTGCCTTGTTCTCTGTTTGCGAAAGGGTCAGCCTAATCCCAAGCTTGTTGTCAAATCATGTCTCTATAAAAGTGAAGTCATGTTTTTTGGGGGAGAGCAAGAATCCAACCAGAAGTTTTCAATTATTCAAAGCGAGAGAAATGTGTTAAGGAGGGGAATGTATTAGCAGCTGAAAATAGGTGGAAGTCTACCGCCATGCTCAGGCAGCAGGAACCAGAGACAAAAGCCTAGTTTTCTTTTAACCAAAATCCTAACTATGTCATCAGAAACACAGGTAGCTCAAACATTTTGATGGAAAGCACAACTGAAGCCAGTTACTGTAGCTGCAAGGCTTGAAACAAGGGCATTATTGCATCAACTGAGCTCATCAACTGAGTTAATCAAGCAAAATGTCTGGACTGAGCAAAAAGAGCCGAGTCATCCTCAACCCAAGATGGCTGGCAAGTGTCGTAGTCTGCTGCTCAGCCATTTATCACACAATCCACCAGAGAGTATGTGAGTAAAATAGGCTATCGCAGTCATCTGCCTCTATTGCAACTGGTAGTAATAAGCCTACATACTGCTCTTTAATGCCTACAATCAAACAGGAGTGTCAGGGAAAATATCAGGCCCACAATTCCTCTATCTGTGAGGCGTTTAACTGGCTGATAGATTGACACTGGGACATTTTGTTAACAATTCAACCAAATGCAGAGTTAGGCAAAGATAACCTTGGAATAGAACCATAATTGTTGCTGTGGGGGTGACACGTGCTAGCTTAGTTGTTTTCAGGCAGCAGCTGCTTGGCGAGACTTTGCACAGAAATAAAACGAACAGGGCTTTGTGTGCCAGAACACACACGCAGGCCTGGGAGAGCGAGAATTTGTGTGTCACTCAGCTCTCTCAGCTCCTCTATTCTGGAGAACATCTCTGTTGTCATTAAAAGTTATTTTACTAGGTCTGTCATTGTATACAGACTGAACAAAAGGTGCAGATCACTTCAAATTTTACTCTCCAGGAAAAAAGCTCATATTCTGTTTGTCTCTTTTATTATCACAGCTTCTTGTGGAACGAGAAGGACGTCATTTCCTCACAGCTGAAAAGCAAAGCCAGTCCATTGCTTCCAATATGATGAAATTTATTGTTGAGTGAGCAAAGAGCATCTTGAGGGCAATAGGGCATCTTATGAAAGTGCACTGTGCTAAGAGAACAAAAAGCACATATACATTTCACCCAACATACACACATGCACATGCTGTGAACGTAGCCCTGGAAGATGATCAGAAAATCTATGTGGAATCTCAAATGCATGGCTCTCTGTCCACTGGGATGGGGAAATATAAGAAAATGTGCTGCCTCTGCCTTATAAATGTATCTGATGAACTGACTTAGTTCTGACTTTGGTCTGATGTTATGACCAGATTCAAATCCAAGGGATTCCCTTAGCATTGGTTTCTGGCAATGGTATGCCCTTACAAAACTGTAACATTTGAACACAGCAAACTGTGAGAAATACAGGTCCTTCTCAAAATATTAGCATATTGTGATAAAGTTCATTATTTTCCATAATGTAATGATGAAAATTTAACATTCATATATTTTAGATTCATTGCACACTAACTGAAATATTTCAGGTCTTTTATTGTCTTAATACGGATGATTCTGGCATACAGCTCATGAAAACCCAAAATTCCTATCTCACAAAATTAGCATATTTCATCCGACCAATAAAAGAAAAGTGTTTTTAATACAAAAAAAGTCAACCTTCAAATAATCATGTACAGTTATGCACTCAATACTTGGTTGGGAATCCTTTTGCAGAAATGACTGCTTCAATGCGGCGTGGCATGGAGGCAATCAGCCTGTGGCACTGCTGAGGTCTTATGGAGGCCCAGGATGCTTCGATAGCGGCCTTTAGTTCATCCAGACTGTTGGGTCTTGAGTCTCTCAACGTTCTCTTCACAATATCCCACAGATTCTCTATGGGGTTCAGGTCAGGAGAGTTGGCAGGCCAATTGAGCACAGTGATACCATGGTCAGTAAACCATTTACCAGTGGTTTTGGCACTGTGAGCAGGTGCCAGGTCGTGCTGAAAAACTGAAATCTTCATCTCCATAAAGCTTTTCAGCAGATGGAAGCATGAAGTGCTCCAAAATCTCCAGATAGCTAGCTGCATTGACCCTGCCCTTGATAAAACACAGTGGACCAACACCAGCAGCTGACACGGCACCCCAGACCATCACTGACTGTGGGTACTTGACACTGGACTTCTGGCATTTTGGCATTTCCTTCTCCCCAGTCTTCCTCCAGACTCTGGCACCTTGATATCTGAATGACATGCAGAATTTGCTTTCATCCGAAAAAAGTACTTTGGACCACTGAGCAACAGTCCAGTGCTGCTTCTCTGTAGCCCAGGTCAGGCGCTTCTGCCGCTGTTTCTGGTTCAAAAGTGGCTTGACCTGGGGAATGCGGCACCTGTAGCCCATTTCCTGCACACGCCTGTGCACGGTGGCTCTGGATGTTTCTACTCCAGACTCAGTCCACTGCTTCCGCAGGTCCCCCAATGTCTGGAATCGGCCCTTCTCCACAATCTTCCTCAGGGTCCGGTCACCTCTTCTCGTTGTGCAGCGTTTTCTGCCACACCTTTTACTTCCCACAGACTTCCCACTGAGGTGCCTTGATACAGCACTCTGGGAACAGCCTATTCGTTCAGAAATTTCTTTCTGTGTCTTACCCTCTTGCTTGAGGGTGTCAATAGTGGCCTTCTGGACAGCAGTCAGGTCGGCAGTCTTACCCATGATTGGGGTTTTGAGTGATGAACCAGGCTGGGAGTTTTAAAGGCCTCAGGAATCTTTTGCAGGTGTTTAGAGTTAACTCGTTGATTCAGATGATTAGGTTCATAGCTCGTTTAGAGACCCTTTTAATGATATGCTAATTTTGTGAGATAGGAATTTTGGGTTTTCATGAGCTGTATGCCAAAATCATCCGTATTAAGACAATAAAAGACCTGAAATATTTCAGTTAGTGTGCAATGAATCTCAAATATATTAATGTAAAATTTTCATCATGACATTACGGAAAATAATTAACTTTATCACAATATGCTAATATTTTGAGAAGGACCTGTAGTAGTTTAATTATACCTGAAATATTTAAATGTATCATTGCCAACATATAAACAATTACATTTTTTTGTCTTTTGTCATCCCTGTCAGATTGATTAAATATATTTGTTATTTATAATGAGATCAAATAACAAGAAATGTATCCCCCCCCCCCCCCCCCCCCCCCCCCAGTAAATTTATGGAAAGAAATAAAGCAGTTATTATATTAAGATTACATATGAAACAAGTATTAAACAAAAAGGTGCAAAAGTGCACAGAAAGCTAAAAAGACATCTGAATCTGAACTCTGTATATGTTTAGAAAACATCCCTGACCTCTATCTGTGCCGATGAATATCTTCTGGTTTAGTCCAAAATTATGGCCTGTATAATAGAATAGAATAGAATAGAATGGAATAGAATGTCCTTTATTGTCAATGTCATAAGTACAACGAAATTAAGAAAAAAGCTATTCAATCAGTGCATAAGAGCAGTTTGTTAAAAATAAAATAAAAACACATGTTCACACATTCATACTGTTTACTTCTCCCTTTACATTGTTATTGCTGTTGGATAGAAACTGTTGTTGAATCTGCTTGTCCTTGCTTTAATTGATCTGTAGCGTCTGCCTGACGGTAACAGTTCAAACAAAGCGTGACCTGTGACCATATATAAATGTTTCTCATTACCAAAGAACCACAAAAGCAACATTTCACGATGAGTAAAAGCAAGGAGCTCTCTCAAGACCTTCACAATGTTATTGTTCTTCTGAATGTCTCAGTAAGCCCAGTTGGGACCATAATCTGGGAGTGAAAAAAATAACATAATTACACCATAAAACAGTCAGAAACAGGTGCTCCTCAGAGGAGTTCTGACAAAGGAGTCGAAAGAACAATTAGCAGAGTTGTCCACGAGCCAAGGCCGCCTTGTTTTAAGTTTGTTGCAGCACATCTTGAAAAGCCAATACAATACTAGAAGAATATAGTCTGGTCAGATAAAAGCAAAACAGAACTCTTTGGATGTTTCTATGTGTGGAAGAGACATTAAGATGCACATTACCACCCAAGATGCATGCAACCAGTTTATTCCCACAGGATGTATCTTAAATCTGTCTAGAATTTCAGTTCAACACTTATTCCCTGTTTCATGCACTGTCACTGCACATACATTTATAGATGGATTAATTTATTTTAATTTCTTTATGGATCATTTACCAACGTCCTGTGTCAATTTCACGTCAATAGGCAGAATAAAAATTTACTGGGAAAAATGCTGTTTTCTTAGATATTTACTGTATTTTCCAGACATTTTGTATGTAAAAATAAAAACATGAAAAGTGATAAAAGATGAAATATTCAAATGCATCATAAACAAACATACAGTATAATCAAATATGCTTTCATCTCATTTTAGAAATGACTTCATACAAAGTCATTTATGAATGAAAAGAGAGTCAGACAGACTTTTTTTTATCTTTTGTTTCGCGTTTCTCTAAACGCAAGACGTTGGTGAACACAGCTTCAGAGGACAAATAAAGCTGTTCTATTCTACAAAAAATCTACAAAAGATACATAATACAAACAATATCCTGCTTAGGCATATGATTACAGCAGGCTGATTCCTGCTCAAATAACCCATCATTATGCTTTGCAAACCACAAGAAAACTAAGTAATTTTTTAGAAATGAAGACAGGGAAGGCTGCAGAAGTTCAGCCAACCCATTTTAAAGACTGATATGTCATGGACAGCTGTATTTGTATTGTTTTGCAGCTGTGTGCATTCAACAACTGCTGCGTGCAGTGCTGCTGAGGTAGCTTGGAGGTGATAAGGTCATGATGAGAGATCCAGAGGATAATGATGGCAATTCCAATAACTCTTCTCGCTTGTGGCGCACCCACTCATTCATGAAGCAGAATCTTATTCCTGGGCTCTAATCCTGCTGACTGAGAGGTCCCACAGAGCCATTTACAACAATGAAAGTAATAAAAAAGGAAGCCTAACATCCATCTGCCCAGTGTTTATGACAGGACACACAGATTATATCAGCTATGACACTGAAAATATCTAAAGAGGAACAGAGAAGGCCTTGTTACCTCATGTTATAACCTGCCAAGCATCTTGTGTATTTACTGCATCAACTATACAATGGATTGTGTTTTATATACAGTAAGGGGAAATATGTCATTTTTCCACATTGTGTAGTGTTTCAGATTTATCACAAAGTGGAGGCAACTATTCTAGTGTCGTCAGCCTGCACACAACATTCTATATGCCCAAACCTTTAGCAACTTTAGCAACAATGACTGCCTTGGGCTTTTTATAGGAATGCTTGGCAAGTTTTCCTTTCGAAGTTTCTCAATTTCTCTTCACACGCTCACCCACACTGAATAAGAAGCTTAAGCATAAAGTCATTTTCACGTCTCCAGAGATGCTCATTCAGGTCCAGACTCTAGCAGAATCTTTTTTAAATGTGCTTTTGGAGTGCTCTGGAAAAAATCTGAAACTTTACCTCAGCCTCAGATCTAATGGTCTCTGTAAATGGGTTTGTCTGAAGATTGCTACATATTTTTCTCCATTTATTTTTTCATTTTCCCTAAGAGATCCTTGACAGAAAAAAAATCCTTACATTGATCTGCAAGCTTCAAGTGTGCAGAAGTAGTGTTAATAGGGGTATTTTTCAACACACACACACACACACACACACACCTTAACCTCTGGTCAAATGGTTTAATTTGTCTTATCCTACCCCACACAATTTCCTTCTTGTAGTCTGCAAGCTTTTATGTGTTTTCATCTGTGCAAATGCCTCTGTATCCAGTGTTTGATTTGTAGAGTCCTTCTAAAACAGTTGCTCAAAGGTTTTTCATGGTCATCAACAGAACTCAGTATTTCCATCATAATGACCATTAAATTGTAGTATCTCCACATGCATATGTGCATGTATTCCAGTTTCTGCCTCCAGAAACACGCATGTGGATTTATTGGAGATTCTAATTTGCCTTTAGCTGCAAATGTCTGAGTGAATAGTTGTTTTTCTTGTCTGTGCTGACATACATACATGGATGGATGGATGGATGGATGGATGAAGGGATGGATGGATGAAGGGATGGATGGATGGAGGGATGGTGTCATTTGTCTCATTTAGATGGGCAGAAAACAAATCCAAGGTGGTTTCCTGAGCTGACTGAAACCTCCAGATCAGCTTCAACTCTTTTTTAACCATTGAGGATGATGGTGACTGGGAAGATAAAGTGCTAAGCTATACATTTTAGAAACGTATAAGGATAAACAAAAAGTGACAAAGAAAAAAATATGAGAGCACAGTTGGATTTCTGTATAACACACATTTCCATGAAAAACGTTTCTAAATCTTGACTCTTTCATAGTTGCACCCCAATCGGGATGTTGGCTTCAAGGATTTTACACAGACAGGAAGTGACAAAGAAATTGAACTACAAAAATCTAGCTGGTGCTGATTGGACATTGGAGTTTGTTTGCTGATCTGCAGCCTGGGGTTAGCTGTTTACTCCAAGTACAAGGCTTTATTGATTTTTTTTTTTTTTATGTGTTAAAAATGTTATTGAAGATTTGTTCACACATGTACACAGGTAAAAAATATGGTTTATTCCGTTCAGAGTCTCAGAATCGGAAATAGAGTTCCAGTAGTACCTGACTCATACAGCAGCAGCAGTTGCCAGCAGAGGCACTTGTGTTTACACGCTTGGCAGGGTGAGTGACAGTTTTTTTTTTTGCGGCCATGACCACAGCCTTGCTGTTAGTTGTACACTTAGGTTGATTGTAATTTTGTTGGCTGTATTTACTTAGGTGTAAAAACCATATCTATTTTTCCTAGTTTATATAAGAGCCATAAAAATATTTGTGGTATGTTTCCAGCAATTACTTTAATGAACTGTGGACTAGAATGGAATTATACATACACTTGAAATAATGAATGGATAGAAGCATAACGTGAAACTGTGTTAATGAATTCAAACAAGTTAAGAGCACAAATCCATGCATAAATCAATGCAATGACTGTTAAATTACATTCCAGGTGGCTTAATTTCACTTTAGCTTTAGTTTAGGTGGGATAGAAAGCCAAACCAGTGTTCTGAGTTAAATGTAATTTAATATTTTTAGAAACTACAGATCTAGTGAACTGCAGTCTGCAATGAGCACAGTCATTTATGTCACATTATGCACCATCAAACAAGTCTGCATGTCTGGCTTAGAAGCCTGGCAGTATGTTTACTCAAGAGACCATTGCATAAGATGTCTTTGCTTAACTTCAGTGCAGAGTAAAATTATTCACTCCAGAATTAATGCTTCCCAAAATGGGTTTTGTGACAGAACATTTTTCCCTAAAATAAAGCAGTAGTATGCTTTTCAAGTTACAAGTGTAAAACAAAAGCTCAGTTGAATGACGCACCTACAAGTTAACAATATTATGACATTGTCACAAATAAAACTTGTGATGTGCATATGTATTGAGCCCAGTAATTTAAAACATTTAGAACCCTCCTTCATTGAAATTACAGTTGTAACCCGTTTGTGGTTTGTCTCCACCAGCTTTAGATCAGTGAATATGACCCTAAACCATTCCATTGTATCTCTGGCTTTATGTTTAGGGTTTGTGTCCTCTGTTGCAGTCTCAAGTCTCATGCAGCTTCTAATAGGTTTTCACCAAGCATTGCACATGGTTTAGCTTTATGCATCTTCCCACAACTTTGAACTGCTTCTCTCCCTTCCCTGCTAAAAAAGCAGTCCCACAGCATGATGCTGCTATCAGCGTTTTTCACTGTGAGCAACAGCATCTACATGTAAAAAAATATTTTAGTCCCATCTGAGCAGAACACATTATTGCCCCTTATTTAGCTTGCAGAAAACAGCAAATGGGAATTATTTTGGCTTTCTTTTAAAAATTCACGAATCTTGTCCATAACCTTGAGATATGTAGAGAGCAGGACATATTGAACAAGAAAAAGTTATCCTGTTAGCAGATTCACCCTCCTGATCTAATAATCTTTCTAGCTAATCCAGAGTTACCATGAGTATTTTGGCCACTTCTCTGATTAACGCTAGCTTGTCAGTTTGCGTGAACAACCATGTCTGGGAAGATTATATTTTTATCATGTTTACTTAGAGAAATCATTGGTATTTTAAAACATAAAGCATACATTTTCAAGCTTAACATTTAAAAATTCCAACTAACTCCAACCGGACGAGGTACTGCTGCTGGCCAGTGGCAAATTTTCTTAAGGAATTTAAGAAAGGAGAAATTGACAGAAGAGTCCAAGGAATCGCTGTCAGATGCATTTTGCCACTGATTAGGCAAGAAGTCAGTGACGATAAGCATGAAGGGTAGGCTTTAACATGTCTGTGGCCTCAACAAAAGTTTGCTTTCATACTCTGTCAGGACAGAGGGGCATATGAGTCAGCATAGTCTAGCAGATAAATTGAAGATGAAATAACATGTGAGAAGAGAAAAGCTTTTAGGGGTGTCTCGGGATGTGATGAGTACCCATGATAATCCAGTGACAGTCTGGCTCAGGTGTGTGCTTTGACCTGTTAATAATCACACATGGGCTCTTTGTGACAAATGGGAGAACCTAAACATGAACATTGGCAGCTGGAATGCAAACAAATCAAGTGAAAGAGCACAAATGTGTTTGGCAAAGACACATAAACAGAATTAATGTCAATTGGGCTTGTTAATTGCTAATTTCTAATTTACATTCCCTGTTACAATTGAACTAATCAGCAAATTATGGAACAGTTAAATTGCTGGGGGGATATTATGTACATTTTTCTAACTGTGTAAAGCACAAGAGCACTGACTCACCATACACACCCCAAATAAAGCTGCTAAGAGCAGTGATCTCTGAAGTAGAAACAATGTGTTTTCATAACCTCTCTAAACCAATGGCTCTGCACAAGAGGCAATTATTTCCTCCCCTATTTGCACATGGCTCACTTCAAAGCACATGCAAATCTACTGCAATCTGAGTGCCTTCTCTGTAGTTAACTGTGAAATCTGCAACAGATGCATTGATGCTATAAGGCAGACAACCTCAGGTAAGTGAGCAGAGTGTAAAAGTAGAAAGAGAAAAAAAGGAGGCCATGTCTTTCCTGCAGACAAATTATGTAACCGTCAGATCACGGTATCCAGACCTGAGAAGCCAAACCTAAAAGGCATTTTAGGCAGGATATCTGCTGAGCAAGTGGATCATGATGTAATGTGATGAATCTCCGGAGACATGGAGTACGGATGGTATAGAGGCTGCCAGGCTGTTCAGAGAGTAACCTTCGCTGCAGCAGGGACACACGAATAATGAAGAGGGCAATATTAACCTGTGAATATATCCATATGTTATACCATTATAGTAAAATATATTTCATCAAAGAATATAACTGAAAACTGATATACTAAAATGTTCAAATATTTTTCTTATTGTTTGGCTTTACCTCAGCACTAGCTGTTAAAAAAGCAATACTTCCTGACAATTATTCAAAGAAACAATTACTGTCAACGTTTTATTTTATTAAATGTATATCTAATGAAACTATTGGCATACAATTCTAAATCGTCCACACAGACAAAGAAAAAAATTAGTCCAGAAACTAAGCTTAAGTGGAACGACACAGACAGTTACTGAACACCTTTGCTTAAATTATTTAATATTAAGTAGATAATCCTGTTTTAGTAATAATTTCAAGATGTATGTTGTATTTAAAAACTAGATGCATGCATTGCTCAGTTGTGATTTTGATCCATTCTTTCACAAAAGCCTTCATTAAATCTCAAAGGTTAATGGCTGACCTGTTCTAGTAGCTCTACTTTGTTTATCTGAAACCAACTTAGAGTTTCCATCTATTTTGCTTAAAAATACAACTTTGTTTTACCTTCAGATTCTTCTTTCAATTACACAAAGACTGGCAGTACCATATGCTGAAAAACAGCCATTATGTTCCCACCTCTGACCTTCACTGGTGGTATGGTGTATTCAGAGTAATGTGTGTTATAATTACTCTTACATATGTGTCCCATTATAACTAAATTGTCAAAATCTGGTCTAATCACATCAGACAATATTCTCCCAGTATTTCCAATTCTTGCAGGAATGTTCTGCTGCAAATTTTAAATAACTTTCAACTTTTTTCAGCTTTTCTTTAGCAATGGAGTCTTGGACAGTAAGCACACATGGAGGCCATTGTGGTTTTGGATGTCGTTTATTATTGTCCCTGCTAATTCCAGGTGTTTCTAAAGCTCTCAGTGAGTGGCCATTGGCTCTTGTGCAGCTCTTTGATTGCTCCTTTGACTTCTCTGTTAGATATCTTTTAGAAGCACCTTCTAGTGGCTGATTTATCAAAGAAATATGTTCTTTTTACTTATGGATTATGGTTCCATTGTTCCTCACGAGAAGACATTGCTCACTAGAAGTGTAAAAATACATCTGTAACCAATGCTGTCAGTATGTTTTGCTATAACAAGGTTGCAAAGGTCTTCAGATACATTTTTGCTTGTACCCATCATGGTATGCTTCTTGTGCCATACCTTGGTAATAAGAAACCTTTATGTGGCCATTAAGAATAAACTAGCTGATGATTATTTGCACTGATAGGGGGTAGGTTGCTTTTTAAATACTGACAGATTTCAAATGTTTTCTTGGCTTTCCATGCCTTTTTGCAGCTTCTCTTCCTTAATGTGCTCAGTAATTATTCCTTGTGTCATTCAACTTCATTGTACATCATTAATAGATCACTTTGTTTGGATTTTTTTTGCATGCTGGGATTACTTTAGTTGTCATCAACGTCAGGTGTGAGTTTCGAATCAGCCGGCCATTTAGAAGTCCGTCTACTAAAAAAATTTAATATGTTCAATATTTATTTTGTCCTCTGTATACTATTTATGTAAAAAAGATTAATTGTATGAACAGATAATTAAAAAGTACTATAAACAAACATAGTACTTATGTTTCCTTCCTTCACTAGCTGCAGACAGAAATGAACGTCTCTTGATTAATAAAAAAAACCTCAGACGTTTCCAGTAATCGCACCCAAACATGTGCTTGACACCCAAGATGATCACAACTCTAATCCCCACATTCTTGTGGGGTAAAACTACCAATTGTTTCTGTAAAGTAATTTCTCTGCATAGTAATTTGTCACCATAAACACTACCTCTAAATACCCCCACTGAGGAAATGGCTGCAATTATTTTCTTTGAAAGGGGATTTTTCATAGTGTTCATTGAAATTCACTCAGCCGTTGATAACTTTTAAGGTTCTGCCATTGTGAAATGATAGAATATTTTGTTAAATGAAGCCTCACTGGGCTTTGCCTTAAAACGACGGTCCTGGCTTGAGAGAAATGGAGATGGACGGATGGCTGCAGGCAAGGAAGTGGGAAGTTTATTGTCTTCCCAAGGTTATGCTGTATCCTATGCACCTGTGAAGCTTCATTGACCACACTGTTCTTCATGGGCTATAAACAACAAAGTAACAACTGCCTGTTGGCAACATACTCTCACACACACAGAGGCACACATTTACACACTAATTCCCGACTCTAATGTGTTCTGCAGTGGAGGCATGATACATGCTGACACCTCTGTATGAATTATGAAAGCATAGACTGAATCAGGCATTAGTCTCTGTCAGGCTGAACAAAAAGAAATGTGGCCACCTCCAAGCAATGCAACGGTGAATAATATACAGAGGCTAAATCCAGCCGTGAAATATTCTGCAACCACCTGAAAACCACCAGATTTTCACTGTGCCCACTAAAGCTCTGCCAGTGGTCTCCGGACAGCTGTGCCACCCACTCTTTGTGGTTCACCAGCAGCAAATCAATCTCACAACCCACCTCTCCATGCTAAAGAGCGAGCACGCCATGCTAAATCAATTAAAGCAGAAATATGCAATTTGAGGACAGTAATTTATCTCCAACAATATCCACATGGAAAGTCCATAAGGGGTTTTGGAGGACAATGATTAATTTAATCAAGTGTGAGTGAACTTTCTCCAAAAAATCATGCTGCTCCGAAAGATAATCCGCTTTCCCTGAAATGTTTCCAACAGGATTAGCCCCTGAGGGAAGCTTGGATGCATTTTACAGGGTAGAAAGGGAGCAACACCAAGAGAGAAGGAAGTTAGATGCAGAAAAGGAAACAGAGTGATGGAGATATGATGAGAATGTAAGATAGACAGGTGGAGAAAGATGGAATGAGAGAAAACAAATTAAAGGAAAGGAATATAGGTGAAGGGCTATCAAAGATGTGTCTAAGTTGTGACAGTGTGAGCAAGCTGTATAAATTCATTGTTTAACTACTGTTAATTCAGTTTAACTCAGTGGTGCTCACTGAAGCAGAGGAAGTTAGCATATTGTACATTACAGATCAAAGAAACGTAAGCAATTTTGTACCAACAAGCGCCTCCTTAATGGGAATTAATTTCCCTTTATACTGAGCTTGTCTTTCTCTGAAGGTGATCCTATAGACTAAAAAAAATAATTGTTACCTTAATGGATACAAGCCTTTTTTGACAGACCGGGATTGTGGAACTCTGGGTTCATGTAACTTGAAGGTAGCACATGAAGCAACAGCAAAAATAAACAGCATGAAAAACACAGACAAATGAGACTTAAAGGAACTCCCCGTAATTAAAGGCTGCAATCTGGGATCATTATGGTTTCTCAGTTAACTACAGTGAAGACGGCAGAAGAAATATGGATCAAACAACAGCTTTATCGTTCAACACTAATAAAGTTTGAAACTGCCTCTAGTAACTTAATTACACACTTGAAATGGCATCATCTGAATGTAAACAGAACTGATATAAAGAAAAATCAAACTATAGTGTAAGCCCAGCTGTGGGTAGGATTAAAAATAGCCCTTGGCTAGAAATTCAGACTGATAAGTGTCCAGTAGACAATGTAGCAGCACACATGGATGCTTCATTGTTTAAAACCCTGGTTTTAAACACCTCTGATAATAATATAGTCCCACAGCAAAATTCTCTCTTGTCAGCATTGTGGCCATCCTCAAGTACATTCCTCAGTTGTCCTTAACATGTCCAAAACGTCCACTACTGTACTCACTACTAAAGGTAATAATAATACAAATATTAAAACAGTAGTCATCTGGTGTAGGTAATGTTCTAAATGTGCTCTTTAATTTCATTTCATTTTCAAAAATCATGATTTTTTTGTGTACCCTTAAAACATTAGGAAGCATGTGTCAAATTGGAGGCTGCTTAAGATTTGTTAAAAATGTAAACATTTGAGTTGACCTGAACACTTGTAATACCTGTGTTTGTTTTTGTCCACAGTTCACTTTTCTGCTTGCGTTCCACTCATGATTGGTTTATTTTTCTAATCCGCCAACAGAATTAATGAACATGGTTAGGTTTTAATTAAAAAAAGTGAACATAGGTTATTATGATATATGAGTTGCGCCTTCCATCATGTCACGTAGCCACCACCCTCTCCCAAAAAGACCAATCATTTGCTGACATTTAAAAATATTGCTGAATGAATGGACTGCTGAAAACATTTTAAAAATGCAAACCACAAATCTGCTGCATGGTCCAGAACATGTATGAAATGAAGTGTGGAACAGACTTATAGCAATCAAATAGTGAAAATATTCCACATTTAAAGGAGGTACGTTCATTAAGAAACACCGCTTCCATAAAAAGATAAAGAGATGTAATAAAAAAATGTGGTTTGAGGTTTGAGTTTCTGTTTTGTTTTTTCCTGCAGGTTCAGTGTGTAACGAACAAAATGTTCTGATGACAATAAAACTATTTTTTTCTTTTATGCTGAATTTATGAATTTAACTGCAATTTAAAAGGTCTCTCAAACTAAAAAATCTTCAAAATCTGCCTAAGGCCTGATAATTCAGCCTTTTATTTAAGATATACATTGTGGCAAACTTGAGGTTACAATGGCGGCCTTTGATTAAGTTCTGCTTTTCCAACCCTAATGCCCTGGCTGTGAATTATTCACCAAGTTGGAGGAGAGGGGTTGTGCATACTACAATCTAGCTAAATGTGTTAGACTAGAAAAAAACCATAATGCAATAAAGCTCATCCATACATAATGGTTCAACGACTGAGGCTGGGCACTCTCTGTCAGAAGACGGCAGAATTAAAGAGAGAGGGGATCAGGGAAGCAGATGATGTTGCCAAAGCTGTGTCCTCCAAAGCCACGGCAGTCTCCAGCCAAAACCCCTCCTATGCTATCTGTTTCTGCCCATCCAGCAGAGCTTTCTTTCACTTCCCAGGGAACTGACAAGGGTAGGACATCGCGACACAAAGAATCAAAAAGTCAACAGAGGTCACAGTGGAGTAAGCACAACAAAAAAACGGATTACATTCAGGATTTTGTGGGTTTAGTAATTTGGCAATCTTAAGCAGGATCATAAAACATTTTGCTGGTTATAATTAATTCTAATACACATGGATAATCATCTCTGTGTCACATGATTGCATGCAGCGCATTGTGTAATCAACATGTCTCTGGTTTTAGCATGCCAGCACAACTCTCTATATTTACAATTAAGGAACTGATTATCCCTGGGGTACTGCGTGTCATGCACGCTCTTTTCAGGCTTCCCAGCGCGCCATCACTCTGAAAGTGCAATTTACGCTTTCAGCATCTATCACGCTTACAGGTAAGTTCCCAGAGGCTTGTAATATTCAAGGTTAAACAGTCACTAGGCAGAGAGCAGATTAATAACTTGAATTAAGCCTGTGAGTTTTGTGCAAGACATTCAAGGCTCTCATCTTTTCTTCAAAAATGATGAAGCATGCCAGATTATATTCCTTGTTAAATAAATTTTTAGAATATCCAGTGTGGAACAATAGGAAGAAGCAAAACAACAAGCTATCACCATACGCTCCAAATACAATGCCTTGCAAATTTATCTGTTTTTTTTTCCCCCACTTTGCCACATTACTCCCACAGACTTCATGTCTTTTATTAGAATTTTATGTGATAGACCAACAAAATGTACACCTAAACTAGAAAGAAAATAATACATGGTTTCCAAATTATTTTTAATAAATAAAAATCATAAAAGTGTGGTGTGCATTTGCATTCAACCCCTGTGAGAGAAACTTCAGAATCAGCTTTTTTTGGGTCATGTGTTTGGGTCAGGACTGAAGTTTTGGCCCATTCTTGTTTACAAATGCCTGCTGCTGTAGATTGGAAAAGACAGATTCTGTGACCATTAATTCTTAAATCTTGAGATTTTCAATTGCATGTATATCTGAACTTTGACAATGCTATTCAAACACATGAATATGCTATCTATTGTAGCTCTAGATATGTTTTTTTAGGGCAGTTTACTACTATGGATTTTATTCAGGGGCATCAGATTAAAAATAGCTGAAATCAAATGCACACCACACTTAAATTTGTACTTTTACCACTTTCCTTTCACTTCAAATTATGCAATACTTTTTGTTGGTCCATAAAATACATTAAAGTTTGTGGTTATAACGTGACAAACTTTGGAAACGTTTAAAGGTGTGAATACTTCTGTAATCGAGTGTATAAAGTAGCCCTTTTAAATCAGCTGTTATGTATTCATGCATGCTGAGCAATAGGATGGAGAATAAGGCTAATTCATACTTTGCTGTTCTTAAACTCAGTAAACACTTTGCTGCAATCCTGCAAACAAGGTTGACAGAATCTACGATTTGCATTTTGATTTGCATTTGATTCATTGAGCTGAGGGCAGAAATCTTTTAAGAAGCAGAATGCTCTTAAATGTGCCATTTAGCGGCTTTGTTTGACAGATAAATGTTTGACAATGCTTACAGCTTTGGTAAAGTCATTGCCCAACAGGGAGCAGCTCATAAAAAGAGGAACCATTTTCATTCTCCCTTAATGCATGTGTCCTTGAGCAGGTCACTTAACTTCTCTGATAATCTCTCAATGTATACATTTAAAATGTAATTACCCTTTTTTCTGCCTCTTTTCTGCACAAATAAATGCCCTGGAACTAACATAAAACGGTTATGAGAATCATTTTGTCTGAGTCAAAACTGATTTCCATTTGCGGTCTGAGGTCGGTGTGGAAACAGAAAGAGAGCATTATGCACACAGATACAGTGTGTAAATAAACTACTAAAACCAAGCAGAGTGCTGTTAAGCATGCATAAGCCTTTTGAATTAGTCTTCCTGATCTGCCTTGGATGACAGCCGCTCACGCTGGCAGAATACAATATGAGAGCATATCACCACAACACAGACTGCTCTCTTCTGTCTACTCTTCTGCTCCACACAGAAACTTATCATTGGCATTAATCGCTCATTACTCCATGCTGCAGCAAACATGCAAACTCAGACAGAGAAATAAAAAAAACAACAACACTATAGCTGGACTATGGCTGAGTGATTTGAAAAAGGAGGAGTGACGAGTCGCTCTTAGCAAGACACTCTGTCCCTTCAGGATTTGTCTTCGATGCCGTAACAGTAAATTTCCTCTGAGACACTTGAAAGCTCTTTTTCTCTATGTGCTCTGTTCACTACTCGACAGCATGTAAATGGCTTCAGGATTCATTAGACAGTGCGTCTCATAAACCAGACCTCTGTCTTTTTACAGCTGACTTACTACTGATGGGGAAATATTAAAGCATTATAAACATTCCTTAAATCCCCTTATAAAAAAAGCGGAGGGTAAATCATTAAAAATCAAACAAACGGGCTACAATTAAATATTCAGATCCCCTTCTTGTGCGTTAATAAATAATAGATTATTTACACTTGACATTTTGGTACTGTGCAGTGATTCAAAATAACAAATAACATTCGCTTGCAATACAAACAAATAAACCATTGTGCTTCAGTGGGAACTAAGCATGGGGAGGTTACTGGTATCACCATATACCAAGGTTAAAAAAGGTTATACCGTCATACCATAAATGCAGTTTTGGCTTTTTTGAATGAGATGCTAGAAAAAACAGTTTTTTCGTGCAGAGCAATGAAGCTCTGCCCCTCCCCTTATCAACCTGTAGTTGCGCACTTCCAGTCAGCTGGCTAAATAAAGGCCATAACCCTTTTCCGTCGCTTACAAAATATAGATTTATGAGTACAAATGTTCAGTTGCAAAAGTAATGGTAACAGAAAGTTATGGTGTGGAGACTCAAAAAAAAAACACGATTGTGGTAGCATCATGTTGTGGGGATGCCACCCATCCCTCTCATTAAGGTAACACTGCATTAAAACAGTTGGAAAACAATTAACATGTTTCTGAAGCAAAAGACAGTGGTTTTCAAAATAATAAGTTCTAGTTTTCAAAATAAAATAGCAATAAAAAAAAAGATGCTACAGATATACCAAATTAAACTTTTATAACTGGGAAAAATTTTGTATTCACATTTCATTAAAACATAATTAAGAATATTCAAATTATTAAACACCAAATTTAAACTGAAGTGGTTATTTGTCAAATGAGCAACTGCTCTAGTCCTAAAAAGAGATTTTTGTTTTTTTTTTACAAATCTAGCTTTCGTGTCATTTCCTTTTGAAGCACTCACACTCATGACCCACTTACAACAAAAGCAAAATGGCTTTCGATCTTTGAGCAGAGCAGGATTGTTGAGATGGCTGCAGATAGGACAGTCATTTTAAAATTATTAAAAGACCGTGAGAGGGTTAGGAGAAAAAAAGTGAAGTGTTGGACCCAATCAATAGACAAAATTTGTTGGGTTGTCTGTGAAGATGCAGTAAGATTCTCAGTCCAAATGAGGGCCCTTGCTGATTCTGACTGCAGCCCAATAACCATAAGACAGCATCTGCGAGAGAAGGGTATGAAGAACAAAAACCGTCTTCAAAGGTCACGTCTCCTTCCACCCTACAAACATGTCCCTTTGGAACACCAAACATGGGATGCTGAAAGATGGAAGAAAGTTTTATTCTAATTAAAATATTAATATAGACAGTCCTGATAGTTTCCAACGTTACTCCCATGACAAGAAGAGATCCCTTTAGAAAGGTTTACTGCGTGGGACACAAGAGGAGGCTATATTATAATCTGGGGAGGTTATTTTCTTTAATGGAACAATAAATCTTCAGGTAGTGCAGGGGTGTCCAATGGTGGCTCGCTATGTAGAGATGTGGCAACCCTACTAACTGAAAGCCCTCATCTGTGTGGTGGTGAATGGGGCTTTCAACAGCAGAACACTGCAGCTTGCATCCTGCATGTCCCCCAGGATCTAAATTCCATTGAGTGTATTTGGGGATCAATGGCCGGGCAGGCTTTACAGAAACAGATCTCAGTTCCAGACTATGGATGCCCTTCATGAAGTTCTCACCAGTCTACTGGAACAACCTGCATCAAGCATGTCTAAACCATTGGGGGCAGGGGGTCTCAAACTTTTGGGGTCTCATGTTCCTGTTTCGGTGGTGTATTAACTCAGAGCTATCCAACCGTGAGAATCTCATACCAGCCCATGTCTCGTCAGGACATTATATTTAGTTGGACTAAAGTGTCTCATAAAGCAGAAACAGGATAGGAGCAGGAGGAGGAACAGACAAAATGAGCTCACACCAAAAGACCCTCCATATTTCCTGTGTTGTGGTGCTGATGTCAGACAAATGTGGTTGCCAGGCTGCCTAGTATTTGTCACTTGTGGATGTGTGTGGTGGAGAGAGCTGGTGTGTGACACGCAAGGATTTAAAAAGTCGTTATCTGTGATTGACTGTGCATTTTCCCGTCACCGCAAGTCATTATGAGTGTTTATGCTAATGTTTTGTATAGTGTGGGAGCATTTTTCCACTTTTGCCCTTTGCATGTTTGCGCCTTCATGAGAATGTGTAAATCAAGCCTGCTATGAGGCCGTGACACAGCGTGTCATTGTGTCACAGCAAGAGCCTGGCTGCTCTGAAAAAATAGCCCCAAGAGAGGAAACAAGATGTCATGGCCTGTCAAATGTTTAATCCTTGTCCTACTGGTCAGATGCATTTTTAAGAAGAATGGGAGCATAATGCATATCTGTTTAGCTTCCTGCTTACCTTACAATCTTCCCATTTGCAGCGGCAGCCATTCTTTGAGTTTTGTGGTAAAATTAAAGAGTTTCATGAAGGATGATCCATATACATGAGAATCAAAACAACCTCACAGTCAGTATGGGTGCTCTGGTAAAAGCATTTGACCTTAGATTGCTAAAGTGTGATAGAGCAAGTGGCTGACAGTCCGTTGGAAAAGTAAAGGTCTCCAGTGGGGACAGGCTGTCATCAGGTTTGTGTTTACCATCTTAATTATAAGAAAACTAAAACAAATAAAAATCTCCCCTTTCTTTGCAGACTATTGGTGGTAAAACGGCATGGATGACAGGATGTATGCAATGGACGGGTTGGACAGGAAAGAGACAGAGTGAAAACAGCTGAAAGAAGAAGACTTGTTTATTCTCACACTGTTCCATCATCTGTGGCCGTGTGGTCATAAAACAGAAGGAAACCCGGAAACAGATAGATGTGTAGAAAAGACATTAGTATGAACCAAGGGGAGGTTGATAATTGGTTCTATTCTACATGCATTCTCTTCAGAAAATCACATTTGGGAAATAACACATTTTAGGCTATATTAACAAAACAATATCTTAAATGAAGAAGAAACAAAATAGAAAGACTGGGAGATAAAATTAAGAAAATGTACTCTATCTATTAGATGTAGAAATTTATAAAAATATATCTATGAGTAGCCAAAAACTGAACAAGCCTACGCAAATAAGACAGCAATGCAGGTGATGAGAAAAGACCTGAAATACAAACAAATGTGGTTTAAGTCCATTTTATGTGGTGGTAAGATTTTAGCATGGTAATGACTAGAGTATAATCACATGTGGTTTATATTATAGTAAACTTTCCAATTAGGAGCACATACTTACTTTATGTTTGCAGGTCCATTTTATGTAATTGTTAAATTCTGGCCTACCTTTGATTATAAATGTGGAGCACGTCAGGGACAAAAAACCTACAAACGATAGATGCATTCTCACTTTACTTGAGTGTGCAATACTGTGAAGCTTTTTAATGCACACTAACTGCAATAAGTCAAATGTTTGAGAAGATTAACTAGGTCAAGCTTTGTTGAATGGTGGTGCCGATTTAGGTAGTCGATGTTGCTGGGAAAAAGTAAAGTGTGACTAAAAAGTTGTGTCTCCGAGCTACACCTTTAGCTTTATTATTTCTCTCATAGAATGCAGCACACATTCAAATTAAGCTCTACATCGGTGCCAAAACACTTTGCAGCAAAAGAAGGAGAATATGGCAAGAGATAGATTCAATGGGCAACATGATCTCATCATGAATACAGTAAGCTTTATTCTATGCTATATTTTACACTATACAGTATTTTGAAAAAGTCTTCAAACCCTTGAACATGTTCCCATTCTGTCACATAACAACCACACACTTCAATTTATACTGCTCAAAAAAATAAAGGGAACACTTAAACAACACAATATAACTCCCAGTAAATCAAACTTCTGTGAAATCAAGCAGTCCACTTAGGAAGCAACACTGATTGACAATCAATTTCACATGATGTTGTGCAAATGGAATAGACAACAGGGGGAAATCTTTGGCGATTAGCAAGACACACTCAATAAAGGAGTGGTTCTGCAGGTGGGGACCACAGACCACTTCTCAGTACCTATTGTTTCTGGCTGATGCTTTGGTCACTTTTGAATGTTGGGGGTGCTTTCACACTCGTGGTAGCATGAGACGGACTCTACAACCCACACAAGTGGCTCAGGTAATGCAGTTCATCCAGGATGGCACATCAATGCGAGCTGTGGCAAGAAGGTTTGCTGTGTCTGTCAGCATAGTGTCCAGAGCCTGGAGGAGCTACCAGGAGACAGGCCAGTACACCAGGAGATGTGGAGGAGGCCGTAGGAGGGCAAAAACCCAGCAGCAGGACCACTACCTCTGCCTTTGTGCAAGGAGGAACAGGAGGAGCACTGCCAAAGCCCTGCAAAATGACCTCCAGCAGGCCACAAATGTTTATCTGTCTGCACAAACAGTTAGAAACAGACTCCATGAGGATGGTATGAGGGTCCGACATCCACAAATGGGGGTTGTGCTCACAGCCCAACACCGTGCAGGACGCTTGGCATTTGCCAGAGAACACCAGGATTGGGAAATTCGCCACTGGCGCCCTGTGCTCTTCACAGATGAAAGCAAGTTCACACTGAGCACATGTGACAGACGTGACAGAGTCTGGAGACACCGTGGAGAGCGATCTACTGCCTGCAACATCCTTCAGCATGACCGGTTTGGCAGTGGGTCAGTAATGGTGTGGGGTGGCATTTCTTTGGAGGGCCGCATGGCCCTCCAAAGAAATGCCACCCATTGTGAGACCATTGTGAGACCATATGCTGGTGCGGTTGGCCCTGGGTTCCTCCTAATGCAGGACAATGCTAGACCTCATGTGGCTGGAGTGTGTCAGCAGTTCCTGCAAGATGAAGACATTGAAGCTATGGACTGGCCCGCCTGTTCCCCAGACCTGAATCTGATTGAGCACATCTGGGACATCATGTCTCGCTCCATCCACCAACGTCACGTTGCACCACAGACTGTCCAGGAGTTGGCAGAGGCTTTAGTCCAGGTCTGGGAGGAGATCCCTCAGGAGACCATCCGCCGTCTCATCAGGAGCATGCCCAGGCATTGTAGGGAGGTCATACAGGCACGTGGTGGCCACACACAATACTGAGCCTCATTTTGACTTGTTTTAAGGACATTACATCAAAGTTGGATCAGCCTGTAGTGTGTTTTTCCACTTTAGTTTTGTGTGTGACTCCAAATCCAGGCCTCCATTGGTTAATAAATTTGATTTCCATTGATGATTTTTGTGTGATTTTGTTGTCAACACATTCAACTTTGTACAGAACAAAGTATCCAATGAGAATATTTCATTCATTCAGATCTAGGGTGTGTTATTTGAGTGTTCCCTTTATTTTTTTGAGCAGTGTATTTTATTGGAATTTTCTAAGATAGACCAACAGAAAGTAGTTCATACTTGTGAAGTGGAAGAAAATTAATGCAGGGTTTTCAAAATTGTTTTACAAATAAAACTCTGAAAATTGTGGTGTGCATTTTGCATTCAGTCACTGCGTTTACTGCATTTGCATTTACTGTTCTGCCCCTAAATAAAATCGACTGGAACCAGTTGTCTTCAAAAGTTACCAAATTACTAATTGGAGTCTGCCTGGGTCTGTAATTTAATCTCAGTATATACAGGTCCTTCTCAAAATATTAGCATATTGTGATAAAGTTCATTATTTTCCATAATGTCATGATGAAAATTTAACATTCATATATTTTAGATTCATTGCACACTAACTGAAATATTTCAGGTCTTTTATTGTCTTAATACGGATGATTTTGGCATACAGCTCATGAAAACCCAAAATTCCTATCTCACAAAATTAGCATATCATTAAAAGGGTCTCTAAACGAGCTATGAACCTAATCATCTGAATCAACGAGTTAACTCTAAACACCTGCAAAAGATTCCTGAGGCCTTTAAAACTCCCAGCCTGGTTCATCACTCAAAACCCCAATCATGGGTAAGACTGCCGACCTGACTGCTGTCCAGAAGGCCACTATTGACACCCTCAAGCAAGAGGGTAAGACACAGAAAGAAATTTCTGAACGAATAGGCTGTTCCCAGAGTGCTGTATCAAGGCACCTCAGTGGGAAGTCTGTGGGAAGGAAAAAGTGTGTCAGAAAACGCTGCACAACGAGAAGAGGTGACCGGACCCTGAGGAAGATTGTGGAGAAGGGCCGATTCCAGACCTTGGGGGACCTGCGGAAGCAGTGGACTGAGTCTGGAGTAGAAACATCCACAGCCACCGTGCACAGGTGTGTGAAGGAAATGGGCTACAGGTGCCGCATTCCCCAGGTCAAGCCACTTTTGAACCAGAAACAGCGGCAGAAGTGCCTGACCTGGGCTACAGAGAAGCAGCACTGGACTGTTGCTCGGTGGTCCAAAGTACTTTTTTCGGATGAAAGCAAATTCTGCATGTCATTCGGAAATCAAGGTGCCAGAGTCTGGAGGAAGACTGGGGAGAAGGAAATGCCAAAATGCCGGAGGTCCAGTGTCAAGTATCCACAGTCAGTGATGGTCTGGGGTGCCGTGTCAGCTGCTGGTGTTGGTCCACTGTGTTTTATCAAGGGCAGGGTCAATGCAGCTAGCTATCATGAGATTTTGGAGCACTTCATGCTTCCATCTGCTGAAAAGCTTTATGGAGATGAAGATTTCATTTTTAGCACGACCTGGCACCTGCTCACAGTGCCAAAACCACTGGTAAATGGTTTACTGACCATGGTATCACTGTGCTCAATTGGCCTGCCAACTCTCCTGACCTGAACCCCATAGAGAATCTGTGGGATATTGTGAAGAGAACGTTGAGAGACTCTAGACCCAACACTCTGGATGAGCTAAAGGCCGCTATCGAAGCATCCTGGGCCTCCATAAGACCTCAGCAGTGCCACAGGCTGATTGCCTCCATGCCACGCCGCATTGAAGCAGTCATTTCTGCCAAAGGATTCCCGACCAAGTATTGAGTGCATAACTGTACATGATTATTTGAAGGTTGACGTTTTTTGTATTAAAAACACTTTTCTTTTATTGGTCGGATGAAATATGCTAATTTTGTGAGATAGGAATTTTGGGTTTTCATGAGCTGTATGGCAAAATCATCCGTATTAAGACAATAAAAGACCTGAAATATTTCAGTTAGTGTGCAATGAATCTAAAATATATGAATGTTAAATTTTCATCATGACATTATGGAAAATAATGAACTTTATCATAATATGCTAATATTTTGAGAAGGACCTGTACATAGTTGTCCTGTGAAGGCCTCAGAGGTTTGTAAAGGAACATTAGCAAACAAACAGTATCATGAAGACCAAGGAACACAACAGGAAGATAGTTGAGGAGATGTTTAAAGAAGAGTTTATAGAAGAATATGCTAAACTTTCAACATCTCACACAGCACTATAATCTGACAGAGTAAGGGCCAACTGCAAACATACCAACACATGGCCAACATAAAGCTGATAGAGATGTACCCTTAAAAGGTTGCAGCTGAAACTACAAGGAAAGGTGGTTCTTAGAAGCATTCAACCCACTGTGGCTGAATACAAGGTTTCAGATTTTTATTTTCAAAGAATTTTCTAAATCATGTATCATTCTGCATTGGTCTCTCACATAAAATCCCAGTAGAATATACTGAAAATTGTGGTTGTGACTTCCCAAAGTTAAAAATGGTATTAAAACATTTCCAAGTCACTGTGTGTGCAGCACTTTTTGCTCCAATCACAGAGATAAATCAAGAGATAAACTGCTGAGTGGAATTTAATGGTGTTTAGAGTTGACCACAGAATAAATAGCAGTAAATCCCTTTCATTATGTACAGGTCCTTCTCAAAATATTAGCATATTGTGATAAAGTTCATTATTTTCCATAATGTCATGATAAAAATTTAACATTCGTATATTTTAGATTCATTGCACACTAACTGAAATATTTCAGGTCTTTTATTGTGTTAATATGGATGATTTTGGCATACAGCTCATGAAAACCCAAAATTCCTATCTCACAAAATTAGCATATCATTAAAAGGGTCTCTAAACGAGCTATGAACCTAATCATCTGAATCAACGAGTTAACTCTAAACACCTGCAAAAGATTCCTGAGGCCTTTAAAACTCCCAGCCTGGTTCATCACTCAAAACCCCAATCATGGGTAAGACTGCCGACCTGACTGCTGTCCAGAAGGCCACTATTGACACCCTCAAGCAAGAGGGTAAGACACAGAAAGAAATTTCTGAATGAATAGGCTGTTCCCAGAGTGCTGTATCAAGGCATCTCAGTGGGAAGTCTGTGGGAAGGAAAAAGTGTGGCAGAAAACGCTGCACAACGAGAAGAGGTGACCGGACCCTGAGGAAGATTGTGGAGAAGGGCCGATTCCAGACCTTGGGGGACCTGCGGAAGCAGTGGACTGAGTCTGGAGTAGAAACATCCAGAGCCACCGTGCACAGGCGTGTGCAGGAAATGGGCTACAGGTGCCGCATTTCCCAGGTCAAGCCACTTTTGAACCAGAAACAGCGGCAGAAGCGCCTGACCTGGGCTACATAGAAGCAGCACTGGACTGTTGCTCAGTGGTCCAAAGTACTTTTTTTGGATGAAAGCAAATTCTGCATGTTATTCGGAAACCAAGGTGCCAGAGTCTGTAGGAAGACTGGGGAGAAGGAAATGCCAAAATGCCAGAAGTCCAGTGTCAAGTACCCACAGTCAGTGATGGTCTGGGGTGCCGTGTCAGCTGCTGGTGTTGGTCCACTGTGTTTTATCAAGGGCAGGGTCAATGCAGCTAGCTATCATGAGATTTTGGAGCACTTCATGCTTCCATCTGCTGAAAAGCTTTATGGAGATGAAGATTTCATTTTTCAGCACGACCTGGTACCTGCTCACAGTGCCAAAACCACTGGTAAATGGTTTACTGACCATGGTATCACTGTGCTCAATTGGCCTGCCAACTCTCCTGACCTGAACCCCATAGAGAATCTGTGGGATATTGTGAAGAGAACGTTGAGAGACTCAAGACCCAACACTCTGGATGAGCTAAAGGCCGCTATCGAAGCATCCTGGGTCTCCATAAGACCTCAGCAGTGCCACAGGCTGATTGCCTCCATGCCACGCCGCATTGAAGCAGTCATTTCTGCAAAAGGATTCCCGACCAAGTATTGAGTGCATAACTGTACATGATTATTTGAAGGTTAACGTTTTTTGTATTAAAAACACTTTTCTTTTATTGGTCGGATGAAATATGCTAATTTTGTGAGATAGGAATTTTGGGTTTTCATGAGCTGAATGCCAAAATCATCCGTATTAAGACAATAAAAGACCTGAAATATTTCAGTTAGTGTGCAATGAATCTAAAATATATGAATGTTAAATTTTCATGACATTATGGAAAATAATGAACTTTATCACAATATGCTAATATTTTGAGAAGGTACATGCTCCAGCAGTTAAAATCATAAAGCAGGAGTGGTCAGCCTTGTCAGTGTTGGAATAAATCATTTTAACAAAATCCGTCTCTTGCTTGAGAGCAGAAAGAATCCAATTTAATGTCACAATTTAGTTTCGTAGTCACTTGATCTTAATAAAGAAACTGTAAGTTGCATCAAAAGAGAAGAAATAATATCATATGTATGTTATATGCAGTAATAAATTTGTAAAATGTTTCCTTTTCAGTTGTTTTGCTGCCATAGTTTTACCAATGTCACCAACAGTCTACTATGGTGCTCTGGTGTTACACATTGGGAATCCCACTTCTGACCTATCTAGCTCTACTAATGTGTGAACCCTAAATATAAAGTCTTATAACCTGCCCCTGAGATAAAAGCTTAAAAAAACACAGAGCTCCAGTGTTAATGTAAAATCTCAGCAGAAACATGATCAAATCTTCTCTAAAATCAATCCCATTTCTTCATTCTGCGGTGGCTTTCATCGTTATAGACATACAATAAATCATGGCAGTGAAGCATGCAGCACAACAAAGGACTGCAGTGCTGCACTTTAACCCAACTCCATCACACAAAGCATTGGCGTTGCTGCAGCTGGCCTCCTCCATACTTTCCCTCCCTCATCTTGATTAGCAGCAGCGAACCTTACGTGCCTGTGCTTCATCATCATCTGCAATGGCCAAACATCCCTCCTCCACTCCTCCTATTTCATTCACTCCTCCATCCCTTCCACCTTTAAAGTCCTTTATGCCCCTCCATTGCACTAATAAGGCTAATCACCCCTCCAGCTGGTGGAGCCATGGGCCTGGGAGAACATGTCAGCAAGGAGAGATCAATGGAGTACATCAAAGGGCCTGAGCAACACACAAACCACCCTAGCACAGGGCCCTGAGAGATAAGACTGAAGCTCCCCTACATTTTTCATGAGATTATCCACTATTGCTCTGTTCTTGCCTGTGGTTTGAGCGTTGGGTGCTTTTAATGAGCAGGGCTGCAGCAGATACTACCCCTAATGGTAATATGCAACAACTTGGAACCACATGCGTGTAGACATGATGACGCACTTGTGCATTGTATGTGGGCATCTGCATGGATATAGCAGTGCATGCATGGCTGATACGGCCTGATTCACTCAGTGTCTGCACACAAGCCCACAAACACCCACACAGGGACCGACATGTAGTTAGTTCCAGAGATCCATTAGAAGTTCATTTATAATACATCACTTGCAAATTAAGGGATAGTTTGCTGGTGCTAAAGTAATGTTGTGGGCAGCAAGAGGAGTAAGAGTAGATGACGTTGCCAATGAGGTCAGCAGCCCACTTTCAACTCCAATTTACACTTCCTGAAGGCCGAACAAGCATTTTATGATCCTCTGAGGCTGCAGATTCAGCCTACTTGGAGAAGCTAAATGGCTGCGATGAGAACAGAACGTGAACCAGAGGCTGGTTTTCCATCCGTTAAGAGCTAGAAATGAGGGGATAACAGAAACGCTTAAGCTTTTGCTCAGAAAACTCTCAAAGAGGAGCAGGGATGAATATGTATTAGGGGATTTGTTATGGAGGTGACCTTTAAGTCTGACTAAGGTGTTACCTAGCTGATACTGGCTGAAAGGGGCTGGGACCCACATCCTACATGTTTTATGTGACATTTCCTTTTCTAGCAGACAAAATAACAGCTATTAGATAGAAGATGGGTCTGTGGCCTAACATGCAAAACCTAGAGAAACAAAGTATTTTTTCTGCAATTTTTATGTCCCAGAAATGCTGTCCATATAGTTATGATTATGCTCTGTCTAGACAGCTTTTTACTTCAAAATAAGTGCCAAACATTTTAAAGCAAAATTCAGATCACTATACATGTAGTCTGTGTCTCATACAGCAAGCTCTCAATCCATTACACCTGTCTGTCCCAAAACGCAGAGGAAACAATACATAAAATGCTATGAGGAAAATCCGGTACTCCACCAATAATCCAGCACAAGTAAACATGTCTCACAGCAGTGGTATCGACTCCCTCAAAACAACATTTATCATTAACTCCAGAGAGTGAAGCTTGAACAAAGACAGGCAGAAACACAGTTTGAGTTTCTTTGGAATTAAATTGACTCATGCAGACATAAATGCGATATGCATGATGAATTTTCAATGCCCTGGCATGTTTGCCTAAATACATCTTTTTCAAGTGAACGTGGCAAATTAAAAGAGACACAAAACTTTTTACACAAACAAGATCTTTGCTAAAAAAATTGTGTAATTTAGAATATCTGCTCGACTGTATGCATTATAACTTTTTTTTTTTCAAAAAGATCAACGAATAAACAGGTTAAAATTTGTAGGGGAAACTTTTAACTTTGGTCAATGTTATAGTTGTTTTAAAATGTTCTACATAAATAACTTTAACCTTGAACCAAAACCCCAGTTCATTTCACCATTTTGCCAAAACAGATTTAATCATCTACTGAAGCAGTAGAGCCTGGACTTTAAGTCCACATTAAATCTTAATTATTCAGGCATTTTCTAGCAGCATGACTACATGTTTGGAAACACTCATATACAGAAAAATGACTATCAGTAAGTGAAATATGCCAGCTTTCTATCTGAGATTTACTTGTTCCTCCACTTCACATAATGAGGAGCTCTTGTCCTTTTAATAAATGCTCTCTTCTTAAAACCATAACAGCCTCTTTAGCGTCTCTTTGCTGCTTTTGCAGCTTAAAGAAAATAATGTGAGAAGTTTCTTTCTCTCTGTAAGACTTAAAGTACTGCACAAGCATCATAATGTGCAATCCAAATAAACAGCTCTAAAGCAGAAAGTGAGCTATGCTTGTAGAGCGAACAAAATGCTGAACTAAGCTGCTAAAAATCTTGTTTTGGGTTTTATCTTGTTGCCTTGCAGAAATAAACTCCAGGGTGTATGTAGTTATGATGTGTACACTTGTTGGGTGTGATTACAGGTGTAGCAGAACATGCAGTTTGCTGCACCCTGCAATCATGCTGCAACATAGCCAGCAGAATACTGGTCAGTATTTGGGATTTTATTGAAATGTAGGCTGAACATTTCAACACTTTTATGTGAATTTCAACATCATATCGTTGAGGTTTTGGTGTAAATCTAGTATCTTAAAGCTGTCATACAGTTATTGTACATATATTTAACATTTTTATGAGATGCTTTTTGCCGCTTTCTTGATTAAAGTCAGAAGATGAAAACAATGTCAGGCCCCTGAAAAAATAAGCTTAGAGCTAAGGAACATAGCTTATCTAGGTCAAAGGGAGTTTTGTAGTCTAAAGTGGATATTTAAGATAATAACATATTTTACCAACATAAAAAATATTTGTCTCACAATTCAAATGTCTAAAAAGTAAAAAAGCAATAACTATTGGGGGAAGAGGAGTTCACTAGCCCACAAGTCCACTCCCTTTTTTTTTTAAAAGCAACAGACACTTCAGACATGTCACAGCAAGACATTTTCAAGTGTATTCTGACGGCTGCATTCCACCTGAGGGAGATCCTGTTTTTCTGCTGGGTGGTTTACTGTCATGACTCTCTTGGGACAGGCTTTAAAGATGAGGTGGCTGTGCCCTCTATGAAGTAAAGATGCCCGCCAAGGAAACAGATCCATTCTTTCTTCATTTATAAGAGCAGATTAAAATAAGATTAATGATGGATTAAGATGATTTTTAGCGTCTTTTAATACATTTGTTTCGGTTTGATAAGTTTTAAAGGGAAAATTTGCAACGTTATTGCTTTAAAGTCATTAAATGTGTTAGAGCTTAAGTATTTGGATGTTATATTTTTCCATTTCTATTTTGGTTCCATCTTATACTATTATAGGTCATGACATAGTAAGAAAATTTTTTTATATAAATATTTTAATGTCATGGAATAACTTTATCAATTTCAGTAATTGAAACAAAAATGTAAACATATGATTTAGTCAGATTTTTTACTCTAACAAAAGTAGGAACAATTACTTCTACTGTTGCTAAAATATTTAACATACATTTTGAAGTGATAATAATATTATTTATAACACCAATTTATTATTATTGTGATTCTAATACAAAGAATTAAGCAAAATTATAGAATAAGCAAATGCTAAATTTTGTAGTAGTTTTCAAGTGCATGTTGTGTATAATAAATATAACACATTTTGTGCTACTCTGCCTTTTACAGAGTAACACAAGTAGTTGGTTAATTAGTTTGTCTGCTCAGATAAAGTCTGTAGTCATAGGAAATATTAACTTAAAACAATAAAACTATGAATGTTACATTCTATCACTATATTGTTTTATTTATTATACTTTTTTTAACTATTTAAAAAATTAATCACTACCTTTTTGGCAATAAATCTGTTACTGATCACTGCAACACAAATACTCTCCTTAAATACAACAGTGACATTAAGTAGTGCAGCTGTAGCGCTAAACAGCACACAATATTTGCATCTAAGCATATTTTCAAATATACTTATATTCAAGAAATCTTTCACGAGACCAGAGGTGTTAAAAGAAATCTTCTAACATCAATAGCAACAATCCTAAACACACTGTCAGTTTTGGGGGTTTGCAGACACCATCAGTTTATCTTTACAGTAAGACATTACAATTGTTATCACCATAAAGTATATACACTCACCGGCCACTTTGGTGGTGGTGTAATGGTGTGGGGGATATTTTCTTGGCACACTTTAGGACCCTTAGTACCAATTGAGCATCGTGTCAACGCCGCAGCCTACCTGAGTATTGTTGCTGACCATGTCCATCCCTTTATGACCACAGTGTACCCATCTTCTGATGGTTACTTCCAGCAGGATAATGCGCCATGACATAAAACACGAATTATCTCAGACTGGTTTTTTGACCATGACAATGAGTTCACTGTAGTCAAATGGCCTCCACAGTCAACAGATCTCAATCCAATAGAGCACTTTGAGATGTGGTGGAACGGGAGATTTGCGTCATGGATGTGCAGCTGACAAAGGCAACTGAGGCAACTTTGGCTCAGTAGGAAGAGTAGTCGTCTGCCATAGGTTGATGTGCCCCTGGGCAAGGCACTTAACCTCAAGTTGCCTACCAATCTGCGTATCGGTGTGTGAGCGTTAGTGAATGTGATTGGGTGAATGTGGCTCTATTGTAAAGCGCTTTGAGCGGTCTGTATGACTGGAAAAGTGTTATATAAGTTCAGTCCATTTACCATTTACAAATCTGCAGCATCTGTGTGATGCTATCATGTCAATATGGGCCAAACTCTCTGAGGAATGTTTCCAGTACCTTGTTGAATCTATGCCATGAAGGATTAAGGCAGTTCTGAAGGCAAAAGGGGGTCCAACCGGGTACTAGCGAGGTGCACTTAATAAAGTGGCCTGTGAGCATAACTGTCCATTTCCCTTATGTTTACACACCATAACTGCTTTTTCTGAAAACAAAATTTGACATTATTGTAAGGGAGAGATTTGCGTAGGAGCCTTGTTTCAGACAGCTGACAGGCAGTGTGCAGCAGCAGGTAGGGGATGGGGAGTGCTGAAATGTTCTACTCTCCCTATATGCAGGTGTTTCTCTGACATCTCATTAGAAGATGAAGACTTTAAACCATAGGAACCTTCCAAGGCCAAGTTATGCAGTTTTGACATTGTAAGTTTTTAAAACCTTGGTATACCTTGTGTATATGGTCAGAATTGAATTCAGTCTTCTCTATTCCTCTCACACACCAAAATCTGCAGTCCTCATTTTCACTGCAGGGCTTTAATAAGTATTACCCCCTGTATGATGTACACTCTCCTCAGTCCTGTACCTATCTGGTTCCCAGCAACTCATCTAAAATGAAAATACAACTTAATATTCACTCATCTTTTCAACCCTGCAGGACTGAAAATTGCCATCAACAAGCTCTGCTGGCCACTGCAGCACACTTGTGTAATGCAACTCATAGTGACAAGAACAACCAAAATAATATACAGGTATCCACGCACACACACAAAACAGAAAGTGTCTGCAAATGCATTAAAGCACGACCTTAAAGCATTGAGCCACACTGTTTGGAAAACAGTGTTGGAAAACATTTTTCTGTACTGAGGATGAACCAAACTAATTTTTTGTGACTTAAGTTGAATCTGAATTTATTATTTTCTCTCTCTTGATGCATGACCTACTTTCTCTCTCTCACACCCCCACCCCCACCCCCACGCCACACACACACGCACACAGACAAACGAACACCCATACAAATATATCTGCCATTACAGCAAGGTGCGGCATTTCTCAGTGTGTGTGCGTCACCTGTAGACGGAGGCTTTCCCATTTGTGAAAAGCGAGAACAAGTACATGCACGCCGCCCCCGTTTTCCTGCATTCCCCGAGAAAGTAGCAGTGTAGCTCCTGCAAGGCCTCTCCTGGGACTCAAATACATGCTCACATACACACCCACACAACACACACACACACTAGTGGGAAAAGCAGTGCTTAATATTGCTATAAAAGCTTCCTTTCTTGGCTGTCACCCACACTTTTCTTCAGTTCCTAACAATAATTGTGCCAAACTCAGGGCTTCTGACAGACAGAAAAGAATCAAAAAAGAGACAGAAATGAAATATGTTATTTGCTGTGCATTAAAGAACAGCTTTAAAAAGTCTGAGCTGTCTAATTAAAGGTCCGTGTGTAATTGAAAAAGAATGACATTTCAGGTAAACGGTTCTTGTCACTGACTCAACATAAAACAATTTCAAAAGGGCAATTAATGCATACTAAGGTTAATAAAAACAATCTCTGAATGGGATGGCATGTGACAGTTCAGTCTAATCTAGTATTGCTAACCTTAGCTTGGAGGAGAGAGAGAATGAGTTAATGTATTGTATGTTTACATGTGCGGCAACAATATTGAACATAAATGTTTGACATTGATACACGCAGACCTCAACGCAGTTGTTATCTCTATTTGCTCCTTGTACCCCAGCCGCTCATATCTCCAGCCTTCCTCTCTTTAAGCAGTGGTCCATGACATTATCCATCCGTGACATTATCATCCACCCCGCACTCCGTAAACACACACACACACACGTATACCTAACCCATCACCATCAGGAAAGCCATATTGGCTGCCACTCTCCACAGGGACTTAATTCATTTTCCATTTTTTGGTGAACATCTTCTACAAATGGAGAAATGACAAGAACAAAATATATGGTGTCAATTTGCACAGGTCAGAAGAAAAACAAAAGAGGTTACACGGTTGAGTAAACTAAAAAGGAACCTCAACTCATAACTAAGAAGCAGTGACCCCTGCAAATTCACAAATTAGCTCTTTTTTGAGCTGTTCCATTTTTTTTGGCAGCACTACCAGAGGGAATGACAACGCCTACATGAAGAGGCTGAGGTCAGCTGTTATCTGCCCAGAGGTCATTACTTCTGATCTAACCCATAACAGACTGAGAGATACAATATTTATAAAGACAAGTAATGTCGTCCAACCCCTGGCTATGATGCTGTTAAAACAAGACATATAAGCCTTTTACAAACTCAGGTCAAGGTGGGTTCATTACACTTTTAGTAGGTGGGGAAAGGTAACAAAGCCGAGTCACCAAATGCATGATAGTGAATTACACTTTAAACTGTTCTGGGAGAAGAGAAAATGTTCCCACCGTTAGGCACTTACGTGCTCTCAGTCCGTGTGTAGAAATAAACATTTGTTTGTGATACAAATAGAAATGTATTTAAGGTATTAACACAAGGTATTAACACAAACAATATCTTACCTGTAATTCTACTAACTGTAGTAACTCCAGTAGCACAGAAAAGCGGTTGTATCTCAGAGCCAGCTCTTCGCTTGGCCAAACTTAAACAGGTGTTTATAAACTGTAATAACTGAAACAGTGTGTGTAACTTTTGTTTGCAGTGTTGCTTACACCTGTAAGAGTCACAGATACAAGACATCTGATTAACAAGGATAATGCGACTAATACTCTGTGAATATAAATCCATCCCTGCACTGTGATGCATTACAGAAACTGAGTAAAAAAAGGGAGATTTACTGAAAGAGATGTTTACAGTGACATAACGAAGTGGCTTTAGAGTGACTCTCTGTGTCACGATCTGCAGTTCTTTGATGTTTATTTGTAATTTTTTTCTTCCGTATTTTTATTGTTTAGGTTGGGGTCAGGGTCCAGGTTTTTAGTTGCTGATTAATTAATGTGTCTGTCATCCATGTAATCCATGTGTTTTTTACATTTGACTCTGATTTTATTTATTTGCTTCCTAACCATACTAATGTTTGGTCATGCTCTGTTTATTGATTGTTTCCTTTTTGTCTGCCATGCTTCTGAGCCCGTCTGGTCCCAGTATCTCTAAGGGTGGTATTCACACCTGCCATGTTTGGTCCGCTTTCACCGGCCCAGAGTTTGTTTCCCCCCTTGGTCTGGACCTTTTGTGCAGGTGTAAAATCACTCAAATGAACCCTGATCTGGACCAAACAACCGAACCGAAACCCACTTTTTACTTCTGGTGTGAATACAAACTGGCCTCGATCCGACCCAACCACAGGATACAAAATGTTCTGTTTTCTGTAGCTAGAATTACTTCCATGATAGTTTTCCTCCATTTCCTGGTTGGTGCTCCATCATTTCTGTCCAATGGGAACAACGATCGTCACATGCATGGCTTTGTTTACAAGTTATAGTTCACTTGCAAAAAGTACAATGTGAAAGCGAACCGCACCAAATTAATAATAGCCTATACAAATACAATTAGTAATACAGATCATTTTTAGCTATTACTAATCTCACCACTCAAAATATATACTCTGCTCAAGTTGATTGTAGAGCAAGGAACCGTTCAATCAATGAAAGGGAGACACTGACAATGTTTCCACTTCGAAGTCAGAGAGTACAACTTCATCAGTAACCATGTGTTGAGCAGCTGTGAAGGTCGAGAGCATACTCATTTTACCCCTGTACTCTCAGGCTCACACAGGTGCAAACAGAGGAGGCATGGTCCTTGACAACCAGACAATTCTGCTTGCAAAAAATGTTTTATATTCTCCCAGGACTGAGATTTTCTTTGTGATATCCTACATTACTCATAGGATAATATTCCACTTCCATGCAATAAGACTTATGTAATTTTGCGTTTTGGGACACAAAAAGTATCTACAATGCCTAGATTGTGTACCCTGATATTTTTTCTTCACACATTTTGTGCACCTATTTTATGGGTTATTTTGTAGACCTTTAGGTTACTTGCACAAATGACTTTGAGGTAAACAGTATATCAGTGTTTTCAGGAGAAAAAAAACTTTTTGGCGATATATTTTAAAGGTGGCCAGGTCCAACGTATGTTTGCACCTCAGACTCAACTTCAGACGGAAACTGTTTTTTTCTTTTATGTTAGATATTTCAAGTTATTAGGATATAACCTCTGGCGTGTCCTGTTGCCATTATGACCTAAAATATATTATTACAGTTAGAAAAAACAATAGACACTCAAACCCAAAAAACCCCAGAAATATGCCAAGTCAACACTGTCTACATGCTTAAAAAATGTATTTCTTGTAGTATTTTTCTAAAAAACTATACAAGAAAATAATGACACATTTGGACACAACCAGACAAGCAGGCATGGTATCACCTATGCTACTGTATCCACACATCGTACCTCGATCATAAAACACTGGCAAGCTGTATGAAAACACAGACTCGAGCAGAGCTGTGGAGCTCTGTTTAGTTATTGTAAATGGGCCAAGGTGAGCTATGGCAGGGTATCATATTTTAGCTTACTTAATGTGGAGTCTTTGTTTTAAAAGTTCTATAAAGAGTGACGGATTGAATCGGACCAGAAAACTAGGATGATGGTTGAGTGTGGGCTCCCTGTGGAGACGGCACAAGCTTCAGTTGTTAATGTGTGGGTAGAGAAGAGACCAGAGATTTTGCTAGGAAGTATTTATGGCCAGATTTGCATTCACAGTTCCCCCACGTAAGCCCAGTAAAAATCCAAATTTGTGCAAAAGCCAGGAAGATTTGGCATAGTCGATGATGAAGAAGCATGGCAACATAACACAAGTTAATATGACTAGCTGTGAGACCCATCAACAAAGATTCTCAAAATCCCCTTTCTCCTTTTGTCTTTCAAGCCCCCCGCCCCAAGTGGGCTGATGATTATGAATGCAAAATGCAAAGGAAAGCTCAACCCCAAAGACACTCTAAAAATAATTTCAGGTACAATATAGGATGCGAAACTGCAATAGCATTTTTTCCTAGCTGGCTTTCTGAATATCAATAATCTCCAGGAGGATGAAACAAGAACATGCAGAAATTAAACATTAGAAATTAACTAGAACCAGTAATTAAAATTTGACTTTAAACCACTTCTTGTAATTGGGTAGATATAGAGTGACATTTGTTTGGCACAATCATTGGTGAAAATGCAGCAGTTAAAATATTGGTGGGATTGCTGAAAAACATGACATTTCACGTGTGATTTCACTTTGATACATGCTGGGCTGTTATTCCAGTGTGACTCAAACCCCCTAGGCATATCTTTCAGTTTGTCCACATAGGAAATTGTAATTTGGAAGGGCTAATTTGGCTGTTGGTTTGTGTGCACACATTGTTAATCTTAACTTTAGCTTATTTCTTCATTTATGTGCAGTTTTTTGAAGCTAAGCCATTGAAACAAGGATGTTAAACCTGCAGACCTGCTAATACCCAGACATGCTGCGATTATTGACATACAATTGGGTGGAAAAGGTTTCTAATATCAACCTGACCAATGATAAATGTTGGGCTGCGTACAATGTAGGACAAAGAGAGAGCAAAGGACTCTACCTGAAATCCTCTTTGCTGAGAGAAAATCATAAATTGACTGAAAATCCACATAAATGATCCTGATTCTCATTTTCCTCTGAACCGATCATTAGATGAATGAGGCAGTCAGCTATTGTAGTTGCAGTGAAATGCCGACTGATGCCTCAGTGTCCCTGTGGTGGTGTGATTCAAGGCAGTTAATACCAGCTGTCTCAGATGACCAACACATTCTTCACTGTCTGATTCACCACAATCAGAAAATGTATTGGGCTTCACCCAACACACACACTACTTCCCAATAACAGATGTCTATTCAGATTGTGAGATTTACTCCATCTGCCATTTTAAATGAGTGTAATGCAGTGATTAATTCTTAGCATGTGGTTTTAAGAATTAAAAGTATTTAGCCCATTTTATTTTTATAAAACCTGATGGATTCATTGTCCATGTGTCTTTGAGTGGCGATGTTGCATCTCACGTTTTTCATTTATCATAAACTCATTTGTTATAAAATGCTCTAGTTTTCCAGTGACAATACAATTTATCATGCTGTGGTTTGCCTCAGCAATAAAGCATTTTGCTGTCTACAGGGAGCTTCAGTCACCTGCCTGCAGATGCTACACAAAAGCATTGCATACATCAAATTTAAGCAATTCAGAAAAAAAATATCTTATACAATTTAATCCCCATGATACATTTTGCTAAAAATAAGGTAATAGATTTTGCACCTTCTAAAGAAAATGTCCCTATGTTACTCTAGCAGTGGCAAACTGAAATGTTTCATGAATGAGTTCTTCAGATGCCCATCTCTGGATTCCCTCTGTTAATCCCAGTAAAAAAAAGACCTAGATTAATCTTTAAGTAGGTCAGTCAAAAATGTAAAACTATAATTTCACAAAAGCGGACATTGTTAGACTGTGGGGAAGATGCTAAAAGTACTGTATTGATCATCTCTTTGTGTGCCTCTGAATTGAACTCTCATCGATCTCCCAAGCTTATGTGTTTCCATGCAGTTCAGACTTTAGAGGCACCAGAAAGATGATGTTCTCAGCAACTTATGTTTTTTTGGTTTACAACATAAAAGGTCATAAAGATGAGAAAGAAGTAGAAAATTCTTACATTATTTTACATGGGAAACAAAACAGAATTTGGTTCAAAACTGTTATCGCCAGATAGGGTAAAAAGGTCCTGACTGATGTGTGAAATAGGAGCTATATCTATCATTTATGATTACACAGCAGCAAGCAACCTCTCCCTGATCCTCTACTTGTCACATCTGTGATTCACTATGGCTACAACAGATGTAAGTGACGTAGAATGACAGTTATTGGTCTGGACACAACGCATTAAGGGCAAAAAGGTCACTGGCATCTACAGAAGCATCATCTGCACAATATAGCCTAAAGGAGAGGCCAATGTGTGAAACCTAAACATTCAGCACTGAGCACAACATTAATTGTATTTTTAAGTGGAACGCGGAACAAAAATACATTCTGACTTAGCACTTAACCTATTAAGAGCTGAGAAATTTGCATGAAATGATTTTTCCCCTGCTTAGGGGATGTTTAATGTCTTTTGGATACTACTTCATTACCTTCATAAAAGCAATTTTAAGATTATATAAAGCAAATTGAAAGCCTTATTTGATTAATAAACAGCACCAGTGGCCAGAACTGGACACTAACATTCAAAGGATTATTTTAGGATGATCCAAGCCTAAAGATCACTTCTAACACTTGACTTTCCACTGGACATTTTACACCTAATTTATGTTACAGGCTTTCATCGTAACAAACTGGGATTATTGTATATATTGCTGCAACTGATGAGTTGGACAAAACAGACGGCAAATATTACTAGGCCCCCAAAAAATATAACCAGCCTTTTTATGATGTACTGAACTGAGAACACAGCTAGAAAGTAAATACATTTCTATGGAGTATGTTAATGTTTTTATGTGTGAGTAATTTTGTCTGCTTTTCCCAGACAGTTCAGGTGATGTAGAGTTACTGTAAGAGATCAGTCCTCAGTAGACATGGCCCTAAATGTTGGAGAAACTTTTGCTCATTTCTGTCAGCAACCTGAAACCTTTTTAAGTGTAATTATGTCTCTTTTGTTTTTTAATTATTCGTGTCGGTTGCAAAAATCTAGACGTGTTCAGTGGGATACATTCAGAGCATCTCAGCTTGATCCTCACTTGTATACAACTTTATTCCATATTTGAATTTCTATCTTGCCATGTAAGCTCTTTCATTTTAGAGGCTGCTGCAGTTTTTTCAGGTCGGATTTATGTCTTTTTTCTTAAGTATGTGGTGAAGCACACACACATTGGAAGTGAACTTTAACCTACTTAACCTGCTTTCTCCAAGGCTAGGGTGCTGCAGTAAAGTTGTTGTCTGTATGCCTGACATGAGAGTTGATAACTTCTCTTAGATGCGATTGGGCAAAAGAGTTTTTGGAGGTTGAATCATAATTAACTGAATGTATAAATACTGAATAAAATGTTAACTTAAAGTTAAACATCAGAATAAGGCTATAATTGTTTTATAACATTTAAGCTTCTGAGAAAACAATTTCCCGTTAGTGCTTAGACTTTTAATCATGTTTATTTGTTCTAGTTTTGAGTGTAATTATTAGTGTGTTAGGTTTTGATTGATTTATGTCTTTAAGTCAATCAATCAATCAATTAATCAAAGTTTATTTGTCAAATACATATTCATACATGGCACAACTGGAAGTGAAATGCTTTTTATGACTGCTTTGACACAATAATAATAAACGTTCCCTTTAATTTAAAAGATTTAATTTAAAAGTTACATTTAATTTAAAAGATACTTGTTATAAATTATACACTTGCATATGCAAGTATTAGCATAAAGTCAGTGTAGAAATCAGTCAGTCAGTCAGTCATTTTCTACCGCTTATTCCATAGCGGGTCGCGGGGGAGCTGGTGCCTATCTCCAGCAGTCTATGGGCAAGAGGCAGGGTACACCCTGGACAGGTCGCCAGTCCATCACAGGGCAACACACAAACAACCATGCACACACTCATTCATACACCTAAGGGCAATTTAGAGAGACCAATTAACCTAACAGGCATGTCTTTGGACTGTGGGAGGAAGCCAGAGTACCTGGTGAGAACCCACGCATGCACGGGGAGAACATGCAAACTCCATGCAGAAAGGCCCCCGGTCAGGAATTGAACCCAGGACCTTCTTGCTGCAAGGCAACAGTGCTACCAACTGCGCCACCGTGCAGCCCAGTGTAGAAATCATTTGATTATAAATTTATTGATTGATTTTTATGTTTATTTTATTTGACAGTTTTTTTTTTAAGTGTCAGTGTTTACTATCCTGAGGTAAATCATCATGCTTCTTTTAAAAGTGTGTGATAAAGTTAGCCCTTTGAGACTGATTTCTGAACATTATTCAAATTTCAGCCAACAAGAATTGTGGAAACCTGAAATGTTATTAATCAACTATTGAGACACTTTCTGTTCAACCAGAAGAACGTTGTTTTTTATGTCAGTTCTGCATAATCGCAAACTATACATATTTGATAATGATAGAGGTACAGTCTAATTCTATTAGTTGCTCACAATTTGGCTCAGTTATCAAAACGCATTACTTTTTGTAAATGCACGCAACAACAGGTTTCATAATTTAATCTTGAAAGTGATTACAATCTGCTGTAATATTTTTTTTTTTTCGGGGGGGGGGCTTAACCTTAACGACCATTCTTTGCTTGTTGACTACTCGAGATAGGCACCATCCCCTGCATGAACCTCTTAGGGTATTATGGGTATAGAAACTTGATGGATGACACCTAAAAGATCTGCATCAAAATACAGTACATTAAGTTCAACAGAGAGACAGATTGTCAATGTTCAGTTTTAGCCACTGATTCTTATGGTTTCCATCAGTGGACAGCAGGTGCTCCAAGATCCAGCAGTGGCAGCCTGCTCAGAACTGGGAACTACATCTTGTAGCTAAGTGCTTTGAAATGTGGTTTCATGTCTGACCCTTTGTTGCAAATTGCCTTCAACATCAATTTTCCCAAAGCATTAAAACTGATAAGTTGAGCATGTAAATGTAAAATATGACAGCATACTGGCTCAGTAATAGCTGCACAAATATATATGCCAATGTGTGTGTGTGTGTGTGTGTGTGTGTATGTGTGTGTGTGTGTGTGTTAAATTTCCAAATTTTATTAGTCATTCATCCATCTACTTCAAACTTGGCAGGTGTTTTGTTTAGACCCGAGGTAGTGCAGGGGTGACTCTGAAGCTCATTAGAGGTTCAAATATTTTGGCTCCGAGTTGTTTTCTGGCACACTTTCTCAAACACTTTTTTTATTTGCATGTGGGGAACTTTAGGAATATCTTCACACTAGTTGTGATATCCACCACCATCTTAAAAAATCTTATAAAATTCCATTACAGTTGTAATAACAGACTCACTATGTAAAGTTACAGGGGTTGGACAATGAAACTGAAACACCTGGTTTTAGACCACAATAATTTATTAGTATGGTGTAGGGCCTCCTTTTGCGGCCAATACAGCATCAATTCGTCTTGGGAATGACATACAAGTCCTGCACAGTGGTCAGAGGGATTTTAAGCCATTCTTCTTGCAGGATAGTGGCCAGGTCACTACGTGATACTGGTGGAGGAAAACGTTTCCTGACTCGCTCCTCCAAAACACCCCAAAGTGGCTCAATAATATTTAGATCTGGTGACTGTGCAGGCCATGGGAGATGTTCAACTTCACTTTCATGTTCATCAAACCAATCTTTCACCAGTCTTCCTGTGTTTATTGGTTCATTGTCATCCTGATACACGGCACCACCTTCAGGATACAATGTTTGAACCATTGGATGCACATGGTCCTCAAAAATGGTTCGGTAGTCCTTGGCCGTGATGTGCCCATCTAGCACAAGTATTGGGCCAAGGGAATGCCATGATATGGCAGCCCAAACCATCACTGATCCACCCCCATGCTTCACTCTGGGCATGCAACAGTCTGGGTGGTACGCTTCTTTGGGGCTTCTCCACACCGTAACTCTCCCGGATGTGGGGAAAACAGTACAGGTGGACTCATCAGAGAACAATACATGTCTCACATTGTCCACAGCCCAAGATTTGCGCTCCTTGCACCATTGAAACCGACGTTTGGCATTGACATGAGTGACCAAAGGTTTGGCTATAGCAGCCCGGCCGTGTATATTGACCCAGTGGAGCTCCCGACGGACAGTTCTGGTGGAAACAGGAGAGTTGAGGTGCACATTTAATTCTGCCGTGATTTGGGCAGCCGTGGTTTTATGTTTTTTGGATACAATCCAGGTTAGCACCCGAACATCCCTTTCAGACAGCTTCCTCTTGCTTCCAGTTAATCCTGTTGGATGTGGTTTGTCCTTCTTGGTGGTATGCTGACATTACCCTGGATACCGTGGCTCTTGATACATCACAAAGACTTGCTGTCTTGGTCACAGATGCGCCAGCAAGACATGCACCAATAATTTGTCCTCTTTTGAACTCTGGTATGTCACCCATAATGTTGCGTGCATTTCAATATTTTGAGCAAAACTGTGCTCTTACCCTGCTAATTGAACCTTCACACTGCTCTAACTGGTGCAATGTGCAATCAATGAAGACTGGCTACCAGGCTGATCCAATTTAGCCATGAAACCTCCCACACTAAAATGACAGGTGTTTCAGTTTCATTGTCCAACCCCTATATGTTCCCATTGTTTAATTTTTTATATTTCTGTCAAAGCCAAAATAAAACTGTGACATTTTTAATTAGAATTCACACAAAATCTGCAGTTAGTGCATCTCTAATGCCAACAAACATGGGAATTTCTTCATCCTTTGGTGATGATTCCTACCACACACCCTAGCAACACCATAGAAAAGTTTAACCATTGGTTGTCACTGAAGTTAGTGTGTGAGTAGGAGTGGATGAATGAGAATGAGAGTCAGACAGAGGTGGAATTGGAAGAGCGGGCAGAAAGACGTAAGACACACAGCTAATGGGAAACAACAGCACAAACGCCTGCTGCTCAGAACTCAGTCCATTGAAAGAGATATATCGTTCTCACAGAGGAGAGCTGCAGGATGCCTGCCTTGTTAGCCAGACAGGCAGCAGGCTTCATCCCAGCAGCCTCTGTTGCATACTCATTCAGCCTGATTAATGGATCCAGATTCTAGGGGTGTTGTGTTTCTCTATATGTCCTCTGTCTTTCTTAATTCTCCACAGAGAGAAATAGATGTGCATCTGGTTTATTCATTGAGCCAGGAGGGGAGCTAAACTCTCATTCTATACTTGCAGCTAATCACAAAATCAATGTTTTTCTCCCTCTCTGCTCACTTGCTTCAAGAGCATTCTGCAATTCAAATTGAGATCATTTATAATTCTAATATCATTACAGCTTGGATTGTTTTCTTTTAAAACATAACTTTAAATCTTTCAACACTAAGTTCTATTCTGCTTCTGGCCATAACTCAATACTAATGCTCAGTTTGAATGTTTTATTCACACCACACTTTGAGTATTTGTAACCATAGCCCATTATTTTGTTTGTAAAAAAACATTTCTACATCAGCTGATAATGAAAACAGCCCCAATACCTCTGTAATAACTCAGATTCCTGAAGTTTGTGGATAACACAATTAAATAGGCCACCAAACAGCCCAGTTCGTTGGTTTCAATATTTTTCTGATACCTTGCAGGAATTATTACCTCTGCCAAGGCGGTTTTCTTTTTTCCTGTCTGTTTGCAAAATATCTAAAAAATGGATTTGGATGAAATTTTCAGACAAGGTGCATATTAGGACAAGGAAAAGATTATTAGATTTTGGTGGTGATGCGGAGTACCATCTGGATCCAGGATTTATTTTTGAAGGATACTTTATCATTGCCCTGTCCAGGGCGTACCCTGCCTTCCGCCCATAGACTGCTGGAGATGGTCGCGAGGAAGCTGGTGCCTAACTATGGAAGAAGCAGTAGAAAATGACTGACTGACTGACTGACTTTATCATTGCCGGACCATGTTGCTACAACTTGGTTACAACTTGGTTTGTTAGCCTGTCAGCAGCTGACAAGTAGTGGCCAGAAGAAAAAAATAGAACATTTAGTCACAGATGAATGAGCCAGAATATCAAATCAATTTTCAAAACAAGTCTGCAGTGTCTTTGTGTTTGTGGCTCTGCAACATATCCACTTACACCAAGCATCAGGGTTTTTAATCATTCTTAGATTATTTTTTTTAACAGAAGCTTACGAACAGCTTAAGAAAAACTCTTTATGCTGAACCCAAGCATCAAATCCAATTAGTGAGAAGTTTCTCTGTTTTGGAGGATGCAGGCCAGTCAGACGTCTACAGGCAACAGACTCTTCTCAGTTACCTCTTAGCTCCAGTAGCAACAGTTGACCTTTAGACACAGCTCCTTTCCTTGAAGTCTTGTCCCAACTGTTATGTCATCAGGAACATCTAATTAGTCTCAAAAAGCTGTTTTATCACAGATGTGCACTGGGTTTACACAACGGTGTCTGTAACCTCTGACGTTCCTCAGAGTTTGTTGTTTGTGTCTATGAAAATATTAGGCCCAAGTGACCCTGTGACATGTACAAACAGTCTTCTGAGAATCCAACCAAGTCTCTCTGCATCATTGTGTTTTACCTCTGTGTAACAACAGGTGTGCTCCTGCTCTCTGAGGATCTGCCAAGGTTTTGCCTGAATATGGTTTGAGCATGTCAGAGAGTAAGCAGGAGCAGCTATGTATTTAAAAGCCAGCAATATTTTGTTGTAAGAGTGCCCAACACAACTTGGCAATTCCACAAACTGCAGGGTGCTTGCCTGGTTCTAGAACAAGAACCTGTGTTGCAGATGTGTCAGAAAGGCTGCTGATAGACGTGCTGTTTGAGTCTGGTGTGTCTCATCCTGACACTCTTTTGGGCTTTGCACTTCACAAACATCAGCACTTTAAAGACAGAAATCTTTAAGCATCTTTTAGACTCCCTGCAGTGGCAACGTAGTGGGTAGATTTGTTTTTTCACCAAGCACCATTTTTCCATTTGAAAAGGCAAACAATTGCTGTGCAACACTAGGGGCATGCAGGAATAAAATAAAATGTAGGAAATAAATGTAGGAAGACAGGGTAAGCCAGAGGTACCACTAAGAAAAAGAATGCATAGCAGAGAAAAGAACGACTCACAAAAGGACACAGGATGAGTGACAAAACCTTATTGGATTTATTTGTCTTGCTCAACTTCTCAGATGAATCTCATTTATTGTGGCTGACAGAGAGGGAAGTGCACATCACAGAAAAGAACAGTAGAGACAAATGTCTTTTTCTTCATGATGAACAAGACAGAGGTCCTTGTGTCTTGTAGTAACATCCAGTAAGTCTATGTACAAAACAATAAAGTTGTAGTCCTAAAATATAAATGCCCATGAGAAAAACGTTTTTCTAAATAATTTATTTTTCAATTTTCTTTGCGGAGGTAACCTTAGCCACATACTCAAATCATCTCAGGTAGGTAGTAATGTCTACTATAATCTCTGTTTTATAGCAGACATGGTAAAGTAATAGAACCTAAGGAGAAAACACATTTGATGCAATACAATTTATTTGACAGATTGCAGAGGAATGATGCTATTCAGCTGAATGAAAATGAGTATTTACTAAACCAACATCTTCTGCATGAAAGGCATAGTTCCAGTACATTTTCAGAAAACCATATCTCAAATAATGAAACTAACGTCTGCCAAGCAACAGACGCAAAGAACACAATTCACATTTTGTTAGACCTGTAGCCATATAGCAATAAGGTATTGAATTTAAATTGGAGTCTGCATGTTCTGTGCATGTGTGGGGTTTCTCAGGTACTCCAGCTTCCACCCACAGTCCAAATATAGCAACTAAGTTAAGTTAATTGGTCTTTCTAAATTGCCCTTAGGAGTGAGAGTGAGCATGCATGGTTGTTTGTCCTGTATGCCTCTGGAGTGCCCTGTGATGGACTGCTGACCTGTTTTGTCCAATGACCACAGAGGATAGGCAATAAATTGCATAGTTATGGTAAAGATTTTGAAACAGAAGGATTAGAATAATCTCTTATTGATGCATTTGCGTCATACATGTGAATATGGAAACATAGAGTTAGAGTTAGTTTTATAGAACTCAAACACCGTTGACTGAACTTGGATACAAGAAAAGACCTATAAGTGTCCTTCTCTAAAAATCTTAAACACTGAAGGGAGGAAAGACATAATGTTTTAAACAGCATCCAGATGTTCAATGTTGGTACCATCACCTCTTTTACTAAAGTCTCTAAAAGTCGACTATCATCTTAGAACTGCTGCTACTGAACCAGCATTTATTTTCTGCCCTGCATGTTGCAAAAGAAACAGACTGTCCTTTATGATTCAACGTGAATCAACATTCAGCAGCACAAGCAGGCAGCCAGCCTTTGGGTCTGCCAAGGAAAGCATAAACTTAATTAAAACCCCTCTTACAAGGTGTGTGTGCGTTGGGAGGCCTGTAATGAAACCCTAATGCAAGTCACAAATTGGTCCAACAAGCAGCTAAAACAGATGCCTGTGAAGAGCGTCGTACAGCCCCGGAGGGGAGAGTACAAGATTTCACAGCTAATATAAAGAGATAGCACATTAAGCAAGCTACATGCTAACAGACATTCTCTAAATGTAAAATGCTAAGGTATATAGAGCAACAAACAATAATTTGCTATTGAAGCTTTCAGGTTTTTAAAATCAGTGTATCTGACCACTAATGGCCCTGAAAAACAAATCACAGACTTTACAGTTGGAGAGGGATCACTATATACATAGTGCCACTGCCACTCTGAAACCGTTACTGGGATAAGAGGCTGCAAATTATAAAACGTTACAGGTAAACTGAGATTTAGAAAAAAAAAAAAAAAGTTCTACATTCAATAAAAATTTTAAAAAAACACATTCATTCTTCCAGAAAGGTAAAATTACACATTCTGCCCACAGCTGAAAATTTTCTTTGCTTTAAAGTCCCATAGGTCAACATTACTAAGAGCCTGAGCACAGGGCCAACACAGAGTGCGAGTACAGGCAATAACGGTGATGTTAAACCCACAGTCACCATGGAAACATCAGGTCAACATTTGCTTCCACCAGCACCCGAGAACAAGCCTGGCAAATAATGAAGCTGATGTCAATTTTGATTGTATTACATTTCAGGGAATCTGACTACCAATAACAGTGAACGGTACAGGTACAAACAAGTTAGCTGCAGAACCTAAGAATGCAGTCCTGCAACATTCAGTCATGAAAATACTGGCATCCAGGATTACAGCACAGAAAGCTCTGCTACTGAAAGAAATTACAAGGGACAAACATCTAATTAAAGCATTTTTAGACAAGCACAAACAAGTCTCCAGTTCGTTCATCCTTTCTTTTTTCTTAAAATGTTGCTCCTAAAACAACAATTATGATACAAACTGTACTTTGAAGAAAAGCAGAGGAACCATGAGGACATGACAGCTCTCATAATTGTTCTTGCTGAAGAAGTGATGCCAAATCGTTATGAAGAATAATCACCAAGGTAAGCAAAAGGAGGACTTAAACAAACCTGTTCAGACCCAATCACAATGCAATATCATAACTTGGTGTATATTGATTCCCCGAAAAACAGGCAAGCTGATTCAAAAAGATGCTCATAGCGTACAGTCTTTAAAAGGCAATAAGAACCAAAGTTGTTTTACTGTGAAGACATCATATATTTCATCAGCTGGTCATGCTAACACCACCTCAATAATCTTAATAGGTATTGATTTGCAGAAAGCATATATATTTGGAGAATATATTCTATAATTATTGTTATTATTATTGTTTTAATTCTATCTGAGGGGTCTTACAGTTGATAGAAGATATTATATTTCAGATTGGGAAAAGTTGTATAAAAGCCCCTTTCAATTGTTAGACATTTACATTGCAGACATTCGCTGTGCATTACACATAATAAAGGACTGCTAAGGTGTTATTGCTGTATGAAAAAAGTCAGTTTCAAATGATAATCTGCTTCACTTTGGTAAGAGAAAACAAGGATGTATTCCTTCAGGCCTAACACTGCTGTTTTAGAGTGAAAATTCTACAAAAATACCAAAAGAAACAACATGGCATTACATTATGCATAAGATACTCAATACAAACGGCTGCAACAATAACAGTGGGACAATGTAGAAAAACAAATTAAGTAGAGTATTTATGTACTATTTATTATCTATCTATCTATCTATCTATCTATCTATCTATCTATCTATCTATCTATCTATCTATCTATCTATCTATCTATCTATCTATCTATCTATCTATCTATCTATCTATCTATCTATCTATCTATCTATCTATCTATGTCTGTCTGAGTTGCCTCCCTCACACGTTGCTGTGCACTACTGGCTAAAAGAGAAGGCTACCACTCTTTTCCCAAATTTGACTTTATAGAAACTTTTACGTCACAAAAACAGTGAAAACTGTTGGGCCCCACAATGGGATGAAACAAGGAGTTAACTTCACACAGAGAACAAAAGAGAATTTCAGAATGCACAGTAATAACCCATTTTAATGACAGCTTCCAGGAAGGAGGAGTTCCCCCATGATGTCATACAGGAATAAAATCCTAAACAGAGTAGTGTTCTTCCAATTTGCCCGAAGTTCTCCAGAGGCAGCCTTAGGGAAGACATGCGTGTGAACGTCTTAATCTCACCGGCTGAATAAAAGACTGCATCTTTGAAGAAACAGTGGATTCAACAGTACGGTCTGCTGTTGTGTATTCAGTGACTCTACTCTGGCTGAAAATAAGACAAAACCGCCTGAAACTGGCTGTCTGAGAATCTGCGGAAAAGAATCTGAGCCAAAGATTCTGCTTTGTAATTAGATGTGTTGTCTCTAATTACAAAGAGGTTTTCCTTCCACTGCCCTAAAGAAGAAGACCACAGCTCTGCACACGCCAGTCCAAGCAAGCGCTTGCCCCAGCCGCTAGACTGAGAGCAATTGCCATGTCTTCTCTGTTTATCGGACCTGCTGAACTAACAGTGCCCTCCTGTTCATCAGAACAGTTCAAAGTAAGTGAGTGTGTCTGGACGGAGAAAATTAGTTTAGGATAAATCAATCAAACAATTGTTTATTACCACCACTAGGAGGTAATGTTCTCAACTAATTTTGTTTCTCTGTCTATCTGTCTGTCTGTCTGCATTAGCAGATTTACAAAAAAAGTTACAGAGAAATTGTTATGATTTTTTATTTTTTTTACCAGAGGCGTGTCTTAGCCCAAGGAAGAATCCATTACCTTTTAGTGGTTATTCTGATCATGATACGGATTCAGTGTGGCGTTAGACATTTTTGCAGCAGTCTATCAAGGTTACAATCACCAAGGTGGTCAGCTTGCACTCTAGTGGCCAACATCCACGGGGGAAAAGACTGCATCCACCATTAGTTCTGCTGGTTTTACTGCACAGTTCATGCTGTTTGCGCTGTTATCGTCTGTAGCATGCCGTCAGCACAATACTTAAAGGTACAAGTGGGACACAGAAGGATTGCTAAATAGCATTACAGAGCTATTTTTTTGTGTCAACTGAGCTGCTAATTGCGGGTATGACATCTTCACGTTGGCAGTCTGTTGGCTAAATGGTGAGTCCGTTTTTTGCCACCATCTTGGTAGTCCATAACTCCATTCAATCATTCACTGTAAAGGCTAGCTAACATATTAGAAATCAATTTCAATGATTTCTAAATTAGGTAATTAGCAAATTTATGAGACATTAATTAAGGGTAAATAAAACGTGCTTTATTTTCCCTTCTGCTTTGCATTGTGAACTGGTTGTTGAACACCAAAGCAACTGTTGTTCTTTCTCAGCTTTCAGAGCTAATGTGGCCTCATGCCCAATTCCTCAAAAGAAGCATACATTAAAACTCTGAACTGTACTCATTTAGCACTGTTATTTTATTAGTTATTGGTGTTTCAGTAGCGTTATTATTTGTTCCTTTTCTCATTTTTTATTTGGAGTTTATTAGTTTTCCTTATTCTTTTCATTTTTACTTAGTAGTTTAGTTGAACATCACTAGCCTAGTTAAAGAGTTAATTGCCTAAAGATTTTAACTGTAAGTTGAAATATTTTGTTAATATATGCTTGTATTTTGGAGAGAAGTTGTTTGTGTTTATTTTGTCTATGTGTGTTGTGATTGCTGTTTGGGAACACCAAAGTGCAAGCTCACTCCATCTAATACCACACCTAGTCAGGTATTCTTAAAACAGTGACTGACAGAGACTGAGAGCTGTTGGGATAATAACTCCTGATAATTAGGTAGTGCCCCGACTTGGTAATTTTTATAAAAATTATGAAATGTATTAAAAATTACCCTTGGCACTTATCAATAGTTATTTATACCCAAACCAAACCTATTGTTGCACAGCAATACACTTAATTGATGACATTGTTATAAGCATAATTTTCAATGCGTTTCTATAAATATTTTTTTCCGTTAATAGTGTGGTACCATGAAACAATGGTGACATTAGTCAAGGTTATGCTACTGTGAGAATTTCATACTGCGTCATGCATATTATCATCATCTTATTCCAAGCAAACTGCCTTTGTAGCTCAAATTCTCCAAAACAAGTTGCTTCTCACAAATAGTTTCTCTTTTTAAACCATTTTTTTTTCTGCAGCAAACATTGTCAGCCTAAATTTAAAATGCACTTAGAAGTGTGATAAGGCTGTGGTATCCATGGTAACAGCACACTCCTTCAGATGTGGAACAGAAGAAAGAGAGACATCCCAGTGTGTGATTGTAGCCTCTTATGGCAAATTTAGTGCATATGATTTAGAGGTTTAATAATAATCAGACGTTGATTATGGCTTGTGCATAATGAAAAGAGGGAATATTAAATAAATCTGTGCTTGAAAGATTTGGTAAACTAATGCTTCAGTAATGGTGATGAACTACTTAAGTGGATTTCATGTAACATGAATGTCTGAGTAAATAATTGTTTTTCTTGTCTGTGCTGACATTGGATGGATGGATGGATGGATGGATGGATGGATGGATGGATGGATGGATGGATGGATGGATGGATGGATGGATGAGCATTCCTGCTGGTGAGTCACCATTAGTGACACATAGCTTTGAGGTCTTCTCTGTTTCATAAATATTACCAAAAAGTGTTTCAGCTTGTTCACCAACTGAATAAATTCATGGCTATCCTGTATCCTCCCTCACCAGGTTCAACAGATGATTTGAATTCCTGATATAAAGGAATAAGACTACACACTTTATGTTTTTACACTCAAAAACAATGTTTAAATATACCATAATGAAGTTATAGTGGAAATACAACAGGGCAGTTTATGAGTGACACCGGAAAGGCATTAATAAAAAATTTACATAATTCCATGATTATTGTTTGCTGAGCGACTGATAAAGCCCATTAGGTACCACTGTTTGTAAGGAGCTGGGAGTTAAGGCCAACTAATAAACTCTGCAGAAAAAGGTTTTTTGTAACCTGATTCAGGTTGCCTTTTCATCTGAGCTGAAAGAGAGCACAGCTTTCTGTCCATCCTTCCTGTCAAGCAGCAAGAAGTCTAATTAGGTAGATGACTCATTGGCAGAGTCCTTTGCGTGCTATAATGAAGCCAAAAATCTGGAGCTCTCCAGCACTGGGGCAACACAGACAGCAAGTTGTTAACACCTTCTCATATAAGAGCTCAATCAATTAAAAACAAGATGTAAAAAAAACGAGAAAAAATACAGGCCTCAAGCCTAATTGAGCAGGTAGGTGATGACAAACAGACATTTAATGCCCTCGTATGATGAGCTGGAGGTGAAGAGGAGATATCTTGTGAAGTGTCGGCAGGCTTCTATCAGGGCTGATTAGATTGAAAGCCAAAGGCTGCACACTCAAAGAGCTGTTGATAAGTACCCTAATAGCTTCAAATGATAGTCAGACCTGCTGGCTGAGAAAGCGATCAGGGATGATGATGATGGTCTTCTTTCATTGGCATCACACTGACCTGGTTGAACAAGATGAAGATGAGCTTCATTAGAAATAGGAGCTAGAGATCATACTATTCCTCTAAGTTATTGGTTCGTCACAGGGAGCAGAGCTGGAAATTGAGTATGATCTTAGTAATGCACATTTATTAAAAAAGGATGGAAAAACCAACATATCACGTATATAAAATATAAAGGTATAACCAGGAGATATGTACGTTTAAGAACATGTGAAGTAAAAGTGAAGCAAAGGTATCATAAAATGAATTTGCACCTGGTCTCAAGAAAATTGATTTCCAGTATTTCTTAAACTGTTTAGAAGGTACTGTCTAGATTCTGTTGTAACAGTCGTTTTTTTCCCTGAGATGTCTCAGTGATGAGGGCATTCACCACTTCCAAAAAAAAACTTACTTTACACAATTTTAGAGAAGTAAACTTATCTGGGCCAACCTAAACTGTGCACTAATTCCAATGAACTTCAGCTAAGATTTTATTAACCCTTTCGGCAGGTTGTTCTGTGTTAGGAGTCTTTTTCCAACAGTTTCACAGACTGAGTGCACTGGGAGTGCATTGCCCAGTGTACTCACAGCTGTGGTTTTGGTGGGAATATCTAATAGATGAGAGCAAACTAGTCACTGTGGCAACAGCACAGCTCAGCTGCACTTGTCTTTGCAGGTTCTTGCATTCAGATCTGCAGAGATTCCTGCATTTAAACACACACACCGGAGATGTCCAACTGACAATGTTCACAATCAAAGGTTTTTATTTGATCAACAGCAGCTTCCATAGGAGCATTTTCTTTATAGTAAAGCAGGTTCAATACGGACAGGGAGGCACTCTTTGTCTCTCAATACAGCCAAGCAATTGCTGCTCACCTAATGAGATAAAGCCAACTCCTGGAACATTGACTAAAGAGTGGATGGGACCAATTAGTCTGCTGTCTTCCCCAAACAGGGACAATTACTATTTCTCAAATGTGTCAGACTAAAATGTCATAACAAAAATGTTTTTATTTTTTAAAATGATGTAACTTTTGCACCAGCTAATATGCCTCTAGTGTAGTCGGGGCTACTTGAGAGAATATTGACACTCTCAAAACCAGAACCATTGACAGGCCCTATTTGGTTTCTATAAGTGGGTTTTTTACGATGCTCAGGCTGGTCAAACAAATGAAGCAAATACAAAAAAATCCTTCCTTCCAGAACAAGAATTTAATCTCAGGGCTGAATACTTAATACTTTTTGGCTAACATATAAAACATATCCAACAAAGCCACAACAAGTAACAGGTCATTGATCATTTGAATCAAACACAAAGAGCAATCGGATCTGTAATTGAAAAAGGTCCTCATTTGATCAGAATAAGAAAGTATATTAACACAGATTAAGAAGGTTGCTTCACATCTCTAAATGAGAATAAACGACCTTCAATTCAGATAAATCACTGTTGCACAACTCCTTTATAATCCAGCAGCTCCATCAAAACGCAGTCCCACTTTAACAACTCTGTCGAACTGAATCACAGACCTGTAATCAATACCCACCACTCTAATGCATGCAAGTTATTTTGAATAAAGAGCTGCTTTATAGAACATTTGTGGTATCAATAATTCGTTGTAAGTAACTGTGTCATGCAGAGAATTGATCAAATTGAACAAGCCTGGTCTGAACGTGTTTAGAAATATTTATTCTCCTAATTGATCGATCAGTCTTTGTTGTTGTCAGAACACCTGTGGTCCTGCACTTTGGTGCTGTAGTCTCTAGCAGGGCTTTGAACACATACCTTTGCCTCTTGAGCAAAGCTCTACATGAACACCAAATCGAAAAACTCACAGCAGCTTTAAAAGGAGTGTGTTTCTTAGTAAACATGGCTTTCTGATAAGTGTATACTGAGAATATGTGTCTTTTTATGTGTTCCTGTGGTGTTTTTAATAATGTGATAATGCAGTTGTGTCTGAAACTTGATCCAGAAAGCCAAGTCAGTCACATCTTCTTCAGCCAGCTTGACAGCCTTAAAGCCTGCTGATGTATCTTTGCTCCTCCAATGCCCTCCCACCACTCATGGCCCCGGCTTTGCTGAATAGTAGATACAGGCTCTCAGCAGGCCTGTGTGTGGTTTCAGCTTAACCCGGCATATCTCTGCCAGCCCTTCTTTGACTGTGGACATCACTCACCACCGCAGTCTAAGAGCCAAACCCAGCTGCTCTATTCTGAGCCGCATGCATGGCTAGTCTGTCTGGAAGAGTCTGATAGCCTGACACGCTGTCACTGCTGTGTGACGTACCGTAGAAGAGACCTGACGGATTTATGAATAAACTCGGGATCCATTTGTAGAAAGGAAGACCGCTTCTGTTTTATAGCGAAACAGGCCTTGTTTATTGGAATAGCTCTGCATGCATCACTCCATTGACTTCACATGTGTATAAGTAGCTGAAAGTAATTAGTTACATTTTAAAAATCAAAGCGACTTCTAAACATTGCCTTGCAAAAGTATTCACACCCCATGAACTTTTTGCAATGTATTTTATTAGGATTTTATATAAGAACAACACATACTGTGGTAGCACATAATTATGAAGTGGAACAGCAGGTTTCAGATTTGTTTAAAAATAAAAATTATTTGTGCCTTTCTATTTAGCCCCCCTGAGTCAATACTTTGTATAACGACCTGTCGTTGCAAGTACAGCCACAGGGTTTCTGGGATATCATTGCACATCTAAAGACTCAAATGCTTACCTAGCAGATAGAGTGGATGGTGTTTGTGAACATACATTTTCTAGTCTTACAGCAAATTCTCATTTGGATTCGGGTCTAGGCCTAAAACATGGATATGATCATTGCCCTGTTGTAAATTAAGCTTCCACTACTGTCTCAAGTCTTTTAAAACAATTAACAGGTTATCTTCCAGTATTTCTTTCTTTATTTAGCTGTTTTCATCTTCCCATCAACTCTGACTATCTTCCATGTCCTGACAAAGAAAACCACCAGCATGTTTCACAGCGGGAATGTTGTGTTCAGGGTGTTAGTTTACCTCTACAGAAAGCACTTTACATCCATCCATCCATCCATCCATCAACCCACCCCTCCCTCCCTCCCTCCCTCCCTCCCTCCATCCATCCATCCATCCATCCATCCATCCATCCTCTATGCCTGCTTATCCCAGCAGATTTGCAAGGGAAATCTCCAGCGATCACTGAGCAAGAGGCGAGGTAAACCCTGATTAGGTCGCCAGTCAGAGACATACAGACTAAACAACCAAGCATGAGTTTCTCAAACCTAAGGGCCATTTTAGAGAGACCAATTAACAACACAGTCTTGTCTTTAGACTGTGGAATGTAGCCAGAGTACTCAGAAGTAACCCACTCATGCAAGGGGAGAACATGCGACCTCCATGCAGGAGAAGCCCAGGCCAAGATTCATACCTTAGATTTTCTTGCTGTAAGGCCACAGTGCCACTGTGCAAAACGTTTACTGCAGGTATCAACTGACTAGAGCGCCACCCTCCACATGTTGTATGTGTCTCCGTCATGGCTTGTGTCACGGTGCATCTGTGACTTTTTATGGCACTCTTCTATAAAGGCTAAATTCATGGATGGCACACCGAATAACATTTGCTCTAAAGTAATCTGTGAATCTCTGCAACTCCTCCAGAGACAGGCCACTAAGTTGTTTCTCTGATTCATAGTCTCCTTGCCTGGTCTGGGTGTTTGAGATGATGACCATTTCTTTGTAGGTTTGCAGCCCCGCTTTATGCTTTCCATCTGCAGATGATGGACCAAACAGTACACAGTGAGAATTTCAGCTAAGAATATTGTTTTATGACCAAACATCTGTTGGTCTATGAGAAAACAAATCCTAAAAAAACATTGAAATTAATTGAGGTAATATGGTAAAATGAGAATTTGTTCAAGTTTTCATACTTCTGCATGGCACTGTATCTCAGAAATTTTAGAAATTAAAGATGTGCGTGCCCTTGTAATACAGGGAAATTGTCTGGGTTTGAAAAAGGTACAATGCTCAATATCTTGCTTTATTCACCCACAGTCAGCTTCTCTGTTTGTTTATGGGGCACTTCCAAAAAGCCCTCAGATAATTCAGATCTTAGCAATTTTCTCTCAACCAATGTCAAAGGAGTTGCTTCAGTTTCCATCAGTTTATGGCTTCGCAAGCAACAATATGGCCTCAAAGTGCATCTTTTTTCCCACATAGTATAAACTTAGAAAAGAAAGGATCTCGTATTTTCATAAACAATTACATTTGTCAGTTGTGTTTTCCTCAGCCAACCCAAATGCTAATCTAACCCCTATTCTGTCCTGTCTACTAAGTGCCACAAGGCCTCTGGATATAAGAAATATTTCCAAACAACACTTTTTTCAGCATTGTAATGCAAATTGGGATTACTGGTGGGCTGATGTTGCTGCACCTCACTGTTTCTCTACTCCTTTGCGAGTCGCTGAGTTTATTGAGCTATTATTTAGACCTTTTTGAAATTGGTCTGGTGTCTAAAGATTTCTGTCGCTGTTGTCTCAGTCCGGTAGGGCACATTGGGTATCTATGGCAACCGCAGAAGGGACAAGAACAGAATGTTTTCTGCTATATATGAGAACACCATTAAAAGAGATAGTCTTTTTAAGAAGAAAAAATATGTATCTGTAATCCACTTGCAGAGATGAAATTTTCCATGGCTGCACATAATTATGACAGGTTTGTTATTCTGTTTAGTTTTGATTGCTTCTTGCCTCTTTTATGAATGCGAAAAGGAGACTTTTTATACTTTGGAAATTTTTTTAATTCCCTTAAATTCACCACAGAGACACGAGAAACTATTAGGCATGTTTTTTCCCCTCCTTTCACATCAAGCACCAGTATACCGCAGTCCGGATAAAAAGATTTTCAGACCAAAAGCTGGTCACTGTAACTGAGACCGGCAAATCTCTTCTTATGGTATTAAGACATTAAGTTAGTAGCCAGATACACTAGGATGTTTCACAGGATGAGCAGATTATAGCCCTGAACATACTTATGAACACTTAAGCAGAAACCCTACAAAGTAATAATTTATGTGATGCACTTCTTTTCAAAGCTGAAGCTGTCTTTCTAGCAGCCACTTACTGCTGAGTGTAATTCATAATTTGTTCCTATACATTTTAAATTCTTTATGAGTAAAAAGAAAGATGCATAATTATTAATCAACTAAGGAAATTGAACGTCTTAAATTAATGAGTGCAAAATATTGGATAGCTCTTAAACAGAAATAGCATAACTCACTAAAAAAGGTGGTTATTCCCATCATTGTGTTTTCTGATATTAACGGAAAATGGAGAGAAAAATCTCACTTCCTTTCCATCTGCGAATACGATCGTCACAGTTCCCTTGTGCTGCTGGTGCCAATGGAAGGGAGGTCAGAGCTGTGAAGTGACAAGTTGTTAGGTTGGACTAGCGAGCCTTTAAAGTCGCTAAGAGCCCTCAGGACAAGTGCAGGCCTCCTTGACAAACTAAAGTGCTGACATGAGGATAATGAGAGAAGCTAACTTTGGAGACGACTCAAAAACGATAAATATCAAAGAACGATATTGATAAAGAAAGAAGAAAAAAAGCAGCATCTTTCCTTTGAAGCTTCCACTTGTGGAACCAGAGAAAACATTTAGCTTTGAAAGAGCATTGTTTCCTATTAAAAAGTGCTAATTTTGTTTTAACATTTCAGATTTCACATTATGTTTAGTTTGCAGCTTCTTCAACATGTTATGTTAGATATACAGTTTCTTAGAGGGAGCTGAATCTACCAGTTGCCTTTTTGATGCATAATTTACAGAGCTACAGTACTGATTCAGTACATAGCAGCAGGTTTGAAAGAATTACAAAGAATTACTGAGGGAGTTTCAAATGGATCTGCTTGGTAGGAGGGCGCACTGAATATCTCACAGCAGACTGAGGAACACCTAAGAATCCTGCTCGATGAGCCAGATGAGATAGCTCCAAAGCAGAGATCTGAGGACCACTGCTCAAGCTGGGGCTCCTTCAACCAAGTGACTAATAAGGGGAACAAGACGGACGGACAGACAGATGGAAGGATGGGGTGGTGTGTTATTTGATGTACAGATGGATGGTTTTCATTTCATTTCAACAGTCCTGCTATTTTTTTTTTCATTATTAGGTTGCAATAGCATCTTGATAAATTATACTATTTGTAAACGGTGTAAAGAAGCAAGACTACAGTATATCTGTATTTTACTCTCGTGTAAAACCAGACAAATCTAAAAACTCTTTACAACAGAGAAACCTGAAATTAGTAAAACAACTGTGGTTAATCTGACAGAAAGGTTCCAAAAATATAAATCTAGTCAAAATAAGTGAAAAAAAATATTTTCTCAGGTGCAGTATAAACAGCAAGCAGTTCATTAAAGTTTGTAGAGATTCAACCTGCCTGACTGTTTGTAGCCGATGACTTGACAACTGTCACAAATCAATCAAAATAATATTTTCAGCTGAAAAAAGATAAAATCTTGGCACAAAAGCAGCACAAAAGGAGCTGTGACTGACAGTTAGGCACACACACACAGCTATCATGTTAAGGGACATTGTATTGACTTGCAGTCATCTCCTGGAGACTTTCTTAAAGAATAGCAACTCTTTCTGCCCTGCATATTTCCTGCAAGGTAAACTTTATGCTATTTTAAACCAAGACTTTAACTTAACTTGTTTTATATGTAAAAAGTCTTGCTTTTTGCCATGACAAAGAAGGCCCCACAATATAACCGAGTCCACAGATGTATGCCCCCACAGCATGTGCAAAACAAGTATACACACACACCTGCAAGGCTCCCACAGAGCCAGCAGAACCACCTCTGATCCCTTTCCCCCAGTACTGACTAATGAGCTCATGATGAGAGATTTACAAAATCTCAGCTTGTCTTTTACAGCATCCAAATCAGAAAGGAACACACAACAGGGGCTTTTACATTCTCAGGAACCTGAAGGAATGACAGCAAGTGGGGGGGAAAAAAACAATCCTCTGGTGATGTTATTGTCGAAAATAAAAGATATTATCTAGGTAAGACATTTTTCACGAGCCAGCGGGCTTAAATTCTCCATAAAATAACTATAAAATGGTAGTTATGCAGTGCTGAGAGTATATCTGGGGTAACTGTCATTGTTATTCTCTTCCCCCCCACACACATACACTCACACACACAAAACAGCTCACATAGAGAGAAATTGTAGGCAATCAAAGTGTGAAGAAGCTCAGATATGTTCTTCCGCCAAAAAGGAAGTTTTGCCATATCTTTCCATGCAACGGGGCACACACACACAAAGACATATGCACAGACTGCACTGCACACCATCCCTCCTTTCATTCTTACTGCATTATTTTTCCTCATGGATCTTCCCCTCATGTTGCCCGCAGGTTTTACAGGATCTGTATAATCTGATCCTCTATCACTCTGTGGCTGATCTGTGCACAAGGAGGTGGTGCAGCTTGATTGATTGGAATTGCCTAACAGTTTTGTATTTAAAACCAGCTTTGCTGACAAGGACAAACAAGGCACATCCTTGTGGTGGGAAAAATATTTAAGATGTGACAGTTACACAATAAGAAACTACCTCAGTCCATTTAGGCGTTCTGTGTGGGAAAGGAAACATGTCTGCTACAGAGTGCAATGAGTAACAAAGTCTTGTATGCATTCTTTCAAATTTAAGAAATGTCCGAATTGTTAGGAACACAGGTTTTGATGTTTATTTGTTGATAATCTTTGAATTGTTTAACTTTCTCCAGGATCAAAACCAGTATCTCTATCAAATAACCCACAGTCCATTGTTTTCTCTGTTATCTGTGGAACAAGCCATTGAAACTTTTTGTATGAAACTTTAGCCATTTACATAATCAAATATCTTAAATTAGACTCATTCAAAATGCATTTCAGTTTGCTAAAACTGAAATGCCATTTTGCAAAAGGCATTTTCAGAATGAAATGCATTTTGCAAAAAGAAGTTCAGAGAAAGAAGACAAAAACGGCCTCTGTTTTCCTGCTTTGCAAACTTTGTGTAAGGTAAGAGAGGCCATTTAGGAATATGTATTTATTTTTTCATATTATTAAAAAAACTAAATCAGCATTTACAATTATTATGTCTGTTCTGTCTCAGTGGGTCCAAAAATAATTGTTCCACAGCAGCCACACTGAGCAGGCTCTGCACAGTGTACAAACATCTGCACAAAGCTGAATGCGGTGTGGATGATTATACGCAATAAGAAGAAGAAAAAAGCAGCTGATTCTTTGCAAAAACAGGCCTTTGATGATTATCACAAAAACACAAATTATCAGCCTGATTCAGCTGCAGGGCAGGTAATAGTACCTAGTGCAGCTAATAAACACATAGGCACACAGTCCCATTACAAAATCTTAAGGCTGTTGTTTATTCTGCTAATTGCTGACTAATTAATAAAATATCATATTTTCACCATATCTTACAAAATAAAACACAAAGCTCAGAATTCAGTTTTTAATATTGCTCATTTTTAACTGCTGTTTTATTGTCTCTAAAATACTAAATTAAAGGCAATAAATGTATTGTCTGCATTCATTTACAGTGGCTTGCAAAATTATTCATACCTTTGTTCATATTTTGCATTATTACAACTGCAAAGTTTAATGTGTTTTACAAGGATCTTATGTGGTAGAACAACATAAAGTAATGCATAATTGTGCAGTGGATAAACAATGCTACTTTTTTCAAATGATTTCACAAATAAAAATCTGAAAAGTATAATGTTTTATACACTGCCACATAGAGCAAATGCATTGTAAAACCATCTTTCGTTGCAACAATATCAAGTCTTTCTGGTTAGGTGTCTAACATCCAGGAAATACCTTTTGTGCCCATTCTTTGTTGCAAAATGGCTCAGACTCAGCATATTGATTGGAGCGCATTTGTGAACAGTGAATTTCATTCCCGGACAGAAATTCCCAATTAGATTTAGATTTAGACTTTGGCTAGACCATTCTGACATTAGAATATGTTTTGATCTACACCATAATATTGTAGCTCTGGCTGTATATTTAGGGATGTAGTCCTACTAGAAGGTGAACCTCTGCCCCAGTCTCAAGTTAAGTTAGCTGTCAGTTAGCCTCTGACAGGTTCCCTTCCAGATTTGGACTGTATTTAGCCCCATCTATCTTCCCATCAATTCAATCCCCTTTCTCTGTCTCTCCTAATGTAAAATGTCCCACAGCACTACCAGATATACTTTTTGATCTCATCTAACCAGAACACCTTCTTCCACATGTTTGCTGCATCCCCTACAAGGCTTTTATTTAACAATGGCTTTCTTCTTGGTTACTCCTACATAAAGCCCAGATTTGTAGAGTACTTGGCCAACAGCTGTCCTGTCAACAAATTTTCCTACTTGAGCTATGAATATTTGCAGCTCCCCCAGTTACAATAGTCCTCTCAGCTGTTTCTCTTAATATTGCTCTCCTTGTTCAGCCTGTCAGTTTAGGACGGTGACCATGTCTTGGTAAGTTTGCAGTCTTTCCATTTTCTGATATTGGACTGAACAGTACTCTGTGAGATGTGGACTAGTCCATCATGGAGGCAACCTTGCATCTCACCTCTAAGCACAATTTATGAGACCCCAATTAACCTAATTAATGGTTTTTCACTGAAGCCTGAATACACAGAGAAAGCCCACACACACTTGGGGAGAACATAAAACAGAAAGGCCAGGGCCAGGATTTAAACCAGCAACCATCCAGGTGTGAGGCAAGAGTGCAAATCATGATCTTTTTTTTTCTTTAAACAATAAAACAAAGATGAACTGAAAATAATAAAAAAGTATGTGTTATTTTACAAAAGTGCAAGAAAGGCATGTGAGAAGCACCATTAGTAGAAAAAGTCAATAACTGAATTCCAATGAGACCTTTCAGTGATCTTTTGCCACTCCTTGTGACTGCCGGTGACAGAGCGCAGCATGTTGCTCTGGTGAAGGTGAGTGGGACCCCTCGCTCCATCTTCCCACATACAAAAAGTGGCAGGTAAGCACGGAGGAAAAGGGGAAGGTTTGGCAGCTGGGGTCCTAGCAGTCTTTTCAGGCATTCATTATTTAGTCTGTCTAAAAATACATCAGAGACTGCCTCCCTTCCTGCACATGGTGAATCTGAATTTCACAGCATCAAACTCAAAGCTGCTCTGTCTGATGTGAGGAGCTGCTTCATCTACTGTACATCAAGGTAACTCGTATGTATGCATGCACACATGCACCTCAAATCTCACAAACGCCAAAAAACTGACGGAAATACTTTGAATCAAACCAAAAAATGAAGAAAAAGGTAGAAAATCTAACTTTTATACCATCTTAAAGACAATTTAAAAATACTCCCTGACACTGAACTAAATTTGATAAACATATTCAGTCACTTGTGTAAGCCAGTTAAACTATGGCAACAGCCCAGCAATGTAACTTGTACACAAGGAGGAATGCTCAGAACACCTCAGGAAAAACAGGTAAGTGAAGCAGATCCACTTCAGAGGCAGCATCCTCTCTACACCACGTATCCCTGATGAGTTTTCATCTTACCTCCTTTTGGAAGGTACTTGAGCATGAAATCAAACATCTAACAGGTCACAGATTGGACAGCACTCCCTGCTAATTGCATTGGGGACAGAAAGTCAACTTAATTATTTCAGCTGTAACTGGAAAAGATGCCTTGCAAATCTATTAGACACATATGCTATGCGAGTCATGTTCAGAGTCTCATAAGTCAATAAGCAGAGGTCCTAACAGACCAACCATCATTTAGCCATCCACAGCACAGTGGTGAAACACTGAATCTATTGAGGTTTGGGAGAGCACAGTATATGCCCGTTTCTGAACTGAGCTAAATCTCCATAAATGTATCTCAATTTCCTTTTGTGTTTTGAATTGAGTGTAAAAACAAGTTCACAGACATAAATAATTTAAAACAAACATATTTACTGAACAAAAACAAGATCTGTAACAAACATTTTAGGATTTGCAGAATGTCTTTATTTTGACAATAAAGGTGGAAGTTTGAAATACCTGTATATGATGATGGCTGCTATTTTTCATATGAAACTACTTAATTATGGCAAAAGAAATAGGTATATTATAGGCTCAACACCTTTTCTGCTGTATAAAACAACAAGCATCGTGTAAAAGAATCATCGCAAATGCTTGACAGCCATGGTGACACAACAAGTCATTATGTTGGTTTGGGTAGCTTTTTTTTCCTTAGATTTAATAATTTAAAAACTGTTTTTTTTTTTCCTTTACTCAGGTTATCTTTGTCTGCAACATGTTTTTTCTTATGATATGAAACGTTTTAGTGTGACAAAAAAAAAACACTAAAAATCTATAAGGAAGCAAATAATTTTTCAGAGCATTGTGTATGATTGTTATATGGAAATGGTGCAGTCTCCATTGTTACATTTTTTATATGGTTTTAAAGGATTTAGCCATTTTTGGGGTTACTTCTAGTACAGTAAACAAATAAAAATAAATGTATTTTAATTATTGTCCTTATGTCAGAGTTGGCACTTTCTACCTGTAGGCTATTATGTAATTTAATGTGCCTTAAGTGTTTTTTATATTGTTTGTTGTATGCAATAAATGTCAAATTTGGTTAGAAAAATACATTTTCATCAGAATAAAGAATAAGTGTTAATGTCGAACAATGATTAATCATGATTTATCAACAAACTTAAGTTATTTAATGACCACAGAGCAATCTTTAGTTTACCAAGATATTTTTACAGGGTAATGTAAGCCAATCAGTTATTAAAAAAGAACTTAAGTAACAAACTAAAACTATACTCCACCTCACATTTATATTATTAACACAGTATGTCAGTCCTTGCCCATCTAACATGTTTCTGTGAGGAGCTGGGGTAACTGGATTATTCTCAGATTCGACCCACATTTATGCAGCGATGATGTGTTGAGGCTAAAAACTGCGTACATAACAGAAAATCCTGTTTTATGTGCTTACAACAAAACTCAGCATTATTCCCCATAAAGTGCAGCACAACAACATGCAGCCATGCCCCAGTTTTAAGCAGGGACTGATGGGAGCTCAGCTTTGAGGGAGGTTAAAAAGAGATCAGCATGGGAGAAGGAACCCTGGAAAGGAAAAGCAGACTACTTCAAAGTGTGCATGTGAGCCAGTGGCTCAAAGTGTGCTGATCGTACGTGATGTGAAATCTACAACAAGATCACCCTGACAGAGAAGATGGAGGTGAGACTTTTCTTCTTCTTAGCTGAGGGAAATATTTGATAACCATCCAACTTTATGAGGAATATGCAGTCTGAAAAAATGAGTTGGAGCCACATGTTTCAAAATAAGCAACATAAATTGATTAATTATTTTATTGTATCTGATCTCACAAAACTATAAATATTCAAAAGAGATGCATTCTTTAATTAATAGCAGAATGTATTAGATGGTCCACTTTCTGTATTTAATAGAAAGCTAAATAAATTACCATAGAAAGCATTTTACAGCTCCTCATAGACTTCTTTCATTGTAATCTTACCAAAAAAACTCCTGCAACAAGGACATTATTTAACAGATTTTCAGCTGAATATATGAACAACTTGGGAACAGGCATGGGTTTGGATGAGACTGTAACCGTAAATTTAAAACAGTTTCACAGTATCATGACATTAACAGCAAAGTTTAAAACAGAAATTGCTTCTAAAATAAGACGTCATTAATTATTGCATTCAAAAAAATTTTATTTATAACATTTATTTATCATTTACATTTTTAAGATAGACTTTTAACAGGGTTACCTTAATAAGAGTGATGGATGGGGTTCCTTTAATTTCCACTCCATAACAATTATTTACAATCATCTTACTAGTGAGTGAAAATTTGGTCTTTCTTTTAAACAAGGAAAAAGTAGCGATCTTTTCAGCCACCTGAGCAGCACTGCAGCAACCAGTGCTTTTGAAACAAGTCCACTGAACATACAGGTCCTTCTCAAAATATTAGCACATTGTGATAAAGTTAATTATTTTCCATAATGTAATGATGAAAATTTAACATTCATATATTTTAGATTCATTGCACACTAACTGAAATATTTCAGGTCTTTTATTGTCTTAATACGGATGATCTTGGCATACAGCTCATGAAAACCCCAAATTCCTATCTCACAAAATTAGCATATTATTAAAAGGGTCTCTAAAGGAGCTATGAACCTAATCATCTGAATCAACGAGTTAACTCTAAACACCTGCAAATGATTCCTGAGGCCTTTAAAACTCCCAGCCTGGTTCATCACTCAAAACCCCAATCATGGGTAAGACTGCCGACCTGACTGCTGTCCAGAAGGCCACTATTGACACCCTCAAGCAAGAGGGTAAGACACAGAAAGACATATAGGCTGTTTCCAGAGTGCTGTATCAAGGTACCTCAGTGGGAAGTCTGTGGGAAGGAAAAAGTGTGGCAGAAAACGCTGCACAACGAGAAGAGGTGACCGGACCCTGAGGAAGATTGTGGAGAAGGGCCAATTCCAGACCTTGGGGGACCTGCGGAAGCAGTGGACTGAGTCTGGAGTAGAAACATCCAGAGCCACCGTGCACAGGCGTGTGCAGGAAATGGGCTACAGGTGCTGCATTCCCCAGGTCAAGCTACTTTTGAACCAGAAACAGCGGCAGAAGCGCCTGACCTGGGCTACAGAGAAGCAGCACTGGACTGTTGCTCAGTGGTCCAAAGTACTTTTTTTGGATGAAAGCAAATTCTGCATGTCATTCAGAAATCAAGGTGCCAGAGTCTGGAGGAAGACTGGGGAGAAGGAAATGCCAAAATGCCAGAGGTCCAGTGTCAAGTATCCACAGTCAGTGATGGTCTGGGGTGCCGTGTCAGCTGCTGGTGTTGGTCCACTGTGTTTTATCAAGGGCAGGGTCAATGCAGCTAGCTATCAGGAGATTTTGGAGCACTTCATGCTTCCATCTGCTGAAAAGCTTTATGGAGATAAAGATTTCCTTTTTCAGCACGACCTGGCACCTGCTCACAGTGCCAAAACCACTGGTAAATGGTTTACTGACCATGGTATCACTGTGCTCAATTGACCTGCCAACTCTCCTGACCTGAACCCCATAGAGAATCTGTGGGATATTGTGAAGAGAACGTTGAGAGACTCAAGACCCAACACTCTGGATGAGCTAATGGCCGCTATCGAAGCATCCTGGGCCTCCATAAGACCTCAGCAGTGCCACAGGCTGATTGCCTCCATGCCACGCCGCATTGAAGCAGTCATTTCTGCAAAAGGATTCCCGACCAAGTATTGAGTGCATAACTGTACATGATTATTTGAAGGTTGACGTATTTTGTATTAAAAACACTTTTCTTTTATTGGTCGGATGAAATATGCTAATTTTGTGAGATAGGAATTTTGGGTTTTCATGAGCTGTATGCCACAATCATCCGTATTAAGACAATAAAAGACCTGAAATATTTCAGTTAGTGTGCAATGAATCTAAAATATATGAATGTTAAATTTTCATCATTACATTATGGAAAATAATTAACTTTATCACAATATGCTAATATTTTGAGAAGGACCTGTACTGCAGTGGATGCCAGCAGCTTGGTATTTTTTGGGGAATTATTAAGCTTCAAATATAACAAAAAATACACCAAGGAGACAGTAAGACTCCTGTCAGTATGAATACAAGAAGAGAACGTAAAACACCAAGAATGCTTATTTTGTGGAGATATTGTGTGAGGACATGCAGTCAACTACAATATATATATTTTTTTATTAATAACAAGCAGAAAATCATACCTTTTGAGAAAATCTTTTTTTGTTTTGGTTAGACCATTGACTATTCATTGCATTATCGCCATCTGTTTGACTGGAGTGTGAAACCATTAACCCCTGACTGTAAATCTGTTAACCCCTGAGCTGAACACTGCGGCACACCTAATCCAAAAACAGTATGAATACGAGTGTCCACACATTAATAAGGTCACAATGGCTTTCCAGATGTGAGCACAGCACTAAGCTTGAATGCTGGTCTCCCATATAAGATACATTATATAAAAAGCTCTGCTAAATGGCAAAAACTTACTGTTCCACTTATAAATGCTGCCTATATTTAGATAGAACAAGTCCGAGCCCATGTTGCTGACTCACATTTTTACCAATACAGCAAACAGCATTACAATTAGTTACTTTGAAGCCAGAAATTAATATAAATGAAAAGAGACGGGGGTATTGGTTCCCACGTTCTCTCAACCATGAGAGAACAGCTTAAAACTACAAATATTTTTATCACTATTTATTCATGACTTTTATTTTGCTGACTGTTTACACAAAATGTTTACACATTTACTTTTTAAAGTTAGGTAATGCATTGAAATGCTTTGGCGGTCTTTTTCTGGTTACCTTGAAGATGCATCATTGTATCAATTCTCCATGTAAACTACTTCATGCAGCAGCTTACCAGATGTGGATTCAGCTTCTTTCTAAGCTCCAGTGAAGTGGGCACATCTTTTTTTATTCACCTTGACTTTCAACTGTTAATACAAGCTGTGCACTCACATTTAGCTGTGCGGTCACATTTAGCTCTGTAGCGGACAGTCAACATTTTTCCCCCCAAGCCTTTTGCATGCTAGCTCCCAGGACATATGTGGGTCTGCTCATTCACCCACCGCCATATATGTTTTTGATTCCATCTATGTCAGCACACAGCAAGCATGCATTAGATGCTACAAGTAAACCCAGAAATGCTGCTTTCCGTTTTATGAGTGGTGCTTGAGTGATCTTTGACTCCAGGGCAGACACGCAACTTTATAGAGTTGTCATTGGCACTGTGAGAACGCATGTTGTACATTTATTACATGCAGTAGGGTCGACTGTTTACTTGTGCTTGTCTACATACTGTGTAAATCATTATTATGTAAATCAATAACTAAAGCTAAGCTTATGTCAAAGGCATGGTAATGTTATAGATTCATTGCTTTGATGTTACTGTGAGGTATTAGTAAGACAGAAATTTGTTTAAGAAAATGTTCATTGAAGTGACTGAAGAACAGCTGCATGAATACAATTCAACTGAGTGCAGTATGCATGTTTGTGTGCTCTTTAAAGGCCAGATGGGCAAAAAAGACAACCAGAGTCAAATAAAAAAAGATAATAGCGTCGAAAAGAAAAACAAAAAGAGAGAATTAAGGAGAGAGGGTACTTGGAGCGGAAATGTTTCCGTGCCTCTGCAGCCTGCCACCTCATATCACAGAGCATCCACTGACAAATGAATGCAGGAGGACCCAATAATAGAAATGTTCAGAAATAAATGCCTTCATAAAGGGAAGGATTTCCATCTTGCAAACTGATGTGTAAGGATGGCGAAGAGGGGGTGCGTGGTACAGGTCAGTATTCTCACCAATATTCATCCATTTCAGCAACTGGCACTAAACTATAAGTTAAAAACAGGATAAAGTCTGATTACTCTGTGGAAGGTTAACCTTTCTGTTCCATGGAGCACGCCTCGGCACCATTAGGAACCAGGCATGTTGTCTTAGGTACCATATTACATCATTTGGCCTGCTACTTTTACTTTGCTTCTGCTTTAATCCTCTGCCAAGACAAGAGCTGAGGTGGCGGTTTGAGATAGATGCCGCCTGTTAGTCATAATATAATGTAAAACCAACAAGTAGAATGTTATGAGAGTAAAGAAGCAGACTTGTTAAGAAGACAATCTGTTAATGGATCTCCAGCTTTCAGGAAACAGGAAAGTGGAGGATGGATTCTTGTTAAAGTGAAAGAAATTGGTAAAACAGTCAGAATTTGCACTCTTTTTACATTAAAATTCAGTAAGTTTGGCAATTTCTTGGTTAGAGGTATAAATATACAAACAGGGCCAGCTGAGAGGCATTACCTAAAGCCAGGGAAGCAGTGGTACTGAAATGTTTTACTTCCTTCTAAACTAATTAATTTCTAACCTTCTTTTACAAACAAATAGTGTTCTCACCTGCGCTGATTTCTGGAACTTCTTGTTAATTTAACCAATCATGTTGCTTTAAAGAAACATGTGATTGGGGCATATTTTTTAAAAAACATCTGCTGTCTGTAGGTTAATGGAGGAGAATAAAGTTGATTTTTGTGTTAAATAGAATTTTACTTAATTTTATCACTTTTTGAAGTTGTTTTTCGTATTATGGTAAAATGGTAAATGGCCTGAACTTGTATAGCCCTTTATCAAGTCCCCAGAGACCCCAAAGCGCTTTACGCTACATTCACACACCGACAGTGGTGAGCTACAATGTAGCCATAGCTGCCACCGGACCCTCTGACCACCATCAGCAGGCAAGGCAGATGAAGTGTCTTGCCCAAGCACACAACAACTGAGACCGACAGAGCGGGGGTTACAGGACAAACTCCCACCAGCTGAGCCACAGCCGCCCCATTATCATTCAGCCATGTAAAAAATAACACTTTAAATAAATCTTGAAGAAAATGATTTATGTCCATGACAAGTGTACGTGAACTTCTGATATATATATATTAGCAGAGTGCTTGTGAACACATTATTTGTTGCCTTTGGGAGTTTTGTCTTCTGCTATTGTTTCATTCCTATGACCCAGCTGAAAAAAGTGGAGCAAAATAGTGTGAGGCAGGATGGTGTTAGTATTTCAGGCTGGGCTTGTGTAAATTGAATGCAGGTAGGGGTAATAGGCTGCTGAGGCTCTTCCTATGTCTGTGCAAAGCTATTATAAAGGCACCGAAGTGAAAGAAGTGATAAGAGGGCATTTGGCTGCTGTTGGAAAATGAAAGCCACCTCCATCACAGCTTTAAATGATTTTTTGGCAAAAATAGCTTTACAAATGTTCATGTTGTGGATTGGATGTCAATTTTAAATGTATCATTAAGTGGCTTTTAACATGTTGACATTAAAAAGGATGACCTAGAGGGAATTCTAGGACAATTTTGTTTCAATATGACGCTTCAGAACATTACTGGTGTAGCTGAATGGATCTGAATATCCATGGGTTATTTACTTTACATAATAAAATGATGCAGTCCAGTCTCTAAACAGATACAAAGCGGGACCTTGTGGCGGCAGCTAGTTCCTCTGCACACCTGTGATACAGATATGTGTTGGACTTCTGCTCCTCATCTCACCTGCTTTTCTGTTTTTTAGGATAATACTTTTTTTTATTTTATGTAAAATATTCATTGATAAGGCTAAAAATTAAAACCTTGTGCTTTGGTGCTTATTGCTTTTCAGATTGAAAACTGTTTTTTTTTGTTTCAGGTTTAACTTGATTGTGATTTTGACAGTTTGGATATTGGGTCAGATCTTTGAGCTTTTCTCAAGCACATAAAAAAATAAAAGACAGCTGATAAGCTTAAAGTTAGTTAAAAGCTGAAGATGCAGACATCAGTTGCTTTTCTTCCGTCTACTGTGGCATGCATTAAAAAAGAGCGCAATGTTTCCACACACAAATGAACATTAGACTTGACAAGTAACCCACGGCTAACAGTGTCCCGCATGTTGCGAGTTATATGGAATGTCAGGTTGGAGTTCAGATCCCAGAGAGGGAACATGAAAAGCAGTGTGATCATTCATCCATGATCAAATCAAAAAACACTCTTTAAACATTTGATGCTGACATGATTTTTACAATATTTCATCAACACCTCAGTTTCCTAGGTGTTAATAAAATACATATTTACAGGAAGATCGTAATAAATTGGAAAATATCAGAAAAATATTTTAAATGTTCAGTTTAACAATGTAAGCATATGATATAGAATCATTACACACAGAGAGTAATATTTCAAGTTTTTAGTTTTGTTCATTCTGATTATTGTGGCTAACAGCTAATGCAAACCCAGTATTCAGTTTTTCAGAAAATTTGAGTTTTGCAATAAAAAAAGATTTAGATACAAAAATGCAGGCTGAAAATTAGGTCCATATCCACTCTCTACTTTTCATTCTCATTTTCATGAATTACTGCAATGTTTTCATTAATTGTACGCCATGATCCTCAAAATCAAACACTTGGAATTTATCAGTCTGTGTGTATTGAATCATTATAATATATGTTTAAATGTTTGAACTAAATAAGTGAAATGCATTATTAAAATTGGCTTTTAAACTATGAGTCCTTCAATTTAAAATTATGAATTTTGTTGCAATGTATAGCTAAGCCTAACATTATGTTTTGTGAATCAATGTACCGTATAATTAAAAACATTTTTGTAAATTTGTTCTTCCGCTTCATCTTCAATCCACTCAAAACAAATCTACTCCACAATACAATAATTTATCTAACAGCCTTTTCCTTCACTTTTAAAGGTCAGTAAAGCAATTAAATCAACTCACATCCATCTACCGTTCTCTCCTGGACGACACAGAAAAGCGAAATGGTTGCTAACAGCAACCTTGCATGTCCAGAAGTGTTACTGGTTCAACTGGTTTTTATCAAAACGCTTTGCTCTGTCCAAGCACAGCCGAGTGGATTCCATGCGTGCCGCTGAGGTGTGTTCAGCCTGTTGACAGCATGTACGCCTTACTCTCCACATCAGCCTGACAAGCACTCACGTCGTCCTCCTCTCCCACAATCCCGAGCTCCTCTCTGGCCTGTCAATGAGCCTGTCACATTGAGCAACCTCCCTGTCAGGAAAACCAATGACTGGCTGGCTGAATGGGCAGATGGATGGACAGACAGATGGATAAGTGGATATATTTGTCTGTGCTCCTCTGTGGGGGCCGCAGCAGTACCACAGTAATCTGGTCTATTTGAACTAATCAATTTTTGCTTCTGTGTTCCAGTGAAACAAAAAGCTGGTCTTGGTGTGTGTGGTTGTTAGCCTGAGACGCTTGGCAAATGAACCGTTTTCCTGGGTTGAATTTTTCTTTCAATCTTGTAGCATTTTAAAATCTCAAAATTCAAACCACTGAGGCCTTTCCAGATAAGCTGAGTCACAAATAGAAATATTTATCTACTCTGTTTCAATCAAAGAAATAGGTGTTTTTCCACATAAAATAAAAACAACTCTGACAACTTTATTATTTTTGACATACTGGATCAAAAGATTGTCAATGCTTTCATAATTGTTTTCTTTAATTGCTTCATCCATGCATTGTTGCTGCTAGGAAGACCAAAAGAAAAGGATAAAAATGAACAATCATGTCACTCTCCCTGACAAATGTAACACTTTAATCTTCATCATTTATATTTTAGATTAGCTTTGAGAGAGACTGACTTTTACTAGCTTCCACATTAGTCTATTATTAAAGATCTTTTTTGGATTTATTAACTGTTCAAATGTCAGCCTCCAGACAGCCACATAATAAAATGTATATAGATAATTATTCAACTTTGATTATAGTTGCAAAATGATTAATAATTCTATTGTCCTACAGACATTAGCTAGCTTGATGAAGCAGGAACTTTCATATTCACCACATTCAGCCAAACGTGAGCACATTTTAGTTTCTGTGACTGATGACGTCTTTTTGGATTTGTTTTAAGGTAATATCATGTGAGGTTGAATGCCAATGGCAGTGTTGTTCAGCCAGGTGTAAAAACAGCCATACAGACAAACCGAGGCTGAGGGTCAGAGTCAGCCGTGGTTATGACTAACGCCTAACAGCAAGAGGTTTTATTACTTGAATTTCAACTAGGGCCTGTCTGTGTGCATATCTGCCAACTTCCAACAAAATCTTTGTCATTTAGAGCAGCTGGGTTTTCTTAGACAGTCCACAAACATGAACGGTAGGTTGATATATCATTTGAACTAAAGAGTTTGATTTAAGTGTGAAAACCGTAGTTGTTTTAATCTATATCTAATTCATATGCAATGCAAAGGGCTCACGCATCACCACCATCAACATTTAGATTTTCTGTTTTTTTTAATGCTATTATGTATTAGGTTATGTAATAAAATCACAAAGACAGGGGTTGGACAATGAAACTGAAACACCTGTCATTATAGTGTGGGAGGTTTCATGGCTAAATTGGACCAGCCTGGAAGCCAGTCTTCATTGATTGCACATTGCACCAGTAAGAGCAGAGTGTGAAGGTTCAATTAGCAGGGTAAGAGCACAGTTTTGCTCAAAATATTGAAATGCACACAACATTATGGGTGACATACCGGAGTTCAAAAGAGGACAAATTGTTGGTGCACGTCTTGCTGGTGCATCTGTGACCAAGACAGCAAGTCTATGTGATGTATCAAGAGCCACGGTATCCAGGGTAATGTCGGCATACCACCAAGAAGGAAGAACCACATCCAAAAGGATTAACTGTGGACGCAAGTGGAAGCTGTCTGAAAGGGATGTTCGGGAGCTAACCTGGATTGTATCCAAAAAACATAAAACCATGGCTGCCCAAATCACGGCAGAATTAAATGTGCACCTCAACTCTCCTGTTTCCACCAGAATTGTCCGTCGGGAGCTCCACAGGGTCAATATACACGGCCGGGCTGCTATAGCCAAACCTTTGGTCACTCATGCCAATGCCAAACGTTGGTTTCAATGGTGCAAGGAGCGCAAATCTTGGGCTGTGGACAATGTGAAACATGTATTGTTCTCTGATGAGTCCACCTTTACTGTTTTCCCCACATCCGGGAGAGTTACGGTGTGGAGAAGCCCCAAAGAAGCGTACCACCCAGACTGTTGCATGCCCAGAGTGAAGCATGGGGGTGGATCAGTGATGGTTTGGGCTGCCATATCATGGCATTCCCTTGGCCCAATACTTGTGCTAGATGGGCGCGTCACTGCCAAGGACTACTGAACCATTCTTGAGGACCATGTGCATCCAATGGTTCAAACATTGTATCCTGAAGGTGGTGCTGTGTATCAGGATGACAATGCACCAATACACACAGCAAGACTGGTGAAAGATTGGTTTGATGAACATGAAAGTGAAGATGAACATCTCCCATGGCCTGCACAGTCACCAGATCTAAATATTATTGAGCCACTTTGGGGTGTTTTGGAGGAGCGAGTCAGGAAACGTTTTCCTCCACCAGTATCACGTAGTGACCTGGCCACAATCCTGCAAGAAGAATGGCTTAAAATCCCTCTGATCACTGTGCAGGACTTGTACATGTCATTCCCAAGATGAATTGATACTGTATTGGCCGCAAAAGGAGGCCCTACACCATACTAATAAATTATTGTGGTCTAAAACCAGGTGTTTCAGTTTCATTGTCCAACCCCTGTACATATCAAATAATTAGACTCTATAAGCATTAAAAACCAAAGATTAAATCATCAAGAAAACTAAATAAGGTGATTTGTGAAGTTAATTAAAAAGTTACTGTTTATTTGTATAGTAGTCCATGTATGAAGGTCTTTTGGTGTTTCAGTTCAGCTCAGATGTTGAAGTGCTTAACCTAAGTCATCATTAAATGTCTCTGTAGCACAACAGGCTTCTGCTTGTACAAATGGCGAGGTGAGACATGGAGGGTTGGGACAGACGGAGACAGAGTGATTGCATGAAATTTTCAGGAGTAAAACCACAATCTGTGCTGCATCTGAAATGCTTTTTCTGCATGAAATTGCACACAAAGACCAAATTGCAACTCATGAAAGAACAGTAGGGCTTTAAAAACAGACAAAAGTTTTGACAGTAGAGATTGTTTTGTTTATACATTACAATGTCTAATTAGCTCCCAAGAAAGAATAAAATCTAGTCTTCAAACCTGCCATGTTTGAGTCACAGACATGTTTTATTATCAAGCCTGTCATTGCTGACTCCTCTGCCCTCTTACTAAAGGCATAAACCCATCTGAAATTTCATTTTAGCCCGACAGCAACAACATTACGGTTGTCTGAAATATGGACCAATAAAAGAAGCTGTATTCCAATGTGAAGAATACATCTTTACAGCTCTCACATATTGCAAGAGAAGAAGCAGCAGCTGGGTGACAAACCAGGCTTTGATTAATGATCTATAATTATTTAATCCACACCACACAAACCTTTCTAGGTGCTTATCATGGGGTTTTATCATAGTGGAAAGATTGCTTTATGCTGAATCTGTTATCAAAATAATAATAATAATAATACAATTTGTTAAAATAGACAGCAAATACAGTGATATTCTATAAATAAGAATATGCTTTTTCATGGGGCTCATTTATTTGATTAAAAGTATCTTTTGGAAATAACCGCCTTTAACCAGGTATTAAATATTATTTTCATTAAGACCACATTTCTGTACTAAAAATGTTTTTTTACTGGTCTGATGTATTCTTCTGATACTAAATGTTATGTTTTTAGTAGTTGTAAGCAGAAAATCATCATAATTATCAGAATTAAAACTTTAAAGCATCAGTCTATGTGTAATTAATTTATATAATGTATTTCACTTAGTGAATTTAGTTACTTAAAACAAATTAACTTTTAGTTAATTTTACTGTATATTAGCAGATGGTCACCCATCCAAATCATTGAATTATGTTACAACCACTTAAATGTCCACAGACGTATAAAATCCGTGGCGTTGGCATACAGACAGCTTCAACAAGCGGGGGAAATAATAAGTCTGTCTCAAGAGCTCAGTGGATTTGTGGGGTACCATGGTAGAATGCCAACTGTGTAATAAGTGCAGTTATTAGTTTTTTGATGCAACTAAATATTCCACAGTCTATTGTTAATGGTGAAACAACAACGTGGAAGTCATTGGGAACAACAGCAACTCGGCAAAGTAGTAAGCTGCATAAAATCACAGAGCCAGATCAGCACATGCTGAGGAACAGTGTGCAGGGGTCACCAACTTCCTTAAGAGTCATTAGCTACAAACGTCCAAGGTTCATGTGGTCTTCAGATTAGCTGTAGAATGGTGTGCAAAGAGCTTCATGGAATAGGTTCCCATGGCCAAGCTGCATCCTAGCCTTGCATCATGCAAAACATCGAAAGCAGTGGTATAGAGCACTCCAACACTGGACTCTAGGACTGTGGAGATGTATTCTCTCTCTGTCAAGAAATCCAATGGACGAGTCTGAGTTTGGCAGTTGTAAGGAGAACGGCACTTGCCTCACTGCACTTTGTTAAGTGTAATGTTTGGTGCAGAGGGGATTCTGGTGTGGGCTGTTTTTCAGGAGTTGGGTTCTGATCTTTAGTGTCAGGGAAATAAACTGTTCATGCTTCAAGATCCCAAAACATTTTGGATAATTTCATGCACCAAACTTTGTGGGAACAGTTCGGGGATGGCCTCTTTCTTTTCCAAGGTCTGTAAAGACCTGGAAAAGGTAGTTTGGTGTGAAGATGCTGACTGCCCTCCACAGACCCCCACCCTCAACCCCATAGCAAACCTTCGGAATAAATTGCAGTCGAGACTGCAAACCAGCCCTTCTCATCCAACATCACTTTCTGACCTTAATAAACACTTTTGGAAGAACAGTCAAAAATGTCCAACAACACACTTCTAAACTTTGTGAAAGGTCTTCCCACAAGGGTTTTAGCCTTTATAGCTTCAAAGGGTGGTCCTCACTTGATTGAATGGGATTTCACTCATGTTCATATGTGTGTGAGCAAATACTTTTGGCAAAATAGTGTATGTTGTTTTACTAATGACTGTAAATGGTTTGTATCATTAGAAATGCTTTTGGATCTGTCATTTCATTAAATGTCAAATAATAAAGCTATTCATTGGATATGAGACAATGTTTATTTTGATGCGCTGAGATTCAATTTCATAAATTGTCAGTATCTGATTCATCGTATGCTGCATGCTACAGTTGGACTGCTTCCCCGGTCATTTTGTTGGCTTAGTCATTGCTGTGTTGTTATTCACTTTAAAAAGCCACAGAGGAGGAGGTTTCTCCAATGTTTTTGAGTTCCAGGATTCACTGCGGCTATCTTTGCATCTTCAGCTCAGCAAAAAAATAATAATAATAATCACAACCATCAACTGTGAAAACCATAAATAATGGATCCAATAAGAACTGCATTGTTATCCTATAAATTCACATTTGGTGTCTCTGGTTCTGTGCACGCCACATATTATTCAGTGCTCTTATCATTTTAGAACAATTTTTGTTGTTTTTGCAACTTACTCTAGGTTTCAGTAAACAGCCATGGTCTCAAAATGAATTAGAAAACAAGAAACCCATAAAGCCTCATTACAACATGACCCCTGCATCACCCGAGCAGCTTGATTAGGAGAAATTGTTCCCTCTCAAGTCCCTACAACAAACAAAGTTAAAAAAATCACATCATCATAATACAGAATGAAGGCTTTATACATAAAAAATGAATCACAATTTCACTTTGCATTTTACACAGGCTGCAGAGGATTGACCCAAACACCTCAAACTGCAATCAGTGATGCAAAAAATCTGTTTCATCGCAGTAAGTGATGTTAATGTCTAAACTTTCTCAGCAAGCTGCAGCTACAGAGGTTTAACTGTGACCCCAAAACACAAATCAACATTAACAACAACCACGGAAGAAATACGCCAAAGAACCAATTCAGTACTTAACATTCACATGATTCCATCACACTAAATTAACTTGATGAAAGCATCATAATGTGCATGTTGACTGACAAAAGCAAAGCAGTATAATCTGTTAGAAGAAAGCCAACAGCAGCAGCAGAAGGTGGGAGATGAGAAAACAGCAATGGCATCATTATCAAGCTTTGCAAGTGAGCAATTTAACGGCCAAACTCATATTGTTAGCAAGCTGAGACTGAACAAAGTCAAGACACTAGCCCACGTCAGGTATCTTAGTAGGACCTGCATGTGGTTGTTGATCCCCGAATCACCTCTCAAGGAAATGAACTCGTTGGATGAGAAGTTGCTGGCTTCAGCTGCCGAGAGCTTGACAGGAAGCTGTTACTCCTGCTTTTAAAAGCCAAGTATGAGCCAAAAACTCAGAAATACAGCTCTTATCATGATTATATTGTATATAGATAAAGTCCTATTTAAAAACAGAACATTACATGAGCAGTTTATGTGTCAGTTTTTAATCACTGCAAACAAATGAGTAGTGAAATAAAAATGGGGTTGCATCATTAACTTTTATACTGACACTCAACAAAAGGTACAGAATACAGTAAAATGTATTTTCCTAACTGTTATGACTGAAAATTAATAAAATAAAGCTTTCTTCCATATTGCATTTTACAAAAGCTCCTGCCATGCAAATTTGACAGCGATGCTCTCCCAGCACCAGCTGCCAGCACTCATCTCTGCTTGTTGCTGCGTCAACTGCTGTTAAGTCATTTTTTTGACAGGAGGTGACTAAAGAGGCAGGAAAGCATATGGAACCGGGTGCCAATCAGCTTAAGCCACTCTAAGTTTTATTTTTTTCCTAATTATTCAACAATAAAACAAATCATTTAGAAACACAATCATTTGGAAATAGTTTATTCATTCAAGTAGACAGAGAGGTGACATTTCCTATAATATTAGATGAGCTCACACTGGAAATAGGCTTGACTGACAAACTCTGGAATGTAAACTGAATAAATTGTAGAAAATGAATTTATTGACTGAGTATGACTAAAAAGGCTTAGAACTGCTGTGTAAAACGAATACCTGATGCCTAAACGGGAAGTTAAAAAAGGTCAGAATGACTACCATTTTTTGAGTTAACTGTTCATGAATAAATTAGTCCAAAATCTGGCAAAATCAATCTGAATGATAAATTCTTCATGTTTTCAGTAAGTGATGTCTATTACACACATAAAAGAAAAATCAGGAGATGTCTGTATATTTCACATGATTGAAAGTTACCCTTAAAAGACAAAGACCATCTCTCTAATGGTGAGCCTGTTTAGAGTAAAACTACAATGACGAAAAAGTCAAATCCAAGGCATTACACTACACAAATGTGCAATGCCACAAGGGACCGATGATGTGGTACCACTGCAATAGAGTCAAGTAGATAACCCCCCCCCCCCCCCCCCCCAACTGTACATTACACAACAGAGTCAACTACAGCTGTTAACAATCAAGACTTGTGCATCTGTCCCTTTCCCAATGCATGCCCTTCAACAGTCAGGAGGACTGCATGAAGCCGTCTGTAATCAGATTAGGCAGTGACCGGGTAACTGGGCTTTCTGCATCCTCCCATCTTGCCATCCTACTGTTAGCAACATCTGCGTCATGTGGAGACCCACGTGCATGCTGCAAAAGGGACAGATTAATAGACCGGAGTGTGTATGTGTGCATGTGTGTTTTTGTGTGATTCTGCATGTACAAGAAAGCCGACAAATTACAGTTGTCTATTTACAGTGCATTAATAGGTCCTGTAGAAGTAACATTTTGTTTTTTGGGTTTTTTTGCATCACAGTGATCAGCTTTTAAACAACACTGTTTAGTTTAGTTTTGCTCAGTGGTTGCACTGAAAGTTTATACTATAATGCTTTAGTAAACTAAACATTGACCATCAAAGAAAAGAAACTGCTGTATGTTCAATAATAGAGGGAATAGTTTTGAATCCAACAGAAAATTAAACGAATACAAGATTATCCCTATTTATCCTATTTTTACTAGAGAAGAGAAGAGAAGAGAAGAGAAGAGAAGAGAAGAGAAGAGAAGAGAAGAGAAGAGAAGAGAAGAGAAGAGAAGAAAAGAGAATTATTACTAGTGTATCATTACTGAATCAAGATCTATCAGATTTAATCTAATATCCACCCTCTTAGGGTATGTTGTACACAGAGAGACAGAAGTCAAAGCAAAACAGAATGCACTTAGATTATCTGCCTCTTGACAGAGAAGCACAAGAGAGGGCGCACGCCACCGATGAGGTGCGCTGAGATAACCCTGAGACACAGAGTGCCTCATGCTGCGCTGCCTCTGGGAGCCAACATGCACACTTCTCACTCCGCAAAGGGCTCTCCAGCCACTGAGATCCTGCCTGCCAAGGCCTGATCCGATCCATCCCGCATGAACCCTAATGTCTCATTGGCATTCAGTTGCACGCCGAAAGCAAGCAGCGAATGGAAAGCCTGGCAACAGCTCGCCATTATTAAAATTCCACAAAGCCAGCCGTTCCCCTGCCGCCACAAGCACACAGCGAATCACACAACCGAGGAATAATAAAGAAGTCGGAGTGGGGATGAACATAACAGCTGGCCTAGCCGCTCACACAGCCAAGACACAGAGAGAGCAAAAGGATATGGTTTAAAATGTAAGCACTGTGCTGTCTACAAAGTTTTATGGGCGCAGTAGCTTGCTTTGCTGATCAGACAGCTGTATCTAATGTATAAACACATAATTACAGCTGGCCCAAGCAGGCATCACACTCCAATGTTCCTTCTATCATCTGTAAATTCATACTGTGACCACTTCATGATCGACCATATTTCTGTGAAACGTCCCATCATGACCGCTGGAATAGCACCCTTCAGACCCATCACTGCCACTGCTGTTTATGTCCGCCTGTGAGCATTCCATTCAGCTTCCAAAGCTCTTACAAAATGTCTTTTGTTGGAGCAAACTAATTCAGATGTCAAGGTCCATTACCTGTGAGCTGTCTAGAGGTGACCTGAGCACATTCCTTGCAATGATAAACACCCGTTGAAGCATAAAGCACATCTGGATAATAGGAAGGTGGGAAGTGACAAGAGTGCAATCACGAAATGCAGCTGAATGTGAGGTGCAGAGATTATTGTTTGCTGCAGTCACTGTTGAATAAAAATAACGTCATTAACATGCCAGGTCAGTCAGCAGCTGTATGGCTGCTGTGCCTCTGGTAAAACAAACAAGAGTCCCAGACGATGGAGTCAAGCCGGTCAAGTCATCCCCTCCAATGTGCTCCCAAACACTAACAAAGACACACTTATGTTATTTACCACCCAAAAAAATTAAGTTTCACACTTACAGAATGTGACTAATGCAGTTAGAAAACAGGCAAAGAATAAAAAACACAGGGGACACAGATGTGTGACACACAAGTTTTTGGATTGCCCATCTATCACAAAAAAGATCTTCGGGGGATTTCAGAGCCATCTCCCATTTCACAGGTCTTTATCTGTTCCAGTCTGATATTATATTTGCTCAAAGTCCCAAGCAAGTCTTAGATCTGTAATTAAATGTTGTTTTTTATTTTATTTTCACATTTTTAATTTTTTGTTTTGTACAGCAGAACTCTGAATGATTAACACCCTCCTCCCACACACACAGGTAACACAAAAAAGACAAAGCAGCAGGACCTTTTAGCATCACAGGCCAACATTTCCCATATCTTTTCCAGATAATCCCACCTGTGCAGTGTTTATGTATATTAGGTAGGGCTGCCAGAGGCCTCCTTCTTTTTCTTCACTATAAGTAATCTTTTCAAGTGAAATACAGCTGTTAATTGTAGAGAACTATCTAGTGATGAGCAGAGGGCAGTCAGATCTCCACATAACCACTACAGATTTTATTGCTACTGAGATACCTTTAGGAATAGGACTTGGAATTTTGACACATATTTCCTATTGTTTCTAATATTTTAAAAAGGTTTGCATGATGGTCCCTGTGATTTGGGTTAACGGTTCACTGAGATCAAACCAAAAGGGTCTGACCTTTGCACAAAGCCAGAAACAGTACAGAAATGAATCCACTTCTATATCACTCCTGAAACACATTTCCAACAATTCTGGTTGGGATCCATGGATTTTTTGAGGGGTGATATAATTGGTGAAGAAAATTATAATGTAATAGTCTGAAGTGGGCATTGATAGTGACTCTCTTGGCATAAATCTGACCATAACCATTCTTCAACTGTGATATCCAAGTCAAACTCCCATCTCTTTCTGGACTTGTATAAACTAGTTTTTGTACCATTATTCAACAGAAAACAGTACATTTTAGAAATAAACTCATGAATATTTCCTTAATGAATTAGTTTTCCCACACTGGAATCACCAATTTCAGGGCCAAAGGTAGTTCTGAGGAACTACAAATCAACTGATGGTAACAAAATAAAGTTTTCCCAGACAGGTTATACTTCCTATTTAACTGTTCAAAGGATATTAAAAGTCCTCTTTCATAACAGTTCTACATGTGTAAAATTCCATAGTGGTGCTAGTTCTCCAAGATTTTATTGTCACAGGTCATTGGAATGAGTCTGCTCTGGATCAGAGGTGTTTTGGGTGATAGTCCTTTTTTATGTTCAAAGGAAATGGCAGAAAATGGTTAACATCAGCTAATGTTTAATTTCTAAATTAATCAAACAGAAGGTGGTATATTTGAAAAACCAGAAGTATTATGTAATGATGCAAGAAGATAACGTTGGAGTTAAGTTAGAGAATATCCCATAGTCATTATTATGATGTTACAATGAACATAAACCAGTTATTATGTACCATTAATACATAATGGTCCGTAAATGTCTCTTGTTAATAAATCAAACACACCTTTTAACAGGAGAATATGAGCATCTCTGTCAGAGCAGAAGTCTGTTGATGCTTGCTTAATGGCAGCAATAAATAGAAAAAGACTAATTTGGGAGCGTCAGTTAACTTTGTTCACTGACACATGCTGTTGAGAAGCATTACCCCGGATTGACACAGCGTCCGTCTATGCTTCGCTCTGCCCTTCCCCGCCATTTGTTCCAGTCCTGGTTTACATTGGAAGCATTCCGTTGCGAAGCCCAGAGGAGCCTCGAGAAGCTTTCACAGATCGCACAATAAAAGCTAGCAATAAATGTGGGAGTCAGTCCTTAACAACTCATTCTATGGAAGTTACAACAGTTAAAACTGCTTCACTTTTCGTTTTTTTGCATCCAGATATTTTTATATGTTTTCTTCTACAATGGGTGAGTAAACCTAGTAGAGAGTAGCTATATTTTTTGCTTATTTTGGTGTATTTAATGTTTAATTGCTTAATCGGTTTTGATTACCTAACTTAATGTGTAATTGATCTAATGTATACAACTATCTATATATATATTTGTTTATATATATATATATATATATATATATATAAACAAATATATATATATATATATATATATACACACACACACGTGTATATTTGTTAAAATAGCAAGGACTTTAAGAAAATCGAATTATTTTGAAAAAGTACGGATGTTGTGCCTGTTCAGTTCCTGTTGGTGCAGGGTGATCTACTGATTCCAACCTTGCTCCAGCATCTAGCAAAAATTTAATTGAGCCGAAAGTTGCAAATTTACCAGCTTACATTTACCCCTGATTATATAAGATAACGATTATATTTGATTTCTGTGACATATAAGCATTAAGGCCTGCAGGGATCCATCATAATGGGAAGACGAGGAGAGAACAATGTTCTCTACTAGGAAAGAGGAACAGCGGTTAACAAAAGCAAAAAGGTTGGAGGTAAACGCAAAACGTAGTTACTTTCAGTGGCAATTATTCTTCATCTTCATCTTCATTCTTTCATAAGCACTGAAAGACCCATTTTCAAATGTCTCGCAATTAGAGCATGCAAAATACAACTACAAATGTAACTAAATAATTTCTTAACCACTTTATAAACACTTGTTTAAAAGGTCTGCATTAGAAACAGTCATTATATTGTCATTTGCAAACTAACGCACATTTAAGATAAGATGAGTGTTTAATTGGAACAGGGACTCTGGGCACACAGGAAGATAAATCCACCAGAGCCCCCATTGATGAAAAGAAATATATCCCTGAGGAAACAGTGTAAACACCCAAATGCTATTTGTATGCTTTATGGTTTCATGGCCGCTGCTATTGTGAGCTGGTGTTGAAAATGCAATTAAAATGACAAAACTCTAACATTGAAGATGCAATGTCCCATAATGAGCTTTTTCTCCATGTAGCTCAGATATGAGTTGCGGAGATTATGTTGTTTGCTCGTGCTGATCCCCCACACACTTACTGATCATTAAGCTCAAGCTATATAACCAGTGTCCACTATGCTCTGCTTCCATAGGGACAAAATGTCATTGAAATATCCATGTTATTGAGCTAAAAAATCTTTACACAGTTATTTGTTTCCATGCTGTTGCAAATTTCCCTCATTATTCCTTATTAAAGTCATCAATCCGTGTGAGAAACGTTATTTGTCTTCAGGAACTTCTGTTAATTTCAGGGGGGTTACTATTACTGTATCTTTCCAGTTGAAAACAGTAATTTTCAAAGGGGTTGGATTAAAGTTGTAAAAATGCATTATTGCATATTTCAGACAACATGGAAAAAAACTGTTGAAGTAACTGTGCAGCACTAATTTCAGACTGAGGTTGTTTGCAACATACTCAACCTCCCATGTCCCATGAGCACAAACTTAACCACATAGATTACTACACACTGCGTTCATGTTCACATCCACGAGGCAGTCACGATAAAACACTTTTCATCATCGATCTGAAAACACCCAGGGCCAACTCCAAGCCACCTCATCAAGCATGCTGTTTACGTTGAGACTGTTGCAGGTGTTGGTGGAGTGTGTGACAAGAGCCGCGCCAATTTGATTAAAGTGGGAATAATGAAAGAGGGTTGGGAACTGGGAGTCATGCTGTGTTTTTTCACTCGAGCCCTCCGCTTTACTCTAATTCCGGCAGTTACCACGCACATACACATGCACATCAAGGGAGCATCCAGCTCTAAAACAAAAGAAAACTGAATTATTGAGCACTTGGAGTGAGTGAGGAAACAACTTTGAACTTGTTTTGTAGTTGCATCACAGCATCTCCCACCTTCCAACACCAAACTCCCCACCTTCTGAAAGCCTTCAGAGAGACAACTCTCAAATAGGATGCGGGTTTTGGAAATACTGCCTTGCAGTTCCAGCGCAGAACTGTTGCATCAATGTTATTAGAGACATATCTGAAATATGTGGAACGGACACAACAGTTCTATCCAGCTTTTTAAAAATCTGAATCAGGATTTTTACTAGTTTTTTTCTTTAGCATTTCAAGGAAGAAATGCCTTTAAGATGCCTTTAGAGGGGACAGTGGCTAAGTAGGAAGAGTAGTTGTCTTACAAACAGAAGGTTGTGGGTTTGATTCCAGCTTCCTCCTGCCATATGTCGATGGACCCCTGGGCAAGGCACTTAACCTCAAGTTGCCAACCGATCTGCGTATCGGTGTATGAAAGTGTGAGCATTAGCGAGTGCGATTGGGTGAATGTGGCTCTAGTGTAAAGCGCTTTGAGTGGTCTGTATGACTGGAAAGGTGCTATATAAGTTCAGACCATTTAAAAAAAATAAATTTAACAACTTTTTTTCCACTCACCAATCAATAGGGTTTCCTGGGAATTAAGTAACATTTCAAGGTTTTAGGACACTGTTTGAAGTTTTTTTTTAAATAAATGTGAGTGATTTGTGTAAATTTCAATGGGAACTCCAATTTTCCTGTATTATAATATTTTGTTACATACAGACAGAAGAGCCAAAAACCCAAAAAGTTTAGAAAATACAGTCATTAATGTAAAACATTTATTTTGTTTAATGAAGTTATTGTTTACAACAAAGCCACTGATAGTGCAATTGGTAGCCATGCTGCTGCTGCTTTAAACAACCCCTTTTGCAAGTTAGACAAGTTGCTGAACCATTTTTACACAGTCTCTCGAGATCGTCCAGAGCCCTGGGTTCTCTGCTATATTCTCATCTCTTCAGCTCATCCCCGAGGTTAACAATAAGATTTAGATCTGGGGAAGGTGCTGGCCATGGAGGAAAACAGATGTTGTGTTTGGTGAACCATGGCTGTGTTGATTTGGGCAGATGTTTTGGATCATTACCCTGCTGAAAGACCCAATGATAAGTCAGTGCCCTGGGACTTTGGAAGAGAAGCAGCCCAACAGCATCAGAGATTGTCTACTATACCAAACAGCAGGCATAAGGTGCTTTTCCATGTATATTTTTTTGTTTTATGGCAAATCTACAGGTGGTGTTTGTGAATAAGAAGCTCATTCTCAGCCTGACCAAAGCATGCAGTTCCAGTTAGTCAGAGTAGAGTTTAGCATCTCTACATGTTTGTGTTTGTGATGGTCTTTTTCTGTCATCACTTCCTCATTGCTGCAATATTCCACCCTGCTCATTGTGTGTGGAGACTTTTTTATACATATTAACCAGGGATGCCAACAAATAGTTTCCCATCTGTATGTCACCATATGAGCGTGAGCTTCCAAGATGTTTGTGTCTGTGCACATGTGTGAAGTAGAACTGCAGCATTTCGCCACTTCCCTGACAACTGCCTCAGGCACATTCTGGGGAGGCTTGATGAGAGACACAAAAGACAAACAAGCTGTACATCAACAAATTGTTTTGTAGGATGATACACTGAGAACCAAACGGACACAAAATGTTAAAAGGATGTTAAGAAATCAAAGTGAGAAAATGCCCTATTGTTCAACGCACCTATTAGATAGTATATGTAACAGAGAAAGGTAATGGGTGACTAAATATTTGGTATTTTATTGAGAACACGATGTTCAGGAATTATTCTTTTTGCTTTAATGATTCCTTTGAGCTAAAAAGTAATCATGTAAATGTCTACACTATCCCAATTATTTTAAACTATTATTGGGTAGAAGCTTTACCTTGTGCAGAACAGTTAATGTGGGCATTATTAAATTAACACCCTGTCTGCAGAAGACTAAAATTCTCAACATTGTACAACTTCTAATACCACCTAAAAAGGGCAGGAGGTGCAAGCAGAATAAGTAAAACACATCTGAGTTGGAGGAAGATCTATTGGTTTTCACTTAAACAAAGCTAAACACCCAGTTGCATTTAATAACTGACAGTCTTGCCAATACGTTTCTGGGCTGACGGATGAGTGATGTCATCACATCAGCCGGGTTTTATTGAAACAGGAAGGCTGGTGTGACAGCATCTATAGCTATGCTTCTAATCATAAATGCCTGCAAATAATATCGGTTAAATATTACAAAAACTTTAAGCTTGATGTCCTTAAACATTCTTGATTTTTTCTCTAAATATTTTAGTATTAGCTGTGAACAAAGTTTAATATGGACTATTAGTTTCATTTTATCTGAAACATCTGAAAATAATTTAATAAAGTTTTGTGCAGACAGCTGTTTTGTAGCATGCACAGTGACAGCATGTTGGTACTGGAAGTAAGGCCTACTGAAATGTTATTAGCATTGAACAGATTGATCAGCACAAACACTGCAGATAGCTAGATTGAAGATTTCAGGACAAAGAACAATTTTCCACAGTCAGAAACTAGACCTTGATTTTTCAGCCTATTTCAATTGCTGCACTCTCATTAAACATCAAATTATGGTCCCATGCATCAGTTCATTTCAGAGAGATTGGGAATCGAGTCCACTTGAGTTAAGTAATCTTATACAACATATCTGCTTTTATTGTTGTTAAGGTCACACTGGTATTCTGTGAGGGACCACTGAACAAAAGATAGATGTTTTTAATATACACATATTTCTACAACGCGAATAAAAACACACAAGGAATCCAGTGTGACGCTTAATGTGATGCATGGCCTAAATGAAAGTCTGAATGGTGGTGTCTTTATTTTTATTACAGCTAAATGAACTGAAAACTCTGGAAGCCAGGAAAACCCTCTCAAACTTTAAACACTCAACTTGGCAGCAGTAATCGACTAAACACATATTCATCTGTTGGGTTAAAACATGCAAACTTACAAGGATGGCTGTCTGTCCATGAAAGCAACACAGAGCTTTGATTTTTTTCCATATACACAGCAGGAGTATACAGACTGATGAAATATTCTGAAAGTATTCTGCAAAGAATTAACATCTTCTATGTTTTCAGTCATCTGCATATTGAATTATTCATAAGTTTTTATCTACACATTCTATCAGTCTCCTCTTTTTTATGTAACATTTATTTTACTCTAATGGTGTAGAAAATTGTCTAAATGCAGAACATATTACATGAACATCCAGTGCTAATACAAGTAAAATTAGTTCAAAATAATCCGTGACAAAAACTAAACAGATTAACAGACAATCTCTTACTAAATCTGGAAAAAGGACACAATTGATTTAAAGTCAATAAGAAAAAGCTTCTGTAGCTATAAATGACGTTCTTATGAGTGCCAGAGGAGCAGTATATAAAATGGCTGTGCTGCATTTCTCAGCTCATTGTGAAAAATATCTGAGGCAAGAACATGTCTTCAATGATTTGACCAGAGATCCTTGAGTCTGTATTCCCACTTACTCTCACCCTTCCTTTTTTTTAACAGCCGACTGCAAATCTCTCCTCTGTGACAAAGCATCGCCTGTCAAGAGCGTGATTCCAATGAGAGGCACTTTGTGATATGAGCGGTGCATTAATGTGATTAACCCACACTCTCTATTGCTGTTTGATACATTGGCTTAGAGGCTCATGTCAGTCTGTATTCTTCTGTATTGGCATGATCAACAGGTAATGTTAAAAAAAACACTGCTGTGTGAGAGGCAAGTAAATACAGCTGTAATCAAGAGTAGAGAACAAACCTTCTGTACTTAATAGAATTAGTGCAGACTTGAATAAACTAATCCTGTAATTTTACTTCAGAATTAAGGACAATTAACAGTAAAATTAGCCAATAAAACTAAATATGCTCTGTGCATTTATAATAAGATTGCTGTGAATTCTGTTAAAGAAACATTTCCTTCAAAGTGTTAATATACACTCTACTTTATTAGGTTCCATTGTTTGATTGCTTACTATCACAAATAGAAAGTAAGCTAATCACATTACTGCAACTCAATGCATTTAGGCATCTCTGGTTAAGGCGATTTCCTGAAACGCAAAAAAAACATTAGTATGAGGAAGAAAGAGGACTGACGTTAGTTTGAATATGGCATAGTTGTTGGTGCCAGATAGGTTAGTCTGAGTATTTCTGAAACTGTTCATCTACTAGGATGTTCATGTTCCACCACCCTTTTGGATACACGGAGAATTGTTAGAAAAAGAGAGAATGTCCAGGGAGCAGCAGTTGTGTGGACAAAAATGCCTTGTTGGTGTGAGAGTTCAAAGGGAGAATGAGATGACTGGTTCGAGACACCACTTGTCATAAAGAAGATACAGCATGTGGAACACAATATCTAAAAGCAAACCTGAACCTTGAAACAGATGGGCTACAGCAGCAGAACTCTAAACCAGTTGCCACTCCTGTCAGCTAAGAATACAAACCTGAGGCTACAATTTGCACAGGCCCACCAAAAATAGGACAGTAACAGATAAGAAAAACACTGCCTGGTTTGATGAGGCTGAATTTCAGCAACCACCTTCAGGTTGAGTCAGAATTTGACTTAAACAACAAGAAAATATAGATCCATCCTGCCTTGTATCAGCAGTTTTAACTATTGGCTGTGTTGTAATCTTATGGGGGATATGTTCTGGTTACACTCTAAACCCCTTAGTGCCGAATTAAGAATGTTTAAGCACCACCAACTACCTGAATATGGTTGCCAACCATGTCCATTACTTTATGATCCCTCTGTACCCGTCTTCTAATGGCTACTCCCAGCAGAATAATGCACCATGTCACAAAGCTCAAAACATCGTACTAGTTTCTCAAACATGACAGTAAGTTCGCTGAACTCCAATTCAACACATCTGAATCCAAATGAGCACCTACTGGATGTGGTGAAATGAAAGCTTTACGTTAAGGATGTGCTGCAGACAAATTAGCAAAACTGCATGACGCTATCATGTCATTATGGACAAACACCCTAAGACTATTTCCAACAAGTTGTTTAATCAAGGCCATTCAAAATTAAGGCACAATGAAGGCGAAAGGGGATCTAATAAAGTGGCTGGTGAGTGTATTTGTATGTGTACAGCACTCTGACTGAGACTTTAAAAAATAAGCAGAATGCATCAGTACAAATAAGACATCTTGTTTACATGTGTTTTATATATTCACACAGCTAATATTAGCCTACCAAAAGACAAAAGAAGCCTTGTTGCGTCAGCTCCACCGTGCACCACAACATGAAATTATTTATTTGCTGTCAAACTCGTCATCCTTTCAGCTGCACATAAATGACTCTGTGCCTACGTTTTAGATGCACAGTGATTGCTGCTGTGCCGACATACACAATGCAGAACAGACCATAAATGTGTGAAAAAAGAATTTTTGGGATGCCAGTCACGAAGCTTTGAATGATTAAATGTTTAGCTGGGGGTACGGGCATGAGCAGATATCTGCACTCTGCATAGAACTTTTAATCGAGGTGTGTTCAAAGGTAAAAAGAAAATGGGCACGTTCACAGCTTTGTCACCTGTCAGGTCTTGAGGATGAGTCAGTTTGAAAAGTTTTTGGGTTTTTTTAAAAAGGAGAAGACTAGTTCAGGAAACGTTCCTTACAACAATAAATCATTTATCACTGTAAGCATACCAGGGACAATGTGGGTTTAGTGTTGTAAACAAGAACTCTGTGATACATGGAGCTGTTACATGACCCACTGATCCACATTGCTCCACATGGAGCAGCACTGACTAGAGTGTCTATGACACACAAGAGGAAGCTATAAAAAACTAGAAGAAAGGCCTTGTGGAACTCTTTCACCTTACACTCCTCTTCGATCAATAACTGAGAGAGATAATAGCCCATGTAGTGGCTCGCATTGTGCATCCCGTCTCTTTAGCCTTTCCCCAAATCCCACTTTCAGTCTTTGCATCCACATACCCTCTCCAACTTCTCTCCAAGCTCCGCCCCAGTTGTCAGCAGCATTGACAGCAGCAGCACAAGAAGCCCACCATCTCCAGAGGTTGGTTCAGACAGAGCACAAGAGGATACTGGAAAATGCACAGCGGAACATCTGGTGGACCAAGGGACTCTCCCCCGGTTGCTGTCAGCATCAGTGTGTTATCGGCAGCTCTGCGGGCTTCCTGGTAACAGCTGATCCCCCAGGCCCCCAGCCTCCAACTGAGTGGAGAAAATCCACTCACTGACTCAATTATGCAAGAAGTGTGAATTAAACATGAGGTTACCACACAGGTATGTATACTCATAATGCAGATGTGCCAGATGTTTAATAAAGCAATGTAGTTGCCCTACATCTACACTGATGACAGGGGAGATTTGGAAAATCTTTTTTTTTTTTTTTTTTGGGATATTTCATCTAATCATAAGACTGAATAAAAATGCGTCTAGAGTGCTAAGGACAGCAGTGAAGAAATATGTGATAGGGGATTTGACCACCTTTGTCACTATTACTTCCCTGTGAGCTTTAAAGATGAAAAACAGCCTTGTGTGGGAGTCCAGCCCGGAGCCAAAGGAAGGGCGGATTTTTCTCCCGGTCTATCTGTTTTTTTGTGTCTCTCTCCCTGCCTTGCTCTCTCATTCCTGCCCTTTATTAATCATCCTTGGTTAGTCGGGCAGAGAGCATGGTGTTTGTAGCTCTGAGTGCAGAGCCATGAAAGACACACACCTTAATGAGCGTGCATACTAACATGGATTCAACTCGTTTATTTATTTAAGCATTTTTCTTTTAATTTCTGCTTACAAAAGATTTTTTTTTTTAAATCCCTACATTATTAAATAAATTATAGAGGAGCTGGTAGTAATCACACATTCTGACATGTGTCCACCCATGCAGCTAATATTCGGGGATTCTGGCCTGAGGTTTTGAGACTCAGCTGCTGCTGCTGCCGCTGATGATGCTGATGTAACCTTTTGAACAATCTCAGTTGCTGTTCAGATATTTCAGCTCTAGCACATATTCAAAGAAAAATATTTCCAGCACAAAACGCAAAGCAGCCCCATTGCCTTGAGTTGGATCCGAACCAGAGTAGCGCAGCAGCATCATTCCAAACAGTTGGATTGTTCAGGCCAGAGACTGACTGGGACAGTCCACCCTCCCCACACCCCAATGCACATCTGTGACCAATTGGCAAAACCCTGGATGAATAATGGAAGGGTGAAACTGACCCTTATTTTTATGCTTGTAAGTGCACTTAGCTGATATGGCTCCAACTGGACTACACGCCATTATGGCCATTATCACTCTTCGATCTCCCTGAGAAAGTGCTGACAGAACTGATCATTAGAGTTTATGGGACAGAAGGCAGTTACAGAAGTCTGGGTTATCCTGCAAGAGGGAAATTGCTGGGTGGTCCCACCTAAACTAACTGTTAACTTTTCATTGCATTTTTAAAAGAAATAAGGGATTTCAATTAATGAAATATTATATGCATATCCTGTGTATTTTAAAGGGAAAACACTGCTAGAATAACGTAGGCCAATAAAGACTGACAGTTACTGGTACATGAGCTATATTCCAAGCACGATCTTGTGGGTTGTTACCAGCAGAGCTCAGGTGACAGGCCAACAGCAGCGATGGGAACACAGTACCGAGGACGCACCTGGTTTGACGGTCTTCAAGCGAATCGGCTCCCGAAAGTGGCGGATGACTGCCAGGGTGTCACGGTTCGTAAGCCCACTGACGGGCGTGCCGTTCACCTCCAGCAGGACGTCCCCGTAGTAGGGCAGCTTTCCGACATGACACACCAGGACGTCCAGCTTCATCTGGCCAATATAGGGGAACTGTCCGAGTTCCGCTCCTCCCAGGATCTCCACCACGGAGCCGAAGTCCCCCAGGTTCCCCCATGCCACGGCGCACTCCACCACTTTGGTGGACCAGTGTTTCTTCTTCTTCAGTGTTCTGGACATGATCGGTCTCCTTTTATTATTAATCAAAGTGACGGGATGCACCTCAGTTTGTGGTTGTTAAATAAGCGCGAAGTGACGCAGCCTGATGGATCCCCAGGAGTTATTCTGTCGACCTGCAGGGGATTTCATCCTCTTGACATTTATGGTCGTCACCTGCTGGCCTGATGTTGAGATATGGAGCGTCAAAGGTTTAGGCTCCTGTCGGTCCTTGCAACCGGAGTGATTCCGAGCGCTTCTTGCGCGTAAAACAAGAGTTGACACCGTCGAGATGGTTAAAAGCAAGACAGTGAAGCTTCTCTGCTTCCGTTCTTTACAACCGCGTCCACGCTTCGATTTGCATCTGGACGAGCCTTCTGATAACAACCAGCCGAAGAAAAGACGTGGACGGAATACAATCACTCACTTTGTGACAGATTGAGGAGCGTCTGTCGCTGAAGCGTCGCACGTTTGGGCGAATCCCTCATACCTGTGGGCAGAGTGAGAGCCGACGGGCGGGAGCGTTCACCGTTTTGGGTGTTTACGCAGCTGAGATCCACCCTGTTGTGACTGAGTGGAGAAACATCTGATGAACGTTTGTCTGCTACAGGTTTGAAAACACCTGGCGCCGCCAAGAGAGATGTTGTTCAGCTCCGAACCAGTCCGTTTACGCTCAACAGCAGAGTTTCCCAGATTCTCATGCTGGCTCCATCCTTCGGCGGGTCGCGGTACTAAATGATGAAGAAAAATAACGCACACATCCCACTAGCAATGTAGCATTTCTCACTGTTATTTTTGTGTGCTCTTATTCTTTATGTAAAATTCATTTAGGAAATTTCTACTTTTACTTTTTGCCCAATTTAAGTCGATTCGGCTTGAATAGTAGAGAAAATGCGCCCAACAAATGAGATTATAGCGGTGGATATTTTTAGATAAATATATTAAGCGTGCAGGAAAAAGAAAAGAAACGCCACTTAGGACGTCACGTTTGAAACTGTTTATTTATCTGTGTGTTTTGCTGAGAAAGTTCCAAGTGATTATAATTTATGTTTACACAGCGCCACCTGCTGATGAGATTATAGAACTGACAGGCATATTTAGTTTGATGAGCCTTAATTCAGCACTTGCATAGTTTTTTTCTTACCTGGAGTGTCTTGCCTTCTCATTTCCGCCCGTTACAACTCTCAAATTCTATGTGTTTTATATACATTTTAGGTGATAAAACACAATGCAGCGCACATAACTGTGTGGTCTTACATTAATAACATCTGGTTTTTAAAATTGTAACTTTTCAGTTCCTCTTAATCCATTATTTTTAGAACTGTCTTTGAGGGCATGTGCCAGGTTCGCACAAAATAGCTCTAGCTCTGTAAGATGGGACTATAACATGTCAACTTTTAAGGTTTGCTGCAGGTTCTGTTTTATTTAGGTCTGGACTTTGGGTAATTCGAACACATGAATATGCTTTTATCTAAACAATTAAATTGTAACTCTGTATGTTGGCTGTATGCTTGTGGTTCCTGCCCTGCTGGAATAAGAACATCCACTCCAATCTGAAGGTTTTTGCAGCCTCTAACAGTTTTTCTTCCAAGATTGACCTGTATTTGTCCATGCATAAATCTTCCCATCATTATTTATAACCTTCTCTGTCGCTGCTGACAAAATCATGTCGACATCGTAATGCTTCCAGCACCATGTGGGGATAGTACTATATATGCAGGATGTTACATTACCTTTACACATAGTGTTTTGCATGTTGGCCAAACGTTTAATTTTAAAGGTCATCTGACCAGAGCACTGTGAACATAGCCAACTCCATGTTTGCTATGTTCTCTATATGGCTTGTGGAAAACTGCAAACATGACTTTCTTTCAACTAAGGTTTTCTTCTGGCCACTCTTCCATGAAGGCCAGATTTGTGGATTGTATGACCAATAGTTGTCTTGTCAACAGATGCACCTGACCTGCGGTTCTCTGCAGCTCCTCTAGAGTCACCATGGTGCCCTTGGCTGGTTCTTTGATTAATGTCAGTTTAGGTGGATAACTACATCTCAGTAGGTTAGTAGTTCTGCCATAGTCTTTCAATTTTCATGGATTGAACAGCTCTGTGAAGGATGTACAAAGCTTGGGATATTGCTTCTCAACCCAACCCTGGTTTAAAGTTCTCCAGTTTAATTCCTGACCTGCTGTGTTCCTCTGTCTTCATGATGCTGCTTGTACACAATTGTTCTCCAACAAACGCCTGCACTGAACAGTTGTATTTACTGTTACTATTACTATTTTACAAAGTAGGACACTTCTAAACGCAGTTGATTGCACTGGATAATATTTAGGTGTATCCGATTAAAGGGGCTAAACAAACATACATGCCACACTTTTCAGAGTTTCTATGTAAAAGACGATGTAAAATTGAAAATTATGTATCGTTTGCCCTCCACTTCAGAGTAACACCCTATTTCCTGCTGCTCTATCACATAAAACCAGTATAAAATACATTGCAGTTTGCCTTTAGTTTTGTTCGTTTAGCCTTACAGATACAAGGCTTACTTTTAATTAAGTGTTGTTTTTCCTTGTCTTCTTTAGAGTGTACTATTGTTAAGAACATTTAAGAAAAAGTCCAGTGATAATATATGACTCATAAGAACTAATGTGTATTTGAAATAAGATGTTCATTCCACTTTATTTTTGGTGCATGATTTCACAGGGCTTTTGAATGTTTACTATATTGTTTTTACCCACATCTGAAAATAACTGATGAAAATGAATTACATGCTGACAATGCAACTGTGATCCCCAAATACAGGTCCTTCTCAAAAAATTAGCATATTGTGATAAAGTTCATTATTTTCCATAATGTCATGATGAAAATTTAACATTCATATATTTTAGATTCATTGCACACTAACTGAAATATTTCAGGTCTTTTATTGTCTTAATACGGATGATTTTGGCATACAGCTCATGAAAACCCAAAATTCCTATCTCACAAAATTAGCATATCATTAAAAGGGTCTCTAAACGAGTTATGAACCTAATCATCTGAATCAACGAGTTAACTCTAAACACCTGCAAAAGATTCCTGAGGCCTTTAAAACTCCCAGCCTGGTTCATCACTCAAAACCCCAATCATGGGTAAGACTGCCGACCTGACTGCTGTCCAGAAGGCCACTATTGACACCCTCAAGCAAGAGGGTAAGACACAGAAAGAAATTTCTGAACGAATAGGCTGTTCCCAGAGTGCTGTATCAAGGCACCTCAGTGGGAAGTCTGTGGGAAGGAAAAAGTGTGGCAGAAAACGCTGCACAACGAGAAGAGGTGACCGGACCCTGAGGAAGATTGTGGAGAAGGGCCGATTCCAGACCTCGGGGGACCTGTGGAAGCAGTGGACTGAGTCTGGAGTAGAAACATCCAGAGCCACCGTGCACAGGTGTGTGCAGGAAATGGGCTACAGGTGCCGCATTCCCCAGGTCAAGCCACTTTTGAACCAGAAACAGCAGCAGAAGCGCCTGACCTGGGCTACAGAGAAGCAGCACTGAACTGTTGCTCAGTGGTCCAAAGTACTTTTTTCGGATGAAAGCAAATTCTGCATGTCATTCGGAAATCAAGGTGCCAGAGTCTGGAGGAAGACTGGGGAGAAGGAAATGCCAAAATGCCAGAAGTCCAGTGTCAAGTACCCACAGTCAGTGATGGTCTGGGGTGCCGTGTCAGCTGCTGGTGTTGGTCCACTGTGTTTTATCAAGGGCAGAGTCAATGCAGCTAGCTATCAGGAGATTTTGGAGCACTTCATGCTTCCATCTGCTGAAAAGCTTTATGGAGATGAAGATTTCATTTTTCAGCATGACCTTAAGACAATAAAAGACCTGAAATATTTCAGTTAGTGTGCAATGAATCTAAAATATATGAATGTTAAATTTTCATCATTACATTATAGAAAATAATGAACTTTATCACAATATGCTAATTTTTTGAGAAGGACCTGTAATTGCAGGTGTAAACCGGTTTCTGTTTTGTTCTTTGAGTTGTGAATTTATCATTATTACATAAACTGAATAAAAAAAAACACTTCAGTAAATCAATATAAGCTGTGAAAACAAATTTATTTATGGAGTATCTGGACTAAAATTGCAAATTTCATTAAACATTTCATTTGTTTTTATTTCACAACATGAAATGGGTAGTTTTTTCTTTTTTTCTGCAAATACTTTTCATATTTTGAATAGTGGTTTTGAAAACTCCAATGTGCCACATGTCATCAGCTTGTAAAACTATCACTATAGTTCCATAAACTTACAAGAGGAAGACAGGAAGCTTCTGTTTTCTGACCCACTGCAAGTCCTTGTTTAAATACCACCCTTGGACATTCCTGTGGGGGCTGATTAACACTACCATTTCTTTTGGGGAAGCAGGGAATGCAGCTGTTAATGTTTAACTTCCTGATTTACCTTCTATAGAGTGGATGTGTATAAAAGGGACTTGATTGGGTTTTTCTAGACTAGACCCCATGCAGCCCATGTGTGATGATTTGATGTGATTAAACTCGGATTTAACTGGCGTGTTCTTTCCAAACCGCTCCATGGTGTGACCAGGATTTATGTGCTACAAACACCTGCAACTCATGAAATAATGCAAATGACATGCTCGTTTTTCTCAAGTTGCCAACACCAGACACAACATAAAGAGCTGCCGTAGGCATGTCTGCTTTCTGAAAAATAGTCACAAATCTGTGGAAGTTATGAGAACTAACGTTTAATGTTGAAGTAATTGCTATGTAACAAAAAGACTCTTCAGACATGCTTTACAGAATGTACAAGTAAACAAGGTCCAACATACAATACAAATAAACATTTTACAAGAAGCAAGGGCATAACTTCGACAAAGCAAACAGGTCAGCATTGAATACTGCCAGAGCAATCACTGTTAAACTTTGGTATAAAGTCAGGATGGAGGTTTTGGATAACTAAATGCACAATTTGTGATAGGCTGCACTGGCATACAAAATGTCAAACACCGAACAAATAAATCTATTCAGATCACCTATGACTGCAAGCTCTCCAATGATAACTTAGCATCATTTACAGAGAGCCTTAAACAACAAAAATAGAACAATTATTTAGTGCCACTGAAACAAAGAGTGAGACAAAATAACAAGACCACGCAGTCACGCCAAGGCTTTGTTCCTCGCTTGGATACCAGTTGGTCATTAGTTTTGTTGCTGATACCAAGTTCTAAAAATAAAAATAAAAAAGGCTGGAAAAGGTCTAGGAAGAAAATTGGTTAAGATTTAGAAAACAAGTCAGAATCAAGAAAAAAGGTCAGAAGAGGAACTCTCAGTTCATGCCTGCACATCACTGAGTATCACCTGCTGTTTAAGGCAATTCAAACTACTGCTGTTAATAAAAAAAAAAAACTTTTTTTTTCCATGATATACATTGTAAAACTAAATAATAATCCAGCATGAGGCTATATAATTACAAAGTTGACGATTAATTTCAGCATATCTGAGTTTAGTACCATTTACCTCACTGGATCCCAACAACAGATGAAATCCTCTGAATCATGTTTTGACTTCATCGTGGAGATGAAAATATAACCAAACTCTCATATATGGGCATGAATCCGATATTGAACATTTTGTCAAATAAAAAAAAAATGAACTGATACACATCCAGCAAAAAAAATCTGAATTCAGTACACATAATAGAAGCAATCTGTTTTGACGATCCTGTTTAAACTGTTTTGATTCAACAGCATTATTAGGGAGTATTAAGGCATTATTAAGTTCATTTGAGGTTATATTGAAAAGCTATGCGTATGGTGGAGTTTTCTGATTAGTACCTTTCAACTTTTCAAAAGAATTAAAAACCAAAAAGCAAGAAAGTCTGACTATTTGTATGAAAATTAAAACCAGAAAATGTGGGGATTCTGCTCACACCTTATGGACTTTAAGATGCTTTTTTTCCCAAGTAGCTGCTGTAATCCTCACCTCAAATGCACAAACAGAACATGTATTCATTAGATAACATTATTTACATATACATAAAATAACAATACATTCCTTTTTTTTTCACAGTCCAGAGTGGAATCATAGGCAACATTATTATTTGTGGAGCATCATTAATTTTCTGACTTAGCTGAAATAAAAACTCTTGCTAATCTAAAACAGTGAGTAAACTGCATAATTAAGTTTGCCAACATGAAGTGCCTGTAACAAAGGATACCAAAGGGCTAAAAACAAATCAGTGCATAATGTAGAAAGAAAGGTCACCGAGAATGCTTGATATAAAAAAGGCCATTAGTTAGAAATACGCCACAAAACTGTGATTGTCTCATGTGCAAAACAAATGGTTTTTTTCATAAACTGCTCATTATTCTTAAACAAAGGTGTAAAATCTGCATGATTTGCAACCAGAAACAACGAATAACAATGATACACGAGAAGTTGATGTATATACTCATAATGCACACCACATTTTGGTGTTACTGTCTCTAGAATTTGCATAAGAGTGAGTCAGAACACCTGAAACATGAGAGGTAAGCCTTTAAGAGTCTTTCCAATATTATCAACTGAATACTGCTGGTCAGGGAACTACATCTGTCTCTTTAATTCTCCTGTTTTCCTCCACTTGAAAAGAGGTGCTTAGTGTTTTCTTCTTAAGTTGTGCAGTACTCTGCAACTTGTACCAGATATGCTGAGGCACATCTCCCTCAGAGAGGTGGTCCTGGGGTGCTCTCATGGCAGCATCTGACATTGTTCCATAAAACATACATTCATTCTTTTTTCTTGTTGGAGACAGAAGAAGGATAGATAGAATGGGGGAGGAAGAGGGTCCTCCTGAGGTGAAGACTCCTAGAAGGAGGTCATTTTAATTAATCGTGTCTTTCCAAAGTAGAGAACATTAGCATGTCCTCTTGAGTGAACAGAGGAATGTAAACATACAAGAGAACATCTTTGGCAGAAAGTAAGGAATCTCTTTGGAGGTAGTGGGTAATGGGTAAAAGTAAGGATGGAAAGGGGGTGCAGAAACAAGTCTGAGGCAAAACATTGCCTGGATTTAAAGAGCCTATGTGGGGGCATTTTGCCCCTGTGGGTTAGTCCTATTATAGGCACTTCTGTGGTCCTGGGTGGGCTGCCTTGGGAAGTAGTTAGCCTCTGCTTCACTCTGCTCTACTGCCCTGTCAGCAGTAGAGATCAGAGGAGGTGTCCTGTGTAATGTTGCTGAAAGATGGGAAGCTCCAAGTTGAGATGCTGAGGATGGATCTTCCCCTTCTCTCCATAAAGATCTGCTGAGCGAATCTAAAGCCAAACAACAGAAAGCAAACAGGCTGTGAGAATTTGGATGAATTATTTCTCTTTCCTTAAAAAACAATTAAAATCATTTATAATATTTATTGCTGAAACATACAGTACAGACCAAAAGGTTGGACACACCTTCTCATTCAAAGAGTTTTCTTTATTTTCATGACTATGAATATTGTAGCTTCACACTGAAGGCATCAAAACTATGAATTAACACATGTGGAATCATATACTGAACAAAAAAGTGTGAAACAATTGATTACTGCTCCGCACACTCTTGGCATTCTGTTGATGAGCTTCAAGAGGTAGTCACCTGAAATGGTTTTCCAACCGTCTTGAAGGAGTTCCCAGAAATGCTTAGCACTTGTTGACCATTTTGCCTTCAGTCTGCGGTCCAGCTCAACCCAATCCAATCTTTACTTAGAATTTGTATTATGGCAAGAAAAAAGCAGCTAACAGTCTATTCTGTAGGACTATCAGCTGTGTACTGTATCCACCTCCTGCACAACACAACTGACGTCCCAACCCCATTTATAAGGCTTGAAATCCCACTTATCAAACCTGACAGAGCACACCTGTGAAGTGAAAACCATTTCAGGTGACTACCTCTTGAAGCTCATCAACAGAATGCCAAGAGTGTGCGGAGCAGTAATCAAAGCAAAAGGTGGCTACTTTGAAGAACCTAGAATATAAGACATATTTTCAGTTGTTTCACACTTTTTTGTTCAGTATATAATTCAACATGTGTTAATTCATAGCTTTGATGCCTTCAGTGTGAAGCTACAACATTCAGTCATGAAAATAAAGACAACACTATGAATGAGAAGGTGTGGCCAAACTTTTGGTCTGTACTGTATATGTAATGTTCTCTTAAGATAGCAGTGAAAAACATTAGATGCAGAATGTATATGCATGAATAGCTTTCTTCAATGGTGCATTGTATTTGTGCAACTAAAAAGAAAATGCTCAGAATGTCAATATCCTATCTACAAGCAGCTTTGTGGGTTTACTATGTCAATGGAAAATATCCTCTGCAGATTTGATAAATCAATGAACAGAATACTCATACAGTAAAAACAAGCTTGGTACAGTCTAATCTGTGCATCTACAAGATCTGTAATAGTCACTTTCCTTAAAAACACCTTGAGATGTTTTATGTTGTACCTGGGTGTGAAAACAGAAAAACCTCAGCTTTTGCTTGAAATCTCACCTTTAACATATTGCTCTGCAGCACTGTAGTTGTTTAACCTTTTCTCGGGCGAAGGGAGATACACTGATGATTCCTGATTGTGCATGAAGCCCTCTAGTGCTGTGTCCTTAAGGTGGGCATCGTCACCAGGCCCGCCCTTCAGACCTGGCAGAGCACTGTCCAGTGGATCATCCTCCCCCAGATAAGCATACTGGCAATACTCTCGGGTTCGAGTGTAGATGTTGGCGTTGTCGTAGCAGTCGGAGCAGATGACAAGAGGACCTGCACCACCTAGCAAAATAAACCAATCAGCTTTATAATTTCACGTAACTTTTTATTGCTTTTGTTAGCTTTTTAAAAAGGTAATTGCTTCATTTTGGACATTTCATTAGAACTAGCTCAGATGAAAGTACACAATTTTTATCTGCCCATATTTCTGCAGACAACAATTACTGCATGTTAAAAACGAAACATTTACCAAATGACCTTACGCAGTAGAAACAAAATAGGTTTTGCACAGTTAAGAGCTGTCTAACTGTTATTTTCCTGCATGTAGTGAAGTGTTTATTATTTTAGGCAGCATTCTAATTAAACAAAAGCTAAAAACAAATGTACAAGCATAAACATAATGAACAAGTTTAAAGGTTTTGCGAGCAAATATAACAGTTTAAAAAAGTAAATAAAAGTAATAAAATAATGACAAACCCGAGGAGACTCCAGCTAATCCCTCACGAGACTCGCCAGGATGGAAGCTGCTACGGCCAGCAAACAGAGAGCCCATCTTGCAGTGCAGCATCCCATTCCCTTCAGTTTCCACCTCATTGCCTGTGTCTCCATAGCACACTCCTGGGACAAACAACATAATTAGTTACAGTTTCATTCTGTGGGAATATGATCCAAAACACAAAAACAGAAACAAGTGCCTGAGTGTCTCAAATCTCATTAAAAAGGCCCATCTGAGAAGCTGTGAAAAGCATCTAAAAGGTATTTTTGTTTTACCAGCAGAATTTCTTAAGAAATACTTTTGTGCATTTATATATTCCATATATTTTCAACAGATCTTATTGAGATAAAAATGATCATAAAGTCTAAAAAAATACAGCTTAATAGCAGCAACACTATTGTTTATAATCCGCCGATGCAGAACTTACAGTAGATCTCAGGAGGCCTAATCAAAAGCCATTGCAAACACTGATACAGTAAAAAAAAAAAAAAATACTGCACAAATATTCATACGCCTTGAACGTTTCACATTGTGGTGTGTGAAAACCAGAAAACGTCATGTATTTTTTTAGGATTTTTGGGAACGACCAACGCAGAGGAAAATAATACACTCGTCGTTGTCTTCCGCTTTATCCGGGACCGGGTCGCGGGGGCAGGTGACTCAATAGAGACACCCAGACGTCACTCTCCCCAAACACCTCCTCCAGCTCCTCCGGGGGGAGCCCAAGGCCCAGGCCAGCCGAGAGACATAGTCCCTCCAGCGTCCTGGGCTGTCCCCAGGGGCTCCTCCCGGTGGGACGTGCCTCCCGAGGAAGGCGTCCAGGAGGCATCCGGTATACATGCCTGAGCCACCTCAACTGGCTCCTCCTGATGTGGAGGAGCAGCAGTTCCACTCCGAGCTCCTCCCGAATGGCAGAGCTCCACACCCTATCTCTAAGGGAGTGCCCGAGCTTGGCTCGAGCTTTGGGTCTCATCGTGACCCAAAGTTCAGGGCCATAGGTGAAGGTAGGAACGTAGGCCAACCGGTAAATTGAGAGCTTCACTTTTCGGCTCACCTCTACACCACAACAGACCGGCACAGTGTCCCCATTACTGCGACAGCCACACCAATATGTCTGTCGATCTCCCGCTCCATTCTTCTGTTGGGACCCAGCCATGGGTTATAACATTAAATGTCACATTAAATGTCAGTAAGAACTTTTCTGGAACTTTCAAAATTAACCTACTTCCAGCACAACCAGGAACAGGAAGGGAGCAACAGCAGACCTCCCGTGACGTCACTGTTTGAATAAAAACCCCATGTTCCAACAAACGGATCTCTTCCACACAAGTCCCCAGCAGAGCTGGAAGGAGAGACAGAGCTAATGTCTCTTGCTGGCAACCAGACATAACTCTTCAACTTGGATCCAGAGTGACTATGATCACATGCAACAAAATTAAGTAAGGATTTGCTGTTCGAGTATCCGGTATTCATTCATATAGAGGGTGTAATGAGACAAGCTTAACTTGGCTTTTCTTCTGAGGCCTCCAGAAGCAGCGCCTAATCAAAGCGGATTCCCCCCACGGCCGGGACAGTATCTCACAACTTCCTGCGTGTACGTCCTGGCAGTGAGAGCTACCCCGCCGAATGTGCCTTCGTCGTACGGGCCGCCCCGCCCCACAGCTACGGAGGTTAGCTGCAAATTAACCCTTTGTTTACCCACACATGGCTGTTTCCCTCAGTGCCCAGGACAACTTCTCCTCAGCACGGTTCACGTAAGGGGTAATGTTTGATTCTGGTAACCAGTTATAAGCTTCTTTTGTTAGCTCCAACCACTAACGGCTAAGAACATGTGCTCGCCCACTTTATGAGTCAGCTGAAGAACATTTACCCAGAAAGGTTGTTGGTCCTCATTCAAAATATTTCCTTAAATATTAACATTTCCTTAATATTTTGTCAAATATTATTGTACTAGACGTGATAACTAATTAAACACCATTAAGACCCATTTATCCAAAAGGTTTGGTTCTTATTCAAAATAATATTTCTTTAAAAATGATCTTAATAAATAAAGGCAGCTAATTAAACACCGTTGAGAATTAGTCATCCAGAAGGTTGGTTTTATTCAGTAAATCATTCTTTAAAAAAATGTATCTGATCTTTCATTGAGAATGGTTGTTTGAAGGTATGGCAATAATTTGTATACCTTCAAATAACCAAAGTTAGTTCCAAGACTAACTCAACTTTATTTCCAGATTCTTCAAGATAATCCCTGGTTCTCAAACCTAACTAACATTGCGTGGTAATGTTGTATCACTCTTTCGGTCATGGTTTTCAACCATCTTTGATTCACTTGTTTATATTCTACATAGCCCATTAGTCTTCCTTATTCTTCAATTTGCTTAGTAGTTTAGTTGGGTTGTTTTAGCATAGTAAAGAGTTTGTTGATTGAAATATGTTTGACTTCGAGTTGACTTATTTTTAAATTCTTGTATTTTAAGTAATTGTGTGAATTAATTGTGTGTGTGTGTGTGTGTGTACAGAGTTTTGCTGTTCGATAATGCCAGAGCTCGGCTCATCCCTTTCAATTTTGTCCTAATACCACTGCCTTATTAGGCTGGTATTCACAGGACAACCCTTAAAAACCGAAATATTTAATGAAATATTAAAGCATTTTTCCATAATCACAACACTCCCCTCACTCGTGAACAAGACCTAAAGATACTTGAAGTCCTCCACTTGAGGCAGAAAGTCCCCTCCAACCTAAAGAGGGCAAGCCACCCTTATCCAGTCGAGAACCATGGCCTCGAACTTGGAGGAGCTGATCTTCACCCCAGCTGCTTCACACTCGGCTGTGCACCGCACCAGTGCAAGCTGTAGGTCTTAGCTAGAGGGGGCCAGAAGGACCACGTCTTCTGCAAAAAGAAGAGACGAAATCCACTGGTCCCTAAACCAGACCCCTTGGCTGCACCTTGAAATCCTGTCCATAAAAGTTATGAACAAGACCGGGGAGCACCCCCCACAGGGCACCACAAGGGACACAGTCGAAAGCCATCTCCAGGACCACAAAACACATGTAGACCGGTTGGGCAAACTCCCATGAACCCTCGAATACCCTGCAGAGGGTGTAGAGCTTGTCCAGCGTTCCACAGCCGGGACAAAAACCACACTGCTTCTCCTGAAGCAGAGGTTCAACTATCGGCCGGACTCTCCCCTCCAATACCCTGGCATAGGCATTACCAGGGAGGCTGAGGAGTGTGCTCCCCCTATAGTTGGAACACACCCTCCGGTCACCCATCTTATGAAGGGGGACCACCACCCCGGTCTTCCAATCCAGAGGCCCTGTCCCCGACCGCCGCGCAATGTTGAAGAGGCGTGTCAACCATGACAACCCCAAAACATCCAGAGACTTGGGTCTCCGACTGTCGTTTCGGCCTACGGGCTAAGCGGTAGTACGGAGTACCTGGCCTTCTTGGCATCCCTGTAGGGAGTGCTACATAGTGTCCCTCCCGGGGACTCCGTTATTCTGCTGGGGGACTTCAATGCCCCCGTGGGAAACGACAGTGACACCAGGAGAGGCGTGACTGGGGGGAATGGCCTCCCCGATCTGAATCCAAGTGGTGTTTCATTATTGGACTTCTGTGCTAGTCACGGATTGTCCATAATGAACACCATGTTCAATAAGGGTGTTCATCACTGTAAGGGTGTTCATCACTGCACTTGGCACCAGGACACCCTAGGCAGAAGGGTTATGATCAACTTTGTTGTCCTGTCTTCAGACCTTCGACCACATGTTTTGGACACTCGGTTGAAGAGAGTGGCTGAGCTGTCCACAGATCACCACCTGGTGGTGAGTTGGATCCGCTGGAAGAGGAGAAAACCGGACAGACTTGGCAAGCCCAAACGTATAGTGAGGGACTGCTGGGAACATCTGGCGGAGCCCCTGGCCAGGGATGTATTTAACTCCCACCTCTCACAGCTTTGACCAGATTCCGGTGGAGGTTGCAGACCTAGGGTCCGAGTGGACCATGTTCTCCGCATCAATGCTGTTGCCCAAAAATACATGGTTTCCAAAATGTTTTAAATTTCAAGTGTGGTAAGCATTTGTATTCAGCCCCTTTTAGTCATATACCCCTAAAACAAACCCAGTGGAATCAACTGTTTAAAAGGTCACCTAATTAGTAAATTAATTCATCTATGTGCAGTTTAGCTCTGGAACAGCCTAAAGTGGCTGACATTAGAAAACAACATTCCAAGCTTTAAACTTCTCATAAAGTATTGCTAAAACATGGTCATCAACCTAAACTGACAGGCCAGCAAGGACAGCATTAGAGGCCCATGGTAACTCTGGGAGAGCGAATCTGTTCAAAGGACAAACTATTGGTCATATACTACACAACTTTGGCCTTTGTGGACGAGTGGCACGACTGATGACAATTGTTGAAAGAAAGACAGAAGGAAAAAAAAGAAGAAGAAAGGACGTCAAAGATTAGCAGGACGGCGAGGACGCTGAACGTGCAAAGCTGGTAGAGAAAAACCCCAAAAGACTTACAGGGAGGACAAATGCACACCAAATCTGAATGATTTTTATTTGGAGAGATTGAAAACCATGTATTATTTTATTTTAGCATCATAATACTGCAATGCATTGTGTTGGTCTATCACAGAAAATGTCAAAATATACTGAAGTTAGTGATTGTAATGCAACAAAATTCAAAAAAGTTCAGGTGGGGTCATAATTTGGGCAAGGCACTGCATTTCTGGATTTGCGACCAAAGGTGTTAAAACTCCTCGCAGATGTGTGAGACACCTTGCAGCAGTTTAAAAACATTTACTGCAAGAATCAAGTATGCTGAATAGGAAAACTGATCTGATATAATTATCTTTTAAATATGAGGACACTATGTACTGTCAATATCACAAATCAATTACTTGTGTTGACTACCGACCAAACATCAGCAATCATTAACAACATTAAGATAAAAGCTTTGAAAGAAAAACTGCTGTGATTTAAAAGACTGAGTACATACCATCTGTGCCCTTATGAATGTATCCATTGGAGAGGGGAGGCATGAGCTGCTGGTGGCTACCTGCCTCAGAGTTACTGTAGCCTTCCTGTGGCTCTGACAAAGTACCCTGAGAGGACAGGTAGCTTGGAATATCTGCTGGCAAATTCATCTCATCTGTAACAACAACATTTGTTTAAACACTGTGCTATTTGTATAACCAGGAAAATATTATCTTCAAAGCATACAATATTATAATATTCTGCCTGGGTAAGAATTAATGTTGCATATTCCTTCATCTAACAGCCTTGCTAAAGTTACTAACCAGTGTTGGTGATGCTGTAGTCCTCGTTCCTTCTGCGCATGTGATAGATGACAATGACCCAAACAAGTGAGGTTCCGACCACACAGCACACTACTACAATTACCACTATCCCCACTGTGGTCCAGCCATCTTGGTTGTAATTTTGGTTGTACCCCACCGCAGTGTCACAGTTGGGCAACGGAGAGACGCTGAGGTAGATGTGACCGCGTTCTGTGCCGAGGGTGTTAGACATGATGCAGGTGTATTTCCCAGCATCAGCTGGCCCAGCATCGACTATAATGAGGAGCTGGTTGGCTGCAGCAAAAAAGTGCCGCTCTGTGAGCACAAGAGGCCCGTCGTCTTTGGTCCAGTTGAGTCGAGGAGCCGGGCTGCCTCTGGCTATACACTGAAGCACTGCGGTTTCACCACGGGCCACTGTTCGGTCTTCCAATTGCCGCATGAAGGACGGAGTTTCTGGAAAAGAGGAGGACTGATTGAATATTGAATTTCTCTGGAACCTGCAGCTGGTTCAGGCGGATATAAAAAGTAAAGCTTGCTTTGACTAATACCAGTGCATAATTTGAGAAATCTAATAAGCATGGTCATTAATATACTGATGAACAGGGATAGTGCAGAATATTGTACAGGCTCATAGTATAATAAGGTTTTCATTTACAGTGAGAATTCAATCTGGCAAGATGGTGACAAATAAACAAGAGCCTTATATGGCTGACAAACAGAAACAAGTGTCCCATTTAAGTGTTGCGGTTTTGGTTTTCTGCTTGACCACTTCAGCTGTGGAAACCGAAGAACGGTTGATAAGGAGCGTTTCTCACCCAGGACGGTTAGAGTAGCATTTGCTGAAAGACTGCCAGCTACATTCTGAGCTGTACAGCTGTACACTCCCATGTCTTCTGTCTTCACATTAGCGATGAAGAAGATGTCATCATCCGGCATCACATGCATCCTGCGTTCTCTGGCAGCGGGGAAGTCAGTGCCGCCATCCTTCTGCCAAGCGATCTGGGGAGATGGGTGACCTTCAGCTGCACACTCAAGCCGGGCCATAGTCCCAGTGCGGATGGTTAGATCCATGGGCGTCTTAAGGAAAGAGGGCAGCTCTAAAAAAAAAAGAAATTTTAAATGAGAGGACAATCTAGGGCTAAGTTTCAGTCAACAATAAATCTTTGGGTTTACATCCCCTAATATCTTTTAGATAGTCATTTGAAATGTAATTAGGTTAAATCACAATATTAGAAGACATATCACAGTTCTGAATACTAACTTTTTAAGACCATTATTCATCCTAGAAAAACTACCAAACTACATTACAGGGGTTGACAAGTGTTGAGAATATTCTTGAAAAGGACTAAGGTTTCTCACCATTGATCGTAAGTTTAGCCCTGTTTGAGTAGTTTGAGCCAAAGTGATTAGAGACAACACACTGGTAAAGCCCTTCATCAGTGAAGTTTACATTAAGGAGATGAAGCACTGTGGTATAGATGAGCTGTCCACCCTGATAACGGGCATAGTTTTCCACTTCAGCGTCATACAGCACCTCCCCATCCTTCCGCCACGCAGTGGCCATCGGTGAGTCACTGCTGCTGGATGCAATGCAGCTCAGAGTCATATTGTTGCTCCTCAGAGCCACAGATGTCTCTGGGTGAGTTGTGATCCGCGGTTTGGGGAAATCATCTATAGTGGACAAAATGGAAGACGGAGGATTTTTCTTTATTGACAATATTCCTGTAAACCTCCTAAATACAATGTGATGCCCTCTGGTCTTCGAAGGTAAAATATGTATCATACTGTATTAAAATTATATATACTAAAGTTACATCAAAAACAATAAGCATGTACAAGGATCTTTTTGCAACATCTTCTATAATTCATTGTGTATATCAGAGAGTTAAAACATGCAAACTGACCACAAACAAATTCCTCTGGGATGATTGACAGGACACTGCGACCGAGAAGATTAGCAGGATGGGCGCAGACTGCAGAGACTGACTGATGAAACTGGCTTTCTGTCAGCCAAGGACCCAGCCACTGCATATGACAGTCACACAGCAGGCTGCTTGTGTTCAGGACACTGAGAACAAGAAGTAACACAGAAAAATGTTTGCTTTTGTAATTAGATTCTTTATTTTTTCAGGGTAAAGTCTCAGAGAATTACATTTTTCAGAAAGCCCAGATCACAAGGGCAGCAAAACACAATATAATATAAAAATATACAAAGAACAATTAATATTCACCAATAGAAAGTGGACAGCCAACCCATATGCTAAAACAGAGCAGTGGTATCAACATCAAAACAGATCTGGTGAGCTGAACTTGTCTCCTGTTCAATTTATTTTTAGATTCCTTGGTGCATTACTCCAGGAAGCATGGGCTGCATATTAATTCCAGGAAAATAATCTTGCATAAACATGTTTACATGATCTGATGTGCAATGTTTAATGAAGGAAGTTTGAAGTTACACCAATGTTTTCTGCTATAGTAAGCAGCTGTTTCATGCGTGTCCTGGTCCTGGAAATTGACAATTCTACTGTGTTCAGTCAGCAGAGAAAAAAGAAAACAGGCCAAGTCTGAAAAACTGGTTGACAAATACACAAATATGGACTTTTATGTTAAGCAAGTCCATATTTGAAGTAACACAGTTTCTCTTTTCTGTTTTTCCTAAACTATTTCCTCTTGCATCTTATACTGCTCTATATTTACTCTCACTCACTTAAAACTGTGCACATATATTTATATTATATTGTAGATATGTTTATACTTTTTAATTTGTATTGTATTGCACTGACTACGCCAAAACAAATTCCTTGTATGTCCAAAAACGTACTTGGCAATAAAGCTTTTCTGATTCTGATTCTGAACTAGCAAAATATGCTTTATCGACTCGCAAAAACGACTGCGCTGAAGTGAAGGTTGACTAATAAATAAAAGAATATGAATACTGTTTTGAGACACTTTCTAAACTATCACAGCACCTGGGGTATTTTATAAAACACAGTCCTAAAATGTACTGATCAAAACTTCCAAGAGAAAGCTATTTTAACAGTCTTCTCTAACATGGAGGATACAGCTGTCCTTACCAGCAGGATGAGAGCGTAGCTCGAAAAGTAACTCAGTTGAAAAAAATATTTAGATACCTCTTTCATATTAAAACAACAAGTTAAAAGTAAACTAGTGCATTTTAATCAATCTAACTGAAGTTTCTTGCATTCAAGAAACATTATTAAAAAAGCTCAACTGTACATAAGCTTACAAGAACTAAGAACAAAATTTTCATTGTACTTACAATACTTTGAGCTCCAAATGGGAAAGCGCCTCAGGGTGTATGGACATGATGCCATTCTTGCTGAGGTCCCTGCAGACAAGATAGAAACATGGATTAGAGCCCTTAACTACATGAGTCCATCTCAACTGTATCCTGTTTCACCATAATTACACTATTCAAAAGCAGTCTTGTTAATACGTTTAATCATTCAACAATAAACACATTTGGAAGAGTTATCAGTACTGTCAGGACACAAAGGCAAGTTTAATGGTTTAACTCACAGGTCCTTCAGCTCATCCAGCCCCTCAAATGCTTTCTGAGTGATTGATTTGATTTTGTTCCGCTGTAAATTTCTGCAGAATAAAATATTTTCATGTAATAGATTTTAAACAGTTTCTGTTCTAACTTTTACTACACACTGGTAAGCTGTGTCAGCTTTTGTGAAGGCTAATTTAAAACACATGAACAGCTTATCATTGCTAGTTTTAATAAACATGATTAAAAATGAACATTTAACTGTAGGGTGCCCCTTAAATATTTTGTTCTGTTTTTGCATTTGTGTCACATTTTAGTGTTTCAGATCAAACAAACTATAATATCAGAAAGATTAATTACTGCCAGACCTGAGGGTTGAAAGTCGTCATCACTACATTGAAATTAGGCCGATACGCTCATCTTTTATGACATCTGGGCTTCCTCTCCGTGTGATTTTTATGTTCCCGCCTCCTTTCACCCTATGACCCTGTGCGACTGCTAACGGCAAAGCTTTCTAAAATCATGTTATCTTCAAGGGGTGGGTATAAACGGCGTCATATCATGACGCCCCCCCCTGCTTAAACAAAATCTTTTCTTGTCTCCTACACCCCCCCGCCATTCTCAGAAAATGTCCTGGTGAGAACCCTGCTGGACCTGCAGAATTAAGAAATCAACTTATACAGAACCTGGGGAACAACATGAAGTAGGCTGAAAGATCTCAAAAAACGGTTAATCATGATCAACCTAAATAAATTCATAATTTATAAGGCTCCAGGAACCACAGTGAGCACCAGTATCCACAAATGAAGAAAACATGGTTGGAACAGTGGTGAATCTTCCTACCAAAATTATTCACAGCACATCGACAACACATCCATGAAGTCCCAGAAGAACCCACAAAATCCTTTCAAAACCAGTGCTGACCAAGACCCACCTAACATGGAGGAAAGAAACTGATGAAAAACCATCTTGATCATCCCCAAAACTGAACATATAATGTGGACAGACGTGGAAGATGTGCGACTTGTCACATCTGGCATCAAACTAAAAGCATTTTAGAAAAACAAATGAGCAGACAAACATGGTGGTGTTAGTGTGGTGGTCGGGGGCAGCTTTGCTGCTGCAGGCCCTGGATGACTTATCATAATTGATAAAACAATGAATTCTGACAATAGCTATATTTACATGCACAAAACTTATTGATCGGATTCAAATATTTTCGGATTGAAAACAAAACAAAAAAACATCGGAATACACCATTTACATGTGTGCAGAATCAAATAATCTGATCATGATTTGCGTTTACATGCACCACGCTTCATTCAAAATAGAAGCACATTGAAATGTAGAGACTTGTCAAATTTCCCAAAGGAACTGCAGAAGAAGCTGTACTTCCACCTGTGCTGAAACAAATAATGAACGGGCGCAGAAGTCTGTTGGTTTTTGAGTGGTCGAGTGCCCTGAATGGACCCATGCCAGGTTCTGGGAGCGGTTAAGGCATTATTGCTTTCCATAATTAAGCTACAGGCTCAGCAACACATGATGTTAGTGTTCCTGTGTTACAGGATGAGAGAGTGGGAGGAAATTAACATCCCTCCAGGTTCTGTGCTGATGCGCCTTCCTCCACCAAAGACCAGAAAGGAGTAGATGAATGCGTCACGTTGACATAGGGCACACGTGCATTCAAGACAGTTTGCCCCAATCAGAATGAGATGATTGGGACAAGTGCATGAACTACCCCTCTCATTCACAATACAATTTTTTTCTGACTGAGCTGAATCCGATTTTTATTTTTATTCCAATTTGCTCCTTATTCTAAATACTTATGTCCATGTAAGCATGCCTAGTGATACTGAGAAAGACCAACTACTTTTCCACATGGAGCCAGGTTGATTGGATAGCCCTGTCCCTTAATAAATAAAATAATGATTTAAAAACAGGATTTTTTATTTAATATGCTTGTCTTTTTTCTATATCAAAATTAGTTTATGATCAGAAACACTTAAGTGTGAGAAAAAAGCAACGACAGAAGGAATTTATAAGAGACAAATGCTTTTTTGCAGCACTGTAAATAAACAGCTGTGTATTAGTCATACCATTCATCATTAAAACTCTGATGATAAGTCTGAAGCAGTAAGACATAAGATGTAATAAGGATGCTTGTCTAAATGAAGACATTCAACAACATGAATGCATGCAAGCAAGCAGTAGTTTAAAATGTAACAGTAATATTTATATCCATTCTCACAATGTGTTCAGCTTCTTCATTCCATCAAATACAGCGATGGAGTCTTCAATGGCCCATGATATTTCATTATTGCGAATATCTCTGAAGAACAAAAAAAGAGAGACTCATATTAAACATTAGACATGGTATAGGGACCAAACAACTGAAAATGTCTTCTGTTAGTGCATAAACTCATCATTTCCCCCAGGACTGTGGTTGCCAGTAAGAGCAAATCTAAATTAGGAACCAAACAATCTGAGACCCCAAAACTTCTAAGCTGTGTGAAAGTTTGGTGGCCCTGCTTCTGATGAGGGTTAATGATCGGCTCTGTTTATCGCAGTTTATGGGTCTAGAGGAAACCCAGCCTTGTGTTCGCAGGATGGGTCAGAGAGTCTTTTGTTTCACTTTCCTCATGCCTGGCCACCCCTGAAAGATGTTTGGCTCTATAAAATGCCGCTCTTACAGGATAAAAAACATTCCCAAACATAAACTCTCTTTTTTTTTCAGTTCAACGCCTTAAACACTCTCTCAATACTTCATAAGTTACAGAACAAGGTTTATATGCAAATTATATACTTGCTTAATTAGGCTAGCATATTAATGTATAGGATTTTAAGAGCCTTTGTTGTAATGCTAATGTTCCCCATTAAGTTTGCCGCTAGCACAGCTAAAGTACAGAACCCTCTCACATCCCACATGTATGACACGTACAGGGCTCTTACAAGGCAACGCAAATATTCCATTAGTAACACTGATTATGATTGCATATGCAGTTTGAATCCATCAGAGTCTACTTAGGAGAGAACCACATTCATTAAATGTTAATACAAGCTAATTATTAAAGCACCTCTTCAGGCTGTCAAAAACACTTTCTTCTCCACTTGGAGGACAGATAATACAGAACTAAAGTAGAAATCTGGGAAAAATTACACACTGTGTGATTTGATTTAAAATGAAATGACTAACGCAGGATTACCACACAACAGAAACTTAATCAGCGGATAAAGAGAAAGCAGCTTCTACTGTTTTCCTAACTAATAAGGATTCTCTGGGAAATGATGTATGTTCATGACAGGACTTCCAGTCCTGTCATGAACACGGATTTCTGGGAAGGAAAACGAGCACACAAACCTACTCCCGTCAGCAATCTTTGCCAGAATGCAAGTCAAGAACAAGCCAATACTCAATTTTATCGGGCAAACTCAGCTACATTGCATTTTTTCAAGCAAATAATCCAACTTATCTTAGAGAGATATCACTGAAGGGCTTGTACTTACAAGGTGCGCAGATTTGCCAAGTCGCTGAACACACCCTCTCCCAAATGGCTGATAGAGTTTTCTCCCAGGTTCAGAGTCTCCAGGAATCCCAATCCAACAAAAGCTGTCTCCTCAAGTCTCGTCAGGTGATTGTGGGACAAGTCTCTGCACAGATAACCACAAATATAATAAAATGCAACTCTAACCCATTTGCTTTTAGTTGTACCTAATATTGTTAGATAACAAAAAGATGTTCAAAAAATAGGACATTTTAACAAAGCTGATAATATATGCTAAATGAGCTCTGGACAGCTTTAACGAGGTTAGGTAAGTATGATGGTAAACATGATATAAATGATACAGCAGAGGCTGATGAAACCATGTGGAACCACTCAGCTGCATAGTGATTTTAGTTTTTAATAGCAACACACTCACAGTTCCTCCAGTTTTTGGCAAAACTCCCAGGCATCAGGACGGATGATGCCTATAGCGTTGTGGCTGATTTGCAGGATGCGCAGCATGCGGAGGCCATACAGCCAAACTTTATTAACCTCCGTTAGGTTGTTGTGTTCCAGCTCTCTGAAAGATGGGAAAATAACAGAAGGGCATGGAAACGACATTTATTCTGGAAAACTCCTGGCTGACAATTCACATACCATGAGAAACCTTGATTGGAAAACATTTCCAATTAAAACTAAGCAGCTACTTTTAAAGCAATGCATCCACAAATAGTAAGTAAACTGGAGAATGTGATTTTAAAATCCAAAATGAACATGATACTCACAGCTCTTCAATATTGTTCAGTCCAAAAAAGGCACCATCCATGAGCTTTGTAATGCCATTTCGTTGCATCTTTAGTGACTTCAGCGACTCCAGCCCTTTGAATGTCAGACTATCCACTATTTTGATCTTATTACGCTTCATTTCTCTGTCAGGAAAGTAAATCAAAGTTTTATTTAGTCAACTATTCATAAAACAGTAAAAAAAGCTCATAAAATGAGTGGACTGTCTAAAGTAGGCGCATCAGTTTGTTTGACTGGCCTGAATAAACGATCAAGCTATGATAAAATTTAAATAAAATGAATTAAATTTAAATACTCACAGTAGCTGAAGATGGGGAAGTTTGAAGACTTTTGACGGCAGCGCAACTAATCTGTTCCTGTTCAGCCGAAGCACCAGCAGTGAGCTGGAGATGTTCTCAAAGCACCCAGGCTCCAGGAGGCTGATCCTATTGTTACTTAAATTCCTAAACGATAAAATAAAAGCAGAAAAACACTGACGCAAAACAATTTAAAAGGATAAAAATGTTTCACCTTCTTGAGCTCTGGTAGATGAACAGATGTTTTCTTTAATAATAAAAGCATCAATGCATGTAGCCTTTTCATTATATTTAAAATGCTTTAAACTACCCACAGAACTGCTACTATTTAATATAAGCTGGCAGTAGTGTTTTATATTCCATAAAACTGATTATACAACTAACCCAGTGAAATTGTAGCAGATGAGTAAAAGTAAAAATTGTTGATAATGTTTAATGAGGACTCATATTCAAGAGGGGAAAAGTAAATGCTGCCAACTTCAGTGATGCGTTTTTATATTACTTACAGATATTTGAGCTGCATGGATGGAAAGGATCCCACTCTGAGCTCAGAGATAGAATTAGACGTTAGGTCCAGTGTTTCCAGAGAAACGTAAGGTTGTAGTTGATGCATCAACAGTTCCGAGATCCGATTGTGGACTCTGAATTATATCAAACACAACAAGGTTTGAGTTTTCTCCAATAACGTCGACAACTTACAGGAAGTGACTTAGCTAAAACAATAAACCCAAGTAGCTAAAACCTTTTTTTTTTTTACTTATGAGGAGACAGGTCCATGAATTTTTAAAAAAGGGTCATGAGTACTAGCTCTTTAATGTTTCTGACGCTCTTAAAAATGTTTTTAATGTGGACATACACTTTTACAGAACAATTCTTTGAGACATTTTCAGGAGATATTTAATTTCCCAATCACTTAAGAGTGATGTACAAATCATTCTAGCATAAGAGGCACCCAGATTTAGGTATAACCTATCATACCTACAGATAACCGCCTCATTCTGTCACAGAGACAGTTTGTTCCCATATCTTTTACTATATCAATGAAACATGCAACAAAAACAAAAAAAACTGTTAAAAATGGCATAAAGAAAGTTTTTTTTGTCCCTCAACAACATGACACCGAAACATTGGAGGAGAAAGTTTGCCATACAGAGAGAAAATGGATAAACCGTGAAACCCTCCAGCCCTGCTCGAGTATTTAGTGGATTAGACTTTTCATTTTTACTAAATTAAACTAGAGAAATGAGAGCGAACTGAGGCTGCATGATTTGAAAAATATTGCGATGACAATATTACTTGTGGTTAACCCACATTTTCCTTGCTAGTTCTATGTTTTTCCCAACATTTTGATGACCCCATCATTCTCCATGAGCTTTAGTTTTTTGCTCATAATATCACTAAAAGGTATGAGCATAACAGACAGTGAAAGTCGATCCAACTGATCATAAACATTACTGGCAAAAGGCACTATAACCTACCAAATATTGGACCCCAGCAGACTCTTTTCTATTGCAATACTGCACACATTGAAATTAAAATGAAGACTGTGATGCTATATTGTGTCCAACTCCAGAACAAACAACATTTGTATGTTTGCTAAGTTTAATATATATAGATGGAACTTGATGATTACATGGGTTAGGTACCTTTTCAAAGCCTGATTGACTTAAATCTTATTGTTAAATCAGAACAAAAAAAAAATAAAACAATATTCTAAAATGATTAAATACACACCTGGACTGCTCTGTGAATAAAAAGCTGTCAAAGCGTAAATGAAAACTTGAGATTGGAGGGCAATAACATTTTTCAACTATGTTGTAGGGGATCAATAAAAACCCAGGTAGCAACTGACTGCCATGACTTAGAATGTATTACAGATCATTTATTCTTCTCTGAAAAAAAGAAAATCATATAATAGTTGGGTTTTTTTTTACTGTAGGAAAACATGTGATAACTGCATGATGCAATACGTCAAATGTTGTGTACTTAAAAAGGCTTTAGATGTGGAATGCCAGTGCTACACAAAAATGGCAGAAAATGACTTTACATTAGGAGAAGAAAGAAAACTTGATGGCAGTTCTGTACTCACAATAAAAGTGATGTAATGTTTGACGAAGCGTTTCCAAGAAAGGGAAAAAGAGTCAGCTGGTTGTGATTCAGAGTGCTGAAATGAAATTACACAGAATATTAGTATCATAATAGTCAAGAGTGAACTTATAACATGGTTGTTAAAAACAATTACAACCCTCTGTTGCAGGAGGCAGAAAACAATCTAGGCAACCTCTTTTTAAAGATGCTAAATAATTTACGGCATTTTATTTCAAGATCACAAGGAAAAAAACACTAAATTTTAACTGAAGAGTCCGTCAACAAAGTTATTATAATTTGATAGTAGCTATTATTAATTGTTTATCACGTGGTTTGCATGAAGCAGTGTTAGCAGTTACAAACCTAAAAAAGTTCATTTAAAATAAAACTGAATTATCAATTACCGTACATGGAAGTTAATTACCACAAAAAAAGTTAAATATCTGCATATATTTATAAATAGAGAGGGTTACATTAATCAAATGCGGTTACATGTTCATGATCAATTTTGCAGGTTTTTGTAACAAATCAGCGCAGATGATTTAGTTCAAACACGCGGTTGTGACTAGATATACTTGTGTACTTACACTTGAGTTATTCCATCTGGGGCGTCCAAGGGGGCAGCGGACAATTTTTTTTTGTTGCAGTCCATAATATGTACCTCATCTTGTCCTTTTGGGCAGGAGCACGCCGCAGGACAAGAGTCAGTTACCCAGGCGCTCATACTCAGCAACAGCACAACAAGAGCCGGAGGAAGGGGCCAACCTTCCGCCATTTTAAATGCCCTCCTACTGAGAGGTAGCTACGTGGCTAACAGACCGTTCAAAGGGCACTTTTAAATGCTACAAAATCACCAAACTATCCGTGGGGTTTGATTTTAGTCTAATGAACACATACTTCCGCTTTACAGCGTCTTAAACCCAACACAAATCGTATAACCCAGTGTTGTCCAACTTGCGTGAATCATAGTAGCTCAGATTTGTTCCCTTCTTCTCACAGCCTGGAATTCGTGCTGGTCCAATCAGGACAGCCTCTCCGATAGGCTAACCAGCTAACTGCTAAGCTGGTTTGACCCCACAAATACAACACTTTCCGAAAGATGAAATAACCTTACAAAAGCTCTTTATGCTTCTGATTGTACGATACCGACGGAAACGTTGAACGGATATTGTTTCGGTAGATTATAAGAATTCTTTCGGAGTCCAGTCCCAAAAAAAAAACAGTGCGCCGTAAACTGATGACAAAGGATAGCAAAGATCCCGCCCCATTCCAGCGTGTTTACAAACACGTCATTGGTCAATGATCACATTTGTCAAAGAATTCCAATCATTTGATTGGATCGTACTCTAACTGTGTTATTGTGATAGCCATCCCACTTCTTAAGGGAAAAAAGTTTGTCAGAACTGCCTCGGCAGAAATAAGCATGTTGCCTTCCTGGGGGTATTATTTAATATCTTTAACCTGCATTTTTTATATTTTAGACGTTCACACACAGAGTTTTTAAAATTACAGCAGTCCGACTTTAGATTGCTTTCGCCACTCTAACTTTAATAATAATATTATAATGTTTAGGTGCAATGTTTTAAAAAGTTTGAACCTACACATGTTTTGTGTGATTTTTACGTTTACAATCAAAGGGATGAAGAGACAAGGCTTTGGTCGATTATATCAGCAAAATAATTGCAATGAAAAATAAGACCGTGTACTAAATAAATAAAAACAAAAAAACAAAGGATAGTTCAGCAGTTATTTGAAAGACCTTAACTTTTTACATAAAGGACTTCTCCAACCCTAATCGTTCAGTTCTGGCGTATCATATCCTTCACTCATATCAACAAAAGCAATGATATATGAGCTGCCAAGGTCAGGTGTTCTGGGAAGCATCTGGGCTGGAGCTGAATCATGCCTCACTTCCACCTCACCACAGATGCTGACGTCAATTATTTTTGTTGTTGTTTATAATGGGATATACTGAATGACAGCATTTTGTGATCTGAAAGATGTTTGTGGAATTTAATTGAAATGTTAACTCTGCTCACCTCTGAACAAATACTGGTCTGATAGCTCTATAATTTATACACACACACACACACACACACACACACACACACACACACACACACACACACACACAACTGCTGGTCATAAAGTTAGAATATCATGAAAAAAAATATTTATTTCAGTAATTCTATTTAAAAAGTGAAACTTGTATATTCATTCATTAGACACAGACTGATATATTTCAAATGTTTATTTCTTTTAATTTTGATGCTTATAACTGATTTTAAGAGCCTTTGTTGTAATGCTAATGTTCCCCATTAAGTTTGCCGCTAGCACAGCTAAAGTACAGAACCCTCTCACATCCCACATGTATGACACGTACAGGGCTCTTACAAGGCAACGCAAATATTCCATTAGTAACACTGATTATGATTGCATATGCAGTTTGAATCCATCAGAGTCTACTTAGGAGAGAACCACATTCATTAAATGTTAATACAAGCTAATTATTAAAGCACCTCTTCAGGCTGTCAAAAACACTTTCTTCTCCACTTGGAGGACAGATAATACAGAACTAAAGTAGAAATCTGGGAAAAATTACACACTGTGTGATTTGATTTAAAATGAAATGACTAACGCAGGATTACCACACAACAGAAACTTAATCAGCGGATAAAGAGAAAGCAGCTTCTACTGTTTTCCTAACTAATAAGGATTCCAGAGAGGTCCCAGAGAATGATACAGTCATGAACACGGACTTCCAGTCCGTGTTCATGACTGTATCATTTCGCAGAGAATGATACAGTCATGAACACGGACTTCCAGTCCGTGTTCATGACAGGACGTGAAGTCCTGTCATGAACACGGATTTCTGGGAAGGAAAACGAGCACACAAACCTACTCCCGTCAGCAATCTTTGCCAGAATGCAAGTCAAGAACAAGCCAATACTCAATTTTATCAGGCAAACTCAGCTACATTACATTTTTTAATTTAATTACCTCTTTTAATTTTGATAATTATAACTGATAACTAATGAAAACCCCAAATTCAGTATCTCAGAAAATTTGAATATTGTGAAAAGATTCAATATTGAAGACACCTGGTGCCGCACTCTAGGGCACAGAATCCATGTTGCTTGAGGTCCAGTGTACAGTTTCCAGTCAGTGATGCTTTGGGGTGCAATGCCATCTGCTGGTGTTGGTCCACTGTGTTTTCTGAGGTCCAAGGTCAATGCAGGGAGTTTTAGAGCACTTCCTGCTTCCTGCTGCAGCACTCAATACTTAGTTGGGGCTCCTTTTGCCTGGATTACTGCAGCAATGCGGAGTGGCATGGAGTCTATCAGTCTGTGGCACTGCTCAAGTGATATGAGAGCCCAGGTTGCTCTGATAGCGGCCTTCAGCTCTTCTGAATTGTTGGGTCTGGCATATTGCAGCTTCCTCTTCACAATACCCCATGGATTTTCTATGGGGTTAAGGTCAAGCAAGTTTGCTGGCAAATTAAGAACAAGGATACCATGGTCCTTGAACCAGGTACTGGTAGCTTTGGCACTTGTGCAGGTGCCAAATCCTGTTGCAAAACAAAATCTGCATTTTCATGAAGTTGGTCAGCAGCAGGAAGCATGGAGTGCTCTAAAACTCCCTGCATTGACTTTGGACCTCAGAAAACACAGTGGACCAACACCAGCAGATGGCATGGCACCCCAAACCATCACTGACTGTGGAAACTGTACACTGGACCTCAAGCAACATGGATTCTGTGCCCTGGAGTGCAGCACCAGGTGTCTTCAATATTGAACCTTTTCACAATATTCACATTTTCTGAGATACTGAATTTGGGGTTTTCATTAGTTATCAGTTATAATCATCAAAATGAAAAGAAATGAACATTTGAAATATATCAGGAATTACTGATAGTATATTTCACTGGACACTTATTGGCAGGTGTCACTAAAGTGGTCAACCACTTATTTTCATCAGGTATGTCACTTTATTACAAGTTTGACACGGTTTAATAAGCAATAACATCATCATTTGACGACAAAAATTTACTAATAGGCAATATAATTCAATTGTTTTGCCGAAAACCGGCTTTTGAATCCCCCAAAACGGCGGAAGTAGACGTAGGAGACGATCTGTCACCCTAGTAGCAACTCAGCAAGACTGTCATCCTAGTGGCAGCTGCCACTACTACGCTCAGCTGTGGTAGTGGCAGCTGCCACCGGAAGTGCCATTACTACCTGGCACTGCCACGAATTGAGGTCGGCCCTGCTGGCCAAACAGCACCGATAAAGTTTGGTATAGCCCAGCTGTCTGCTTTCATCTTGGTCAACTCTGCTGCACTGAAAGAGGCACATGGTCCAATTGCCGTTTACAGAGAGAGAGAGAAAGAGACTACATACCAGAATTTAATTAAGTAAAACCCAAATAGTGGAAGATGCCAATAAAGATTTAAGCAGACTCAGCATTATAAGTAAATATTTCAAATATGTTTAGTGGACAAAGTTTTTATCAGCTTTGCTTTTAGCTGCCTGGCTTAATTTTCTTCACGTGTCCGGATAATTTGTTTGAAAGTGCGGTACTTAATTGTTAGTTCGTGTGCCATCCAACGCAACAGAACTTGACATGAAAAGTGAGAAAACAGACCTTAACCCGGTGGGCAATGGCCAATGACGGATGTAGTAAAAGTTTATTTTAAGAAAATGTGTCAATATTATGTTTTTGTAGCTGAATGGCGTTTATTGGCCATCTTGCACCGAGACATAAAAGCAGTTTGGCTCTAAACAAACATGCGGAAAAGAGATGAACAGGGGAGGGTGGCTATTTATTTGCTGACCAATCACCGCGCAGTAGTTCTTAAGGTCCCTGCGGACAGCAGTTGCTCGTTGCTCTCAACACTTGTTTCAAACCTGCTAACCGGGTTGCGCCTTCGCCTACTGGTAACTGTGACAGAGCCTTGGAGAGTAGGTCACTGCTTAGAAGACTGCAGCCATGGGTCATCGGCGGACTCTCGGAGTAGATTATGATAAACCCACCAGCATAGTGTGCGTGGTCGGCTCTGAACTCAACGTCAACCTAGACAGGTAGGTTTATCTGTGCAGCCTACACTGGGGCGCTCTGTTTATCAAAGATCCGGTGTTTGAATACATTTCAGAAAGGCTAATAATTTTCTGTTTGAATATGACAGAGGCTATTGGAAATTTATGTTAGACAATAAAACAAAATATAGTTTTTTAGTAAATTCAGCCTCATTGTAGGTCGACTTTTTGTGTTAACCTGTTAAACGTATAAACATAGTGCCAAAATGGATTTAAACTTTAGATTGAGCCCTTTTTATTATGCAAAAACATGAGCGGCGTTTTTAGATGCAGAACAGGCCTTCAGTTTTCACTTTGAGAGGCGCTAAAAGTTTCAACAAAAACTTCTTAAACTTACTTTTTTTACTATTGACTGAATGATTGTCACGTTAGTTACACAACTGTATTGTTATAGTAGAGTTATCGCAAAATAAGGAAGTCATCGTTAAATCACTGAATGACAGTTGTATCTTAGAAGCAGAAATTATGTGTATTTTTCTTTACTTTGGACACTTTCTTTACTTTGGACGGTACGGACACAACAGTCCTCTTTTGTTGGAGCCAACAGAAAAGACTTTGTCTTTCTCCGTTGAAATGGGCCTACGTTCTGAGTAATGCCAGCATACTCTGCATAACAACCAGCTAGATTACTGATGGGACTGCCACATGGCATTGTCTGGCCAGGGCTCTAAGTGTTTCAAATGCAACTCAATACCATCTTATACCAGAACTCTAGGCACATGACACTTGTTGATGTTTTGCTTACTGGAAAGTGACTTATTACTGCCTTTGCATGACCAATGAGTAATTATACTCATGGTCTGGGCAATTTCCACTTTCAAAGTCAGACTATTTTTATCTCAGGATAAGGTTTTTTTTTTTTACAGTAACTTTCATGTCTTTGAGGTGGTGAATGTTTAAACTCACATATCTTTGCTGTGATTCTTATAATCTCCACATCCTAATTTTACTGACTCAACTGTACACAGGCCACAAGGTGTAAATAGCACAGATTCCACTATATTTAGAACATCTTAAGTAATAGGCTGGCTTTTATGTAGTCAGAATAATTATATGCACAGTTGTAGAAGTAGAAAAAGAAGGGTGAAACTCCTGGTTTAAGCATATAAATTCCTCTATCAGAGAATTGATAAGTATGTGCATGTTTAGAAGAACTTTGACACTGGGTCATAAAAATCTATTATGGTATTAAACTAGAGCTAATATTAAACAAAAACAAATATTGAATCTTTTTATGGTTCAAATGAATTCAGAGTTGAAAACCGTTTACCTGTCTTTTAAAACGTCCCAAACTGAAGTAAGTGATAAACGTAAACACTAATATAAACTGGTAGTTCTTATAACATGGGAGTTTTAGGTGGTTTCTGTATGTAGGCATGATTTCACCGGACACTCATGCATCAGGTGATATAGTTGATTGTACAGTAACAGTGTTGCTTCTTATGTCACTTTTATGTCACTTTTTTAAATAAAACATAATTTCTTAAGATTGGTTTACTTTTTAAGCCAGCGAAGGTTTAAAATAACCTCATTATGACCTCTGCTGCCAATTTGGTTTGTGATCTGGGCCCGTATTCACAAAGAATCCTAAGACTAAAAGTAGCTCCTAGTGATGAGATTTTAAGAATTTTTTTTTGAATTTAAAGATTTTTCTTAGAATTTTATTTTGGTAAGATAAAGTTATTCACTAATCCTTAAGAGAGCTCCTAAAGTGAACAAATGTTAAGAGTAATGAGGAGGACTTTTTAATGAGCCTAAGAGTGTCTTAAGCAGAGAAGATGGCGGAAAGACCGAGAGAAAGATATTCTTTGAACGATGACAGTGAAGTAATAAAACGATACTGGCTCGATTGTGCGGGGATCCACACCCTAAACTCTTGAGTAAATGAGAACATAAGCTTCTATAACAATCATACAGTTATTATTATAGAGATAAGGTGCACCTCTAATGAGGTAATATTAGGAAGGATAAATGAGTAATAGAAACAATAATGAATACCCGTGAATAAAGAGTGAAACAATGTACAAATATAGTACAGACAGATTTCAGCATTATTTACAGACTGTAAAATACGCTAGACAAGATGAAGTACAATCTAAGCACTATATACGCAGAAGGAAGATGTAAAGGAGGTGAATAAGTATTTGTTGTATCTTACATGATAATACCCACTTGTCTGCAGAGAAGTTCGCTTGTGTGCTGCAATCTCCTTTGTAGCTCTTAATTGCAGCAGGCACCAGTGCTGCTCACATTGCAGGCTGGTGCAGAAAGCAGAGGGAACGACACATTGGTCTGCTCGAGACCATTGGTCTGGTGTGCCTGTTTCAACACTCTTCACCAGGTGTGCCAACAGCAGGCACTGCTCCTTTGTCCATTTCGGTTTACTCCACCTTTTTTCCCATTTTGTTTTGGTTTTTTTGCCAAATCAACCTGATTCATACAAGAAATCACTCACAGTAAAATGGTGACAGGTGAGTGTCTACATAAATATTAAATAGATGAAGTAGGAAAATGACCAGCCTGGCGAGTAAAGATAGCAATAAGCAAATCAGAATACCGTCAGTGTTCATCCTAAGTAATGTTTATGTAACCCTGTCCATGTCAGATGGCACCTCGCTACTTCCGAAGACTCTGCGTTGTGTTCTAAGGGTTGTTGTCGGAGTGTGGGTGGAGGTGAGAATCAGGCACGGGTTGTCAAAGTCGTGGTTGAGACCGTTAAGTTTATTCGGCACACTTCCAAACCTTCCGAGGCATAAACAAACACTGAGTATCAACATACCTCACATTAAAGCAGTTTCCCAAATACAGTATATATATATAAAAAAAAAACCTATACAGAATCAAATACTCAGTCATTAAACTAAAAAGAGATTATCGAGGTAATTAAGTCACGCGCATAACCCGGTAAGTGTATTCAATGGAACGAATGACTAGCAAGCTTGCAGCTTGTATAAAACAGTCTTAAACACTCAAAACCGTCAGGCATTTGCAAACATCTCACTAACTCCCACAGCTTCCATCCTCTTTTGATCTTTTGTCAAATGTCCTCAGTTTCCACTATTTGTGACTCACAGGAAAATCTCCTTGGGGGATGCCGATTCCTTGGCAAGTTCCTTCTCAGAGCACTGGGTCCAGGGGCCGAAGTGATACCCCCATCCGTTACATGTTCCGTCCTTCCTTCAGATTTTCTGTCTGGCATATGCACTCCTTCCATTCCAGGCTGTTCAACCTGCTTATTTGTCGTCTCACCTGCAATTTCCTCCACATTTTCCTCCAACTCATCGGGTTCCAAGTCCTCCATTCCCTGTATGGTCACCCCACAGGCTTGTCTTGTCATATCCTCTGTGTCCTCCATTATCTCCTCTTCTGCTGTGTCAGCTTCAATCTCCCCTGCTGTCACCACCTCTGCCTGCTCTACTGGGAGAAACATACATTGGGTCAGAAGGTTCTGGTGGACCACCCTCTCAGTATCACTGTTTTCTGTCCACACCACATACACAAGTATGTCTGGTTGCTTTTTCACCACAATGTATGGCTGAGGCTCCCACTTGTTGCCTAGTTTTTGCCGTCCCTCCACATGGTAGTAGTATTTCTTTCTGCTGACTTTTGGCCTGGTGAGAGGTTTGGTTTGCTTGGGCATACGCCTGTCATAGACAGTCATGCAGTCTCTGAACATATTCATTGTATTCACCTGGTTCATTAGAGCCCAAAGATGAGGTCAACTGGGAGTCTAGGATGTCTGCTGAACATCAAGAAGTATGGCAAATACCTGGTAGAGTTATGGCGTGAACAGTTGTATGTATGGGTCATTGCATCTAAATGCTTTACCTGCCGCATCTAAATGGTTTACTTGAGGCTGGTGTGGTCTGGGCTGAGGAGTTCTCCGAATCTTCCATGGACTGTTCTGCACTCAGTTTGAGCTTTCTGGACACCCGCAGAGGGCATGATTGCAGGGTCTCGTTGACGTCCTGCTTTGACATATGCCAAAGGGCATCAGCATTAGCATTGTTCTGTCCTCTCCGGTACTGGATATCAAAGTCAAAAGCAGCCAAATGGGACACCCACCGTTCCCCCGTGGCATCCAACTTTGCAGAGCTCATGATGTGCTTGAGGGGGTTGTTGTCTGTCTGGACTGAGAATCTACGACCATAGAGATGGTCATAGAATTTGTCAGTTATCGCCCACTTCAGGGCAAGGAACTCCAGCTCGTGGGTGGAATACCTCGTGTTTGCTGGACTCAGCCCTCGGTTGGCGTAAGATATGGCTCTCTGTGCCATCTTGAACCTGGACCAGGACAGCACCTAGCCCTTCCCCTGAGGCTTCTGTCTGTAGGACAAACGGTAGGTTGTAGTTCGGGTAACCCAGCACCGGAGTGGTCGTGAGTCTGCGTTTTAAGGTCAGGAATGCATCCTCACATTCACCTGTCCGTAAGAAGGGTGGGTCAGGTGCCAAGCCTTTTTTTTCCCCCCTTCTTTTCTTCACTCTTGGGTCACCACCTGTGAGCCGGTATAAGGGAGCCGCCAAGAAAGAGTACCCACTGACATACCGCCTGTTGTAGCTAGAAAACCCCAGAAATTGCAGGACCTCCCTGCGGTTTGTTGGCCTGGTCCAGTCTTTGATTCTACGAATCTTCTCTGGGTCAGTCCGGATTCCCTCAGCAGATACCAGGTGACCCAGGTACTGCACTTCTTTTCTCATCAGCTGGCATTTAAAGGTTTAAGCTTCAGTCCATGCTCCCGAAGTCGATCGAACAACAGCTGCAGTCTGTTGAGATGTTCATCAAAGGTTTTAGAAAAGATGATTAGGTCATCCAGATAGATAAGGAGGTGGGTGAAATTCAGGTCTCCAAAACAGCAAATCATGAGTCTCTGGAAGGTTGATGGAGCATTCTGTAACCCAAAAGGCATTTGATTGGCCTCAAACAGACCCATCGGTGTGCTGAATGCTGTTTTGTGCTTGTCAAAGGTCCGCCACCTCCACCTGCCAATAACCTGATGTGAGGTCAAGCGTGGAGAAGAACCTGGCCTGCCCCAGTGAGCCTCTTCTATTCTTGGCAGGGGAAATGCATCTCTTGTGCTGCAGGAGTTCAATTTACAGTAGTCGATACACCACCGTAGCGAGCCATCCTTTTTTGTCACAGCCACCACAGGTGAAGTGTAAGGACTCTTACTGGGCCTTATGACCCCTGCTGCCTCCATCTCGATCAACATCTTCCTGACATCTTGCCACTGTGATGGGGGAGCCGGAATGGCTTAGAATTCACCAGTGGAATTTTGTGTTGCACAGTCTTTGTGACCATAATCCATAGGATGGTGGGAGAACACATCAACATTCTTATCCACCAGCTCTTTAAGAACGGAGCGCTGGTGTTCATCCTCAACTGCAGCTTCGCTTAAATCCACACCACAACTTGATATTACCTGAGTCAGACTCAGACATGTCTCTTTGGACCTGCTTCCATGGCTTTTGCCCTGCTTTTTGTCTGAGAAGTCCAGAACACCATCCACTAGGGACACATTGGCTAGGTGGATGTGTGGCTTGATGTAACTAGATGTTGAGACAGGTTCATCACTTTCACAGGGGTGCATCCCCCTTTCACATCAGCGAGGACCTTGGCGACCAGGAAGTCTTGAGGAAGCTGCAGGGAGCGTTGACCTTCAATCAGTGCAGTGTATGTCTTTCTCCGTGGGCCAGCTGTCACCTTGCACATTAGATCCATTTCTTTTTCCCCAGGGATGTGTATTTTGTGACCTGTATACACAGCCGGACCCACCCTGTCCTCCACATTATAATGTCCTGTATCGCCCACCTCCAAAAGAGAGGTGTACCATTGTGGATGGCTCTCTCCGACATGCTGGAGAAATTGTTGGACATAAGCTGCTTGGAGATGGGCCCTGGAGGCACGGAGAACGTTAGTTCCTATCAGCAGAGGGACAGACAGGCGATATTCCGAGTCCTCGACCACAATAGCTGGCACATTCTTAAACTCTTTTTTTCCAACACTTTCAAGTTAATGCAGAGAACACCTTTGTGGGTTACATTCTGACCAGCTGCACCTTCTATTGGTATCGAAGAGGGCTGTAACCTCTGTTTCTGAAGGATAGGGTGGCTTCACCAGTAGCTGTGGGTAATACTGGTGATTTGAGAGCCAGAGTCAATGAGTGCTCTGCACTTCATTCCATTGATTTCCACCTCACCTTTGTTTCTAGGACCCACTAATAGGGTGTTTTCTCCTCCATCAGTTGTCTTTATGTCTCGTGGATGGGGGTCTGGCTGCTCGCCCATGGTTGCCCCGGTGACCACGGGCTCTACCCGTTTGATTACCTAACTTAATGTGTAATTGATCTAATGTATACAACTGTGTATATATATATATTTGTTTATATATATATATATTTTATACCTCTTCATCATTAAGACCCCTTAAAAACTGCCAGGTGAGTTTGCCATCCCGGTCTGGGAATGGCTTGCCTCCACTTTGGCTATCTTCTACCGCTCTCAAATTTGCTTCAAGCGATATCGAGCAGGTAGATTCTTCTGGTCTCTGGCTCCATTCGTAGAAGTCAGCCAGTGGGTCTAGAGAGCTCTGTGTGTCGCCATACTCAGCCCTCAGTTCTTCAAAAGCCATCTCAGGGGTTTGGTCATAAAGGGGTAGGTTCAGAACTAATTTCCTGGCCTCACCACTCAGATGACGCACCACAGTGGAAAACCGCAGGTGTGGTGGGAGCTCTATTGCTTCCAGGAGATATTGCATGTCCCGAATCCAATCATCCACCAGCACGCCAGTCAGAGGTGGAGCAGCATAGTGATCTCTATAGGGTGACAGAATTGGGGGTGCAGGGGTGTGCTGTGCGTCCACACCTCCATCATGCGGCTGAGGTGCGGTACTGTAGCTGCTGGTCATGAACCCCAGTGGATTGGTTGGTTAGTTTTGGCCTCACTGCTGGCTGTTGGTTTTTAACACCAGATGTTGCTCCTCCTCCAGGTAGGTGCGTGTACCACCCCTGGGGAGTTAAGTCTGTGGCTCTGTAGAAGTTCAGGGGTAAGGTGAGCATTATTTAGAGAAGCAGGCAAAAGGCTTTGTTAACTTTGGAGAAGCTGTAGAAAATCACAGATAGAGGACTCTTCTGACAGTACAACTATGAGTTGTGCACTCCACCAATCTGGTTGCAATGGAAAGTGTCAAGATTATTTATAAAAATGCATAACAGGTTTCCTCTACTGTTTGCCAGAAGCCATGACACACAGCAAACATTTAGAAGAAGGTGATCTGGTCAAACGAGATACAGTTCTACTTATGGGCCTGCATGCAAAATGCTATGTGTAGTGGAAAATGAACACAATCTCTGTATTAGCTATAACACCTAAAATCAAAATGTGTTGTTCTGGTTTTCAGGAGTGCCCCTCCTGGTTCCAAGTTCTTCTCTGTGAAGTGCACTGCCAATGTTCAATACAACATAAGCCCTCCACCTGCGGAGACATCCCACCTGTCTCCTATACTCCTCACTGGAAACTCAGTGCTTCTCATCAGCATTAGCCATGCCAGTCAGTCCGAAGAGAATGAAAAGGTAATTTGGACAGCCATGAAAATTAAGAGCTTCAGGTTTGATAAAATACACGTTTATTGTTTAAGTTCATGTAAAAAAAAATAAAGCACATCAATTTTCTTGAAAGAAGAATTAATTTCAATCCCACCATGCCCTTTAGCAGATCTAGCTTCAGTTAATGGTAGTTTAATTTTAATTCATAGCCTTTAAATTATTTCATACCGATTGAGATCATAGACTCTTGCTATCATTGCAACATTCTCAAATATTTTACAGCTTTTGCTATTAAACTATTATCCTTTAATTGACACATACTTGGCATACTTGCTTTTTTATAAGCTGTCTGTCTGCTACTATGGGAAGAACAAAGAGGTCTTGGGGACAGCAATTCTGTACCTGACAGCCATTGGTAAGTTTTATTTCATTAAACAACATAAAGAAATTTGCAACTAAATTATTTGATTTTAATCAATTATTGTTTGAAAATAGATTAAAGTCTAAACATTATTCTGTACTGGAACAGGGAGCAGTGAAACAATAGCTGCACTGTGTTTGAGCCTTCTGAGTGAAAGGATAAGGTAATGCAAAAGCAGTATGCGATAAACGTGTCTGTCCCACAGAGATCTCTCTTGATGTGGATGCTGACAGAGATGGTATTGTGGAGAAGAACAACCCAGACAAGGTAAAACCTGAAACGTTGATTACAGTAACACTACCCACTTGTCCATAAGAATTCTTGTCAGGAAATAAATTACCGTGGTACCTATTGATGAGTTAAGGGTGTTAAGGTGCTTTTCTTTGTACAAGCTTGAACATGCTGAGGAAGGAACGGTTATATTTTTTCACCTCTGCATGGTCTTTTTTTATTCTCCACATTTTGTTTTGAATTCAGCTGTCCAACTTTTGCTGTCCAAAAATGTTTTTTGCTCTACATTCCACACTGTATTCTCTCAATTCACCGTCAGGAAGTAGTTCTAATTTCAAGATGCCATCACCTAGCATTTGCAAGCTGGACTTTGTCACCTCATTTACATCTGTTTAATTTTCTCCTGTTATCTCTGCTAGCCAAAACTGTGTTTTATTCTGGCCAAACCCTTAAAAAAACTGCTGTTAATTATCAGAGTGCAAAATAAGTATGTATAGCAATCTATAGCAAGAAAATCTAAAGCAAGTGAAAGAGATACATTATCATTAACAGGTTCCCACAGAGGTGGGCATATGTGTATGGTGGCTTGAACTGTGCACAGACAAACCTTCATACATACATAAAAACACAGCAGTCACCAAACTCTTACCTTTAAGGGTCATGACTTGAGTTCTTTCGCTGACATCTTTCATTTAGTCCCAGATAGAACATTGTTTAATAGCATCAGGGAAAGTGGCACATAGTTAGTTTGTCATGAAAAAAACTGCATTTTCAGGTTCACAGTTCAACAAAATAACACCACTTATGGACACATGTTCTTGCATAAAGTTGATTCCTTGTGTTAAAAAAACACAAATTCTAAGGTAGTTTTACAGAATTGCTGTGTAGACATCTCAGCAGACTCTCTTTGCCATTTTTGGTCTGTTGAAAATCTCTTAGGAATCCTGGAAATGGGGTCCTAATGGGCACGGAGCTATCCTTCTGGTTAACTGTGACTCAGAAAAGTTCTACAACAAGAAACCAGACTGTGAGGAGGCCCGCATCTCCAAAGTGACAGGTAAAATATCAGTGCAGAGCAGTATTTTTCACTTAATTTTTTTCCACTGTGTAATAATTGCTTTTTTTGATAAATGGGTAATTTTTGCATTCTCTGATGCAAGTTTTAGTGTTGCAGATCTGTGTATTTGAAACAGTTTTAAGGTTTTAGAAGACAGCCTAAAGAGGAAATATTACAATATCTGTGCTTTGTATTGTATCTAAAGTTAGGACTTATAGTTATTATATTACGGTACCTAAAATATAATCAAAGGCTTAAATTTAACAATAAATGAAGTCATTTTTTATCCCAGCTAAAAAAGTTACTGTTAACCATTTTTTCTCAGCCAGAATCGATCAGTTCCAATTTTTATTCATTATTGCCAGAAGTGACACTCTGAGAATAAAAAGATCTGCAACAATTGCTATTGTTGGATTAAATTGTTTTGGAATACGGTAGTAATCGTGAACTTGGGGGTTTGTGGAGAAGTTTGTGACAGAAATTGAGACCGAGTGCTCCTAGTTAGCTGGGAGTTACTTTATGCAGCAACTGTGTTGTAATAATCTGAGCCAGTGCAATGCAAGACTTGAAACAAGATTATTTCTAAAAGATGATTACATGTTGCTAAGTTGGAGACAACAAAAATCAAACGTCTTTGCATTTTGTCTTTAGAGCTAAAACCTTACAGTCTGAGGACCAAAACTGCAAGTCATGTTTAATACTTGAGGGAGAAGTAAATTGTGTGAGGTGTATTTTTTTTGTTTTTAATACAGATCTTAAGGACATGTCGCTCATGGTGCTGCGGACCAGAGGCCCTGCCCAACTCCCAAAAGGCTATAAACTCACCATGCACATCTCTCAGGGAGATGCAGAGGGTGTTCGAGTTTTTAGAGCTGAATCCCCTGATGTGGTTAAGAACAGCCTGCGTGAGTAAAAACGAGGGTTTAAAAAAAACATAAATGACAACAGATGATGTAATGCAGGTGCAATTCAGCTAGTGTCCTTTGGCTGCAGTGGTTTATAGTTTAAGTTAATCACTCATTAGGCACATGTATTTTTCTAAGTCAAGCAGCTGGTAGTGATTATTAATATTTCTGCTTCTGCAGGGAAAATATTTAGTGCCTTTGTCAAGGACTTTCCACTGGTGCTTAGCAGTGAGGTGCTGTCCAAGGAAGTGCCTTACCTTGGAGGCTCAGCAGAGATGAACTTTTATGTGGAAGGCCTGAGGTTTCCTGACAAGGACTTTGATGGGCTCATAACCATCAGCCTCAGCTTACTGGAGCCAATCCGTGAGGTTGCACTTTTTCCTTTTATTTTTATTTTACAACAACAAATTACATTGCATTTATTGTGATTTTATGTAATAGACTCCATAGACCCATCACTACTGTAAAGTGGAAGGAAAATGGTGTACAATGATTTATTTATTTTACAAATGTGTGAAAACTGTGGGATGCATTTATGTTAAGCCCCTTGATACTTTGTAGGACAAAGGTTCATTACAGCTGGAGCTGTTAGTCCTTCAGGAAGCTTTGCACATCTTTGACTGGGCCATTCTAACACATAAACATTCTTTGATTTTAAACCATTCAATTGTAGCTCTGGTTGTGTGTTTAGTATAATTGTCCTGCTAGAAAGGTGTGTTTTATGTGGGTCAGAAAGTACATTTTAGTCTCATATCACTAGAATACCTTCTTCCACATGTTTGCATTTCCCCTACATGCCTCGTGGCTTTCTATCGGATCCCCCTATTTTCTTTTTTTTTTTTTCCAGCAACTTTCTTCTTGCTACTTTTCCATAAAAGTCAGATTTGTGGAGTCCATGACCAATAGTTGTCCAGTTGACAGATTTCTCACCTGTGCTGTGGATCTCTGCAGCTCCTCCAGAGATACATTAGCTGCCTCTCTAATTAATGCTCTCCTTGCCCAGCCTGTCAGTTTATGTGGATGACGGTATGGTGTCGGTATGTTTGCAGTTGTGCCGTACTCATTTTATTCTCTGATAACGGACTGAATGGCGCTCTGGGATATTGCTTTGTAACCTAATCAGGCTTTAAAATTCTCCACAACATCATTCCTGACCTGTGTTCCTTGGTCTTCGTAATGCTATTTGTTTACTGATGTTGTCTGACAAACCTGCTGAGGCCTTAACAGAACAGTTGTATGTATACTAAATTGTTTTCTAAAGGGAATTCCTGAGACGCCCATTTTCACCGACAAAGTGGTGTTTAGAGTGTCGCCATGGATCATGACACCCAACACCCTCCAGCCTGTGGAGGTGTTTGTCTGCAGGTAAAAGTTAGCTAATGAATAACAAAGATGTTTGTGAAATGTAAATATTTTAGCAGGTTGCATCACATCTTCCTCTTTTAGTTTTCTTGCAGCTGCTGATGCAGTGTATGCCTGACTGTTAACTTATGTCTTAACTTATATCTATTTTTCTAATAATCTATCACGTTTTTGTTCGACATCAAGTAATCAACTGTTACAACATTTTAGAATGCCAAAAGTCATAATTTCAAAATGTAAAAGCTATTTCTTAACAACAAAACACATGTCTGTCTGTGGTTTCAGTACATCTGATAACTACCAGTTCCTCAAAGGAATGAGGAACCTTGTTACAAAGAGTGGGTCCAAGCTGAAAATCTGCCATGAGTATATGAACAGAGGAGACCGCTGGATGCAAGTAAGAACACGTAATGAGTCCAAATCCGAAACATTTTCGCTTGACATACCTCAAGCATTTTCTTTACTTGATTTTCATGAACATTTTCCTACAATTGTCTGCTTTTGTATTAATAATTTCATTACGTTTATTAGTGCTTTTTGACTAACGTATAGTTTGATATGTGAGGGATTTAGACAGCATTAACAAAACAGAGGAAACCAGTCATCTGTAAAAAACTGAAGCACAAGAAGGAAGATTAAATATCTGTTTTTCAGGATGAACTGGAATTTGGTTACATTGATTCACCCCATCACAGTTTTCCTGTGGTTCTGGATTCCCCTAGAGATGGAACTCTTGATGACTTTCCCTATGATGAACTTCTGGTAAGAGTCTCTGTTTACAGAAACGAAATGCTTTGGAAAATGTTTAACATCTTATCACATCCGTAGCCACTTAATAGGTCTCCAGGGCATCTTGACTATCTTGATGTTTTCTGTTTTGAACATCAGAGATCATCAGTAGACAGTTTGATTTTTGTAAAGCTTTCAATTCGTTCAAAAAATATAAATGATCACCACCAGCAGTTAAGCTAATTGCGATTGTATTTGTATCGGTGCCAAATATTGAAATATGTATTATTTGTGACACGATAACGTAATGTAGAAAGGAGTTTGAAGATCTACACGCTTGTTAGCTTGTAATAAAGGCTGCAGTAAATCAAATGTAAACTGTGCAGATGATGATCAAATGCCACTCTTATGGAGCTTAGGTAAATCTCAGAACTGTGTACAGGAAAAATGTTATTTCTCATAGGAAGGCATAGTTTGTATTTTTTAGGATATAATACCCAAATAATTACAGTCATAGTTTGTATATTTGTTAAATTATTGTAACTAATACATTTCTGAGAACCCAAGTATGTTATATTTAATAACTGTACAGTATTTTCTTGTGTTGCTAATCTGCCCTTACTGTACAGTCTGTTATTTCTTATTTTTTGTTATTCCTAAATTTGTGTGAATCTGCATACTTCCCTTTGTGACCTTGCTGCTGGGACACCTGAATTTCCCCACTGAGGGACAATAAAGGATATTTCCATTTCTAAATTCAGCTAATTTGCCATTTGTAGAAAAATTGTCTTGCCTTGGTCGAGCAGCTCTTTAAACCGATTTTCATCCTCAGGGGCCTGACTTTGGGTATGTGACCAGGGTGGCTCACAGAAAAGATGTGAGCAGTCTGGACTCATTCGGTAACCTGGAGGTTAGCCCTCCTGTCACGGTGAATGGAAAAAAATACCCTCTGGGCAGAATCCTCATTGGGGTTGCCTTCCCAACGTAAGTAACAGCACCACAGAACAGTTTTAAGGCTAGGTAGGTTATTAAGCAAATTATAAAAGGGCAAGTCTTAGTTCGTGGCTTATTTTGCTTCATTTTCTTCCCAGGGTTCTGTCTGGATAAAAAGGCTTTAGATGAAATCAGATTCTTAATTTTGAGGCACAGTCCTTTTTGGGCTCACGGGTTGATCCTCTTTTTTAATGCAGTTGATCAGTTGGGCTGTGTCTCTGTTCCTTTTCCATCCAAGCTTATTTTCTCCATCCGAATTTGTTCGCTGGTCTTCTGCAAGGAAACAACACCGTTTCTGCTCTCATCATTGTTTTTATAGCGCTTGATGCCTTCACCGGTCAGGCCCTTATTAGGCTTCTTAGTTATTGCGCAACCTATTCAGCTCAGCTTCTTGATTATTGCTCAATACTTTAGTCATGGTTATTGTGACCTACTGATTCTGCTTCTCAGCCTTGGAGATGCTAATAATAGCTACGCTGGTCTGTAGTCATATCCTCCCGTTGCTGTCAGCATGCAGCTGGCTCTCGTCACTCCTTGTCACCCTACAGTTCTTTCCCTAATCTGCTCAGTTTTAAACTTTACACAGTATTACACATTTCATTCTTCAGCTTCCAGCATTTACTTTAAAACACAGTTGCAAAACCATCACTTCATTCTCTTTATTCATGCTTTAATGTTATATTTCTTTCATATATAGCTGATTGAGAATGTCAAACTTGAATGTTTTTCCTCTAATTCTCAGTTCTTATCCACATTTCAATCATACATCTTTTAACTTGTTAATCAAAGACTACTAATTTTATTCAATACATGTGAAAGAATATAAAATCATCATACATAATTTCTTTGGATATACTTTATATTTTTGCAAAAGATAAGACAGATAACATGTGGCAGATAATACGTGGCTCCACACAGGCCTCTCCAGTCTCTCAGCTCCAGAATATGAGAACATGCTTGTTTCACTCCTCACTGCTTCAACTGTGTGTTTTAATAATTATTGCATGGATTACAAATAAGGATATAAGGATATTTATTGTAACTTTTATGGAGTTAACTGTGAGCAGTTACTAAATGTTGCATGGATTACATGGAAAGATCTCACCTTATTTTGACAGTTCTGACTTGTTTTCAGATTTCTCTCTATGATCTTTATGCGCCTGTTAAACTATTGCATATCTGATTCGTGTTTAGTGTCATATGACTATATGGAACTTTAAGTAAATAACGCTCCAGCTTTTCTTTTCTACACATTTGATAATGAAGCATATATAATTTAACCTTCACCTCAACCAGGCTGAAACACCTTTCTTTTTACATAAAAATGTCTGTCGTAAATGTTAGACTACAACATTCACGCACATCCACACCCTCTTCGGAGGAATAAAAAGAGTATGTGTCAATAGTTATTTTTCTCTTTCTTTCTATAAGGGCAATGGAGGGACGAAACATGACCAAAGTGGTTCAAGACTTCTTGTGGGCTCAGAAGGTTCAGGAGCCTGTTGCCTTGTTTTCTGACTGGCTCTTGGTTGGCCATATCGATGAATTCATGAGTTTTGTTCCTGCTCCTGACAGAAAGGTAGACATGCTACTTAAAAAGAACAAACGGATGACAAGAAAATATATAAATAGTGTTTATACTGCTGTCTGCCAGAAAAGCTATGCTTCATCCTGTCATCAGTTTTAGAAGTCTCTGAAACTCTGAGATTAAAGAAATATTTTGTGTTAATGAAGATGGTTGTATAAATACTGCTGTGTAATACTTCTGTTCAAACTTTATAGATGATGAAACCCATAGTTGCAAAATGCTTACCGCTGCATACAGATCCATCAGATGTACTGTCCCTGGGGTTCCAGAGTTCAGATTCTTCCTTTAATTTGCCACCATTATTGGTTCATGCTACAAAGCCCTTACTTTCACTGAGGGATTGTGTGAGCCCTCCGGATACGAGAACACGTGTTATCTTTGTCTTTTGTGTGCCTGCTTACAGGGCTTTCGACTGCTGCTGGCCAGCCCAGATGTGGGCTACAAAATATTCAGAAGACTCCACAATGACGGACATGGACAAGCCAAGATGTTTGACGGTACATTTGGCCTGTTGATAGCTGATACCTTAAAACAATGATGGGAAATATTAAGAACTTACAGAACTCAAAAGTGCAATTCTTTCAAAAGGTTTGAATGATGAAAAGCCAGTGACAGTGGATGAGATCCTGAGTGATGAAAATCTGCGAGCTGAAAATAACTATGTACAGGTGAGTGGGAATGTAAGCTGCATACTGGGGCTCTCGAAACTAAACGCATCCCTGTTAAAGTACAAGTTTTTTTTTAATGTTTGTATTGAAGACCTTCTGATTCAGTTTCTGCATTCAGTCTGCTTTTGATCACACCCACCATAAATTACAGTAAATCTGATGAATCTGAAATAAATTTCAGCTGTCCTTGTACCTAGTACGACAGCTGCAGGAATTTATAAACAAGTTTTTTTTTAAGCTATGATGGTCACCAATACAACACTGACCATCAGTGAAAGGACACCATGCCCATATTGAAACATGGTGATGGCAGCATCATGCTCTGGGGTGGCTTTCTATAGATGGAAATGAGGTTGAAGTTCATTTATTTGGGTAGACTCATTTATTTAAAACATTATTATTATTTACAGTAGATTCACAGTTGTAAGTATGATTTATGAGGCTGTTTACATTGTGCTAAACATGAAACATAATGCAATTATACTGTTCACATCTGTTCATTATGCCCCATAGTGAGCATCAAATAATATTATCTTCAAATAAAATTCTCTTTTTTGCCACCTGCTTGTAACAGAGCTGCATTGACTGGAACAGGGATGTATTGAAGAGAGAGCTGGGCCTGGATGATGATGACATTATTGACCTGCCAGTTCTTTTCAAGATGAAGTGGTTGAACAGAGTTGTGGCCTACTACCCTGATATGGTTTGTTTTAATTATTCATTTTGTTTTTATGTTAAAATGCACAGGTGGAGCTACTGTGTTGTGAAAAGATATTTGTCCCTTTACAATTTCTTCTTTTTAACAAACGAAGACTTAATTTACTAATTGTAAAATATCCAAACCAGCATTGCCCTATGAAAAGAGGTAATTCCCCCCTAATCTTAGATTGGCTGGACTGATAATTTACAATGACAATAGTTTTCATCTGATCTTGAATTTCTTGTGTTGCTGTTTGACATATTTTAGCCTGTTTGGTGTTGCAAGAAGGTTCTGTTTAATATGTTTTGATCCTACAGTTCTGGGTGTAACACTTGGGTTTGACGAAATTTAACCCAGTTTTTCAAAAAAACATATTTAATCCCTGTTAGTTCACGATTTGACCAAGGGTAACATTTACTTTTTTACATACTATAAAAATAAGCTAATTCCATGGCTTGTGAAATTACTTTCAGGTCAACATGATTGTTTTGGGGAAAAATCTTGGCATTCCAAAACCATTTGGCCCCAAGGTGAATGGACGCTGTGTCCTCGAGGCAGAGATGTGCTCCCTGATGGAGGCTCTGGGCCTCAACTGTACGTTTATTGACGACTTTGCCACCTACCACAAACTGCTGGGAGAGGTGCATTGTGGTTCCAATGTCCGTAGAAAGCCATTTGACTTCAAATGGTGGAACCTTGAGCTGTGAGTTAAAAACTGAAACTGAGAGAAATTAAAGTAGCAAGGGATTCAGTTCTGGTTGTTTTTGTAGTGATGGCATCTGCCAATATTAATGTCTAACTTGTATTCTTCTTTGTATCATTGCTTTAATCAAATCAAACAATCAAATGTGCAGTGAAAGCATCTCACTGCAACTCTGGTGTGGTTTTAAAAGAGTACACAGCAATCAGCTAAATTACACAGCATTCATGCTTTTCCTGTCAATCTCTTATATCTGTGATGTAAATTTACAACCAGAGATCCATAACTAGATTCCACCTTTAAGGCTAAAATCGACCATGCACGAAAGCAGTGTAGGTTAGCCAATCAAATGTTAGGGTCTATTTCAAGGGTTCTACCTACAGTCCTTAAGTACCAGTGTCCCCTAATATTTTGATGCATCCCTGCTCCAACACACCTGAATCAAAAGGCTGATTTACCTTTCTGGTCTATCAGCAGGCTTTGCAGGGCCTGGTTATTAACCATTCATTCGAGGACTGGAGTTTGTACCCCAGGTCTGTTTAATGAGTTGAGGTGTCAGTTTAAATCATTTCATGATTGTGGCACATGAAAGATGAAATTAGTACTGAAATGGTTATATATGATTTTTGCAAAGGCCTATAATAACATTTTAATGATTTAAATAAATACTGAAACAGTAGAACATCAGTTACTTCATGGTTGGTTCTTCTCTTATCAGATATATTCTGAATTCTATCATTCTTTGCATAGTAACAACCATCATTTATTGGAAATAAATCAGTCTAGGGATAGTGGTGTTTATATTCATATTTAATAAACCTTTTTTTAAATGTAATTTACAAAAAAAGATGAAAAGCAATATTTACAAACGAGTCTTTTTTTAAGGGTTTAAGCAAACCGTTGACAAAAACAGAAGTACAATCATCTGAATTAAGCACAGCAAAAGTTTTCTCCCAGTGTTAAAGTTGCTGATAGACACTGGTATGGAGTGCAAACACATGTAGATTGAAGGTACCACATAGTAATGTGCAATAATAACATAGAGCCACAAGAGGGTAGACTTTATCTACTCATGTCTTTTTAATAGCCAACATTGTTTTTTTTTCTCTAAAAATCCATCGAAAGGAAAGTTTTGCATTACATCTTATAGGTTTCTCATTTATTTTTCTGTGCCACTTTATTTTGTCACTATAAAGAGCTTCAATGAATACCATTTACACTTTTGGGGAGGTCTGTCTTTGCATCAGTGTCTTAAACTTTTTTTTTTTTTTTACTTTGTATGCAATATAAATGTTGTCAACTGCTAAATACATAATAAATATCTTCTGTGAATTTACTGAAATAAAATGAGTCAACATGTCTCTCCCTTCATTTTTAATAAACCAATTTCTATTTAGTTTTACATTCATCTGGCAACACGGTGCCTGTAAATATGACCCTCCCTCTAAGCAGCTCCTGTGACAATTTAAAAGGCAATTTTAAGACAGGTCACAGTGTGATCGATTCTCAACAAACCAACGCTTTTCAAAAAGGTCAGTATTTTTAAAATAACGGTAAATGTAGTGCTTATAGGTCAGTTATTTCTATATACAGTATTACACTTTACAAATCAAAACAGAAACTCTGACATTTGGCTCCCTATTGGCCATGTGCGCTGCATCTAGAGATGTTGGCTGGTTTAGGATAAGACACAGATCACAAGGACAACCCCTCTATGTAAAGCATTGTGTTGGTGTGCAGAGTAGAAAGAGGGTTTTGGCAAGCAAAGTTTCACCATGCACAGTACTGTTGAATACACACTTGTACACAGACATCAACAGGTGGTGTGTAACAAAGAGCATCGGAACAGTCCTAACATGTGGATCGAAAAGGATCTTTACTTTTTTCTTACAATTTCGCTGTAGGTCTAACTTTATGGTGTATAAAACGAGGGCAAGGACGTTTACAGAGCCATTAGCAACAGCGTCAACCTCCTGCAGAAAACAAATATGCCAACATCTTTGTACAGCACAACAAATATCCACAGCAGAGAACCTCCAAAACAAATATCATGAAAACAGAACTTGGGCTGACATAAAGCCACACTCACTTGGTACATCAACGTTACACTTATGTACATTGTCACAGTGGGATGTGAATTAGACATTGAAAAAACATACAGTGTCCCTCTTAGACATTTTTCTGCCTGTTAATATAAGACAAAGATAACCTGGGTAAATATATAAAGCAATTCTTAAATTATGATTTAATTTTAGGGGAAAAAGCTATCCAAACCAGCTGCCATTTTGTTAAATCACAATTTAACAGTGATTGTCCCATTTTTGATTCAGGTTTACCAGCCACACCTAGACCCAATTACTCCCATAAAATAACCTGAATAAAAACATACTGACAACATTAAGTAGGCCTAAAGGTCTCAAAAAGTAACACATCATTCCCCAATATAAAAATAATTCAAGAACAGATGAGACACCAAGTTATTAACATCTATGCCAGGAAAGGGCTACAAAGCCATTTCTAAGGCTTTGGGATTTCAGCAAACCAAAGTGAGAACCATTATTCACAAATGGAGAAAACATGGAACAGAGTGATGAAAGTAGAGTACTTAGGCTCTGCAGCAGGACAGTGATGATAAGCACACAATTCCCTTTCTGAATGGCATATAGAAACAACTATCCAGATTCTGGAGTGACCTAGTCAGAGTCTGAACTTAAATTTATTTCAGATGGGGTGGCATGTCCCTAAACAGGCCGCTTACAGGTCCTTCTCAAAATATTAGCATATTGTGATAAAGTTCATTATTTTCCATAATGTCATGATGAAAATTTAACATTCATATATTTTAGATTCATTGCACACTAACTGAAATATTTCAGGTCTTTTATTGTCTTAATACAGATGATTTTGGCATACAGCTCATGAAAACCCAAAATTCCTATCTCACAAAATTAGCATATCATTAAAAGGGTCTCTAAACGAGCTATGAACCTAATCATCTGAATCAACGAGTTAACTCTAAACACCTGCAAAAGATTCCTGAGGCCTTTAAAATTCCCAGCCTGGTTCATCACTCAAAACCCCAATCATGGGTAAGACTGCCGACCTGACTGCTGTCCAGAAGGCCACTATTGACACCCTCAAGCAAGAGGGTAAGACACAGAAAGACATCACTGTGCTCAATTGGCCTGCCAACTCTCCTGACCTGAACCCCATAGAGAATCTGTGGGATATTGTGAAGAGAACGTTGAGAGACTCAAGACCCAACACTCTGGATGAGCTAAAGGCCGCTATCGAAGCATCCTGGGCCTCCATAAGACCTCAGCAGTGCCACAGGCTGATTGCCTCCATGCCACGCCGCATTGAAGCAGTCATTTCTGCAAAAGGATTCCCAACCAAGTATTGAGTGCATAACTGTACATGATTATTTGAAGGTTGACGTTTTTTGTATTAAAAACACTTTTCTTTTATTGGTCGGATGAAATATGCTAATTTTGTGAGATAGGAATTTTGGGTTTTCATGAGCTGTATGCCACAATCATCCGTATTAAGACAATAAAAGACCTGAAATATTTCAGTTAGTGTGCAATGAATCTAAAATATATGAATGTTAAATTTTCATCATGACATTATGGAAAATAATGAACTTTATTACAATATGCTAATATTTTGAGAAGGACCTGTATGTTCAAAAACCCTACAAAGGCCGAAATTCCACCACAGTGCCATAAAAGACTCAAAGCCAGCTGTTGCAAATGCTTGATGGCAGTTTGTTGCTGCAAGCATTTTTTTTTTTTTACATAGGACCAAGTTAGTTTAAATAAGATTTTATTGAACTTTATCCTTCAGTAACTGAAATTATTTTAAAACTACAACTTGCATCTAACCAGGTTACCTTTGTTTGATATGATGTATCTTCAATGATCTAAAGATGTGTGACAAAAAAACAGGAGAAATCTGTAAAGACGAAACTATTATACAGCACTGTAGTTTGTGCAATTCTTCACTAGCTAGACAAAAACAATCAGTTGAATCATTGTGAGTTTTGTTATACTATGTTCTTATTGACAAAAGAAAAATCCCAGTTCAAATGTAGATCATTTAAAGAAGAGCCACAGTGTCTCAGTTTGTTTACAGTAACAATCAATGCTTACTGGCCTGAAGAATGAGCAGGTGAGCAGATTTACTGTGTTAAACCAGCTGCCAGATGACTGTCAGTTTCGATGGTGCTGCCTTCACTTGAGCACAAGGTTTTCCACATGGAGGACAGAATGAGGGCGAGAGGTCGATACATGTCCAGAGAGCCGGATGTCTGTCGTGGCAAACAGACGATGTTTGTTGAACATTCAAGGGAGGATCTGTCAGTCTCTTGGTCAGGCCCAACTGTTTCTTCTCTGCATCAGTCTTTTACTTCACTTGCCCTCCTTGAGTTGTCTTTATTTCTCCTTGTATATTTAATGACATCGCTAAGAGAAGGGGTACAGGTGTTAGGAAGAGATAAAATAAATGAGACAATTAATGACATCAATAAAGTAACACAATAATGGCCAGATAGATAGATAGATAGATAGATAGATAGATAGATAGATAGATAGATAGATAGATAGATAGATAGATAGATAGATAGATAGATAGATAGATAGATAGATAGATAGATAGATAGATAGATAGATAGATAGATAGATAGATAGATAGATAGATAGATAGATAGATAGATAGATAGATAGATAGATAGATAGATAGATAGATAGATAGATAGATAGATAGATAGATAGATAGATAGATAGATAGATAGATAGATTTGTTAAGCCACCTTACTCTGACTTCTGAATAATTAAGCTATATGAAGGATGCTAAGCTTAAATGATGAAACCAACAAATAAGAGAAATTAGCAAAAACATCTTAAATCGCAGGCTGCACGATTGTGCAGTTGGTGGCACTGTTGCCTTGCAGCAAGAAGGTTCCTAGGTCTGACTGACGGCCGGGGGTCTTTCTACATGGAGTTTGCATGTTCTCTCCGTGCATGCATGGGTTCTCTGTGGGTACTCTGGCTTCCTCCCACAGTCCAAAAACATGACTTAATTGGTCTCTCTAAATTGCCTTTAGGTGTGAATGAGTGTGTGCATGGTTTTTTGTCCTGTGTGTCTCTGTGATGGACTGGCAACCTGGCCAGGGTGTACCCTGCCTCTTGTGTGTAGAGGAGGGTGTAGACCGCTGGAGATAGGCTCCAGCCCTCTTGTGGCCCACTTTGGAAGAAGCGGTATAGAAAATGACTGACTGACTTATTTCGTTATTATTTGAGCACACACTGCACAATATACTCTCTAAGTGGAATATGAGAACTGAATAGAAATTATTGAAACAACAGCCAGAATCCAATAAAAAAAAAAAAAAAAAACTTGACAAGACTTTCAAAAAGCCCAGGCAGCCAGATTTGAACATCTGTCTCTTTAGAATTAAATGTTAAAGTTATTGCACAGTACTGTAAATTAGCCAGAGATTATGTCAACTTGTCTAACCTGAAAATGGATGCCAGTGTGGTGATCAGACCAGAGCAGCTAACAGTTCTGCAAGTCAACACAAAATGTAGCAAAGTTAAAACCAAAAAACACAACAAACAGGGGGAGCTAACCAAGTTACCAAATGCAAGTCATTGTTTTTTATTAAGCAGCCTTGACTTTGTTTTTTAGCCATGTGAGCTGTGGAGCTACACGGGTTTCATTCTGCCACATCACAGCCAGACTTCTAATAATTGCTTAACCTGTTTGATTTAAGTGGAAATCAACAAATTATGTAGAGATATCCATTCTAACTTCCACTTGCTAACCCTTATTGTTTCCTCAAAGAACATTAACAGTGCAAGACCCACCTTCTGGTGTGGAATATCTTTCATGTGGATGAATAGTCGAGAGGTTTTTTGTTGTCCGATGAGCTAACCCCTCCTCCTACTTCCCTATGTCTAAAGGGATTGCTCAATCCAGCTCTCCATCTAACGGGTCCGGACTTCCCTAAACCTGAAAGGTCTTACTAAGCAGGTTTACTGAAAGTTCTGTTTAAGCTGGTGTCGGGAAATGACTCGCCTAGCCTCTGACAGACTTCATCCAAAAGTCTCACCCTTCTTCACCTGGCGGTCCGGGCGACCGAGTAGTCTATCGCAGTCATTCACACCTTTGACAGTCACTTTTGTTCACGGCTGCTCATTCCCTAATTTTAAAACTGGCTCTTGGTATACGGGCTAGGTTAATTTTAGTAGCTCAGCACGAGCCCCAAGGGCGCTGTTTTAACAAACTTGACTAAGGCAACCTATAAAAACCTCCTAAAATATCTTAGAACCAGGCAACAAGACTTTTTACCACCAAAGAAAAACCAACAATACGGTGACTCGAATAATTGAATGTCCACGATTTAACTAGAATTGTATATGCTTTCTTTAATTAGTAATGCTTTTGCAGGGGTCAGTAACAGCTTAAATTCAGCACACAAAATAATTTCAATTCAATTCAATTCAATTCAAAGATACTTTATTGATCCCCGAGGGGAAATTAGAATTCCAGTACAACCCATCCAAACATACATCATGACACAAGACAAGGGGGGACGGGTCACCGAGGCTTTGCTGCCCACTCACAGGCGCTGCCCTTGCTAGATGAGAAAAGAGGCCACATTAGGTAAGTAGAGGGAAAAAAATCATATTTCACACTTTATCCTTAGCAGGATACAGTTTGAGATTGCAAAAAACCTCAGCACAAAGAAGCAACAAATTTACAAAAAACAACATCATGCCGGGAACGGTGAAGGTTGTGTGAGGAGTGCAAATGTTTATCTTGATCATGTGTGTGTGTGCAAGTGAGTGTGTGCAAGTAAGTCCATGAAGCACTGTCACAGAGGCCATTGTCCTTGATGGTTTGTTGGAATGTACATAAACCGGCCAAGTTCTGAGCAGGTCCACAGGTGTCCTCAGGGAAGGGAGGGGGCAGAGGGAGCAGAGCGTCATGTTTACATAACTTCCAGGAGAAGATGAAGATAGCCAGCCATCAAGGCCGCGCAGGGGAGCCAGATTCAGAAAAACAATAATTATTTGGGTTAGGCTGACTCTTAATTTTCCGTCAGCCTTGAGAGTCTCACTGGTGCTTCTCAAAGGCAAATCCAAACAGCCAAATTCATGGTCTTTCTGCCAGATCCGAGCGAACAACATTCTCCAAGATTTATCCCATATCCAATTTCAATAATAGAAATGAATCAATCAACTCAACCTGTCTTTCCCTGATGCTGAAACTAGTGAGTTTGGAGAGGCTTTGAAGACGGAGGCTCATCCATGCACCTGATGGAGAAGAATTCTTCTGGTAACAACGAGTGGACTGGAAGTCCGTGTTCACGACTGTATCATTCTCTGGGAAATGATGTATCATTTCCCAGAGAATGATACAGTCGTGAACACGGACTTCCAGTCCTGTCATGAACACGGACTTCTGGGAAGGAAAACGAGCACACAAACCTACTCCCGTCAGCAATCTTTGCCAGAATGCAAGTCAAGAACAAGCCAATACTCAATTTTATCGGGCAAACTCAGCTACATTGCATTTTGTCAAGCAAATAATCCAACTTATCTTAGAGAGATTTTCACTGAAGGGCTTGTACTTACAAGGTGTGCAGATTTGCCAAGTCGCTGAACACACCCTCTCCCAAATGGCTGATAGAGTTTTCTCCCAGGTTCAGAGTCTCCAGGAATCCCAATCCAACAAAAGCTGTCTCCTCAAGTCTCGTCAGGTGATTGTGGGACAAGTCTCTGCACAGATAACCACAAATATAATAAAATCCAACTCTAACCCATTTGCTTTTAGTTGTACCTAATATTGTTAGATAACAAAAAGATGTTCAAAAAATAGGACATTTTAACAAAGCTGATAATATATGCTAAATGAGCTCTGGACAGCTTTAACGAGGTTAGGTAAGTATGATGGTAAACATGATATAAATGATACAGCAGAGGCTGATGAAACCATGTGGAACCACTCAGCTGCATAGTGATTTTAGTTTTTAATAGCAACACACTCACAGTTCCTCCAGTTTTTGGCAAAACTCTCAGGCATCAGGACGGATGATGCCTATAGCGTTGTGGCTGATTTGCAGGATGCGCAGCATGCGGAGGCCATACAGCCAAACTTTATTAACCTCCGTTAGGTTGTTGTGTTCCAGCTCTCTGAAAGATGGGAAAATAACAGAAGGGCATGGAAACGACATTTATTCTGGAAAACTCCTGGCTGACAATTCACATACCAAGAGAAACCTTGATTGGAAAACATTTCCAATTAAAACTAAGCAGCTACTTTTAAAGCAATGCATCCACAAATAGTAAGTAAACTGGAGAATGTGATTTTAAAATCCAAAATGAACATGATACCCACAGCTCTTCAATATTGTTCAGTCCAAAAAAGGCACCATCCATGAGCTTTGTAATGCCATTTCGTTGCATCTTTAGTGACTTCAGCGACTCCAGCCCTTTGAATGTCAGACTATCCACTATTTTGATCTTATTACGCTTCATTTCTCTGTCAGGAAAGTAAATCAAAGTTTTATTTAGTCAACTATTCATAAAACAGTAAAAAAGGCTCATAAAATGAGTGGACTGTCTAAAGTAGGCGCATCAGTTTGTTTGACTGGCCTGAATAAACGATCAAGCTATGATAAAATTTAAATAAAATGAATTAAATTTAGGGCTACACAGTGGTGCAGTTGGTAGCACTGTTGCCTTGCAGCAAGAAGGTCCTGGGTTCGATTCCTGGCCGGGGGTCTTTCTGCATGGAGTTTGCATGTTCTCCCTGTGCATGCGTGGGTTCTCTCTGGGTACTCCGGCTTCCTCCCACGCTTCATTCAAAATAGAAGCACATTGAAATGTAGAGACTTGTCAAATTTCCCAAAGGAACTGCAGAAGAAGCTGTACTTCCACCTGTGCTGAAACAAATAATGAACGGGCGCAGAAGTCTGTTGGTTTTTGAGTGGTCGAGTGCCCTGAATGGACCCATGCCAGGTTCTGGGAGCGGTTAAGGCATTATTGCTTTCCATAATTAAGCTACAGGCTCTGCAACACATGATGTTAGTGTTCCTGTGTTACAAGATGAGAGAGTGGGAGGAAATTAACATCCCTCCAAGTTCTGTGCTGATGCGCCTTCCTCCACCAAAGACCAGAAAGGAGTAGATGAATGCGTCACGTTGACATAGGGCACACGTGCATTCAAGACAGTTTGCCCCAATCAGAATGAGATGATTGGGACAAGTGCATGAACTACCCCTCTCATTCACAATACAATTTTTTTCTGACTGAGCTGACTCCGATTTTTATTTTTATTCCAATTTGCTCCTTATTCTAAATACTTATGTCCATGTAAGCCTAGTGATACTGAGAAAGACCAACTACTTTTCCACATGGAGCCAGGTTGATTGGATAGCCCTGTCCCTTAATAAATAAAATAATGATTTAAAAACAGGATTTTTTATTTAATATGCTTGTCTTTTTTCTATATCAAAATTAGTTTATGATCAGAAACACTTAAGTGTGAGAAAAAAGCAACGACAGAAGGAATTTATAAGAGACAAATGCTTTTTTGCAGCACTGTAAATAAACAGCTGTGTATTAGTCATACCATTCATCATTAAAACTCTGATGATAAGTCTGAAGCAGTAAGACATAAGATGTAATAAGGATGCTTGTCTAAATGAAGACATTCAACAACATGAATGCATGCAAGCAAGCAGTAGTTTAAAATGTAACAGTAATATTTATATCCATTCTCACAATGTGTTCAGCTTCTTCATTCCATCAAATACAGCGATGGAGTCTTCAATGGCCCATGATATTTCATTATTGCGAATATCTCTGAAGAACAAAAAAAGAGAGACTCATATTAAACATTAGACATGGTATAGGGACCAAACAACTGAAAATGTCTTCTGTTAGTGCATAAACTCATCATTTCCCCCAGGACTGTGGTTGCCAGTAAGAGCAAATCTAAATTAGGAACCAAACAATCTGAGACCCCAAAACTTCTAAGCTGTGTGAAAGTTTGGTGGTCCTGCTTCTGATGAGGGTTAATGATCGGCTCTGTTTATCGCAGTTTGTGGGTCTAGAGGAAACCCAGCCTTGTGTTCGCAGGATGGGTCAGAGAGTCTTTTGTTTCACTTTCCTCATGCCTGGCCACCCCTGAAAGATGTTTGGCTCTATAAAATGCCGCTCTTACAGGATAATAAACATTCCCAAACATAAACTCTCTTTTTTTTTTCAGTTCAACGCCTTAAACACTCTCTCAATACTTCATAAGTTACAGAACAAGGTTTATATGCAAATTATATACTTGCTTTATTAGGCTAGCATATTAATGTATAGGATTTTAAGAGCCTTTGTTGTAATGCTAATGTTCCCCATTAAGTTTGCCGCTAGCACAGCTAAAGTACAGAACCCTCTCACATCCCACATGTATGACACGTACAGGGCTCTTACAAGGCAACGCAAATATTCCATTAGTAACACTGATTATGATTGCATATGCAGTTTGAATCCATCAGAGTCTACTTAGGAGAGAACCACATTCATTAAATGTTAATACAAGCTAATTATTAAAGCACCTCTTCAGGCTGTCAAAAACACTTTCTTCTCCACTTGGAGGACCGATAATACAGAACTAAAGTAGAAATCTGGGAAAAATTACACACTGTGTGATTTGATTTAAAATGAAATGACTAACGCAGGATTACCACACAACAGAAACTTAATCAGCGGATAAAGAGAAAGCAGCTTCTACTGTTTTCCTAACTAATAAGGATTCTCTGGGAAATGATGTATGTTCATGACAGGACTTCCAGTCCTGTCATGAACACGGATTTCTGGGAAGGAAAACGAGCACACAAACCTACTCCCGTCAGCAATCTTTGCCAGAATGCAAGTCAAGAACAAGCCAATACTCAATTTTATCGGGCAAACTCAGCTACATTGCATTTTTTCAAGCAAATAATCCAACTTATCTTAGAGAGATATCACTGAAGGGCTTGTACTTACAAGGTGCGCAGATTTGCCAAGTCGCTGAACACACCCTCTCCCAAATGGCTGATAGAGTTTTCTCCCAGGTTCAGAGTCTCCAGGAATCCCAATCCAACAAAAGCTGTCTCCTCAAGTCTCGTCAAGTGATTGTGGGACAAGTCTCTGCACAGATAACCACAAATATAATAAAATGCAACTCTAACCCATTTGCTTTTAGTTGTACCTAATATTGTTAGATAACAAAAAGATGTTCAAAAAATAGGACATTTTAACAAAGCTGATAATATATGCTAAATGAGCTCTGGACAGCTTTAACGAGGTTAGGTAAGTATGATGGTAAACATGATATAAATGATACAGCAGAGGCTGATGAAACCATGTGGAACCACTCAGCTGCATAGTGATTTTAGTTTTTAATAGCAACACACTCACAGTTCCTCCAGTTTTTGGCAAAACTCCCAGGCATCAGGACGGATGATGCCTATAGCGTTGTGGCTGATTTGCAGGATGCGCAGCATGCGGAGGCCATACAGCCAAACTTTATTAACCTCCGTTAGGTTGTTGTGTTCCAGCTCTCTGAAAGATGGGAAAATAACAGAAGGGCATGGAAACGACATTTATTCTGGAAAACTCCTGGCTGACAATTCACATACCATGAGAAACCTTGATTGGAAAACATTTCCAATTAAAACTAAGCAGCTACTTTTAAAGCAATGCATCCACAAATAGTAAATAAACTGGAGAATGTGATTTTAAAATCCAAAATGAACATGATACTCACAGCTCTTCAATATTGTTCAGTCCAAAAAAGGCACCATCCATGAGCTTTGTAATGCCATTTCGTTGCATCTTTAGTGACTTCAGCGACTCCAGCCCTTTGAATGTCAGACTATCCACTATTTTGATCTTATTACGCTTCATTTCTCTGTCAGGAAAGTAAATCAAAGTTTTATTTAGTCAACTATTCATAAAACAGTAAAAAAGGCTCATAAAATGAGTGGACTGTCTAAAGTAGGCGCATCAGTTTGTTTGACTGGCCTGAATAAACGATCAAGCTATGATAAAATTTAAATAAAATGAATTAAATTTAAATACTCACAGTAGCTGAAGATGGGGAAGTTTGAAGACTTTTGACGGCAGCGCAACTAATCTGTTCCTGTTCAGCCGAAGCACCAGCAGTGAGCTGGAGATGTTCTCAAAGCACCCAGGCTCCAGGAGGCTGATCCTATTGTTACTTAAATTCCTAAACGATAAAATAAAAGCAGAAAAACACTGACGCAAAAAAATTTAAAAGGATAAAAATGTTTCACCTTCTTGAGCTCTGGTAGATGAACAGATGTTTTCTTTAATAATAAAAGCATCAACGCATGTAGCTTCATTATAATATTTAAAATGCTTTAAACTACCCACAGAACTGCTACTATTTAATATAAGCTGGCAGTAGTGTTTTATATTCCATAAAACTGATTATACAACTAACCCAGTGAAATTGTAGCAGATGAGTAAAAGTAAAAATTGTTGATAATGTTTAATGAGGACTCATATTCAAGAGGGGAAAAGTAAATGCTGCCAACTTCAGTGATGCGTTTTTATATTACTTACAGATATTTGAGCTGCATGGATGGAAAGGATCCCACTCTGAGCTCAGAGATAGAATTAGACGTTAGGTCCAGTGTTTCCAGAGAAACGTAAGGTTGTAGTTGATGCATCAACAGTTCCGAGATCCGATTGTGGACTCTGAATTATATCAAACACAACAAGGTTTGAGTTTTCTCCAATAACGTCGACAACTTACAGGAAGTGACTTAGCTAAAACAATAAACCCAAGTAGCTAAAACCATCAATAACGACACCTAAAAGAGGTCCGTATTGTTCCAACGTTTGGAGTGACCTTTGTTTTTTTTTTACTTCCGAGGAGACAGGCTCCATGAATTTTTAAAAAAGGGTCATGAGTAGGGTTGCCAACTCCTTGATAAATAAATAAGGGACACCTCCTGGTAGGGCCGTCCAACTCCACTGTCTGCACCTCTACCGGCCTGGTGATTTTTTTCACCCTTTTTCTTTGTGTGAAATAACTTTGGAAACATTGGACTCAAACCCAAGTTTAATTCGATGCATGTTTTTGACTGATACAAATATCCATGGAAAAACAATTATTCAGCAATTTATAAAATAATTTATTCTTTTTGCAAAATAAAATGACTAGACAAAAACAAATATCCTTCTAAAATAAATAAACTACTATTGAAAAGACCTCCGTCCTGCTTAACTTAAAACAATATAAAAAAGCATAACAGTATAATGCAAAACATTTTCGTAATAGTGCATTTAGTGCAAACACAAAGTCTGTAGAAAAGTTGTAAACATAAACACTTGTGCCCTAAAGGCCATGACTGTACAGGTGTAGTGAAAAAAATATTGAACTAGTGAACTAAAAAATGCAGTGCTGAATTATGTGGAAACAACCTATTATTTATATTTCATTTGAGCTCTTGCTGCTGCAAGGAGTTGTTTGCTTTTCAGGACTACCGAGTAAAACTCTGAGCAGGACATTTCATTAATTAGACTGACAATTAGCTCACTTCTCATTAATTCAGTAGAACATTTGTTCCTCACATCAGTCCACTTATTTTTCATGATGGAGAAAATATTTTCCACAAACCCACTAGAAGAAGGGATGCTGAGGACAAAGGGTACAATAGCCTATCTATCTATCTATCTATCTATCTATCTATCTATCTATCTATCTATCTATCTATCTATCTATCTATCTATCTATCTATCTATCTATCTATCTATCTATCATCTATCTATCTATCTATCTATCTATCTATCTATCTTTTTGCGAATCAACCTAACACGTGTATCTACCCTTAGCAACGGTACCTGCTGGTCAATGAGATGAGCCGAAATATTCTGTCAGCTCATTGGTCACAGAGCAGGATATGGCTGGTAATGAATTTACCGTAATGTTAAATATAAAGCAACCCATCATTTATTAATTCTATTGACATTTTAGTGAAGATTTTTGATCCACCTAATAATACGGGACGCGTAAAATATGGGACAATTCCTTTTTTCAAGGGACTTTAATAATATTATAATGTTTAGGTGCAATGTTTTAAAAAGTTTGAACCTACACATGTTTTGTGTGATTTTTACGTTTACAATCAAAGGGATGAAGAGACAAGGCTTTGGTCGATTATATCAGCAAAATAATTGCAATAAAAAATAAGATCAATAAAAACAAAAAAACAAACAAAGGATAGTTCAGCAGTTATTTGAAAGACCTTAACTTTTTACATAAAGGACTTCTCCAACCCTAATCGTTCAGTTCTGGCGTAACATATCCTTCACTCATATCAACAAAAGCAATGATATATGAGCTGCCAAGGTCAGGTGTTCTGGGAAGCATCTGGGCTGGAGCTGAATCATGCCTCACTTCCACCTCACCACAGATGCTGACGTCAATTATTTTTGTTGTTGTTGTTTATAATGGGATATACTGAATGACAGCATTTTGTGATCTGAAAGATGTTTGTGGAATTTAATTGAAATGTTAACTCTGCTCACCTCTGAACAAATACTGGTCTGATAGCTCTATAATTTATACACACACACACACACACACACAACTGCTGGTCATAAAGTTAGAATATCATGAAAAAAAATTATTTATTTCAGTAATTCTATTTAAAAAGTGAAACTTGTATATTCATTCATTAGACACAGACTGATATATTTCAAATGTTCTTCTTCTTCTTGTATTATTTTTGGCAGTTGGCAAATAACTTTATGATGTGCATTACCGCCACCGACTGGTATGGAGTGTGGTTCTTCATGGTTTTAAATCTTATTTACTATTTCAACAATCAAATTCTATTAATTAATTTTGTTTTTTTGAAAAATCTAATTATAATTTGAATATGTTTGCTACCTAAACTTCTTTGCAAAGTATCTATCAAATAAAAAGTTCCTTTAATACCTACAAATTTTCTCCTTAAAATTGTTCTTTCTTGTTCATATTTCTGACACTTCAATATTACATGTTCTATTGTTTCCTCCTCTCCACAATTTTCCTGTATTATGTTTCTTTATCTTGAACAATGTATAATTAAGTCCTGTATGTCCAAATCTTAATCTTGTAATTAACCTTTCCTCTTTTCTGCTCCTTCTTCCAGTTCTTACTTCTCCTACTATCTTATTGATTCTGTAAAACCATCTTCCTTTCCTCTCTTCATCCCACCTTTTTTGCCACTCTTTCCTGATTCTCTGTTTAATTATATTTCTTGTCTCTGACCTACTAATATTAATTATAAAGCTAATGTTGTTTTGTGTTGCCTTCTTTGCTATCTTGTCCATCTCATTCCCTCCAACTCCTACATGTGCTGGTACCCATAAAAACACTAATATTAATCCCATCCTTTGTATTCTAAATAAAGTAAAATGTCTGGTCTACCCTCTGAATGATTATGTTTTAAACTTAATAATGCTGAACTTGAGTCTGAACAAATTATTGTTTTTAATGGTTTTATATCCTCCACCCACTGCACTGCTAACAATATGGCTAATAATTCTCCTGAATATATCGATAATCCATTTCTTATCCTTTTTCTTTTCCATCAATGCCATATCCACCACTGCTTCTGGTAACAGCCACGGTGGCACTATTGGCAAAGGCAACATTGAACTTATTTCTTTTCCATATATTTGAAATTCTTCTGCTATATTATTGATGGAGTATGGAGTGCTCTAAAACTCCCTGCATTGACTTTGGACCCCAGAAAACACAGTGGACCAACACCAGCAGATGGCATGGCACCCCAAACCATCACTGACTGTGGAAACTGTACACTGGACCTCAAGCAACATGGATTCTGTGCCCTGGAGTGCAGCACCAGGTGTCTTCAATATTTAACCTTTTCACAATATTCAAATTTTCTGAGATACTGAATTTGGGGTTTTCATTAGTTATCAGTTATAATCATCAAAATGAAAAGAAATGAACATTTGAAATATATCAGGAATTACTGATAGTATATTTCACTGGACACTTATTGGCAGGTGTCACTAAAGTGGTCAACCACTTATTTTCATCAGGTATGTCACTTTATTACAAGTTTGACACGGTTTAATAAGCAATAACATCATTTGACGACAAAAATTTACTAATAGGCAATATAATTCAATTGTTTTGCCGAAAACCGGCTTTTGAATCCCCCAAAACGGCGGAAGTAGACGTAGGAGACGATCTGTCACCCTAGTAGCAACTCAGCAAGACTGTCATCCTAGTGGCAGCTGCCACTACTACGCTCAGCTGTGGTAGTGGCAGCTGCCACCGGAAGTGCCATTACTACCTGGCACTGCCACGAATTGAGGTCGGCCCTGCTGGCCAAACAGCACCGATAAAGTTTGGTATAGCCCAGCTGTCTGCTTTCATCTTGGTCAACTCTGCTGCACTGAAAGAGGCACATGGTCCAATTGCCGTTTACAGAGAGAGAGAGAAAGAGACTACATACCAGAATTTAATTAAGTAAAACCCAAATAGTGGAAGATGCCAATAAAGATTTAAGCAGACTCAGCATTATAAGTAAATATTTCAAATATGTTTAATTAGTTTCATGGGCTACGTGTTTAAAAACTGTAGTTAACATTGTTAAAGCAGGACACACCTTAAGAACAAGGAAGCTCTCAACAAAACGGTACAGGAACATAAACCAATCAGCAGTCTCAACACTACCTGGAAAAATGTGTTCCAAGAATTCTAGTCCAAGCAAACTGCCAAAACAATTGAGCTACAGGCTTCAAAGACAATTTGGTTCCTCCTCCTACACGACAGATGCACTTCCCAAGACTTATAAGCAGAGTAGACACTGCTTTTTAAACACTCCTATCTTTTTGAGGCACAGACCACAACAGACCAAACATGTTTCAGGAGATTTCCCAAACGGCTTCACGGTCCCATTTACCTGTTTTCCCCCAGAAGAGGAAAGGGGGGGCAGAATATCACCGAACTTGCCGTCTGGATACAAACAATCCGCAGAGTCTCCTGCATGTTGTTGGCACCTCTTTAAAGGCGAACCTGAACAGGTAAACTGACTCAGCGGAAAAAAAATGAAGTGACTGTGGACAAAGTGATTATCAGCTTTGCTTTTAGCTGCCTGGCTTAATTTGCTTGACGTGTCCGGATAATTTGTTTGAAAGTGCGGTACTTAATTGTTAGTTCGTGTGCCATCCAACGCAACAGAACTTGACATGAAAAGTGAGAAAACAGACCTTAACCCGGTGGGCAATGGCCAATGACGGATGTAGTAAAAGTTTATTTTAAGAAAATGTGTCAATATTATGTTTTTGTAGCTGAATGGCGTTTATTGGCCATCTTGCACCGAGACATAAAAGCAGTTTGGCTCTAAACAAACATGCGGAAAAGAGATGAACAGGGGAGGGTGGCTATTTATTTGCTGACCAATCACCGCGCAGTAGTTCCAAAGGTCCCTGCGGACAGCAGTTGCTCGTTGCTCTCAACACTTGTTTCAAACCTGCTAACCGGGTTGCGCCTTCGCCTACTGGTAACTGTGACAGAGCCTTGGAGAGTAGGTCACTGCTTAGAAGACTGCAGCCATGGGTCATCGGCGGACTCTCAGAGTAGATTATGATAAACCCACCAGCATAGTGTGCGTGGTCGGCTCTGAACTCAACGTCAACCTAGACAGGTAGGTTTATCTGTGCCGCCTACACTGGGGCGCTCTGTTTATCAAAGATCCGGTGTTTGAATACATTTCAGAAAGGCTAATAATTTTCTATGTTTGAATATGACAGAGGCTATTGGAAATTTATGTTAGATAATAAAACAAAATATAGTTTTTTAGTAAATTCAGCCTCATTGTAGGCCGAATTTTTGTGTTAACCTGTTAAACGTATAAACATAGTGCCAAAATGGATTTAAACTTTAGATTGAGCCCTTTTTATTATGCAAAAACATGAGCGGCGTTTTTAGATGCAGAACAGGCCTTCAGTTTTCACTTTGAGAGGCGCTAAAAGTTTCAACAAAAACTTCTTAAACTTACTTTTTTTACTATTGACTGAAGGATTGTCACGTTAGTTACACAACTGTATTGTTATAGTAGAGTTATCGCAAAATAAGGAAGTCATCGTTAAATCACTGAATGACAGTTGTATCTTAGAAGCAGAAATTATGTGTATTTTTCTTTACTTTGGACACTTTCTTTACTTTGGACGGTACGGACACAACAGTCCTCTTTTGTTGGAGCCAACAGAAAAGACTTTGTCTTTCTCCGTTGAAATGGGCCTACGTTCTGAGTAATGCCAGCATACTCTGCATAACAACCAGCTAGATTACTGATGGGACTGCCACATGGCATTGTCTGGCCAGGGCTCTAAGTGTTTCAAATGCAACTCAATACCATCTTATACCAGAACTCTAGGCACATGACACTTGTTGATGTTTTGCTTACTGGAAAGTGACTTATTACTGCCTTTGCATGACCAATGAGTAATTATACTCATGGTCTGGGCAATTTCCACTTTCAAAGTCAGACTATTTTTATCTCAGGATAAGGTTTTTCTTTTTTACAGTAACTTTCATGTCTTTGAGGTGGTGAATGTTTAAACTCACATATCTTTGCTGTGATTCTTATAATCTCCAGATCCTAATTTTACTGACTCAACTGTACACAGGCCACAAGGTGTAAATAGCACAGATTCCACTATATTTAGAACATCTTAAGTAATAGGCTGGCTTTTATGTAGTCAGAACAATTATATGCACAGTTGTAGAAGTAGAAAAAGAAGGGTGAAACTCCTGGTTTAAGCATATAAATTCCTCTATCAGAGAATTGATAAGTATGTGCATGTTTAGAAGAACTTTGACACTGGGTCATAAAAATCTATTATGGTATTAAACTAGAGCTAATATTGAACAAAAACAAATATTGAATCTTTTTATGCTTAAAATAAATTCAGAGTTGAAAACTGTTTACCTGTCTTTTAAAACGTCCCAAACTGAAGTAAGTGATAAACGTAAACACTAATATAAACTGGTAGTTCTTATAACATGGGAGTTTTAGGTGGTTTCTGTATGTAGGCATGATTTCATCGGACACTCATGCATCAGGTGATATAGTTGATTGTACAGTAACAGTGTTGCTTCTTATGTCACTTTTATGTCACTTTTTTAAATAAAACATAATTTCTTAAGATTGGTTTACTTTTTAAGCCAGCGAAGGTTTAAAATAACCTCATTATGACCTCTGCTGCCAATTTGGTTTGTGATCTGGGCCCGTATTCACAAAGAATCCTAAGACTAAAAGTAGCTCCTAGTGATGAGATTTTAAGAACATTTTTTTGAATTTAAAGATTTTTCTTAGAATTTTATTTTGGTAAGATAAAGTTATTCACTAATCCTTAAGAGATCTCCTAAAGTGAACAAATGTTAAGAGTAATGAGGAGGACTTTTTAATGAGCCTAAGAGTGTCTTAAGCAGAGAAGATGGCGGAAAGACCGAGAGAAAGATATTCTTTGAACGATGACAGTGAAGTAATAAAACGATACTGGCTCGATTGTGCGGGGATCCACACCCTAAACTCTTGAGTAAATGAGAACATAAGCTTCTATAACAATCATACAGTTATTATTATAGAGATAAGGTGCACCTCTAATGAGGTAATATTAGGAAGGATAAATGAGTAATAGAAACAATAATGAATACCCGTGAATAAAGAGTGAAACAATGTACAAATATAGTACAGACAGATTTCAGCATTATTTACAGACTGTAAAATACGCTAGACAAGATGAAGTACAATCTAAGCACTATATACGCAGAAGGAAGATGTAAAGGAGGTGAATAAGTATTTTTCAGAATCAGAATCAGAAGAGCTTTATTGCCAAGTATGTTTTTGGACATACAAGGAATTTGTTTTGGCGTAGTCAGTGCAATACAATACAAATTAAACAGTATAAACATATCTACAATATAATATAAATATATGTGCACAGTTTTAAGTGAGTGAGAGTAAGTATAGAGCAGTATAAGATGCAAGAGCAATACAACAGTGCAGGTGATCATTGTGCAAGTAAAGCAGGAGTCCAAGCTGAGCGTTAATGTAACGCATAGAGTTACAGGTTACAGGTGTCCTGTCAGCAAAAAAGGGGGGGTTGTGGGGGAAAGGGAGAGTGTCAGGGTGGTTTCCGGGCTTTGTTAACCAGGCTGCTGGCAGATGGGGAAAAAACTGTTCTTGTGGCGTGAGGTTTTGGTCCGGATGGACCGCAGCCTCCTGCCAGAGGGGAGAGTTTCAAAGAGTCTGTGACCGGGGTGGGAGGGATCAGCCAGAATCTTCCCTGCCCGCTTCAGGGTCCTGGAGGTGTACAGTTCCTGGAGCGACAGTAGACTGCAGCCAATCACCTTCTCAGCAGACCGAATGACACGCTGCAGCCTGCCCTTATCCTTGGCTGTAGCAGCGGCGTACCAGATGGTGATGGAGGAGGTGAGGATGGACTCAATGATGGCTGTGTAGAAGTGCACCATCATAGTCTTTGGCAGGTTGAATTTCTTCAGCTGCCGCAGGAAGAACATCCTCTGCTGGGCTTTCTTGATGAGGGAGCTGATGTTTGGCTCCCACTTGAGATCCTGGGAGATGATGGTTCCCAGGAAGCGGAAAGATTCCACAGTGTCAATTGTGGAGTCACAGAGGGTGATGGGGGCAGGTGGGGCTGGGTTCTGCCTGAAGTCCACAACCATCTCCACTGTCTTTAGAGCGTTGAGCTCAAGGTTGTTCTGGCTGCACCAGTCCAACAGATGGTCCACCTCCCATCTGTACGCGGACTCGTCACCATCAGAGATGAGTCCGATCAGGGTGGTGTCGTCCGCAAACTTCAGAAGCTTGACAGACTGGTGACTGGAGGTGCAGCTGTTGGTGTACAGGGAGAAGAGCAGAGGAGAGAGAACACAGCCTTGGGGGGAACCAGTGCTGATGGTCAGGGAGTCAGAGACGTGCTTCCCCAGCCTCACGCGCTGCTTCCTGTCAGACAGGAAGTCAGTGATCAACCTGCAGGTGGAGTCGGGCACACTCAGCTGGGAGAGCTTCTCCTGTAGCAGAACTGGGACGATGGTGTTGAAGGCAGAGCTGAAATCCACAAACAGGATCCTGGCATAGGTTCCTGTGGAGTCCAGGTGCCGGAGGATGAAGTGAAGGGCTAGGTTGACTGTATCATCTACAGACCTGTTGGCTCTGTAGGCAAACTGCAGGGGGTCCAGGAGGGGGTCGGTGATGTCTTTTAGGTGTGAGAGCACAAGGCGTTCAAAGGACTTCATCACCACAGAGGTCAGGGCGACGGGTCTGAAGTCATTAAGCCCTGTGGTCCTTGGCTTCTTGGGGACAGGGACGATGGTGGAGGACTTGAAGCAGGCTGGCACATGAAATGTCTCTAGTGAGGTGTTAAAAATGTCTGTGAAGACTGGAGACAGCTGATCAGCGCAGTGCTTCAGGCTGGCTGGTGAGACAGAATCCGGACCAGCAGCTTTCCGGGGGTTCTGTCTCCTGAAGAGTTTGTTTACGTCCCTCTCCTGGATGGACAGAGCCGTCCTCGACGTGGGTAGGGGGCTGGTGGGGGGGAACTTCACGGTGGGGGTTGGAGGTGGGGGTGGTGGATTGTGGCTGCAGCTGTTGGGGGGCGTCGTGGGGGATGGTTGCAGGACTGTCCCTTTGTCTTTCAAAGCGGCAGTAGAACTCGTTCAGGTCGTTGGCGAGGCGTCGGTCGTTGATGGAGGGGGGGCTTTCGGCTTGTAGTTGGTGATTTGCTTGAGCCCTTTCCAGACAGACGCAGAGTCGTTGGCTGAGAACTGGTTTTGGAGCTTCTCAGAGTACAGTCGTTTGGCCTCTTTCACTGCCTTGCCAAACTTGTACTTTGCCTCTCTGTATATGTCTTTGTCCCCACTCCTGAAGGCCTCGTCCTTATCCAGTCTTAACCTTCTGAGTTTAGCTGTGAACCAGGGTTTGTCGTTGTTGTAACTCACCCTGGTGCATGATGGTACACAGCTGTCCTCACAGAAGTTGATGTAGGAAGTCACAGCCTCTGTGTACTCGTCCAGACTGTTGGTAGTAGTCCTGAACACATCCCAGTCTGTACAGCCTAAACACGCCTGGAGATTCTCCACAGCCTCACTGCTCCACTTCCTTGTCGTCCTCAAAACAGGTTTGCAGAGCTTTAGTTTCTGCCTGTATGCAGGAATCAGGTGGACCATGATGTGGTCGGATTGGCCCAGTGCAGCACGTGGGACGGCATGATAAGCGTCTCTGATGGTGGTGTAACAGTGATCCAGAATGTTGTCCTCTCTGGTCGGACATTTTATAAACTGTCTATATTTGGGGAGTTCGTGGGTCAGATTATCTTTGTTAAAGTCACCAACGACGATTACTAAGGAGTCCGGGTTGGTCCGCTCCACACTCAGTATCTGGTCGGCGAGCATGCGCTGTGCGACCTGCATGTTAGCTTGCGGCGGGATGTAAACACCGACCAGGATGAACGAAGCGAACTCACGGGGGGAATAGAAAGGCTTACAGTTTATGATGAAGGCTTCCAGGTCTGGAGAACAGTGCTGCTGAATCACTGTCACGTAGTTGCACCAACCACTGTTGAAGTAAAAACAGATTCCTCCACCTTTTGCTTTGCCGGAGAGGTCCGTGTCTCTGTCCGCTCTGTAGAGCTGGAATCCTGCCAGCTGCAGCGCAGAGTCCTGTATTAATCCACACAGCCACGTCTCTGTGAAGCACAAAACTGCCGATGAATAAAAGTCCCTGTTTTTCCCCAACAGCAGTTGTAGTTCCACCATTTTGTTGGGAAGTGAGCGCACGTTAGAGAGAAATATTCCAGGTAACGGTGTTCGTAGTCCATGCTGGTGAAGTCGTACCAGCACCCCAGCCCGTTTCCCTCTCTTCCGGCGTTTCACCGCGTGAACAAAGGTGAGCGCACCTTTGACCAGAATGTCCACAAATTCCAGAGCAGTAGGCAGAAAAGTTGGAAATAACTCCTCTGGTGTAGTAGCCCTGATGTTCATGAGTTCTTCTCTGGTGAAAGAGCTCCGGGTACCATCACAGAAGACCGTTTTCAAGCAAAAAACAAAACAAAACAATGCGCACCAACACACCGAGGCGACCATCTGCGGCGCCATCTTGGATCATGTTGTATCTTACATGATAATACCCACTTGTCTGCAGAGAAGTTCGCTTGTGTGCTGCAATCTCCTTTGTAGCTCTTAATTGCAGCAGGCACCAGTGCTGCTCACATTGCAGGCTGGTGCAGAAAGCAGAGGGAACGACACATTGGTCTTCTCGAGAGTGCGCTCGCAAGTATGCCTGTTTCAACACTCTTCACCAGGTGTGCAGCAGGCACTGCTCCTTTGTCCATTTCGGTTTACTCCACCTTTTTTCCCATTTTTTTTTTTTTGCCAAATCAACCTGATTCATACAAGAAATCACAGTAAAATGGTGACAGGTGAGTGTCTACATAAATATTAAATAGATGAAGTAGGAAAATGACCAGCCTGGCGAGTAAAGATAGCAATAAGCAAATCAGAATACCGTCAGTGTTCATCCTAAGTTATGTTTATGTAACCCTGTCCATGTCAGATGGCACCTCGCTACTTCCGAAGACTCTGCGTTGTGTTCTAAGGGTTGTTGTCGGAGTGTGGGTGGAGGTGAGAATCAGGCACGGGTTGTCAAAGTCGTGGTTGAGACCGTTAAGTTTATTCGGCACACTTCCAAACCTTCCGAGGCATAAACAAACACTGAGTATCAACATACCTCACATTAAAGCAGTTTCCCAAATACAGTATATATATAAAAAAAAAAACCTATACAGAATCAAATACTCAGTCATTAAACGAAAAAGAGATTACCGAGGTAATTAAGTCACGCGCATAACTTGGTAAGTGTATTCAATGGAACGAATGACTAGCAAGCTTACAGCTTGTATAAAACAGTCTTAAACACTCAAAACCGTCAGGCATTCGCAAACATCTCACTCACTCCCACAGCTTCCATCCTCTTTTGATCTTTTGTCGAATGTCCTCAGTTTCCACTATTTGTGACTCACAGGAAAATCTCCTTGGGGGTGCCGATTCCTTGGCAAGTTCCTTCTCAGAGCACTGGGTCCAGGGGCCGAAGTGATACCCCCATCCATTACATGTTCCGTCCTTCCTTCGGATTTTCTGTCTGACATATGCACTCCTTCCATTCCAGGCCGTTCAACCTGCTTATTTGTCGTCTCACCTGTAATTTCCTCCACATTTTCCTCCAACTCATCGGGTTCCAAGTCCTCCATTCCCTGCATGGTCACCCAACAGGCTTGTCTTGTCATATCCTCTGTGTCCTCCATTATCTCCTCTTCTGCTGTGTCAGCTTCAATCTCCCCTGCTGTCGCGACCTCTGCCTGCTCTACTGGGAGAAACATACATTGGGTCGGAAGTTTCTGGTGGACCACCCTCTCAGTATCACTGTTTTCTGGCCACACCACATACACAGGTATGTCTGGTTGCTTTTTCACCACAATGTATGGCTGAGGCTCCCACTTGTCGCCTAGTTTTTGCCGTCCCTCTACATGACAGACTTTGACTAAGACTCTGTCCCCTGGGTTGAAAATCTGACTCTTTGCCTTTTGGTCATAGTATTTTTTTCTGCTGACTTTTGACCTGGTGAGAGGTTTGGTTTGCTTGGGCATACGCCTGTGATAGACAGTTACACAGTCTCTGAACATATTCACTGTATTCACCTGGTTCATTAGTAGTCTGGAGCCCAAAGATGAGGTCAACTGGGAGTCTAGGATGTCTGCTGAACATCAAGAAGTATGGCGAATACCTGGTAGAGTTATGGCGTGAACAGTTGTATGTATGGGTCATTGCATCTAAATGCTTTACCTGCCGCATCTAAATGGTTTACCTGAGGCTGGTGTGGTCTGGGCTGAGGAGGTCTCGGAATCTTCCATGTACTGTTCTGCACTCAGTTTGAGCTTTCTGGACACCCGCAGAGGGCATGATTGCAGGGTCTCGTTGACGTCCTGCTTTGACATATGCGAAAGGGCATCAGCATTAGCATTGTTCTGTCCTCTCCGGTACTGGACATCAAAGTCAAAAGCAGCCAAATGGGACACCCACCGTTCCCCCGTGGCATCCAACTTTGCAGAGCTCATGATGTACTTGAGGGGGTTGTTGTCTGTCTGGACTGAGATTCTACGACCATAGAGATGGTCATAGAATTTGTCTGTTATCGCCCACTTCAGGGCAAGGAACTCCAGCTCGTGGGTGGAATACCTCGTGTTTGCTGGACTCAGCCCTCGGTTGGCGTAAGATATGGCTCTCTGTGCCATCTTGAACCTGGACCAGGACAGCACCTAGCCCCTCCCCTGAGGCTTCTGTCTGTAGGACAAACGGTAGGTTGTAGTTCGGGTAACCCAGCACCGGAGTGGTTGTGAGTCTGCGTTTTAAGGTCAGGAATGCCTCCTCACATTCACCTGTCCGTAAGAAGGGTGGGTCAGGTGCCAAGCCTTTTTTTTTCCCCCTTCTTTTCTTCACTCTTTGGTCACCACCTGTGAGCCGGTATAGGGGAGCCGCCAGGAAAGAGTACCCACTGACATACCGCCTGTTGTAGCTAGAAAACCCCAGAAATTGCAGGACCTCCCTGCGGTTTGTTGGCCTGGTCCAGTCTTTGATTCTACGAATCTTCTCTGGGTCAGTCCGGATTCCCTCAGCAGATACCAGGTGACCCAGGTACTGCACTTCTTTTCTCATCAGCTGGCATTTAAAAGGTTTAAGCTTCAGTCCATGCTCCCGAAGTCGATCGAACAACAGCTGCAGTCTGTTGAGATGTTCATCAAAGGTTTTAGAAAAGATAATTAGGTCATCCAGATAGATAAGGAGGTGGGTGAAATTCAGGTCTCCAAAACAGCAAATCATGAGTCTCTGGAAGGTTGATGGAGCATTCTGTAACCCAAAAGGCATTTGATTGGCCACAAACAGACCCATCGGTGTGCTGAATGCTGTTTTGTGCTTGTCGTGGTCCGCCACCTCCACCTGCCAATAACCTGATGTGAGGTCAAGCGTGGAGAAGAACCTGGCCTGCCCCAGTGAGCCTCTTCTATTCTTGGCAGGGGAAATGCATCTCTTGTGCTGCAGGAGTTCAATTTACGGTAGTCGATACACCACCGTAGCGAGCCATCCTTTTTTGTCACAGCCACCACAGGTGAAGCGTAAGGGCTCTTACTGGGCCTTATGACCCCTGCTGCCTCCATCTCGATCAACATCTTCCTGACATCTTGCCACTGTGATGGGGGAGCCGGAATGGCTTAGAATCCACCAGTGGAATTTCGTGTTGCACAGTCTTTGTGACCATAATCCATAGGATGGCGGGAGAACACATCGACATTCTTATCCACCAGCTCTTTAAGAACGGAGCGCTGGTGTTCATCCTCAACTGCAGCTTCACTTAAATCCACACCACAACTTGATATTACCTGAGTCAGACTCAGACATGTCTCTTTGGACCTGCTTCCATGGCTTTTGCCCTGCTTTTTGTCTGAGAAGTCCAGAACACCATCCACTAGGGACACATTGGCTAGGTGGATGTGTGGCTTGATGTAACTAGATGTTGAGACAGGTTCATCACTTTCACAGGGGTGCATCCCCCTTTCACATCAGCGAGGACCTTGGCAACCAGCAGGTCTTGAGGAAGCTGCAGGGAGCATTGACCTTCAATCAGTGCAGTGTATGTCTTTCTCCGTGGGCCAGCTGTCACCTTGCACATTAGATCCATTTCTTTTCCCCCAGGGATGTGTATTTTGTGGCCTGTATATTCAGCCCGACCCACCCTGTCCTCCACATTATAATGTCCTGTATCACCCATCTCCAAAAGAGAGGTGTACCATTGTGGATGGCTCTCTCTGACATGCTGGAGAAATTGTTGGCCATAAGCTGCTTGGAGATGGGCCCTGGAGGCACGGAGAACATTAGTTCCTATCAGCAGAGGGACAGACAGGCGATATTCCGAGTCCTCAACCACAATAGCTGGCACATTCTTAAACTCTTTTTTTCCAACACTTTCAAGTTAATGCAGAGAATACCATGGTGGGTTACACTCTGACCAGCTGCACTTTCTATCAGTATCGAAGAGGGCTGTAACCTCTGTTTCTGAAGGATAGGGTGGCTGCACCAGTAGCTGTGGGTAATACTGGTGATTTGAGAGCCAGAGTCAATGAGTGCTCTGCACTTCATTCCATTGATTTCCACCTCACCTTTGTTTCTAGGACCCACTAATGGGCTGTTTTCTCCTCCATCAGTTGTCTTTATGTCTTGTGGATGGGGATCTGGCTGCTCGCCCATGGTTGCCCCTGTGACCACGGGCTCTACCCGTTTAAAGGCTGAGCTGGATGGGGTGTGTTCCCATCCACCTGACTGCCAGAGTATGCAGAGCTGTGTTACCAGATCCCAATGTGTCCTTGTTTCCTGCATCTGTAGCATGACACAGTTGCCGTTTGGGTTGGAGGTCCTATGGGTGCCTGGACTCGTGGTGGTGGTACAGGGGATGGAGCAGGTGGAGCAGCAACTCTTGATTCAAGGTAGTTCAATTTATCCATTTGCTCTGCTTGGCGAATAGCTAACTTGTTAACCAGTTCTGTGAGCTCTGACAACTCTGATGTGTGGCTGGTCTCCTCCATCTTCACCATTGGGCTACTGGCAGGTGCAGTCTGAATCTGGGTGTGAGCTCGCTTCAACTTGTGGAGTGATTGGAACTTTTTCTGGGAATGGCTTGCCTCCACTTTGGCTATCTTCTACCGCTCTCAAATTTGCTTCAAGCGATATCGCACATGAGCAGGCAGATTCTTCTGGTCTCTGGCTCCATTCGTAGAAGTCAGCCAGTGGGTCTAGAGAGCTCTGTGTGTCGCCATACTCAGCCCTCAGTTCTTCAAAAGCCATCTCAGGGGTTTGGTCATAAAGGGGTAGGTTCAGAACTAATTTCCTGGCCTCACCACTCAGATGACGCACCACAGTGGAAAACCGCAGGTGTGGTGGGAGCTCTATTGCTTCCAGGAGATATTGCATGTCCCGAATCCAATCCTCCACCAGCATGCCAGTCAGAGGTGGAGCAGCATAGTGATCTTTGTAAGGTGACAGAATTGGGGGTGCAGGGGGGTGCTGTGTGTTCACACCTCCATCATGGGGCTGGGGAGCTGGGGTGCGGTACTGTAGCTGCTGGTCATGAAGCCCTGTGGATTGGTTGGTTAGTTTTGGCCTCACTGCTGGCTGTTGGTTGCTAACACCAGCTGTTGCTCCTCCTCCAGGTAGGTGCGTGTACCACCCCTTGGGAGTTAAGTCTGTGGCTCTGTAGAAGTTCAGGGGTAAGTGATTGGCCTGATGTTGCAGGGGACATCCGCCTAATTGGGGTAAACGTATTGTCATTCATCATATTCTAGTATGTCTTTCTCTAAAGGGATATTAGACTCTGGCATATTTATGCCACTGCCCTACATTTACTCCACACATCAGTGCTCTTGGAAGCACTGCATTGTACATCTTTTACAGTTATTTACATCACCTTGCAGCAGTATTCTTACTTCTACTTAACTTGAACTTAAGCGTATGTTGTCATTTTACAATCCCAAAAGAACACCATAAGAAGCAATGTGTGCATTTTGCCTCAAGCCATGTGGGAGGACAGCAAATTTGGAAGAAGTTAGACGTGTGTGTGTATACAAAGACTAGGCCAAAAAAATCCCCACTTTAAAAAAAATGCAAATTCCAGCATCCTGCTGTGGGAATACTGGAATTCTTTGGCAGAGATGTGGAAGGGTCACAGTTGATAGGAAGATGGATAGAGCCAAGTTTTGAACATTTCCCTGGCACTGTTCAATCTGTCATCAGTAAATGGAAAGACTATGGCAAAATCTGCAGACTTATTAAGACAAACACCATGCATCTAAATTGACAGGATGGGCAAGGTGAGCATTATTTAGAGAAGCAGGCAAAAGGCTTTGGTAACTTTGGAGAAGCTGTAGAAAATCACAGATAGAGGACTCTTCTGACAGTACAACTATGAGTTGTGCACTCCACCAATCTGGTTGCAATGGAAAGTGGCAAGATTATTTATAAAAATGCATAACAGGTTTCCTCTACTGTTTGCCAGAAGCCATGACACACAGCAAACATTTAGAAGAAGGTGATCTGGTCAAACGAGATACAGTTCTACTTATGGGCCTGCATGCAAAATGCTATGTGTAGTGGAAAATGAACACAATCTCTGTATTAGCTATAACACCTAAAATCAAAATGTGTTGTTCTGGTTTTCAGGAGTGCCCCTCCTGGTTCCAAGTTCTTCTCTGTGAAGTGCACTGCCAATGTTCAATACAACATAAGCCCTCCACCTGCGGAGACATCCCACCTGTCTCCTATACTCCTCACTGGAAACTCAGTGCTTCTCATCAGCATTAACCATGCCAGTCAGTCCAAAAGAGATGAAAAGGTAATTTGGACAGCCATGAAAATTAAGAGCTTCAGGTTTGATAAAATACACGTTTATTGTTTAAGTTCATGTAAAAAAAAATAAAGCACATCAATTTTCTTGAAAGAAGAATTAATTTCAATCCCACCATGCCCTTTAGCAGATCTAGCTTCAGTTAATGGTAGTTTAATTTTAATTCATAGCCTTTAAATTATTTCATACCGATTGAGATCATAGACTCTTGCTATCATTGCAACATTCTCAAATATTTTACAGCTTTTGCTATTAAACTATTATCCTTTAATTGACACATACTTGGCATACTTGCTTTTTTATAAGCTGTCTGTCTGCTACTATGGGAAGAACAAAGAGGTCTTGGGGACAGCAATTATGTACCTGACAGCCATTGGTAAGTTTTATTTCATTAAACAACATAAAGAAATTTGCAACTAAATTATTTGATTTTAATCAATTATTGTTTGAAAATAGATTAAAGTCTAAACATTATTCTGTACTGGAACAGGGAGCAGTGAAACAATAGCTGCACTGTGTTTGAGCCTTCTGAGTGAAAGGATAAGGTAATGCAAAAGCAGTATGCGATAAACGTGTCTGTCCCACAGAGATCTCTCTTGATGTGGATGCTGACAGAGATGGTATTGTGGAGAAGAACAACCCAGACAAGGTAAAACCTGAAACGTTGATTACAGTAACACTACCCACTTGTCCATAAGAATTCTTGTCAGGAAATAAATTACCGTGGTACCTATTGATGAGTTAAGGGTGTTAAGGTGCTTTTCTTTGTACAAGCTTGAACATGCTGAGGCAGGGACGGTTATATTTTTTCACCTCTGCATGGTCTTTTTTTATTCTCCACATTTTGTTTTGAATTCAGCTGTCCAACTTTTGCTGTCCAAAAATGTTTTTTGCTCTACATTCCACACTGTATTCTCTCAATTCACCGTCAGGAAGTAGTTCTAATTTCAAGATGCCATCACCTAGCATTTGCAAGCTGGACTTTGTCACCTCATTTACATCCGTTTAATTTTCTCCTGTTATCTCTGCTAGCCAAAACTGTGTTTTATTCTGGCCAAACCCTTAAAAAAACTGCTGTTATTATCAGAGTGCAAAATAAGTATGTATAGCAATCTATAGCAAGAAAATCTAAAGCAAGTGAAAGAGATACATTATCATTAACAGGTTCCCACAGAGGTGGGCATATGTGTATGGTGGCTTGAACTGTGCACAGACAAACCTTCATACATGCATAAAAACACAGCAGTCACCAAACTCTTACCTTTAAGGGTCATGACTTGAGTTCTTTCGCTGACATCTTTCATTTAGTCCCAGATAGAACATTGTTTAATAGCATCAGGGAAAGTGGCACACAGTTAGTTTGTCATGAAAAAAACTGCATCTTCAGGTTCACAGTTCAACAAAATAACACCACTTATGGACACATGTTCTTGCATAATGCTGAGTCCTTGTGTTAAAAAAACACAAATTTTAAGGTAGTTTTACAGAATTGCTGTGTAGACATTTCAGCAGACTCTCTTTGCCATTTTTGGTCTGTTGAAAATCTCTTAGGAATCCTGGAAATGGGGTCCTAATGGGCACGGAGCTATCCTTCTGGTTAACTGTGACTCAGAAAAGTCCTACAACAAGAAACCAGACTGTGAGGAGGCCCGCATCTCCAAAGTGACAGGTAAAATATCAGTGCAGAGCAGTATTTTTCACTTTATTTTTTTCCACTGTGTAATAATTGCTTTTTTTGATAAATGGGTAGTTTTTGCATTCTCTGATGCAAGTTTTAGTGTTGCAGATCTGTGTATTTGAAACAGTTTTAAGGTTTTAGAAGACAGCTGAAAGAGGAAATATTACAATATCTGTGCTTTGTATTGTATCTAAAGTTAGGACTTATAGTTATTATATTACGGTACCTAAAATATCATTAAAGGTTTAAATTGAACAATAAATGAAGTCATTTTTTATCCCAGCTAAAAAAGTTACTGTTAACCATTTTTTCTAAGCCAGAATTGATCAGTTCCAATTTTTATTCATTATTGCCAGAAGTGACACTCTGAGAATAAAAAGATCTGCAACAATTGCTATTGTTGGATTCAATTGTTTTGGAATACGGTAGTAATCGTGAACTTGGGGGTTTGTGGAGAAGTTTGTGACAGAAATTGAGACCGAGTGCTCCTAGTTAGCTGGGAGTTACTTTATGCAGCAACTGTGTTGTAATAATCTGAGCCAGTGCAATGCAAGACTTGAAACAAGATTATTTCTAAAAGATGATTACATGTTGCTAAGTTGGAGACAACAAAAATCAAACGTCTTTGCATTTTGTCTTTAGAGCTAAAACCTTACAGTCTGAGGACCAAAACTGCAAGTCATGTTTAATACTTGAGGGAGAAGTAAATTGTGTGAGGTGTATTTTTTTTGTTTTTAATACAGATCTTAAGGACATGTCGCTCATGGTGCTGCGGACCAGAGGCCCTGCCCAACTCCCAAAAGGCTATAAACTCACCATGCACATCTCTCAGGGAGATGCAGAGGGTGTTCGAGTTTTTAGAGCTGAATCCCCTGATGTGGTTAAGAACAGCCTGCGTGAGTAAAAACGAGGGTTTAAAAAAAACATAAATGACAACAGATGATGTAATGCAGGTGCAATTCAGCTAGTGTCCTTTGGCTGCAGTGGTTTATAGTTTAAGTTAATCACTCATTAGGCACATGTATTTTTCTAAGTCAAGCAGCTGGTAGTGATTATTAATATTTCTGCTTCTGCAGGGAAAATATTTAGTGCCTTTGTCAAGGACTTTCCACTGGTGCTTAGCAGTGAGGTGCTGTCCAAGGAAGTGCCTTACCTTGGAGGCTCAGCAGAGATGAACTTTTATGTGGAAGGCCTGAGGTTTCCTGACAAGGACTTTGATGGGCTCATAACCATCAGCCTCAGCTTACTGGAGCCAATCTGTGAGGTTGCACTTTTTCCTTTTATTTTTATTTTACAACAACAAATTACATTGCATTTATTGTGATTTTATGTAATAGACTCCATAGACCCATCACTACTGTAAAGTGGAAGGAAAATGGTGTACAATGATTTATTTATTTTACAAATGTGTGAAAACTGTGGGATGCATTTATGTTAAGCCCCTTGATACTTTGTAGGACAAAGGTTCATTACAGCTGGAGCTGTAAGTCCTTCAGGAAGCTTTGCACATCTTTGACTGGGCCATTCTAACACATAAACATTATTTGATTTTAAACCATTCAATTGTAGCTCTGGTTGTGTGTTTAGTATAATTGTCCTGCTAGAAAGGTGTGTTTTATGTGGGTCAGAAAGTACATTTTAGTCTCATATCACTAGAATACCTTCTTCCACATGTTTGCATTTCCCCTACATGCCTCGTGGCTTTCTATCGGATCCCCCTATTTTCTTTTTTTTTTTTTTCCAGCAACTTTCTTCTTGCTACTTTTCCATAAAAGTCAGATTTGTGGAGTCCATGACCAATAGTTGTCCAGTTGACAGATTTCTCACCTGTGCTGTGGATCTCTGCAGCTCCTCCAGAGATACATTAGCTGCCTCTCTAATTAATGCTCTCCTTGCCCAGCCTGTCAGTTTATGTGGATGACGGTATGGTGTCGGTATGTTTGCAGTTGTGCCGTACTCATTTTATTCTCTGATAACGGACTGAATGGCGCTCTGGGATATTGCTTTGTAACCTAATCAGGCTTTAAAATTCTCCACAACATCATTCCTGACCTGTGTTCCTTGATCTTCGTAATGCTATTTGTTTACTGATGTTGTCTGACAAACCTGCTGAGGCCTTAACAGAACAGTTGTATGTATACTAAATTGTTTTCTAAAGGGAATTCCTGAGACGCCCATTTTCACCGACAAAGTGGTGTTTAGAGTGTCGCCATGGATCATGACACCCAACACCCTCCAGCCTGTGGAGGTGTTTGTCTGCAGGTAAAAGTTAGCTAATGAATAATAAAGATGTTTGTGAAATGTAAATATTTTAGCAGGTTGCATCACATCTTCCTCTTTTAGTTTTCTTGCAGCTGCTGATGCAGTGTATGCCTGACTGTTAACTTATGTCATTTCTACCAACTTTTGATGCTTTTTGTTTGATCTATTTTTCTAATAATCTATCACGTTTTTGTTCGACATTAAGTAATCAACTGTTACAACATTTTAGAATGCCAAAAGTCATAATTTCAAAATGTAAAAGCTATTTCTTAACAACAAAACACATGTCTGTCTGTGGTTTCAGTACATCTGATAACTACCAGTTCCTCAAAGGAATGAGGAACCTTGTTACAAAGAGTGGGTCCAAGCTGAAAATCTGCCATGAGTATATGAACAGAGGAGACCGCTGGATGCAAGTAAGAACACGTAATGAGTCCAAATCCGAAACATTTTCGCTTGACATACCTCAAGCATTTTCTTTACTTGATTTTCATGAACATTTTCCTTCAATTGTCTGCTTTTGTATTAATAATTTCATTACGTTTATTAGTGCTTTTTGACTAACGTATAGTTTGATATGTGAGGGATTTAGACAGCATTAACAAAACAGAGGAAACCAGTCATCTGTAAAAAACTGAAGCACAAGAAGGAAGATTAAATATCTGTTTTTCAGGATGAACTGGAATTTGGTTACATTGATTCACCCCATCACAGTTTTCCTGTGGTTCTGGATTCCCCTAGAGATGGAACTCTTGATGACTTTCCCTATGATGAACTTCTGGTAAGAGTCTCTGTTTACAGAAACGAAATGCTTTGGAAAATGTTTAACATCTTATCACATCCGTAGCCACTTAATAGGTCTCCAGGGCATCTTGACTATCTTGATGTTTTCTGTTTTGAACATCAGAGATCATCAGTAGACAGTTTGATTTTTGTAAAGCTTTCAATTCGTTCAAAAAATATAAATGATCACCACCAGCAGTTAAGCTAATTGCGATTGTATTTGTATCGGTGCCAAATATTGAAATATGTATTATTTGTGACACGATAACGTAATGTAGAAAGGAGTTTGAAGATCTACACGCTTGTTAGCTTGTAATAAAGGCTGCAGTAAATCAAATGTAAACTGTGCAGATGATGATCAAATGCCACTCTTATGGAGCTTAGGTAAATCTCAGAACTGTGTACAGGAAAAATGTTATTTCTCATAGGAAGGCATAGTTTGTATTTTTTAGGATATAATACCCAAATAATTACAGTCATGGTTTGTATATTTGTTAAATTATTGTAACTAATACATTTCTGAGAACCCAAGTATGTTATATTTAATAACTGTACAGTATTTTCTTGTGTTGCTAATCTGCCCTTACTGTACAGTCTGTTATTTCTTATTTTTTGTTATTCCTAAATTTGTGTGAATCTGCATACTTCCCTTTGTGACCTTGCTGCTGGGACACCTGAATTTTCCCACTGAGGGACAATAAAGGATATTTCCATTTCTAAAATCAGCTAATTTGCCATTTGTAGAAAAATTGTCTTGCCTTGGTCGAGCAGCTCTTTAAACCGATTTTCATCCTCAGGGGCCTGACTTTGGGTATGTGACCAGGGTGGCTCACAGAAAAGATGTGAGCAGTCTGGACTCGTTCGGTAACCTGGAGGTTAGCCCTCCTGTCACGGTGAATGGAAAAAAATACCCTCTGGGCAGAATCCTCATTGGGGTTGCCTTCCCAACGTAAGTAACAGCACCACAGAACAGTTTTAAGGCTAGGTAGGTTATTAAGCAAATTATAAAAGGGCAAGTCTTAGTTCGTGGCTTATTTTGCTTCATTTTCTTCCCAGGGTTCTGACTTGTTTTCAGATTTCTCTCTATGATCTTTATGCGCCTGTTAAACTATTGCATATCTGATTTGTGTTTAGTGGCATATTACTATATGGAACTTTAAGTAAATAACGCTCCAGCTTTTCTTTTCTACACATTTGATAATGAAGCATATATAATTTAACCTTCACCTCAACCAGGCTGAAACACCTTTCTTTTTACATAAAAATGTCTGTCGTAAATGTTAGACTACAACATTCACGCACATCCACACCCTCTTCGGAGGAATAAAAAGAGTATGTGTCAATAGTTGTTTTTCTCTTTCTTTCTATAAGGGCAACGAAGGGACGAAACATGACCAAAGTGGTTCAAGACTTCTTGTGGGCTCAGAAGGTTCAGGAGCCTGTTGCCTTGTTTTCTGACTGGCTCTTGGTTGGCCATATCGATGAATTCATGAGTTTTGTTCCTGCTCCTGACAGAAAGGTAGACATGCTACTTAAAAAGAACAAACCCAAACTGCTGTCATACAGATAACAAGAAAATATATAAATAGTGTTTATACTGCTGTCTGCCAGAAAAGCTATGCTTCATCCTGTCATCAGTTTTAGAAGTCTCTGAAACTCTGAGATTAAAGAAATATTTTGTGTTAATGAAGATGGTTGTATAAATACTGCTGTGTAATACTTCTGTTCAAACTTTATAGATGATGAAACCCATAGTTGCAAAATGCTTACCGCTGCATACAGATCCATCAGATGTACTGTCCCTGGGGTTCCAGAGTTCAGATTCTTCCTTTAATTTGCCACCATTATTGGTTCATGCTACAAAGCCCTTACTTTCACTGAGGGATTGTGTGAGCCCTCCGGATACGAGAACACGTGTTATCTTTGTCTTTTGTGTGCCTGCTTACAGGGCTTTCGACTGCTGCTGGCCAGCCCAGATGCGGGCTACAAAATATTCAGAAGACTCCACAATGACGGACATGGACAAGCCAAGATGTTTGACGGTACATTTGGCCTGTTGATAGCTGATACCTTAAAACAATGATGGGAAATATTAAGAACTTACAGAACTCAAAAGTGCAATTCTTTCAAAAGGTGTGAATGATGAAAAGCCAGTGACAGTGGATGAGATCCTGAGTGATGAAAATCTGCAAGCTGAAAATAACTATGTACAGGTGAGTGGGAATGTAAGCTGCATACTGGGGCTCTCGAAACTAAACGCATCCCTGTTAAAGTACAAGTTTTTTTTTAATGTTTGTATTGAAGACTTTAATCAACCACTTCAAAGCCTTTTCCGCATATAATGTAATGTAATGCCAAAGTGGTAAAACAACCAAAATTTACTGGAGAAAAAAATATAATAAATGAAAATATGCAATAACCTGGTTGCATACATGTACACATGTTCAACTAATACTTTGCTGCAGCACCTTCTGATTCAGTTTCTGCATTCAGTCTGCTTTTGATCACACCCACCATAAATTACAGTAAATCTGATGAATCTGAAATAAATTTCAGCTGTCCTAGTACCTAGTACGACAGCTGCAGGAATTTATAAACAAGTTTTTTTTTAAGCTATGATGGTCACCAATACAACACTGACCATCAGTGAAAGGACACCATGCCCATATTGAAACATGGTGATGGCAGCATCATGCTCTGGGGTGGCTTTCTATAGATGGAAATGAGGTTGAAGTTCATTTATTTGGGTAGACTCATTTATTTAAAATATTATTATTATTTACAGTAGATTCACAGTTGTAAGTATGATTTATGAGGCTGTTTACATTGTGCTAAACATGAAACATAATGCAATTATACTGTTCACATCTGTTCATTATGCCCCATAGTGAGCATCAAATAATATTATCTTCAAATAAAATTCTCTTTTTTGCCACCTGCTTGTAACAGAGCTGCATTGACTGGAACAGGGATGTATTGAAGAGAGAGCTGGGCCTGGATGATGATGACATTATTGACCTGCCAATTCTTTTCAAGCTGGAGAATAAGGATGCTGAATACAGAGCTGTGGCCTACTACCCTGATATGGTTTGTTTTAATTATTCATTTTGTTTTTATGTTAAAATGCACAGGTGGAGCTACTGTGTTGTGAAAAGATATTTGTCCCTTTACAATTTCTTCTTTTTAACAAACGAAGACTTAATTTACTAATTGTAAAATATCCAAACCAGCATTGCCCTATGAAAAGAGGTAATTCCCCCCTAATCTTAGATTGGCTGGACTGATAATTTACAATGACAATAGTTTTCATCTGATCTTGAATTTCTTGTGTTGCTGTTTGACATATTTTAGCCTGTTTGGTGTTGCAAGAAGGTTCTGTTTAATATGTTTTGATCCTACAGTTCTGGGTGTAACACTTGGGTTTGACGAAATTTAACCCAGTTTTTCAAAAAAACATATTTAATCCCTGTTAGTTCACGATTTGACCAAGGGTAACATTTACTTTTTTACATACTATAAAAATAAGCTAATTCCATGGCTTGTGAAATTACTTTCAGGTCAACATGATTGTTTTGGGGAAAAATCTTGGCATTCCAAAACCATTTGGCCCCAAGGTGAATGGACGCTGTGTCCTCGAGGCAGAGATGTGCTCCCTGATGGAGGCTCTGGGCCTCAACTGTACGTTCATTGACGACTTTGCCACCTACCACAAACTGCTGGGAGAGGTGCACTGTGGTTCCAATGTCCGTAGAAAGCCATTTGACTTCAAATGGTGGAACCTTGAGCTGTGAGTTAAAAACTGAAACTGAGGGAAATTAAAGTAGCAAGGGATTCAGTTCTGGTTGTTTTTGTAGTGATGGCGTCTGCCAATATTAATGTCTAACTTGTATTCTTCTTTGTAGCATTGCTTTAATCAAATCAAACAATCAAATGTGCAGTGAAAGCATCTCACTGCAACTCTGGTGTGGTTTTAAAAGAGTACACAGCAATCAGCTAAATTACACAGCATTCATGCTTTTCCTGTCAATCTCTCATATCTGTGATGTAAATTTACAACCAGAGATCCATAACTAGATTCCACCTTTAAGGCTAAAATCGACCATGCACGAAAGCAGTGTAGGTTAGCCAATCAAATGTTAGGGTCTATTTCAAGGGTTCTACCTACAGTCCTTAAGTACCAGTGTCCCCTAATATTTTGATGCATCCCTGCTCCAACACACCTGAATCAAAAGGCTGATTTACCTTTCTGGTCTATCAGCAGGCTTTGCAGGGCCTGGTTATTAACCATTCATTCGAGGACTGGAGTTTGTACCCCAGGTCTGTTTAATGAGTTGAGGTGTCAGTTTAAATCATTTCATGATTGTGGCACATGAAATATGAAATTAGTACTGAAATGGTTATATATGATTTTTGCATAGGCCTATAATAACATTTTAATGATTTAAATAAATACTGAAACATTTGGTAGGTATTTGACAGTTTAATTGAAATCATCACATCTAGTATAAAAGACATATGACATATGTATTAGGATTGTAGCACTTTTGGCCTTCTATATTTTTTTTAACTTTCAATAACCAGTTGGAGGAATCCTTTCCTTTTTTTTTTAAAGCAGTAGAACATCAGTTACTTCATGGTTGGTTCTTCTCTTATCAGATATATTCTGAATTCTATCATTCTTTGCATAGTAACAACCATCATTTATTGGAAATAAATCAGTCTAGGGATAGTGGTGTTTATATTCATATTTAATAAACCTTTTTTTAAATGTAATTTACAAAAAAAGATGAAAAGCAATATTTACAAACGAGTCTTTTTTTAAGGGTTTAAGCAAACCGTTGACAAAAACAGAAGTACAATCATCTGAATTAAGCACAGCAAAAGTTTTCTCCCAGTGTTAAAGTTGCTGATAGACACTGGTATGGAGTGCAAACACATGTAGATTGAAGGTACCACATAGTAATGTGCAATAATAACATAGAACCACAAGAGGGTAGACTTTATCTACTCATGTCTTTTTAATAGCCAACATTGTTTTTTTTTCTCTAAAAATCCATCGAAAGGAAAGTTTTGCATTACATCTTATAGGTTTCTCATTTATTTTTCTGTGCCACTTTATTTTGTCACTATAAAGAGCTTCAATGAATACCATTTACACTTTTGGGGAGGTCTGTCTTTGCATCAGTGTCTTAAACTTTTTTTTTTTTTTTACTTTGTATGCAATATAAATGTTGTCAACTGCTAAATACATAATAAATATCTTCTGTGAATTTACTGAAATAAAATGAGTCAACATGTCTCTCCCTTCATTTTTAATAAACCAATTTCTATTTAGTTTTACATTCATCTGGCAACACGGTGCCTGTAAATATGACCCTCCCTCTAAGCAGCTCCTGTGACAATTTAAAAGGCAATTTTAAGACAGGTCACAGTGTGATCGATTCTCAACAAACCAAGGCTTTTCAAAAAGGTCAGTATTTTTAAAATAACGGTAAATGTAGTGCTTATAGGTCAGTTATTTCTATATACAGTATTACACTTTACAAATCAAAACGGAAACTCTGACATTTGGCTCCCTATTGGCCATGTGCGCTGCATCTAGAGATGTTGGCTGGTTTAGGATAAGACACAGATCACAAGGACAACCCCTCTATGTAAAGCATTGTGTTGGTGTGCAGAGTAGAAAGAGGGTTTTGGCAAGCAAAGTTTCACCATGCACAGTACTGTTGAATACACACTTGTACACAGACATCAACAGGTGGTGTGTAACAAAGAGCATCGGAACAGTCCTAACATGTGGATCGAAAAGGATCTTTACTTTTCTCTTACAATTTCGCCGTAGGTCTAACTTTATGGTGTATAAAACGAGGGCAAGGACGTTTACAGAGCCATTAGCAACAGCGTCAACCTCCTGCAGAAAACAAATATGCCAACATCTTTGTACAGCACAACAAATATCCACAGCAGAGAACCTCCAAAACAAATATCATGAAAACAGAACTTGGGCTGACATAAAGCCACACTCACTTGGTACATCAACGTTACACTTATGTACATTGTCACAGTGGGATGTGAATTAGACATTGAAAAAACATACAGTGTCCCTCTTAAACATTTTTCTGCCTGTTAATATACAACAAAGATAACCTGGGTAAATATATAAAGCAATTCTTAAATTATGATTTAATTTTAGGGGAAAAAGCTATCCAAACCAGCTGCCATTTTGTTAAATCACAATTTAACAGTGATTGTCCCATTTTTGATTCAGGTTTACCAGCCACACCTAGACCCAATTACTCCCATAAAATAACCTGAATAAAAACATACTGACAACATTAAGTAGGCCTAAAGGTCTCAAAAAGTAACACATCATTCCCCAATATAAAAATAATTCAAGAACAGATGAGACACCAAGTTATTAACATCTATGCCAGGAAAGGGCTACAAAGCCATTTCTAAGGCTTTGGGATTTCAGCAAACCAAAGTGAGAACCATTATTCACAAATGGAGAAAACATGGAACAGAGTGATGAAAGTAGAGTACTTAGGCTCTGCAGCAGGACAGTGATGATAAGCACACAATTCCCTTTCTGAATGGCATATAGAAACAACTATCCAGATTCTGGAGTGACCTAGTCAGAGTCTGAACTTAAACAGGCCGCTTATGTTCAAAAACCCTACAAAGGCCGAAATTCCACCACAGTGCCATAAAAGACTCAAAGCCAGCTGTTGCAAATGCTTGATGGCAATTTGTTGCTGCAAGCATTTTTTTTTTTTTACATAGGACCAAGTTAGTTTAAATAAGATTTTATTGAATTTTATCCTTCAGTAACTGAAATTATTTTAAAACTACAACTTGCATCTAACCAGGTTACCTTTGTTTGATATGATGTATCTTCAATAATCTAAAGATGTGTGACAAAAAAACAGGAGAAATCTGTAAAGAAGAAACTATTATACAGCACTGTAGTTTGTGCAATTCTTCACTAGCTAGACAAAAACAATCAGTTGAATCATTGTGAGTTTTGTTATACTATGTTCTTATTGACAAAAGAAAAATCCCAGTTCAAATGTAGATCATTTAAAGAAGAGCCACAGTGTCTCAGTTTGTTTACAGTAACAATCAATGCTTACTGGCCTGAAGAATGAGCAGGTGAGCAGATTTACTGTGTTAAACCAGCTGCCAGATGACTGTCAGTTTCGATGGTGCTGCCTTAACTTGAACACAAGGTTTTCCACATGGAGGACAGAATGAGGGCGAGAGGTCAATACATGTCCGGAGAGCTGGATGTCTGTCGTGGCAAACAGACGATGTTTGTTGAACATTCAAGGGAGGATCTGTCAGTCTCTTGGTCAGGCCCAACTGTTTCTTCTCTGCATCAGTCTTTTACTTCACTTGCCCTCCTTGAGTTGTCTTTATTTCTCCTTGTATATTTAATGACATCGCTAAGAGAAGGGGTACAGGTGTTAGGAAGAGATAAAATAAATGAGACAATTAATGACATCAATAAAGTAACACAATAATGGCCAGATAGATAGATAGATAGATAGATAGATAGATAGATAGATAGATAGATAGATAGATAGATAGATAGATAGATAGATTTGTTAAGCCACCTTACTCTGACTTCTGAATAATTAAGCTATATGAAGGATGCTAAGCTTAAATGATGAAACCAACAAATAAGAGAAATTAGCAAAAACATCTTAAATCGCAGGCTGCACGATTGTGCAGTTGGTGGCACTGTTGCCTTGCAGCAAGAAGGTTCCTAGGTCCGACTGACGGCCGGGGGTCTTTCTACATGGAGTTTGCATGTTCTCTCCGTGCATGCATGGGTTCTCTGTGGGTACTCTGGCTTCCTCCCACAGTCCAAAAACATGACTTAATTGGTCTCTCTAAATTGCCTTTAGGTGTGAATGAGTGTGTGCATGGTTTTTTGTCCTGTGTGTCTCTGTGATGGACTGGCAACCTGGCCAGGGTGTACCCTGCCTCTTGTGTGTAGAGGAGGGTGTAGACCGCTGGAGATAGGCTCCAGCCCTCTTGTGGCCCACTTTGGAAGAAGCGGTATAGAAAATGACTGACTGACTTATTTCGTTATTATTTGAGCACACACTGCACAATATACTCTCTAAGTGGAATATGAGAACTGAATAGAAATTATTGAAACAACAGCCAGAATCCAAAAAAAAAAAAAAAAACTTGACAAGACTTTCAAAAAAGCCCAGGCAGCCAGATTTGAACATCTGTCTCTTTAGAAATAAATGTTAAAGTTATTGCACAGTACTGTAAATTAGCCAGAGATTATGTCAACTTGTCTAACCTGAAAATGGATGCCAGTGTGGTGATCAGACCAGAGCAGCTAACAGTTCTGCAAGTCAACACAAAATGTAGCAAAGTTAAAACCAAAAAACACAACAAACAGGGGGAGCTAACCAAGTTACCAAATGCAAGTCATTGTTTTTTATTAAGCAGCCTTGACTTTGTTTTTTAGCCATGTGAGCTGTGGAGCTACACGGGTTTCATTCTGCCACATCACAGCCAGACTTCTAATAATTGCTTAACCTGTTTGATTTAAGTGGAAATCAACAAATTATGTAGAGATATCCATTCTAACTTCCACTTGCTAACCCTTATTGTTTCCTCAAAGAACATTAACAGTGCAAGACCCACCTTCTGGTGTGGAATATCTTTCATGTGGATGAATAGTCGAGAGGTTTGGTAGTTCACATGGAACTGTCATCTCTTTAAGCTGTAATATATTGTACTTAACAAAATACTTGCCAAAGACATGTCCACTTATACTGAAACAATTTGAGGGTGAGAATGTGAATATAGTAAACAGAATATAAGCTTAACATTTGTGATTTTATCTGTAAGTTGCTGCAGGATTGCTATGGTCCTCCCAAAGACCTTCTATTTTAGAGCTTAAAACTGGGAATATAGGATGTTTCTAATGAAGATGATGACTTAAAGAATGAATGAGTGGGCACATTTATCCTGTTGAAGGGTGAAGCCATTATAGTGGTATTTAACGACCGTTGTTCAGTCCTTTCTCTCACCGATTAGAGCCTCTGCTCCTGCTGGGGGCGCTCTGTCTTGGTCTGACTGTCCGTCCCTTTTGACTCTGATGTCTTCACTACGTCCATCTGCTGCTGAAGACGAGAAGCTACTGGGAGGAAGGGGACAGATGTGTGGCTGTCATGAATAATAAACTCAAGTGTACAATGCTGCCAGCTGTTCAAGCTGGGAACAAAAAGAGATTTGTGAAAAATCAAAAGATTGATGGGACAGAGTTAAGCATTAAAAGAGGTATTGTGGAATCATGAATATCTTTGTACTGCTAAATATTTGAAACAAAGTAAACTTTCTTCATCTAAACAGTTTGCTAAAATGCATCAGATGAGGTGAATTGCAGTACTGATGATTTATCCAGGAAGCAGAAAGTGTCCTACTTTCATCTGCCCAATGATGATTTTCCCAGATACATGAAACAGTCAGCCAGGTTCTCACACCTCCAGGCTATCACTGGCCTAGTAATGTAAGCCATCATCTCCCAAGCTCACCTGAAAAACCGCCTTGGCTGCACGAGCTGTCCTCTGCCGCAGAACCATAAACAAATGAGTCTTTTTTAACTGGGGTAACACATGACACGCTTTCCTGTGAAAACATTCACAATTAGGTTGTAATACTTCATTTTAATTTTAATCAACAATACATTGACAGGTAGCTTAAACCCTACTACAGATGAACTCCAGGCTAATATTTGTTTTACTTTTAAACCTTTTTAAATGCAAATGGACCTAAACAGAAGACAAAAATAAACACATTAATATGTATGACTGTGCAGTATGACTTGTCATTATCGGGATGTGATGGAGTCCATTGAGCCTTTTCATGCCCTTTGTTTTTACTGTGTAGATAACAGGTGCAGATTTAAATTTTAGTTATTATATTTTCCTCCACAGGAAATATTAAAAGTTAATGGAAGCACTATAATTAGAGGGGGGAATTTAAGCCTCTTTGTTTTGCTGAAGTGACTTTAATAATTTATGCATTTCATAATGTGTTTTTTAGTCTGCCTGCGTATACCCACCAGTCCAGTTTCATATTCTTCCTCGGCCTCGTGCTCCTCCACAACGCTGGTGAAACTGCTGGCATTGGAGGAGGAGCGAGACAGGTCCTGAGCCTCGGGGATGGAAGGCGCCCTGCAACACATCGCCAGACTACACATCTGGGTTACTTTGATCATATCAACACCTGTCTCTTTTCACATATTTCTCATACAACATATAATCCTTCGATGTGTAACTACAGAACTAAAGAAGATGGTAACCTGTTCTTTGTAGCTGCAAACTCTGGAGAACTGTGGGCGGAGGAGTTGCCTGATCTGTTTTCTTGTGACAAGTGGCTGCAGTCTGGTGTTTTTTGCGTGTTGGGAGAGACCTCTCGGCTGATGCACAGAGAGGGAAAGCAGGAGGTGAAAACGGATTTTATTTGTTTAGGTTTTCCAAGTTATTAAAAATATAGTCATCTTGTAAAATCAGGGTTTAAAGACCAATCACTAATAAAAATCAACAGATAAGCAGCTAGATTAAACTTTATTTAATCACAAAATGTAGCCTTTTTCAGATTAGCAAACACAGAGCAGACTGACAAAAACTAATACATTGCCTTGCAAAAAAATTATACCCCTCGAACCTTTTCACATTTTGTCGACCTAAAACCACAAACCTCCATGTATTTTATGGAGATCTCTAGGTGATAAACCAACGCAAAATGAAATGGAAGGAAAATAATACATGATTACCAAATCCTTAAAATAAAAGTACTGATCTGTGCCAGAGGTGTGCCTCTGTATTTAGCTCCTGTTACTCCCCCCCCCCCCCCCCCCCCCCAAAGACATATTCAAAGCTATCAATTACCCTCAGAGATCACCTATCTAGTACAGAGTCTGTGTATAATTTATTCTCGGTGCAAATGCAAAGGATTTTAAAAGGCCTCAGAGGTTTGTTAGAAAATATTAGTGAGCAAATATTATGAAGACCAAGGAAGCCAAAAGACACATCAGGTCTAAAGCAATGCTGTCAAGTTACAAAACAATGCCCCAGGTTTTGAACACAACGAGTAGAGTATGGAGCAACTGTAAACCTACATAGACATGACCATTCACCTAAACTCTCATAGCCATTTCTGCCGTTGGTCCAGTGAAACTAAATTTGTTCATAGCCACAAAAGCCACATAAAACAAATTAGCTTATTTTAAAAATATCTACCACAGGAAATTCATTTAGCCTTTTAAATTAAAGGGCAACAATTCTATTTATGTTTTAAAATAAAGAAAATCATCAAACATTAACCTAAAACATATGAATAAAATTTCTTCAAAGGAACATTACATTTTTTTCACAGAATGTTATGTCAAAAAAGTAAGTATTTCACAACCAAAAAAAAAAAACCTAAACTTTTACTTCATAAAAATAGAATATTCCTTACACTATTAGTGTCATTCTTTGTGGAAATGCTATGCATATATTGCATGAAACCTCCTAGGGACATTAGCTAAAGCTAGCATGTGGGCTGGGTGGCATTTTTTTAAGAATATGCTTTCAAGAGAAGAAAATAAACTACAGTCACATGTAACACTTATTTATCTATTTGTGTATTTTATTTGTCAGTCAGTCAGTCATTTTCTACCGCTTATTCCATAGTGGGTCACGGGGGAGCTGGTGCCTATCTCCAGCAGTCTATGGGCGAGAGGCGGGGTTCACCCTGGACAGGTCGCCAGTCCATCGCATGTTTAAAAACATTAACTCTTCATTCTGTATATAAGAGGCACATGTGGCTCAGTGAGAAGAGTGGTTGTCTTGCAATCAGAGGGTTGTGGGTTTGATTCCAGCTTCTTCCTGCCACATGTCGATGTGCACCTGGGCAAGGCACTTAACCTCAAAATGCCTCCCAGTGTGTGTGTCTGGGTGAATGTGGCTCTACTGAAAAGCGCTGTAGTGGTCAGTATGACTGGAAAGGTGCTATATCAGTTCAGGCCATTTACAAATGCACACCACACTTTTCAGATCTTTATTTGGGAAAACAATGCATCATTGTCTTCCACTTCAAAATTCTTCACTAAGTATGTAATATGTAACAAAATATGAATAGGTTTAAGGTGTATAAATACTTTTGTAAGGTACTACAAGTCATTAAAACTATAACACAATGCATCCTCTAAGAGATGAATTAATCTGTTTTAATGTCCTGCCTTCCATCTGTTGCAACACTGTTCTGTCCTCACAACCCACTCCCTGCTGTCCTCTCACCTCCTCTCTTGGACCTCCTGGATGTTCTCAATGCCAATAGCACTGCTGCGGCGGGAGCTAAAAGGTCCAGACTTCTTTCTGGTTGGGCTTTTCCCAGGAATGATCAATGACTAACAGGGTGCAAGAGAGACAAATAAGTTAGACTCACATTTTGGGGAAAGGAATTGGTGCACAGTAATCATCATACTGTATGTCCTGTGGTGCATAGCAGAGGACTGTAGTGAACTAAAATGTTATATTTTTTTATATAAAATCTATATTTAGTTATATGCAGCTGACAATTCATTAACTGATGGTTAAATAAATGTTCACAGAATCTGTTTTTAAAAAACACACCAGACGTCAGACAAAAGTGTATTTCATGTACTACAATGGCTCTCAAAATGTACTCAGTACTGTTAAAATTCTAGGTTTTTCAGACCATGATAATCATTTAAAAAACTTCTCCATCTATACGTGCCATTTATTCTGTACAATAAACATAATAAACATAACTGTTTTGAGACAAGAAAATCTGTTTGCATAGGTGCACACACCCTTAAAACTAGTACTTTGTCAAAAAACCGTTTTATTTTATTTTAGCATTTAGTCTTCTTTTGCAGGAGTCTATTTTTGCAGGAGTCTATTTTTCCGCGTGCTACCCTGCAAAAGTTCTCCAAATCTAATCAAATTGTGAGGACATCGCATGTCAACAACACTCTTTAGGTCATAGTCAGGATGTTCTGTTGAACTTAGTTCTGGACTCTGGGTGGGCCATTTCAACTTACGTTTCTCACAGATGAAGTTTTGTTCATTTAGATGTATACTTAGACTTACCATGATGCTGGAAAAACAATCCCTCTTCATATTCAGCTTTCAAGCAGACATCTGAAGGTTTTGGGTCAATATTGAATAAAAAGATAAGCAAGTGTAGAGAATGATGCCAGCACCATGTGGCCATTGAGTTCTTTTGGTGATATTTTGTGCTGTTTTTGTGCAAAACGTTTTCTCGGAATTGTGGCCCAAAAAAAAGGCTTCAGCTAAAGGATGCGAATGATTAATCTAGGACAGCTGAACTTCATTCCAGGTTCATCAGATTCACAAAAATTGTTAGGAGGTGTGAGCTGAAAAAAAACTGAATGCTGTAATTGAATCAAAAGGTGTTTAAACAAGGAATTAATCTAGAAGTGCACACACTTATGCAGCCAGATTATTGCAACTTCTTTGTTTTTTATACTTCTCATTCAGGTTTTTTGTTTTTCAGTTGAATTGTACAGGATACTGTAAATGTCACTTTAAAAGTTTAGAAATGGCAAATTTTTCGAATTTGTCTAAAATTCCTATACTTACAACAGGGGCGTGTTCAATGTAAGGATTCACTGAATGCTCTCTTGGTCAGAATCGTATCCTTTACAAAAGTGGAAACGTATTTTTCTTCATTTTCTTATATATTAAAGTCAGAGCAAGGGAGACAAATACAAAACTAAAAAATAACTAAAAACATAAAAGAATAACTAAAAATATCCAAGCAAAATAAATTGATAGCCCTGTTGATATTTTATATTTATCCCTTTAGCTTTCATCAAATATATTTTCTAATTAATACTACAACTGAGTGACACCTTCCCTCAATTCGTTATTAATAATTGTCTATCAGTCACACAACACAACAGCCTTTTTTCCTATATGAATGAATGATATAACTTAAATTATGATCAGAACCATAACTGAACAATGTGTTGTTGCAACTCACTATGTGTAATAATAAAAAAAGCTCCCACAGCAACATAAAGTAAAACACATTCTCATCTAAACAACACAGGCATGTCTAATTGTTCCATTAGGAAAATACATCAGAAAAGCAAACAAATATGATAAACAAGAGAGAATATACATGAACCTCTTCTATTGTTCCTATCCCTATGGCACTGCCTCGGCGTCCATATTTACTGGGACTTTTCCCCGCGACAAGCAATGACTGAGCCACACAAGACGGGGCAAAGGGAAGCAGAGAGAAAAAAGAAGGAAGATAAAAGATGGAAGAAGCAAGAGAGGGAAGGAAAAGAAAGGAACACAGTATAAGATGTCATGCGCAGAACACAAAGAATTTTAACCGCAGGGAGCTAAACAGCTTTAAAGGGAGCTAAAGCAAACATGAGATAGAGGAAATAGTGAAAAGCTTCACAGGACTGCAGAACCTTGAGGTCAAACATAGGAGGGTATGGCAGGAGCATCAACACAGCAGGCATGCTGGCAGATACTGTCCTGAAGTTTGTTTACTAATGCATGAAGAGGGGAAAGAGGAGACAAAGAGACATTCCAAACAGGTACTGTAATGTCAAAAAGCTTTTCAGAAATGGGGTAAAAAAAATCCCAAAAGGTTGGGACATACAACATCATTAAAATGAGCCACAAACAGGACAGGGTGCTCCTGAGGTTTATGACTTGTGCCATGCATATTCTCCAGCCACACATCCACAAAGTTCCATAAAGTGTTGGCAATGGGGAGACACTCATTATGAAAGCTTAGCAACGAGGGAGGGAGTCTGGGTAGTCATACAACTGCTAGCCTGAGTTCACTTGAAACCCTGAGAGAGGGAGTCAAAAAACAATCACTTGTTTCATTCCAAAATAGACACAGTTTTTCACTAACTAAAAGCCTGACAATCTGTTCAGCAACATCACTTCTTCTAATAAAGGACAATGACTAAAATGCTTAAAATGTTGTTTTATGTTTTTTTCTCCCCAAAACAAAAAATGATTAACGTGAACAGTATGAGTCATAAATTGAAAGTCAGTTAGTGAAGGTGAGTACAAAGCAAGAGTCAAAGTAAAATGTCAGGAATAAAGGTACGTGGTTAACTGTTGACAACATACAGAGGAAATGCTATTTTATCACTCTGCTCTGAGTTTAAATCATCTGCACTCTGTGTTTATCCACCGTGCTGTGAAAACACAGCGTCCTGAATGCGCTGTATGTGTTCAGATGGGCAACATGTGAACCAAAATGGGCTACTTACAATCCCTGGGGTTTTGGGACTCTCTGCGGGATTATGGGTAAAGCTGCCACTGTGACTAGTGGAGACTGTGTGTGCCTTCTTGTTACTGAGACCCATGGCGTCCATAGACTGGCTTCTGCTGCGGATGACCCGCTGCCGAGAGAACGAGGAGATATCCATAGTCAGTGGATCCACTTTGATATCACGTGGAAACCCAACACACTGACTACTATTCCCAAGAAAAAAATGGGAATTTGCATCACATTATGCTCCAATATAACTTAATCATAAAGTGCCCTCTACAATTATAGGCATCCCTTCTAAAGATGTGTAAAAATACTCTAACATAGATTAATTTTATATGGCTGTAGGATAATCTCCCAGTGGAAAAATGAGACAAATCCAACCTTTAAACCCAGCATGTTCGAAAACAAGATGATCAGACTGTCTTGGGGCTTTTATTGATAATCTATGACTTCTTGTTTGCCTGGGGTGCAAATATGGCATGACACAGAGACCCATTTCTCTTCAAAATGGGATTGGATCAGACTGGATCTAATAAACTATTTAATTTGTAAGTTTGTTCTATTATTGATAGAGTGTGGTCTATTGGATCTGTTGCCAAATGGGACTAAATATGAATGTTATAATAATATAAAAGTATATCAATAAGTGATATAGTGTTTTAGGAAATGTTGTTTTTTGTAATACAGGTCCTTCTCAAAATATTAGCATATTGTGATAAAGTTCATTATTTTCCATAATGTCATGATGAAAATTTAACATTTATATATTTTAGATTCATTGCACACTAACTGAAATATTTCAGGTCTTTTATTGTCTTAATACGGATGATTGTGGCATACAGCTCATGAAAACCCAAAATTCCTATCTCACAAAATTAGCATATTTAATCCGACCAATAAAAGAAAAGTGTTTTTAATACAAAAAACGTCAACCTTCAAATAATCATGTACAGTTATGCACTCAATACTTGGTCGGGAATCCTTTGGCAGAAATGACTGCTTCAATGCGGCGTGGCATGGAGGCAATCAGCCTGTGGCACTGCTGAGGTCTTATGGAGGCCCAGGATGCTTCGATAGCGGCCTTTAGCTCATCCAGAGTGTTGGGTCTTGAGTCTCTCAACGTTCTCTTCACAATATCCCACAGATTCTCTATGAGGTTCAGGTCAGGAGAGTTGGCAGGCCAATTGAGCACAGTGATACCATGGTCAGTAAACCATTTACCAGTGGTTTTGGCACTGTGAGCAGGTGCCAGGTCGTGCTGAAAAATGAAATCTTCATCTCCATAAAGCTTTTCAGCAGATGGAAGCATGAAGTGCTCCAAAATCTCCTGATAGCTAGCTGCATTGACTCTGCCCTTGATAAAACACAGTGGACCAACACCAGCAGCTGACACGGCACCCCGGACCATCACTGACTGTGGGTACTTGACACTGGACTTCTGGCATTTTGGCATTTCCTTCTCCCCAGTCTTCCTCCAGTCTCTGGCACCTTGATTTCCGAATGACATGCAGAATTTGCTTTCATCCGAAAAAAGTACTTTGGACCACTGAGCAACAGTCCAGTGCTGCTTCTCTGTAGCCCAGGTCAGGCGCTTCTGCCGCTGTTTCTGGTTCAAAAGTGTCTTGACCTGGGGAATGCGGCACCTGTAGCCCATTTCCTTCACACGCCTGTGCACGGTGGCTCTGGATGTTTCTACTCCAGACTCAGTCCACTGCTTCCGCAGGTTCCCCAAGGTCTGGAATCGGCCCTTCTCCACAATCTTCCTCAGGGTCCGGTCACCTCTTCTCGTTGTGCAGCGTTTTCTGCCACACTTTTTCCTTCCTACAGACTTCCCACTGAGGTGCCTTGATACAGCACTCTGGGAACAGCCTATTCGTTCAGAAATTTCTTTCTGTGTCTTACCCTCTTGCTTGAGGGTGTCAATAGTGGCCTTCTGGACAGCAGTCAGGTCGGCAGTCTTACCCATGATTGGGGTTTTGAGTGATGAACCAGGCTGGGAGTTTTAAAGGCCTCAGGAATCTTTTGCAGGTGTTTAGAGTTAACTCATTGATTCAGATGATTAGGTTCATAGCTCGTTTAGAGACCCTTTTAATGATATGCTAATTTTGTGAGATAGGAATTTTGGGTTTTCATGAGCTGTATGCCAAAATAATCCGTATTAAGACAATAAAAGACCTGAAATATTTCAGTTAGTGTGCAATGAATCTAAAATATATGAATGTTAAATTTTCATCATGACATTATGGAAAATAATGAACTTTATCACAATATGCTAATATTTTGAGAAGGACCTGTATTTTAAAGTCTATTCTCTGTGATACAGGGAGCCAGTGTAAGGGCTTCAGAACTGGGGTGATGTGCTCTAGTTTCACAGATTTAGTGAGGACCCACCCCTTCTTCTGCAACATTAAAAAATAAAAAGGTATATATAAAAATAAAATCTATTAATATGCTAATATTAAAAATCTATTAATATGCTAATATGCTAATATGCAATATGCTAATATTTTGAGAAGGACCTGTACATGTGTTCACAGACGGGTATGTTGTGTATGTGTGTATGCAGGACTGCTTCCTAACACTTAGGGGCAGTGTAGGTCAATAGGCAATGGAGAATGTTCTTTTGGAGAAAGATCAGAACACCTTCAACAAAATTATCTATTATCTATTGAACATTGATGAGTCTGGAGTTAGGTCTTGTATCATGGGACACAACATGAAGACGACAAGGACAGCAAAAATTAAGATACAGCAAGACAATACAATCTACCCAGCTGTACACAGACAAAGAAGAGCGGAAAGTCTTTACAGATGTAACCCCCAGAAGTGGGCAAGAGAAGTAGAAAGACACCAAGTTGGTCCTTGACAACTTGGCAAAAAGGGGAAGAGCACATTTAAGGTAGTCTATAGTAAGAAAGCATTTTTAAAAATGGTTGTCAGAAAAAGTGAGAGCAGCTGAGACTGAAACTGAAGAAAAAAAGGCTGACTTAAGAAAAATAGTAATGGAATGCTGCCCAAGGGGAGATGTGCAAACTGCATCATAAGCTCCATAATGAAGGGTCATTAAATCACTCATCAGCTACAGACCTTTGCAGCTCCAACTGCCATGCCTCAGCAGCCGAGTGTTGCTTCATCACGGTCAGCGATGGATGACTCTCAGTCAGAGCAACGTGCTTTTCATACACAAGAGGACACTCCGCAGCCTTCAAAACCACAACGCCATGTGAAAAACCACTGAGTTCAGCACTCACAGCCAAGTGAGGACAGCAAATGCCAAAGGACTGGTCCTTTGAGATACAGCACATTTTCTATGCTTTGTTTTCTCATGTGTGAATACCCAGAATCCCAGCCAAGAGACAGGAGAGGACAAAGAGAAAAAAGAAAAACAACCGAAAAGTTTCTCCACTCATCACCATTCTTGCTCATGCTTGTGCAGTTGCAGATTACCAGGGCACCTAATCAATTACCAATGCTGTACCTTAAAGGACTCAAAAAAGCCGCCCCCTCCTGCTCCACCTCCGTTCTCCAGCTTATCTTCTTCCCCACCCAGACCCATCATGGACTGACTGTTGATGTGCAGCTCTTCGTACAATGTTTCCAGCAGAGCCGAACGCGTACGCTCCTGACAACAAACAAATATCTTTTTAGTGATAGAACATCTAAAAATTCACTTTTATGATGGATGAAGCCAGTAGGTTGCAGATTGACGTAAAACAGTTGGGTGCTAGATTGTTACAACATGCGTAAATACATTATAATAAATTAAAATACAATGACAATATTTTCTATAATGTGCTTCTCACCTCCAGCTTTGCAAACTTCTCCGCCTTGTAGCAGGCGTACTCTGCATTGATAAGCTTGGTGAACAGGAACTCATGGAACTCTGGGCCCTGAAGAAGCGAAATACGGAACATTTGAATTTATGGCGTCTCACTAGGAAACAGATATATTTGTGTGGCTGCTGACCTTTTTAAAGATGGCAGGGTCAGGTAGAGCAGGTCCAAAAAAAGGTACATCATCTCTTGCTGTGACTGACACCTGGGCCACAAAAGCCAAACAGAAACTGTTTTGACTTAAATCAAGTATCCCATTTCCACATTTTTGTTTCACAAATGGGCTCTGACACTGCAGGACTACAATACACATCAGTCCATTTGCCTAAGCTATCAGGACAGGGCATACTGGAGAAAAATAACCAACACTTTGCTCTAAGTATTCTGTAGTCCCAATAAAACTGGAATGTTTTATTTTGATTTATCCAAGTATGATACGAAAAAAATACAGTTTTATGCCTGTTTCTTCTACAAGCTAGATATCTAGATTCCTTAATAAAAAACAGTTATTTCTATTTGCTATGGTTATCGTTCTCTGATCTGGAATTTGTTAGATGATCTAATACATGTAAGTGTGAGAAAAAAGCAAAAGTAGAAGAAATATATAAGGCGCAAATATTTTTTTACAACACAGTACATCTGAATCTGTTGCAGGATAGAAATCAGGTTACACAGCATATTACAACTATAGCAAATACATGTTGTGCCTGCTTACATAACACCCCGGTGGTTTAATGGGTTATTGAGAGGGTTTCCTTTTATTTCTATTTTATAGAAAAATATTTTGACCATTGCCACTCATGACTTCAAATAACTGCCCCAGAACATCAGCACAAGGTTAGGGATAACGCTAGTAGTTGGCCTCTAAACTAACTTCAAGTGAATCTAAAATGTGTTTACCAGACGCCTGTCAAAGTTTTATAGTAGAATACAGTCAATCTGTGGAACAAACCTTGTATGTTACATTGTCTGTGCATGCATTCTCCACCTGCACCACCACATACGCATGCAAGAAGTTGGATTGGATCATGTCCGGTACAAAAGGAGTGTTTTCCTCCTGAAACACGATGCCCACAATGTCGTTGCCTATGTGCCTCTTCCTCTGCAGCTGAGGGGGGAGTCACAGATAAAGAAAGTTACCAACCGATACATATAAAAAACCAACCACAGCCTTAAAAATACAGATTTATTACAAAATCCTTCCCAGAACTTGTGCTCAAAGATTGTCTGAAAAATATGTCCAGGTCCCAAAGGAGATAAGAGTAATCCTACAACACAAAGTCCTGTCTTAGAGATAGTTCAGTTTTACAGTTAAACATATTGTAACTTTTCTGTCTGAAATATGGGAAATATTTACATTCAAAAAAGAAAAAAAGTATGAATGGTACTAGGAATGTATGGATAATATATTTACTACATATACATTTCCCATTTTTGATCCTTAAATGTGTTTGTGTAACAATGACATTATAGGAATTAATCAATTGGAATAGCAGAGAAGGCAAGGCAAAGTCAAAGCCAAACACTGAATGGGCGGTGGCCACACAGATGGATGACTCTCATCACTGCTGATGTTGTCCTGCATTTTCTTTGCTGCCAAAGACCTTTAAGTTGCTAAAAAGGACACACATGCACTTGAAGGACACAATGCCAGTGCTGAAGTATTATTAATTTTTCATCCTGGCAATCTCCTTCTTTATGTGCTGAAATATGAATGCATGTTGTCACCTTATTGCCTTTTGTAAGGTATTCTAATGTAGTGGGCTTGCAAGCTTACATAAATATATGAGGAGATAACTTCATCCCTTTCTATCTAAAATTAATGTAGACTTTCAAATCAGGTAGCAGAATCTTGGGTGTGAGTGCAGATCAGAATGTTCACATTTTATATGTTCACATTTTAAGCAACCACAATGAAATTCTTATCGAGAAAATTTTAACCTAAATCGATCAGATGCATGTTTGTGGGAAGAGGTAACAGCAGATGCTGAAAACAGATACAGAAAAAGGAGAATTCAAAAATATTTTTAAGCACAGGCCTTGACCCTTAAAGAAAACTCTCATACTCTGACACTCCACAGAAAACAGTAACCTTCCATCATCCCTAGGGCTATTGAACACTAAAATACAATCATTAAAAGAGGCTGTATTACATACACTCACTAGCCACTTTATTGAGTACACCTGTCCAATTCCTTGTGCATACTGAGATAAACTCTGCCTATCAGATCTCAGCAATTTAATGCAATTACGCATATAGATGTGTTTAAGATGACTTGCTGAAGTTCAAATGGTGCCTCAGAATGGCTTAGAAAGAGAGATTTAGGTGGCTTTGAACATAGCATGTTGGTTGGTGCAAGACGGCTGCTCTGAGTATTTCAGAAACTGCTGATCTACTGGGATTTTCATGCACCGGTATCTGTCTGATGGCTCTTGCATCCATCTTATAAACAGATTAGCCTACTAGTAGCGTAATGGTGTGGGGAATATTTTCTTGGCCCACTTTGGCCCCATTTGTACCAACTGAGCATTGTTGAAAAGCCACAGCCTGCCTGATTATTGCTGCTGGCCATATACAAACATCTATACTCCAATGGCATCCTCAGTCACCAGATCTTAATTCAATACAGCACCTTTGGGATACGGTGGAACAGAACATTTGCATAATGGATGTGGAACTGATAAATCTGCTACAACTGCATGATGCCGTCATAGCAATATGTTCTAATATCTCTGAGGACTGTTTCAGACACCTTGCTGAATCAACACCCCATAGAAATACTGCCATTCTAAAGGGGAGTCCAACCTGGTACGAGTGAAATGTACCTAAAAAATGTGGCTTGCAAATTTAGATTAAAAATAGTGGCTGTAATGTTGGTGTATACTCTTAAAACATGTCTCACAAGAAGACCAGTTGTATACACAGCCCAACAGAGCCAATATTTACTCTGTGATTAAGAGATGATCATGGCATTTGTTTTTCCAGAAACTGTCCCCTTATTTTATAGCCTCCCTGTGTTACGGCCAGCCTGTTTGTTATGCTGTAAACAATCCACCATCTGGCTCTAAACCTGGAAAGTTTCCACAATGTGCTGAAGTCATTACAGACATTTGTAAGGCAGAAATTGAGTCTGACTGACTGTACTTGAACACAGTAAGATGTTCACTGTAATATTTGGTAAATATCATGCTTAGTTCAAAGTAAAGGAAGCTTAAGTCATTTCACAAATAAATAAAAAAAAGTATAAAACTGTTTTCTATATACAAGGCAAGGCAAGTTTATTCATCTAACACATTTCAGTAACAAGAGATTTCAAACTGCTTTAGATAATGAAAACATATGAAAATGAACAGGCTACAATTAATGATGTTTAACAGTCAAAACAAATGAGTCTTTAACCTCGATTTAAAAGAACTCTGTTTCAGCATTTTTGCAGTTTTCTGGCAGTTTGTTCTCAATTAGTTAAGCATAAAAACTGAATGCTGCTTCTCCATGTTTGGTTCTAATCCTGCGGATCCAGAGTAGACCTTAACCAGAAGACTATTGATGTAAATTCGGGGCGGTCAGATTACTGCTGTGTCATCCCTTAACTTTATAGATGACAGTTTTAATGGTTCTTCCCACACACATTCGGACAGTTGAAAAACATTCAGTTCATTTTCACCATGCAGATTCACTGCCAGATCAGATCATTACTTTGGATAAATTCAGCCTATTTTCCTTCCAGAATAAAGGTTGTTTTAAGTGTGCACCCTGCCTCCTTTTCTCTGTTCCCTGATGGATCATCCCCCTGCCTCTGTTTGTCTCCATGTACTGGCTTCATGAACCAACTGTGCAGGGTTACTTTGGTAACAAAGTTCAAACCACTCATGGCACTAAACGATCTACTGAGAACGAATGCTGCATCTTACAAAAAACATTATCAAAGAGATGAGAATCTTTAGCCAGAAACCAATAGAGGAACAATTTCAATGCAGAAACAGAGCACTGCGGTGATTTTTCTCAATAACAGCAACAGGAAATACTGAGACAAAATAAATCCCTAAAATAAAACATTTGCATTGCCTTTTATTAAGCAGCAATGTCTTCATCAATCTTAAGATTTTTGTGGAGTCCTTTTTTTCATATTGTCTGTCAAAATTTGGGAATGTGAGTTTCTTTGCTAGTCTAAGTATGATAAATGGTTAGAAACAACTCTGACAGGAGGCATTTAGTTGCAATACAGAATAAACAAATGAGACACACCGTATTAATTAAGGAGGGTTAAAAGTACAGATTGATAGATTTAGCTGCACCTTTGTACTGAACTGTCTCCATCATCATAACAAATAAAGCAAGTTCAAAGATTATTAACCGAACAAAACTGTAGGAGACCTGGAGAGCTGACATTAGAGGGTCTGTAACATCTGTAACTAGAGGCAGGTGTCTGAGATGTTTAAGCTATGAGTCCAGCTTTTCTGTCTCTGAGGCAAGACAAGAGACAGCTCTGGTCAGGATTAAAAGCTTCTTTTCTAGACAAACATTTGTGACAATTTCTCAGTGATTACACTGTGATACTGTATTATAATGACTTCACAGTCAGAGGAAATTTATAACAGCCACATATATATATATATAACAAATAAAGCCTGAGAATCACATACTGAAGGAGCATAAAGCACACACAAACAGCAGTAGCTGTAGTAGTGCATCATTCTTTAGAAATCTGTTTAGGATCCACAAAGGCTGCGGTTTTTTTATTTGTGCCTCAGAATATAAATAGTTTAAAACCCTAAAATATTACTTTGATTGAAGGATTAACTACCCCTTTTGCCAAATATGGCTACAAACAATGTTGATGTTTTCCAATGTATCAAATTGAAACTTTACAGAAAGTCTTTGCTTCAGATGATTTAAAATTGATATGACTAAAATCATTTTTTTGTAAACCAATAAAAAAAAAAAATAGCACTTTTCCTCCCCACCACTCCATCCTAAATGATAAAGTACTAGCCCCCTATAAGGGCCATTTCCTGGGGTAAATGTTTAGCCTAGTAATTTCATTTTATCCTGGTGAATGCAGTAAAAATGTGCGTTGATGATAATGGCCCCAGAAAACTTTCCTGATTCCTGGAAATAGTTGGTGTAGTGGAAACACGTAGTCAACATCCCCATTTGAATCTACTAACGATTGCATGACTAAATTATTAGCCAAGTATCATCATGATGTCCAAACTTTTGGTGCAAGCTCTGAGGTGAAGGAACACATACAAATCAGTAAGAAATCTGGGAAATGTTTGAAGGATGTGTTTATTTTGGCACAGTTTAAAGAGGTGTCATATATTTATTTATTAACACTTTTAATAAGGTCTTAGTTCTAAATATTAACTAGAGCTTGTTTTAGACTTTATCAATGAGCGATTATGATGGTGCGCAGACCACAGTGGCAGGGGAGTCCTCCTAAAGTACGATACAGTTGTTTCTTTCCAACTGCTAACTTGTATTCCTTTTTCAGTCATGTATGATCTAGGGCCCTGCAATTATTCTTGCCACTGCTGTGGCTCACAAACTGGAAGGTTAGTTATTACTTGTACAAGTCTTAAGACAGCTTTCTGAACACCAAATTAACCCTGATACACAATCAGTAATAAATAGGACATCACATTTCAAGGGTCCAAAAATGTTCCTATTACGACCTCAGTCTAGCAGCACTGTGTGAAGCACAGCCTTACTACTATCTTTGGGAATTAACTGGGTTAATTTGCGGGTGCTGCAAATCAAAGGCACTCATTTAAATTATTAGCATGTGTGAGCACATACATAAAGGCTTGGGTAGTTTGCTGAGATGGAGTATTCAGGTTTCTGTTCACACATTGTCAAGAACGAACGACACCAGCAATGATCTTATGGATATGCAATTGTTGCTATCAATCTGCAAATGGTTGTAAGGCTGACTAAAAATGACTGCAGCTCAGCATTCTTCAATGACTAAAATGTCCACAACGTTCAACACACATGTCTCTCTGTTGGCAGCTGTTACAGGAATGAACATACCAGTATGCTCATCCCAAGGTCAGCCCTATGACACGCTTAGAAGACAAAAACAAACACTAAGCACAATCTTTGACCTCAGTTAGCATGTTAAAGATCACAGAACAAAGATTAGAAGAAGACAATTATGGCCTGTTTGAAAGGGAAATCAGAGAAAGGAACCACTGTCTCAATATAACATGGCTCAAATTTGCCCACTTCATCTCAAAGAATCACAAAGCAGACCCTGAAGCAGAGCTTCTTGATGATAGAAAAATAAATTATTGGACTTACTTTGACAAATATTGACAGCCTTGAATTTATTGAGCATGATTGCTCACTGAGTTTGAAACCATAAAAATCAATACAAATCCATACAAAATAAGACTATACTTGCCAGACAGTGAAAAATAGTAAAACTGTGATTAATTTTCTTCTCTGTGATATTCTTTTTGAGCTTGTTTGAAGTCAAACTGAAATGCAAATGCTAATAATTAAACAGACCCGAGACAGAGCAAAGTACAACATATTTAAACAGACCATATTTAGAGAGATCAAGACAGGTCCACCAACTGTCAGGCACAGTGGTGGAAGGTTAATGATGTGGAAAAGTTTTTCAGCCACAGCCAAAGAAATTAGATACCTTCAGGTCATTACATATCAAACCCAGATCATGCACTAGGTTAGTGATCTGGTTAACACAAATGAATTAACATAACTGTGTGAAAATAAAACAGGTATAGTAATGTTATGACCCAATTAAACTTAGGGTCTCAAACTGAATGTGAACCAGTGAAGAGCTGGTGAGAAGAGAGTGAGAGCTGTGAAGAAGAACTGAAAGAATTAGAACAACTAACACTGTAGGTCTGTCTGTAAGCACAGATGTGATGTTAGTGACCAGTACAGGTGAAACGTTTTATAGCAATGCAGTCCATCTATCATTCTTTTATATTCAATATATTTCCCTTACTTTGGTTTGTAGCTGAAGGAAACTGAAAATTTCTAAAATGGTCTTAAGACTATTCCAGCAAAACATTAAGGTTGATTTACATACTCAATGACTTACAGGAAATTGAAAAAGGAAAACTTCCTGAAGTGGTGGATCTGTCACTATTTTGCTTATTTCTTATTTTAATCATTAGATGCATAGAAAAAACTAAGGAAAAATATTTGATCTATTTTGTTCAAATTAATTGAAATTACCTAAACTTGCAACCCAGAGCAGATCAACAGAAAAACTAGAAGGCCGTGAGAAAACAACACTTATGAGTAACTGAAATTTGTCTCTACCTGCTGTGAGTCTCCTTCCGTATAAGGCAGTTTGGTGGACACATGAAACATAATCTCCTTATTATGGAAATTTGTGTAGACCGATTCCATCCCCGTCTGCCCGTGTGTGACATCGAGGCCACCTCTAAAACTGGAGAATCAGAGAAGTATGGGAATTAAATTTAACAGGAAACAAGATAGAAGAGAAAGAATATTTGGAGTAAAAGGGTAAAGGAATTGAAAGGGCCGACATTATCATAGGTCCTGATCTACAATAATCATTAAAACATTTATACAAAGAGTACTTAATTTCCCTACTTAATCACAGTCTCAGCAAGACTGAAAATATCAGGACTGAAAATCTTTTTTTCTCGGATTTATTTAAAGAAATCTCTGATTAGCTGCTGAGCGACTGATAGCCTTACTTTCACTGGCATTAAGTAGAGCACTCTAATGAAAAATGTAATGTTTAAAGAAATTAACTTGAAAATATCAAACCCTTTAAAGTCATGAAGCTCAATCTTCATGCCCAAGAATTCCAGGAACTCAACAAAGCCTGAACTTTCTTCCATATTCCCAAACAGCTCCTCCTCTGATGTCTGCAAACAGGAAGCCGAAAGCATTTTCTAGGAGTCTGACATGTGTCTGAAAGAAGAGATTAGCTGGAGTATCTCTAAAAAACACGCACCTGGCCAAACTTTTGATAAATGACTCCAAACTTGAAGTTGTTGCTGATTACATGCTCATCAAAGGTGACAATGAGCCTTGATGCCTGGAGATAAAATAAACAGGGAGTTGCAGACATGATGATATAGTGTTGATGGATGACAGAAACCAGGAGGAAAAATCACAGCAGTCTACCTTTGGATAGAGGACGGGGTAAAACCTATCCACGTTGACCTCTTCACAAACAAGCTGCAAAATAATTGAAACAACAATTTGTTTCATCCATTTCGAATCAGAGGTTGAATACAACTTAACTGTTAATGCAGATAGTAATTATCTACCTTTGCCATCTGGACCACATTGGGAAACTCAGTAAGGCAGGAAATGGGAATCACATCATGATGGGTTTTGTACTTTGTGCTGAAAGGTAAACAGTGATGCAGAATTTTAGGGGAGAAATTAAACAAAAAGAAAAACTGTTCACCCACAGAATGCTAAAAAGTTATTCTTAAACAAAAAATGTCAAGAGAGACAATCTTAAGATCAAAATTTTGTGAAAAGTGTTTAGTTTCTTCAAAAGGAGTTGTAATAAATTAAAACGTACCTCTTTCATGTCAATCAAAAAATATCAATAATGCTAAAGGCGATGGGTTTAACTTAGCACAAACAAGATTTCTCTTTCTAAAAATATACTTGCAGCACACTGACAGCTAATTACCCAGAAAATATATAGCTTAGACTAATCAAACCCATCTCAAGAACAGCAATTTTCTAACTTAGCAAGTATAATTAAGTAAACTACTGGGCCTGCCTGAAGCTGAATGAATAAGTTTGATAGTAAAAGATTAAGAACAGCTTAACAATGGTGTGTTTCAACTGTCTTGAGAAATCACCTACTTGTTAATGAAGAAAACCTGTTAGAAAAAGCAAAAGACTTGAGTCTGGAAGGAGGATAGTCAGTCGTTCAGAAGTTCAGACACACAAACCCAGAGCTACAATGGAACGGTTTAGATTAAAGCATATTCATGTGACAGAATGGCCAGTCAAAGTCCAGACCTAAAACAAATTGAGAATGTGTGGCAAAACGTAATAGCTGATGTTCATCAACACTTTTTGAACAATCTGACTGGGCTTTTGCTATTTTACAAGGAAGGATTTGCAAAAATATATAAGTTTCCAGAAGTTCAAAGCTGGTAGAGATGTATCCAGAAAGAATTGCAGCAAAGGATGGTTCTACAAAGTACTGACTCGGAGGGAGCAAAAATCAAAGGACTTTTCAGATTTCTATTTATGAAAAAATTTGAAAACTGTGCATCATTTTTCTTCAACTTCACAATTATAGTAGATTTATCACATAAAATCCCAATAATACACAGACATGTGTGGCTGTAGAGTAACAGTATGTGGAAAAAGGGTAGGAGTGCTTTTGTGAGGTGCTGCATAATGCACTTTTCCACACAGCCTACTGCCTCACTATTTACTGGATTAGATTTATTGATGATAGTAATTGTACATCAGTTGGGGTCACTTAAACAAGTTTACTTAATTTATAATCTGTCAGTGTACATATTGATGATGAGCAGCAGTATATAGTATTTGAGTAAAATAAAAATACAGTATGAGTTACTCTGCTGGTCTTTCAGGTCTGTTAAATCTGACTATGTTCCAGTGCCTGTGATTATACTCACTGGGGTGGCTGTGGGTGGTGTTCGCCCACCAGAAAACAGCACAATGTGAAAAACGTTGTGAGCTGTGTTACTGCTACAACACCAAACACTTATCCACTCTGAAGATCCATTAACAAGGAAGAAGCGTTGCTATTAAAATCTTAAGAGGAGTCTCTCAGGTGCTAAATTTAATTCACAGGTTACACCACAGGCTGAGTTCTGCCTCTCACACCCTCCTCTCTCTCAGTAAATGTGATGGAGTGGAGGATTTTAGTGAATAAACATAACTTTGTGCAATGGTGGGTGGGAGGCATTGCACCTTTTTCAGCAGAGGTGAATAGTAGGTTGATTGCTGAATATTTTATCACCACTCTTAAAAAAGTCACTATTTATACCAAGAAGCTTGAATATGTTTACCACTCCATACAAATATAGGCTATATTTCTTTAAATAAAAAATAAATAACTACAGCTTCTCTCTGTTTATTCAATTTTTTGTGTTAGAGAGGCCCTTGAAAAAACATACTTAGCATAAGAGGAACAAGAACAGGGCGAAAAATGAAGTAAAACAAGTAATGAAACAAATATAGCAAACATGGGTGCTATGATGAACTTAGAACATAGGAGAAAAAAAACATTCATAGGAGACAAAACAGGTCAGAGTTAGAGAAAAATAATGGAATATAATGGTACCGCAGCATCAAGCGCAGATGCTCTTGATCCCCGATTACTTCATACTTCATTGAGAAGACCAAGTGGCCAAGGGCAGCATCCACTGTGTAGTAATTAAAGTGTTCCTGGCAGCAGAAAAGTGAAGGAAATATTATTTTGAGGATGATGCAACTCCTCAAGCAACTGTAAGTGGGTGACAAAAAGGCAATGCTGCAATAAATTCACAATAAAGAGAAGAGAAAAGAGCAACAATCCTATTATCATACAAAAGGTTTTACTGAACATTAACACAATTTTACTCTAACCGCACAAACAATACAATAGATATGATGCATACAAACAATACATATGATGATCTACAAGGGATTAATTTACAATGTGCTCTTCTTAAATTTGGTGTTTTAAACAGACTTTGTAGACCTTGTTTATAAAAAATCTGCCCTATGATTACTGATGAACCAACATATGTCAATATTTGTTTTCACTGTACTGTGAAACCTTTTTCAGAATTATAATTTACAGAGAAAGAATATACTTGTTAGTCAAGTAAATTTAATTCAAAAGAAAGATGTGTCCTCACCAGTCTACCAGCATTTTAACAAGAGTATGTGTAAATGGATAAAACTACGGTACAACAGAAATTTAATAAAACGAGGCTGGTGTTAGTTTAAGATAAAATTGCTTAAATAAATCACAAAACCACCATTCTCACCTTGCCCATGAAATGCTTCCTGTAGATCTTGGCAGTGCTGTTTGTCTCCAATTTAATGTGGGAGGTTGAACATGGAGGATGATTGGCCTCTGGTGGGTCTTTAGGCTCATGATTAGTTCCTTCGATCCAGTATCCTCCAAACTGGGGCAGTAGGATAAGGGGAAAAGGGCTACTGCGCCCCAGAACCTGAGGCAGATGGAGAAAAATAATCTTAAAGGTAATTCTGAGTAGTAACAGCTCCTGTGTGTTTTCAAGTGGAGTCATTGAATCAAAAATCAGGTTCTCCTTTTTTTAAATTATATGCAGTCATAGGTACGAATACAAATGTACCTCATGAACACTTGGATACGGAATGTAGTCTTCTTCTGTCTGCAAAAAAAGGAAGAAGTCTACATTAGACATATTTCTAATCAACAACAAAGTAGATGATGTGATCCAATATTCAATATGTCAGTATACATATGTCAATATGTATTTTAACCCCCCACTCCTCTCTCGCAAGGAGCAGTAGGTACAGTGTGTATTTGGACTGATGTCATCACAAGAGACAGACGAACTGAGCTTATCAGCTGGCATTAACAAACAATATAGACACAATTAAAGCTAACACCTTTAAGGTGGGAATTTAATTTGAAAAGGCAAAGAGAATATGAAAAACAACTTGATAATTCTAGATGGAGTTACTAAAAATAATGACGAGCCTTATGCCTTATGTGATGTCATCACAGGCATGGGATTTTTAGGAGGGAAGATTTCATCTTGAATTAACAAAACTTTACAACAAAATAACAAAACTGACTATGACATGTTTTACAGAAAAGTCCTACTAAAAGCTAATCTAATCTTTGAAAGTCTGTCATGTTAAAGTTAGGTTTGAGAACCTATTTTGAACTTGAGAGGGAATTGGTAAAACCTTTCTTCCTGTATTTTGTAACCTCCAGTGACAGGGTGGTAAAACTTTTCCTTGTGAGAAAAGGCCAATAATAATCCAGCTGAGTGTGTGCATAACAAGTCTAATTTATCTTACTTTACTGGTAATGTGTGAAGTGGTAAAAACATTTTCTCTCATTTTGGCTTATGGAAGTTGTATTCGCTTTGTGTGGTATTAATTCCTGCAGTGTTTTCCCCTTCTCACAAAAATGCTTTTGCACAGTCCTACCAGAGCAAAACTACTCAACTAAAAGTGCAGGAGAAAGTGTCACCTTTTAATAAAGTTAAATTAAAAAGCCTTGTTTCTTACACAACATCCAACATTTCTTGTTGCTTTGTCACAGTAATTAGTACTGAGAGAGGACTTTAAGCAGAGTAGAAGACAAACATAAAGTTTAAACATTGTGTGTTTGGTGACCATTGCGTACTTACACTCAAAGTGGACCAACATTGGGACCCAAAACTGATGCCAGGTTAATATGGTTTATTAGTTTATTATTTAGTTTTCTGCAGTGTAGTTTCCCACCATTGGTCAACATTTGATGACAACAAGCAAGTGAAGCAAAAGTAAAACCTAGTCTGACATACATGTTTAAACATCTAATGTGTTATTGGACTTCCTACCTGTGACTAACTGAGGTAAAATATGACTCCTACAGTGCATCATTACAGAAGTAATAACAATATTGTTAATCTGGACAATGATAAATATTGATGTCTTCTTCAAAGCCTTATGATTACAATCAAAGTACAAAACCTGATAGATGCGTATATATGTAAATGCTCTTAATTTCATTCATACATGTTCTACAGAGGCAGTCCTCACCACTGCCTAATAGTGCCTGACTGTTGTTACAACAAAAAGTGCTTCAAACAGTGTTTTGGAATGCCTACAAGAAACAGTGATGTTGTTCCAGCATTGTATCCAGGCCAGTTGTACTATAATATTCAACAACAGCACACATGGCAAGTAGTTGTATGATGTACTTTACTAAAACAAGAACTGAGAAGTTGGCATTTTAAAATTCCAAATCCCATTTTATCCAATAACCCCGCCAACATACGTAACATTTGGCCTTTCCGACTTGACTCCAGTCTTTTCGCTGAGTCCGGTCTTCAGCAAGGACTTCATCAGCCAGCCTAGATAGTAGGACAGCAGAACATGTTGCCGTCCCTGTCCATGCTGAGCTCATAACTCAGTCGGTGAGCACCCTAAAGCCTGCCTGGCAGCTGATAAGGAGAGGTTTTATAACTCTGCCATTCCAGATGCTTTACCAGACTGTGCTCTACAATAAGATTTGTGAATTTCTGACTTACTTTAAGGGGAGGTGGGAAGGGGCATCTTTGCTCATCCATTCTGCACCCCTGCAGAGTAAAAGGAAAAAAAGAGAAAGTAGTGATGGAAATGGTGCAATATCTCCAAAACGTGTTCACAGTTGTACATACAAAGAAACACACTCATGTTCACATATGCAAGCTCAATAGCCAGATGTGTTACAGAAACAGGAAGTGAAAAGGAGTGACATCTTAGCAGCTATAAGGGATAAAAAAAGACAAGTAGGGCATGTCCATGAGAACAGCCATAATGCAAATGGTCTTATCTCTAATTCTTTTGAGTGATTCTGTCACATCATACCCTGCAGTTTCCAGTGTACATAGGAAGATAAATAATAAAGGATTTCTGATCAGTAGCTGAAACTCAAATTTGGACAATGAAATATAAACAAACTGAAATAAGAACACTTTGATTGAATTCATACAGCATAATCTGTTTTAGAGTCTTGATCTTTTGGTAAAGCAAATTAAAGTGGTGGAAAATAAGAATGAAAAACAATAGGCAGCTTCAAAGAAACATGTCACATAAATAATTCTTTATTTTAGCACTACCTCCTCAACAATATACAACTGCTTCAGTCTCTACTGGATTTCTAAAATCCTAAACAATATTTACACAAACAAACTACAGACTCACAACTGAAAGAAAACAGGTGAATGTGCAAGAATCTAGTGCGAAATAAAGTTATGAGGATGCCTATGAAGTCAAAAAAGCTGTTTGATCAAAGTCCAACTTTAGTTCTCCCATCAATATCAAACATAATTCAGACAAGTCTGTAGTGCTGCTGCACTGACAAGACAAACTAGATGCATAAGAAACCACCTCAGCAAAATGAAAAGCTTTACATTTTCACACATCTGATGACAGACAAAACTACCCAGATGTGAAGGAAAACACAAAGGAGGCTCTGTTCAGCACATCCAAAAGCAGAAGGCTTCTGCACACAGGCTGCAGATATTACAGATGGATGCAAGGACAAATCCATACAAGAGCTGCTCTCGCTGGGCTGCAGGGCTGAGAACGCAGAGAAAAGCAAAAGAACAAAATAGGGTCTTGATACAGAAGTAGCAGGAAAATGTATGTCCAAAGTGAGTAAAATTTGTAGTTTGCAGTTTGAATAAAGCTTGTGAGGAGGGAAGCAGACAAGTTAATAGGTGAGCATGGAGACCTGTTACTGTACCTGCATTCGCTCGATCATGGCAAACAGGTCTGAGGTCTGGGGGAGAGAGTTGAGAACCAAAAAGGCACATGGGTTTTATACTCTGTAGAGATGTGTCACTATGCCATCATTCTGGACTCATGTCTTACATTTTTTCTGCCGCTAAATAGCCTGATGGTACATTTTAAAGAGATGAAGCTCCATTTTGGAAAGTTTCATCACCTCAAATAACATTTTTACGTTGTCTGCACTTCTCAGAGCACTCCCTACCCTACTTGACACGGCTCTCTACATTAACTGCTAGCATAACCCTTGAAATTGTTCCTTTACGCTTTAAGACAAACATGCTGTAAACAAGCAACTCTTGGGGGGGAAATGAGCCTCAAAGCACCAGGGTGCTTCTCTGTGTTGCTAAAGCCAACACCTCATCTGACTTTGTGCAACAGCCAAATTAGCAAATTAGCTGGTACATGTTCTGCAGTCAGAAGCACAAAGTCACATTAATCTGTGACTGAGACACATTTATGCAGTTTATCATGTAGCAAGCAGAAAGGAATCAACAATTAAGACACACCAGGACTCAGTTTCATTTCAGTCATGGCATAATCTGTTTTTAAGCTGTGTCCATTTAGTGTGCTTATTCTGCTCCTAAGACAGTTCAGGTTAGTTCAGCTACAGGGTTTTAATTACACCTGAACCCTTTACTTCTACAGAGCTTTGCGTTTTGCTCCGTGTTTTGTCCAGTTAGCTGAGGCACTGGTGGAAGCTGAAGTCAAAGAAAATACCCTGAGGCATTCACCTTTCATCTGCAGAGTCCACATTAAGGGCTTAAAGCAATTCCAGCCTGTGCAGAAGGCACGCTGCAACAGCCCTGACAAACAGCACTTGCTGTAAGGGTGCATTGTCAGTTCACCATGTAATACAACTGGACTGCAGTGCCAAGCTGATGTTTCCACCTGACAGCTTAAATTTATGGAAGGATGCTGCAGGCCCTCCAAAACACATGCACACGAAAGTACTGAGGAGCACATCCATCTTTTTACATGAGCACAAACCAAAACGTACTCTTCTGACTCATGCACACACCTGTCACCACCAGCAAACAGGAATGCACTCGTTCATCTGATTCTGATCTCATGGTGCCAAAGGTGTAGCTCTAAACTATTGTTGCATGTAAAAATAAACGGTGCCATATGATATTCAGGCAAATCATGCTTCCTGCACTGCAAACACAGGTCATCAGATTACATGTAAACAAGCTCATATTTCTATGTACAAATGTAAAGGATTAAATTTATTAGTCAAAAAAATATAAGATCAACTGTTCTACTAAATCATTTTTGTCAGAGAAAAAAGAGAAACTGAAATTAATTTTGGAAGCTACGATAACTACAGTGAAAAGAGTCTCAAACTAACAAGAAAAAATTACATTACTCACATCACTGAGGCATCGTCTCTTGAGAAAAGGCTTACTATAGGGCCTGTTCAGAAGCCCCTCCAATAAGGCACTCTTTGCTATCCTGAGCTCAGTCATCATTCCACAAGTAAAGATGCAGGCGAGCTTACAAGAGTGCTGGTGTTAATATCACAGTCAGCCACATAAAAAAAGGCAAGATTGACAATGACACTTGACACTCAAGATCTTTTAACAAGTAAACTTGGAGAGAAAACTTGACAGCTGTCCATCAGAATCCTTACATTTATGTTTGAGTAGAGAGCTTGTGATGCAATGTGAGAATATAATTTCTCTACCCTTCCTCTTTTCAAATAACCCCGGTCTGCCACCACCCTCCTGGTGAAACACACACACACAGCTGTTCTTTAGGAAGTAGGACAGAGGAGGAAGTTGCTCCCCTCCCTGTGTACTCTGCAAATATCTTCTCTTTTTAGTGCAATCATACACACAAACCTACATGTGAACTGAAAAAAACTTCCTAGTTCTCTTTTTCTTATATTACATTATGTGACTTATTCTGTTCCTCTTTTCTTTCCTTTCAGATTTCTCAAGTCTCTTTTACAGAAATATTTGTCCTCAGAAAAAATACCAGTGTGGGTATTTCTGAAACATCTAAAATTACTACAGATATGCCAACAATTTGAACACACTCTATAGCATGTCATGTATTATGAGATGTCAAGATAAGGAATACATTGTGCAGTTCTGGTAAGGATTTAAATGCTGCATGAAACTTTTTATTTCTTCCAAGCATTTGCAACATTTAAAAAAAGTTCTTACATACTTTTCTACACAACCGAAAACACACGCACAAATGATCAAATATGCGAGCTGGGTGGCATTTTTTTAAGAATATGCTTTCAAGAGAAGAAAATAAACTACAGTCACATGTAACACTTATTTATCTATTTGTGTATTTTATTTGTCAGTCAGTCAGTCATTTTCTACCGCTTATTCCATAGTGGGTCACGGGGGAGCTGGTGCCTATCTCCAGCAGTCTATGGGCGAGAGGCGGGGTTCACCCTGGACAGGTCGCCAGTCCATCACAGGGCAACACACAAACAACCATGCACAAACTCATTCATACACCTAAGGGCAATTTAGAGTGACCAATTAACCTAACTGGCATGTCTTTGGACTGTGGGAGGAAACCGGAGTACCCAGTGAGAACCCACGCATGCACGGGGAGAACATGCAAACTCCATGCAGAAAGACCCCTGGCTGGGAATTTAACCCAGGACCTTCTTGCTGCAAGGCAACAGTGCTACCAACTGCGCCACCGTGCAGCCCCTATTTTATTTGTGTATTTATTTATTTATGTGTACTATCTGCCACCAAAATCTATTTAAAATCACTATTCCTTTTAAAAGAAGGATGGACTTTGCTTTCTAAGGTAGCCAAGCCATTACTGTCTGTGTTTTTGCTCTTTCCAAACAGCCAATGTTTTTTTAAGGAAGAGGAATGTTTAGGTTTTTTCCTCCCATTTCATGGCAAACATACCCTTCTGTCTGGCTATGCAGCAACAGGTAATGAGAAGAAGCCTACACTAGGCTCCCTATGACTGAACAAACCCTGCAGTGTGTCCAGTTAAGAGAAGTTTAAATTGCAAAAGATACAAGAGTTAGGGCTTGGAAACCATAACTGTAATATTTGAAGCTGTATATTACACACCCTCCATTTCTGCTACCTGTATGACCCCTTCTCTTTTCCAATGGTTATAATCAGTCTGACAGAGAGAGGTATCCCAATCCTTGTGGTTTTTAGTATAACAATGACCATCAGTGGGACCCTTTGTGGGGTTCCTTGAGACATTGTTGTAAATAAGCGCCGTTTAACTAAATAATCTGAACTGAAACTATCTGTGTAGTTATGCTGCTATAGGCTTAGGCTGCTGGAGGACATAACGACCACTTTCACCCTCTTTGCTACATTCTCACACTACTCTCCAATTTTGCATTATTTGCTGTTATTTCAGCTTTTATCCTTGTTATCTCTATTCTCTTCCTAGAAGCTACACCTGGCGTGGCTCTGTGTCTACCTGTGACACCTTTCTGGAGAGGGAAATTGTCCGAGCTTCTGCTGGCAACAACTTAATGCTCACCCTCTACCGCTGATCCACATAGCCCTATATTTTAGTGTTTAACCCTTTCTCTCTCCTAGACATGGCGATTGACTGAGCTTAACTGTAACAAACTCTATGTGTTCTCTTTCAGACTCTAACCTTGAAAACTGGCTCAGAGTTTATCTGTTCTTTCTTTCTAGGTGAAACGACTAAAGGAGCTACATCCATTAACATTTACTTTTCCTTCCCATAGAAAGTACTCCTGGATCAGTGCTTCTGTGTTCTTTTTGTGTCTGCTCTGTTCTCTCAAACCCCCAGTCGGTTGTGGCAGATGGCCGCTCACACCGAGCCTGGTTCTGCTGGAGGTTTCTTCCTGTTAAAAGGGAGTTTTTCCTCTCAACTGTCGCTACATGCATGCTCAGTATGAGTGATTGCTGCAAAGTCAACGCCAGTGACTGTCCACTGTCTCTACATGCTCATCCGGGAGGAGGGAATGCTGCAAGTCACTGACTGGATGCAATCTGCTGGGTTTCCTTAGAATTAAAAAGTTTTAATACAGGTCCATCTCAAAATATTAGCATATTGTGATAAAGTTCATTATTTTCCATAATGTAATGATGAAAATGTAACATTCATATATTTTAGATTCATTGCACACTAACTGAAATATTTCAGGTCTTTTATTGTCTTAATACGGATGATTTTGGCATACAGCTCATGAAAACCCAAAACTCCTATCTCACAAAATTAGCATATCATTAAAAGGGTCTCTAAACGAGTTATGAACCTAATCATCTGAATCAACAAGTTAACTCTAAACACCTGCAAAAGATTCTTGAGGCCTTTAAAACTCCCAGCCTGGTTCATCACTCAAAACCCCAATCATGGGAAAGACTGCCGACCTGACTGCTGTCCAGAAGGCCACTATTGACACCCTCAAGCAAGAGGGTAAGACACAGAAAGAAATTTCTGAACAAATAGGCTGTTCCCAGAGTGCTGTATCAAGGCACCTCAGTGGGAAGTCTGTGGGAAGGAAAAGGTGTGGCAGAAAACGCTGCACAACGAGAAGAGGTGACCGGACCCTGAGGAAGATTGTGGAGAAGGGCCGATTCCAGATCTTGGGGGACCTGCGGAAGCAGTGGACTGAGTCTGGAGTAGAAACATCCAGAGCCACCGTGCACAGGCGTGTGCAGGAAATGGGCTACAGGTGCCGCATTCCCCAGGTCAAGCCACTTTTGAACCAGAAACAGCGGCAGAAGCGCCTGACCTGGGCTACAGAGAAGCAGCACTGGACTGTTGCTCAGTGGTCCAAAGTACTTTTTTCGGATGAAAGCAAATTCTGCATGTCATTCAGAAATCAAGGTGCCAGAGTCTGGAGGAAGACTGGGGAGAAGGAAATGCCAAAATGCCAGAAGTCCAGTGTCAAGTACCCACAGTCAGTGATGGTCTGGGGTGCCGTGTCAGCTGCTGGTGTTGGTCCACTGTGTTTTATGAAGGGCAGGGTCAATGCAGCTAGCTATCAGGAGATTTTGGAGCACTTCATGCTTCCATCTGCTGAAAAGCTTTATGGAGATGAAGATTTCATTTTTCAGCATGACCTGGCACCTGCTCACAGTGCCAAAACCACTGGTAAATGGTTTACTGACCATGGTATCAATGTGCTCAATTGGCCTGCCAACTTTCCTAACCTGAACCCCATAGAGAATCTGTGGGATATTGTGAAGAGAACGTTGAGAGACTCAAGACCCAACACTCTGGATGAGCTAAAGGCCGCTATCGAAGCATCCTGGGCCTCCATAAGACCTCAGCAGTGCCACAGGCTGATTGCCTCCATGCCACGCCGCATTGAAGCAGTCATTTCTGCAAAAGGATTCCCGACCAAGTATTGAGTGCATAACTGTACATGATTATTTGAAGGTTGACGTTTTTTGTATTAAAAATACTTTTCTTTTATTGGTCGGATGAAATATGCTAATTTTGTGAGACAGGAATTTTGGGTTTTCATGAGCTGTATGCCAAAATCATCCGTATTAAGACAATAAAAGACCTGAAATATTTCAGTTAGTGTGCAATGAATCTAAAATATATGAATGTTAAATTTTCATCATGACATTATGGAAAATAATGAACTTTATCACAATATGCTAATATTTTGAGAAGGACCTGTACAATTTGAATAAAAAGCTAACTCCGACTGCACTGTTCAATGGTTAGGATTAATTGAAATGTATGTACCTGACTGTTGTGAAGTGCCTTGAGACAACATGTGTTGTGAATTGGCGCTACATAAATAAAACTGAATTTAATTGAATATTAACATGAATCACTAAAGTAGTCGAAGTAGAACAAACCAGAGGATGAAAACAGACTCAAAACACAGGATGTAGACGGTAAGTGAAGTTTATTCTTAGTGTAGGCTTGCCCAGGATAATAGGTTGGTGTTGTCCAGGAACCAGGGGAGGAGGACGGAATCCAGGAATCCAAAGTGAGAGTGCTGATGGTGAGTATATTTACAGTGCAGTCCTTAGGTGAGTATTCACAAGGTGCAGGCAGGCAGGCAGGCAGGTAGACAGGTAGACAGGCAGGTGGGTAGCCGGGCAGACAGGCAGTCCACATAACTGAGGTTATGTTCCAGCGAAGACCTTTTCCAGCAGCTGCCTTAAGAAGCCCAGTGAGCACATCAGGAGATGAGCTGCAGCTGCTGATAACGAACTGGCAGAACCAACCAGGAGGAGAGGAGCTGAGATCCTACAGTACTCTCCTCTCAATGATTGCCTCCAGGCAATCCAGGATGTTTTTCAGGATGGCGTGTGCAGAAGGTCGTGATGAGAGCAGGATCAAGGATGTGAGAACGGGAAACCCAGGATCTTTCTTCATGTCCTTATCCTTCCCAATCCACGAGATATTGAAATCCATGTCCCCTACGCCGACCATCCAGGATACGATTGACCGTATATGCTTTTAACAGACTTCAGTACAACTTCAGAAGGGAGAAGGGGGGGGCTAACAGAGGACTTCCCATGATGCCACTGCCCGCATAAGACCCCCACCTTCCCACAAGTCTTTCTCTTCCACACCGGTGACCATCGGGATAGGAGGGAAACAAAGCGCGCTGATGTCTTTTGCTGGCAAGAGACATAAATTCAACTGGATCCAAAGCCATACGATCATCGATCATATGCAAAGTTAAGTAGAATGAAATACTGTGTGTGTATCCGGTATTTTCATTCATGAACGGGAAAATTAAGGTTTAAGAGTTGCTTACCTTTTCTCTCCGAAGCCCCGCAGAAGCAAAACTGTGTCGCAGAGAATCCCCCGGTAGAGTAGCTGTTTCTACAAGCTGAGTCTGAAGGAAGGACCACGGCTTGCACCACCGTGTTACGGTAACGAACAGCTGGTTGACGGACAGAAGAGCCGTCTTTCAAGCTACAGCTCCGGAGGTCAGGTTAGCTGAAAGCTAACCGCTTGTTGACTGTGGACGTTTATTCAAACTTTGTCGCTTGGACAACATTCCTCACCACAATTCTTGAGGTTAAGTGTTTGGGCAGAATAATATAGAGATTAACAGTTAGGATGAAATAATCTGAACGTTTTCATTCTATGAAGTTTTGTTTTTGTGAAACCCGGCTATCTTAGTGCTAGTAGGCTAGCTACAGCACATGCCGGTTCGTGTTCTTTGTATGTTTTAAAGTTAAGATAAACTTTATTTGAAGGGTGGTTTTAAACAGAACATTGTTCATAACGCGCTGTCCGCGCTTATGCATTTTAACCCTTTTATTAATCCTGGTATTTTAAAAGTATGTGTTGATTCTGGTGCTAAGCTATCCGCTTCTTTGTTAGCTTAACGGCTAACCGGTAGAGAACATGTGGTTGCTACTAAAGAGTAGTGAACAGAAAGGTTGTTAGTTTTCAAGCTAGTGAATAATAGTCCCTGAGCATCATTTACTAGATTTGATAACTAAGTAAACACCATTAAGCCCCATTTCTCCAGAAAGATTTGGCTCTTTTCCAAAACACTCCCTTAATAATATTTCTTCAAATATTATTTCAATAAATAAAGGCAGCTAATTAGACACCGTTGAGAATTAGTTATCCAGAAGGTTGGTTTTATTCAGCAGATCATTATTTAAAACATTATTTTATTAAAATAATATTTTATCCGATCTTGCATTATGAATGGTTGTCTAAATGTTGCATATTATTTTCTAAGTTAGTTCCAAAACTAACTTAACTTCATTTCCAGATTCTTCAAGATAATCCTTGGTTCTCAAACATAAATATTGCATGGTAATGTTGCATCACTCTTTTGGTCATGATTTCCAATCATCTTTAATCAACGTGTTTATATTGTACATAGTCCATTAGTCTTCGTTATTCTTTAATTCTGCTTGGTAGTTTAGTTGGATTGTTTTAGCATAGTAAAGAGTTTGTTGATTGAAATATGTTTGACTTTGAGTTGACTTATTTTTGTTAATAAATTCTTGTATTTTAAGAAATTGTGTGAATTCATTCCATATATGTGCAGAGTTTATGCTGTTCAATAATGTCAGAGTTTGTCTCACACCTTTCTATTTTGTCCTAATACCATCGCCTTACTGGGCTGGTATTCACAGGACAACCCTTAACAGACCGAAATATTATTTGATAAAATATTAAAATATTAATATTAAATATTAAATAATATTATCAGATTCATAATTACAACAGGGCTTTCAGAGACTGGCTTGATCTGAGAAACATGGAAAGTAGGATGAATGCGCATGGAAGATGGTAGTTTGAGTCTCACCGAAGATGGGTTGATGATCCTCTCAATGAGGAAAGGACCAATGTAATGGGGTACCAACTTTCTGGGAATATCCTTTAATTTAACATTCCTGGTAGATAGCCAGAACCTCTGATTGATTTGGTAGATAGGTGCAGCAGAACGGCGACGGTTGGCGAACCTCTTATTTTGTTCCAGAGTGCGTAGGAAGGTCCTCTTGGTCTGCTGCAAAATCCTACGACACCTGGAAACATGATGCTGAACAGAGGGGACCAGGATGTCAGACTCAATACTGGGAAACAGCGGTGGTAGATAGCCAAGGGAAACCTCAAAGGGGGACAAACCGGAAGCAGAGAAAGTATGTACGTTATGAGCATATTCAATCCATGTGAGGTGTGCACCAAGAAGAGGGGTTGTCATTTATTACGCACGTTAAAGCGACTTCAAGTTCCTGGTTACATCTTTCTGTCTGCCCATTAGATCGTGGGTGGTATCCTGATGAAAGACTTACGGAGGCACCTAGAGCCTTGCAGAACTCCTTCCAGACTTGCGAGATGAACTGCGGGCCTCGGTCAGAAACAATATCCAGAGGAATACCATGGATGCGAAAAACGTGGAAAACCAGGAGTTGGGCAGTCTGAAATGCAGACGGGAGCTTGGATAATGGAAGAAAATGGCCTGCTTTAGAAAATCTATCAACAACAGTAAGGATGACGGTGTTACCGTCAGATGGAGGGAGACCAGTAATGAAATCAATGGAAATGTGGGACCAGGGGCAGCTAGGGGTGGGCAGAGATTGAAGAAGACCAGCAGGGGGTTGATTGGTGTTTTTGTTCCGAGCACATGTGGGACAAGCTGCAACAAAGTCTTTAATGTTGAGATTCATAGTCGGCCACCAGAAATACCTCTTGGTAAATGTGGTCATGCGAGTCGCCCCAGGATGACAAGTCAGCTTATTGTTGTGCACCCAATCCAGAACTTTATTGACGACAGAGATGGGAACAAACATCTTGCCCACTGGGCCACTACCTGGGTCAGGTTCGGGCCTCTGTGCCTCTCTGATGTCCTTCTCAATGGCCCAGGTGAGGACGCCCACAATACAAGAGTTCGGGAGGATGGAGGTTTCAGTCTTGGGTTGGTTAGAATGAGAAAACTGGCAAGAGAGAGAGCGTCAGGCTTAGTGTTCTTGGAACCGGGTCTGTAGGAGATAGAGAAATGAAAGCGAGCAAAAAAACATAGACCAACGGGCTGGTCTGGGGTTAAGTCTCTTGGCATTTTGAATGTAGGCGAGGTTCTTGTGATCAGTCCAAATGAGAAAAGGGATTTCAGTACGCCCTAACCAATGCCGCCATTCCTCAATGGCCAACTTTATGGCTAAAAGTTCACAATTGTCCACATCATAATTTTGCTCTGCTGGAGACAAGCAACGACAAAAATAGGCACATGGATGTATTTTATTGTCCACAGGGGACCGTTGAGATAAAATGGTCCCTACTCCAATGTCGGAAGCATCAACCTCTACAATAAATTGTTTAGATGGATCAGGATGGGTCAATATGGGGGCCGAAGAAAATGAAGTCTTTAACTCACCAAATGCCCTTTCTGCCTCAGGGGTCCAATTGAATGTTCTCCGAGAGGAGATGAGTTGAGTGAGGGGTGCAGTGGCCTGACTGTAGTTCCTTATAAACCTCCTGTAGAAATTTGCAAATCCCAAGAACCTTTGGAGTTGCCTGCAATCAGTTGGAGTAGGCCACTCTGCCACTGCCTTGGTCTTCTCGGGATCAGTTCTGTATTTGCCTGCTTCAAAAATGAAACCCAAAAAAGACACTGATGTGACGCTGAAGAATTGATTTTTGTAAAGCCTTTGGAGAACTGTTCTGACGTGTTGGTGATGTTGTTCTATGTCCTGGGAAAAAATCAAAATGTCATCGAGATAAACGAAAACAAAGAGGTTGAGGAAATTGCGAAGAACATCATTAATGAGAGCCTGAAAAACAGTGGGTGCATTAGTTAAACCGAAAGGCATGACTAGATACTCAAAATGTCCTAGGGGGGTTTTGAAAGCTGTTTTCCACTCATCGCCCTCACGGATCCGGACCAAATGGTATGCGTTGCACAGGTCGAGCTTAGTGAAGATCTTGGCAGAATGTAGTTGTTCATGTACTGAGTCAATAAGTGGTAGTGGGTATTTATTTTTAATAGTAATTTGATTCAACCATCTATAATCAATGCAAGGTCTTAATGTGCCGTCTTTCTTACCCATGAAGAAAAATCCGGCGCCAACAGGGGAGGTGGACAGACGACTGATCCCAGATGCCAAAGAATCCTCAATGTATTCTTTCATGGCCTCTTTCTCGGGTCTGGAGAGATTATAGAGTCTGCTGGTTGGTAGTGGAGCGCCTGGGAGGAGATCAATGGAACAGTCATAGGGGCGATGCGGAGGTAGAGAAAGAGCCCCTTATTTACTAAACACAGGTACGAGATTATGGTATTCAGGTGGAACTTTGGATAAATCAACAGGCTCAGGAGGTTTGAGTTCTTTAGTATAGTGAGAGATGGCAGTTCTTAAACAATTCTGGAGACAGAACTTACTCCATCTCTCTACTCTGCCCTCCACCCAATTAATAGTGGGATTATGTTTCTGCAATCAAAGATACCCCAAAACTAATTGTGGAGAGATGGAAGGGATAATAAAGAACTCACCCTTTTCATGATGATTACCAGAGGTAATGATGTGAAGCTGAGGAACTTTAAATCTCACTTGAGACATGGGCTGACCAGTGATGCCAGTGACAGAGATGGAATGGTTGAGAGGCTGAGAGGGTATTTGAAGTTTATTAACCAGGTCCGAGGAAATAAGATTTTGTTCAGCACCAGAATCAATAAAGGCGTCAACAGGAAACTTCTCTTGGCTGACAATAATAGAGGCCGGAAAACACAGATGGGAGACAGGGGAAGAATGGGATATGCTCTTCAACGTTCCCTGTTTTATTGACGAGCTCTCTCTTTTCCCTTGTAAGGGAATCTTGCGATGTAATGTCCTCTTTGTCCACAAAATAAACAAAGACCAGCTTCAAAGCGTCGTTGCTGTTCCTCTGGGGAGAGTCGAGTGTGGCCAATCTGCATCGGCTCCGGTTCCGTAGACCCCTCTGTAGCTTGAACAGAAGTGGGTGCGTCGAGGAAAGAGGTGCCAGAGAGTGATGCCACTGGGAATTGTAGTTTCTTTCTGTTCGTCTCTCTTAGACGGTTGTCAATGCGGATCGATAGGTTGATTAATTCACCCAGTCTTTCGGGTTCATTTCTCATAACCAGCTAGTCCTTTATTTGATCTGCAAGGGAATTAACAAAAATACCCTTGTGTGCCGCTTCATCACAACCCACCTCCTGCGCTGCCACCCGGAAGTCGATGGCGAACTCCGCCAACGTTCTCCTTCCCTGTTTGAGGGTGAGTGTTCTCTTAGCCGCTGGATCCTGCTGGAGTGGTTGGTCAAAGACCCTCTAAAAGTGACTGAAAAAAGTAGCATAACTAAGAGACTCAACAGGGTTAGATGCCAAATAGGCGTGCGTCCAGCGCAGAGCAAGTCCCCTTAGCGAGGTTACAATATAGGTAATTTTGGAGGCAGCGGTAGGAAAAAGAGAGGGGGAACGACTGATTGCTAACTCACATTGGAGAGAAAAGCCAACAAAGTTATTAGGATTACCATCAAAAAGGTCAGATGGACGGAAGTCAGGCTCACGGATCCCAGAAGAGAGGGTTAAGGACGTTGGAGGATTCTCTTTTTGAACTGGAGGAGTTGGAGAAGCAGGTGAGAGTTTGGTTAACATTTCTCTTAGAGCATGAACCATACCACCAAGTTCTGTGAGATGGGAGTCTGTAGTCTTTTGTTGTTGCAGTAGCTGTTGGAGCATGGTTTCATTAGATTTTAAACGTTCTTTAATGGAAGTTTGTTCATCATCTGAATTGTTCTTCGACATGTTAGATGGCTGGAACATAATATCATGAATCACTAAAGTAGTCGTAGTAGAACAAACCAGAGGATGAAAACAGACTCAAAACACAAGATGTAGATGGTAAGTGAAGTTTATTCTTAGTGTAGGCTTGCCCAGGATAATAGGTTGGTGTTGTCCAGGAACCAGGGGAGGAGGACAGGATCCAGGAATCCAAGGTGAGAGTGCTGATGGTGAGTATATTTACAGTGCAGTCCTTAGGTGAGTATTTACAAGGTGCAGGCAAGTAGACAGGCAGGTAGGTAGCCGGGCAGGTAGGCAGTCGACATAACTGAGGTTATGTTCCAGCGAAGACCTTCTTCTTCTTCTTGTATTATTTTTGGCAGTTGGCAAATAACTTTATGATGTGCATTACCGCCACCGACTGGTATGGAGTGTGGTTCTTCATGGTTTTAAATCTTATTTACTATTACAACAATCAAATTCTATTTATTAATTTAGTTTTTTTGAAAAATCTAATTATAATTTGAATATGTTTGCTACCCAAACTTCTTTGCAAAGTATCTCTCAAAATAAAACTTTCTTTAATGCCTACAAATTCTCTCCTTAAAATTGTTCTTTCTTGTTCATATTTCTGACACTTCAATATTACATGTTCTATTGTTTCCTCCTCTCCACAATGATCACATTTTCCTGTATTATGTTTCTTTATCTTGAACAATGTATAATTAAGTCCTGTATGTCCTATTCTTAATCTTGTATTAATCTTTCCTCTTTTCTGCTCCGTCTTCCAGTTCTTACTTCTCCTACTACCTTATTGATTCTGTAAAACCATCTTCCTTTCCTCTCTTCATCCCACCTTTTTTGCCACTCTTTCCTGATTCTCTGTTTAATTATATTTCTTGCCTCTGACCTACTAATATTAATTATAAAGCTAATGTTGTTTTGTGGTGCCTTCTTTGCTATCCTGTCCATCTCATTCCCTCCAACTCCTACATGTGCTGGTACCCATAAAAACACTAATATTAATCCCATCCTTTGTATTCTAAATAAAGTAAAATGTCTGGTCTACCCTCTGAATGATTATGTTTTAAACTTAATAATGCTGAACTTGAGTCTGAACAAATTATTGTTTTTAATGGTTTTATATCCTCCACCCACTGCACTGCTAGCAATATGGCTAATAATTCTCCTGAATATATCGATAATCCATCTGTAATTCTTTTTCCTACTTTTATTTAAAATTCTGGTATTACAAATGCCACTCCTATTTTTCATCTGTTTTTGATGCGTCTGTGTAAATTTGGACATAATGATAGTAATTGTTTATATATTCCTGTATTATACATGAATCTAATCTACATTTCGTATCCTTTTTCTTTTCCATCAATGCCATATCCACCACTGCTTCTGGTAACAGCCACGGTGGCACTATTGGCAAAGGCAACATTGAACTTATTTCTTTTCCATATATTTGAAATTCTTCTGCTATACTATTGATAATCCAACCAAAACTCTTAACTTGTTTTTTTTCTTTTTCCCTGCATGGTTTTAAAATATCACATGTGGGATGATCCGGATTATTGCCTTGTAAATTTATCCAGTAATTTAATGCTAACTGTTTCCTTCTTAGATCTAATGGCATCTCTCCCATCTCTACCTGAAGTGCTGCTATTGGACTGGTTCTGATTGCTCCAGTACAAATTCTTAAAGCTTGATGTTGTATATTGTCTAATTTTATAAGATGAGTGTTTGCTGCTGATCCATAAATTATACTTCCATAATCGATATTTGATCTAATTAATCCTGTATAAATTATTTTTAATGATGTTCGATCTGCTCCCCAATCAATACCAGCCATACATCTCATAATGTTTAATATTGTTTTGCATTTATCTATGATTGTTTCTATATGTACTTTCCATATAATTTTTTCATCAAACCATATACCTAAAGCTTTTATATTGTTTACTTGTTCTAAAACTTGATTGTATAATTTTAGTTTTATATTTTCTCTTTTCTGTGTAAACACCATTACTTTTGTTTTTTCTACTGAGAATTTAAATCCCCATTGATTTGCCCATTGTTCTATTCTAATAATCTCATCCTGTATTTTCTTTTCAATAAGTTTGATATTACGACCCCTTTTCCATATAGCTCCATCATCTGCAAATAGTGAACAACCGACTTCCTTACCAATATTTTTAAATACATCATTTATCATTATAGAAAACAATAACGGACTTATAATACTTCCTTGAGGAGTACCATTATCTATTATATATTTACCTGACAATTCTTGACCAATTCTTACTTGTATTGTTCTATTTGATAAAAAAATATTTAATCCAGTTAAACATTTTTCCAGTAATACCCATTTTATTTCATTTAATTAATAATCCTTCTACCCACATCATGTCATATGCTTTTTCTATGTCGAAAAATACAGCTACTACATTTTCTTTGTTTATTTGTGCTCTCCTTATTTCATATTCTAAACATAATGCAGAGTCATTTGTGCTTCTCCCTTTTCGAAACCCATTTTGATTTCTAGATATATATCCATTAATATTTAAATAATATGTTAATCTATTATTAATCATTTTTTCCATTATTTTACAAATATTTGATGTTAATGCGATCGGTCTATAATTTTCTTGTTTTGTGTTATCTTTTCCTGGTTTAGCTATTGGAATAATTATTGCTTCCTTCCAGCTCTGTGGCAGCTCTCCCTCCTCCCAGACTTTATTGTATAATTCTAATATTTTTTCTTTTGCTTTGTCATTGAGATGTTCTATCATTGTATAGTAAATTGGATCTTTTCCAGGTGATGTATTTTTTGTTTTCCTGGTTTCAAAGTTAAATTCTCCTTTTGTAAATGGTTCCTTTATTAATTTATTCGTACCTACATTATTTCGCATTAAATCTAAATTTCATCTTTGTGATTTCCCTACCTTTCTTTCCCTCTTCACTAATATTATTTGAACTATGAATTTTACTAAATGTTTTAGCTAATATTTTTGCTTTTTCTTTATCTTCCGTTATAGTTGTATTATCTATTTTTAAAATAGGATATCCATATTCTTTTCTAATACCATTCATTCTTTTAATTGTTTTCCAAATTTGATCAATTTTTATTTCTCTCCCTACGGTATTACAAAAGTTTCTCCAATATTCTCTTTTTGCATTCTTAATGATCTTTCTCACTTTTACTTGCTTTCTTTTGTACTCAATTAGGTTCTGATAAATTGGGTTACTTTTTAACATTTTAAATGCTTTATTTTTTAATTTTATTACTTCACTACATTCTTTTGTCCACCATGGCACAATTTTTAATCGATATAAACTATTTATATCAATTGACTCATCTATTTCTTCCAATTTCTTTTGACTTAAATATTTTAATTTTTCCCAATCAGCCTTATTAAAGTTCTATCTTTTATATAATCCTGTATTCCTGTTATTTATTAATATTCCTGTTATGATTTTAATGGGGTAATGATCACTGCCTACTGTTGTACAGGTCCTTCTCAAAATATTAGCATATTGTGATAAAGTTCATTATTTTCCATAATGTAATGATGAAAATTTAACATTCATATATTTTAGATTCATTGCACACTAACTGAAATATTTCAGGTCTTTTATTGTCTTAATACGGATGATTTTGGCATAGAGCTCATGAAAACCCAAAATTCCTATCTCACAAAATTAGCATATTTCATCCGACCAATAAAAGAAAAGTGTTTTTAATACAAAAAACGTCAACCTTCAAATAATCATGTACAGTTATGCACTCAATACTTGGTCTGGAATCCTTTTGCAGAAATGACTGCTTCAATGCGGCGTGGCATGGAGGCAATCAGCCTGTGGCACTGCTGAGGTCTTATGGAGGCCCAGGATGCTTCGATAGCGGCCTTTAGCTCATCCAGAGTGTTGGGTCTTGAGTCTCTCAACGTTCTCTTCACAATATCCCACAGATTCTCTATGGGGTTCAGGTCAGGAGAGTTGGCAGGCCAATTGAGCACAGTGATACCATGGTCAGTAAACCATTTCCCAGTGGTTTTGGCACTGTGAGCAGGTGCCAGGTCATGCTGAAAAATGAAATCTTCATCTCCATAAAGCTTTTCAGCAGATGGAAGCATGAAGTGCTCCAAAATCTTCTGATAGCTAGCTGCATTGACCCTGCCCTTGATAAAACACAGTGGACCAACACCAGCAGCTGACACGGCACCCCAGACCATCACTGACTGTGGGTACTTGACACTGGACTTCTGGCATTTTGGCATTTCCTTCTCCCCAGTCTTCCTCCAGACTCTGGCACCTTGATTTCCGAATGACATGCAGAATTTGCTTTCATCCGAAAAAAGTACTTTGGACCACTGAGCAACAGTCCAGTGCTGCTTCTCTGTAGCCCAGGTCAGGCGCTTCTGCCGCTGTTTCTGGTTCAAAAGTGGCTTGACCTGGGGAATGCGGCACCTGTAGCCCATTTCCTGCACACGCCTGTGCACGGTGGCTCTGGATGTTTCTACTCCAGACTCGGTCCACTGCTTCCGCAGGTCCCCCGAGGTCTGGAATCGGCCCTTCTCCACAATCTTCCTCAGGGTCCGGTCACCTCTTCTCGTTGTGCAGCGTTTTCTGCCACACTTTTTCCTTCCCCCAGACTTCCCACTGAGGTGCCTTGATACAGCACTCTGGGAACAGCCTGTTCGTTCAGAAATTTCTTTCTGTGTCTTACCCTCTTGCTTGAGGGTGTCAATAGTGGCCTTCTGGACTGCAGTCAGGTCGGCAGTCTTACCCATGATTGGGGTTTTGAGTGATGAACCAGGCTGGGAGTTTTAAAGGCCTCAGGAATCTTTTGCAGGTGTTTAGAGTTAACTCGTTGATTCAGATGATTAGGTTCATAGCTCGTTTAGAGACCCTTTTAATGATATGCTAATTTTGTGAGATAGGAATTTTGGGTTTTCATGAGCTGTATGCCAAAATCATCCGTATTAAGACAATAAAAGACCTGAAATATTTCAGTTAGTGTGCAATGAATCTAAAATATATGAATGTTAAATTTTCCTCATGACATTATGGAAAATAATTAACTTTATCACAATATGCTAATATTTTGAGAAGGACCTGTAACATTTTTCCCTCCACTCAACTTTCTATTAACATGTCCAGATTAAAGCTGACTTTAATCTGACAGCCAACTTCTTTACCAATGACCATTGTTGGCTCACCCTCCTTGTGGAGAGTGTCATTGACAAATCAAGTAGTCTCCTCCATGATTCTGTAAGTCATAACATGAGCAAAACAAATCATTTCAGTAGTAAAATCAATAATTTATTGGTCTTATGAAATGGCTTAGTTTTCTGAGAAACTAAATTTGGGATATTCATTAGCTGTAAGCAAACATGTTGGAATTAACACAAATAAACTCTTATGTCACTATGTGTGGTGAGTCTAAATAAAACACGACTTTCATTTTTTTAATGCAGTTATGGACAGAAATTACCTTTACAATGATATTCCATTGAATTGAAATGTACCTGTATAAAAGCAAGTATGATGTTTTGAGAAAGTTTCCTCAGGAACCTTCATATAAGTCTTTTGTGGATCACCGTCTTCATGCACATTCAGATTCCTCTCTGAGGGACTTAACTCTTAGCAGTTCAGCCTATCAGACTTTGCTGTAATTACTGTGAGCCAATCGTCGTAGCTGCTGTCAAACTCAAAAGCTGTCTACTGCCGTCAGCTGTCACTGCCATGTCAGAATGATGCGGGCGGATCCACCCTGTCGATCTCTGATGTCATCAGAGCCGGCTGTCCTTTCACAAGGCAACAGGGTTCACTCACCCTGCTCCACATTATAACCATCTTCCCTCAACCTGATGCATGTCTGACTCACCCTGCAAAATTATTAATTAAGGCCTTTAAATGTCATTGAACTTATCAGAACATGATGTCATTAATCCTATATTCATATAAACAAATGAATGCAGTAGCTCAAACCTAACCCCAAATTAAAGCAGTCACTTAACACGCTAAATGCCTAAGTCAGTGCTTTTCAGTGGCTTGATTCGACTGAGCAAGTTGTTAGGAGGGTAAAAAGATAACAGCAGGTTAAAGAAGTGTGTTACCTTTGCAAAAGAGAAACGAGGAGACAGAGGGTGGGACTGTGGCAGAAAGGGATTTATTTCATCAGATATTCGGGGAATCGTTCCATCTTGTTTCCTGTGAGTCAGAGAGTATGAAGGGGTGGGGATGAGAAGAGGGAAAGAGACATGAGAAAAAGCTAAAGATGAAAGTTTAATTTATGCAATAAGAGAGTGGGAAAAAAGAACAATGTAATCCAAACGAGTTATGTCACCTAAAGTAGAAATTCCTAGGTCTCTGAACAGTGCCGGTGTTGTGAAACAAGGCTTCTTTACTCAGAACTATTACAAAACAATTATTTCTGTTGTACATAGTGTTTGGCATAACTCCATCTTGTCTTAAGGTGATGAGCACAATTAAGTCAATGCTGTGAAACCCCTACGATCGAGAGGATTGCAATAAAGTACAGACACATTGAAGGACAAAGAAAAAATTGATAGAAAATAGAAGATGAAAGTACTCTCAGCTCTCATCTCCTCATCTGCTGCCCTCACCATTTTTCCTCTGCTCTCCTAAGTCCACACTCTGCTCTGTTTGATTGGACTGAATTATCAGTCTGACTAAGATTCTGGTCACATTTTATGACTTCACACTTCGTCTCACACAACAGTCAGATGATGGGGGTGACAGCCCTTCTGTGCTTCCTCCCTGTTCACAAACCTTTAGCAGTGGGCATTTCTAAGCACTGCGCAGGAACAAAAGAAACTGGGAATAATGGGACAATCTGATTTCTTAGTGAGAATAGAGTGAGAATTGAAGAGGGAGAAGTGTGCTCTCACCATCACATATTTTCCTCACTCTGCCATTTTGGCCGAAACCATTGCGGTTTAAAGGCCGCAAAGATGAAGTAAGATCCATTATACACAATCCCTTGTCTGCAACACAGTCCATTAATAGATATCAGAGCTCTCCCTATTACACTTGAGGAAAATCTATAAGTCTGAGTAAAGAGAGCTTTACTACCCTGACATCAGACCACTGACCTGGACTGAGGTTAGAAAATCTATTACAAACAAAGCTCTTTGTTGGCTCTGATCTCTGCTGAATTCAGGGAAATGACTGAAAAAGGTCAACAGATTGCTCCTGGAGCTGCATTGGATTCTGAAATCATAGATTTATATTGTGTCGTTTTGTTCTCAGACATTTTCATACATTACAACAAAGAAAACATGTCAAATACTACATGCCAAGACTGACTACACTTAGCGTCAGATCTGATGTGACTGAGATGTTTGCAACTTTCTAATGGGGAAGCTAAACCTTTGGGCTCATTCATCTACAGGGTGTCTTTTAGACAGTCTTCCTTTTTTTCTCTGCCTTGTATCTGCTTAAATTATGACTAATTTATAAATTTGAGCTTTGCTGCTGTAGTTGAAAGTTAAAATTTATTTCAGGCCTCAACATAGAGTATCATCCAAGCAGGGACAATGTCCTGTGCACAGTGCTTCAGGAAGTAGGATGAAACCGATAAGGACCTGGAGCAAACAGCCACATTTTGAGAATCGTAGAGAGCAAAATACCATCATCCTCACAAATCCTGCAGTGGTAGTGTTATGGGAAGAAAAGGAAATCGAATAGATTCTATGATTTCTCTGGCTCTCTGGAGGCCCTGAAGTTCAGTGGGGCGGCAAATTAACTATTAGCATGAGAAGAGTGTGGATAAGAGCATAAAAAAGAGTGGTCATTGAAGGCGCAAACCCCAGCAACACTTATTTACAGAATGAAAGAAAAAGCGTTGCCCTGTCCATTACCAAACTTCCTGCTCATTCTCTAAGGTGAAAAGTTTCTTTGCCAGTTGCAGTGGATTAACTCTTTGCTGACTTGAGCAGTAAAAGAGCAAATTTAGTACTACAAGAGATACAACATGCCAAAATGTTTTCTTCTCTGCCGAACAAAATGCACTTTATATCCTAACGTTAATAAAGAGCAGTGAATGTCCTGCTGTATGGACTGAGTGCATAATTTGTACCACTAGTGTTTACTTTACTTTTACGTTCATTTTCCAATGAGACACTCTGCTACACACCTGGTTTACAGCCTTTTCTCCACAATGAGGTTTATTCCTTTTTACAGCTGCAGTTGTGATAATGTATTTGTCTCCTAGCAACATGATGAAGCCCCTAAATCAAACAGAAATAATCCTAAAATCACAAATTGCGGCATGATTGCTTGCATGAAATTAGACAAAATATCTGAGCTATTATACAATCAATGTGTCATGTTAAAGGAAAATTAAATATACTGATCCTCTCTTTTTTGATACTGAGGATGAAAAATACAAAATTGTAGCTTTAAAGAGCAGAAGTAAGTTTAGAAAGAGCAGCATAGGTTTATAAATAGGCATCTCTAACTACAATTTGTGCTCCAACCTAAAATGGAGCTGCATGCAAGATGAGCCAAGAATATTATGAAACAGGAATCTTTTTTATCTATTAAGTACCTTGTAAAAGTATTCACACTCATTCAATGTTTTCACATTTTGTGAAGTTGCAACTTTAAACCTCAGTTTTAATTGGGATTTTATGTAATAGACCAACACAGTCTTTGGGCTTTGCTTCTATCATTGTTAGATAATCTAGAGATCATCCCCCTACATGGCTTTAGGCAAAATCCAAACATTTCTTATGTTGTTCTTTTAACAACAGCTTTCTTATTACACTTTGTTGCACGGGATTTTATCTATGTGTTTCAGAGTACAGGGGCATGAATACAAATGCATGGCACACTTTTCAATTTTGATTTGTTGATCTGAAAGTCATGTCTCATTTTTCTTTCACTTCACAAATAGCAAAAGACTGTTTCATTAAACATTCGGAACGCTCAAACCTTTGCTCGTACTCGTACTTGTCATCTTCCGCTTATCCGGAACCGGGTCGCGGGGGCAGCAGACTCAGCAGAGATGCCCAGACGTCCCTCTCTCCAGACACCTCCTCCAGTTCCTCCAGGGGGAGCCCAAGGCGTTCCCAGGCCAGCTGAGAAACACATAGTCCCTCCAGTGTGTCCTGGGCCATCCCCTGGGCCTCCTCCCGGTGGGATGTGCCTGGAACAACTACCAAGTAAGGCGTCCAGGAGGCATCCGGTATAGATGCCCGAGCCACCTCAACTGGCTCCTCTCGATGTGGAGGAGCAGCAGCTCTACTCCGAGCCCCTCCCGGATGGCCGAGCTCCTCACCCTATCTCTAAGGGAGTGCCCGGCCACCCTACGGAGGAAGCTCATTTCAGCCGCTGGTATCCGGGATCTCGTTCTTTCGGTCATGACCCTAAGTTCATGGCCATAGGTGAGGGTAGGAACGTAGACCGACCGGTAACTTGAGAGCTTTGCTTTTCGGCTCAGCTCTCTCTTCACCACAACGGACCGGCACAGCGCCCCCATTACTGTGGCAGCCGCACCGATCCATCTGTCCATTCTTCCCTCACTCGTGAACAAGACCCCGAGATACTTAAACTCTTCCACTTGAGGCAGGAACTCCCCTCCAACCTGAAGAGGACAAGCCACCCTTTTCCGGTCAAGTACCATGGCCTCAGACTTGGAGGAGCTGATCCTCATCCCAGCCGCTTCACACTCGGCTGCGAACCGCCACAGCGCATGCTGTAGGTCTTGGCTAGAGGGGGCCAGCAGGACCACGTCATCCGCAAAAAGAAGAGACGAAATCCACATGTCCCCAAACCAGACCCCCTCCGGCCCTTGGCTGCGTCTAGAAATCCTGTCGATAAAAGTTATGAACAGGACCGGTGACAAAGGGCAGCCCTGCCGGAGTCCAACATGCACCGGGAACAGGTCCGATTTAGTGTCGGCAATGCGAACCAAACTCCTGCTCTGCTCGTACAGGGACCAGATGGCCCCTAATAAAGGGCCCCCCTTTATTAGTGGAGCACCCCCCACAGGGCATCACGAGGGACACAGTCGAATGCCTTCTCCAGGTCCACAAAACACATGTAAACCGGTTGGGCAAACTCCCATGAACACTCGAGCACCCTGTAGAGGGTATAGAGCTGGTCCAGTGTTCCACGGCTGGGGCAAAAACCACACTGCTCCTCCTGAAGCCGAGGTTCGACTATCGGTCGGACTCTCCTCTCCAATACCCTGGCGTAGGCCTTACCAGGGAGACTGAGGAGTGTGATCCCCCTGTAGTTGGAACACACCCCCCGGTCCCTCTTCTTATGAAGGGGGACCACCTCCCGATCACGCCTCTCCAGGTGTCACTGTCGTTCCCCAGGTGGGCGTTGAAGTCCCCCAGCAGAATAATGGAGTCCCCGGGAGGGGCACTATCCAGCACCCCCGACAGGGACGCCAAGAAGGCCGGGTACTCTGCACTACCACTCGGCCCGTAGGCTGAAATGATAGTCAGAGACCTCTCCCCAACCCGAAGGCGCAGGGATACGACCCTCTCATCCACTGGGGTAAACCCCAACACGAGACGGCTGAGCTGGGGGGCAACAAGCAAACCCAAACCAGCCCGCCGCCTCTCCCCATGGGCCACTCCAGAGTAGAAGAGAGTCCAACCCCTCTCAAGGAGATGGGTTCCAGAGCCCACGCTGTGCGTGGAGGCGAGCCCGACTATTTCTAGTCGATATCTCTCGACCTCCCGCACAAGCTCAGGCTCCTTCCCCCCCAGCGAGGTGACATTCCACGTCCCTAGAGCCAGCTTAAGCATCCGGGGCCGCTGAGGTCTCCACCTTCGTCCGCCACCTTCGTCCGCCACCCAATCCTCTTTGCACCGGTCCCTCACGGTTCCCCCTGCAGGTGGTGGGCCCACTGGGGGACTCAAACCTTTGCATTTTAGTCAATTAGCAAAACTGATATAATAGTTGGTTATTAAACCACATACTATTAGGACATAGCAATACTAGTTAAAAAAAATCAAAAACAGGTCACAACTGCTTGTCTATAAAGAGACCACATCAGCTTTCGTTTGTTCAATGCTGATAAGACCCAGTGCGAATAAAAGTGCAAATTCTCTAGAGAAAGTCCAGGCAAAATTTAGAGTGCTAGAGACCTTCAAGCTTTTTATTTGATGGATTACAATGCTTTTTTAGATAATCTCCTGATTCTCTGCTCATTCATGTCCGCTAGAATGTTTCTCAGATGGACACAAGGCAGTCTAAAACTAAATCCACCAATTAATCATGTGTTTACCAGCAGCAGTCTCCACAGACTGTGGGGTTCATGAGCTCTGACAAGAATTTATGCAGTCCAATCATGTTGAAGGCCAGGTTGTAACTCTAAATACCAATAGGCTTCAACAAACTGGATTTAAACTTACAGAAGGCTGCAGTGTACGCAGAAGATCAGAGTCAATAGAAACAGATAAATCCAGATAGGTCAACAACATAATCTACTGTCCAATAAAATACCTATTTTCCCTGAGGGCATGCACTATATTTAATCTTTGAACTAACGACTAGAACTTTTAATATGCATATCCACGACTGTCATGTTTAGACTACAGCTGATCTGAAATACACAGAACAAGTACTAATAATTAAAAAAGGTTATCATTATGTTTATCTGTGTGTTGTAAGTCTTTTAGTCAGTTGAGCATTGGAGCTAATCACACGTAGACTTAAACAGAATGTTTGTTATTCATTAAAAATTGAAAATAGGGAACGCGGTGGAGCATGTGACCCATGTACAAAGGCCTCAGTCCTCGACACAGCTGCACCGGGTTCAAGTACCGACACAGCAGACCTGTGCTGCATGTGTACCTACTTGGGAAAAATAAAAGAAATAAATGCTATTAGTGCTGCAAAAGAAATATTTAAAAATAATAATAAAAATGTAAAATGAATGCTTAAGGCACATCCTGGAGGCTCTTTTGCACTTACACAATTACTGTTCAGAAAATTCTTCCGACCTCAAGCTTAATGTTGGATGTTTATCCAGGTGAACGATGCATTGCTTACTTTGTCAAACAAAAGATAGGCATAAACACTTTTGGCACAGTCAGACAGAGTCATCAAGTGCCACTATTATGGGCTTGCCCAGCGTATCTAACAGGGTTATAAGACTGCTCCCATTAGCCTGAAGACCTTGGGAAACTTGTATTAATAATGAGATAAGAAAAATGATTATTTGTTCTGTATTTACAATCCCTTGCAAAGATACACTGCCTGGCCAAAAAAGAAGTCTAATATTTCTTTGGACCGTCTTTAGCTTTGATTACGGCACGTATTCGCTGTGGCATTGTTTCGATAAGCTTCTGCAATGTCACAAGTTTTATTTCCACCCAGTGTTGGATTAATTTTTCACCAAGATCTTGCATTGATGATGCTAGAGTCTGACCGCTGCACAAAGCTTTCTCCAGCACATCCCAAAGATTCTCAATGGGGTTAAGGTCTGGACCAATCCAATGTGTGAGAATGTCTCATGCTCCCTGATCCACTCTTTCACAATTTGAGCCCGATTAATCCTGGCATTGTCATCTTGGAATATGCCTGTGCCATCAAGGAAGGAAAAATCCATTTATGGAATAACCTGGTCATTCAATATATTCAGGGAGTCAGCTGACATCCTTCTTTGAACACATACTGTTGCTGAACCCAGACCTGACCAACTGCAGCAACCCCAGATCAAAGCACTGCGCCCACAGGCTTGTACAGTAGGCACTAGGCATGATGGGTGTATCACTTCACCTGGACTCATCAGACCATATGACCTTCTTCCATATGCTACAGAGTCCAATCTTTATGATCCATAGAAAATTGAAGCCTTTTTTCTGGTTAGCCTCACTGATTAGTTGTTTTCTTAAGGCTACACAGCTGTTCAGTCCCAATCCCTTGTGTTCCCTTCACATTGTGCGTGTGGAAATGCTCTTACTTTCATTATTAAACATAGCCCGGAGTTCTACTGTTGTTTTTCTTCGAATTTGATTTCACCAAAGGTTTAAGTAATCGCTGATCACGATCATTAAGGATTTTTTTCCAGCCACATTTCCTCCTTGAAGACGATGGGTCCCCACTATCCTTCCAGTTTTTAATAATGCGTTGGACAGTTCTTAACCCAATTTTGGTAGTTTTTGCATTCTCCTTAGATGTTTTCTCTGCTTGATGCATGCCAATGATTTGACCCTTCTGAAACAGACTGACATCTTTTCCACGACCACGGGATGTGTTTTTTGACAAGCTTTCCACATTTTGTCACATTACATCTACAAACGTTAAGGTGTTTGAGGTTTTAAGAGATAGCTTAAAGAGTATAACATATTTCGATGTGGAAGGACAATGATACATGCAAAATTAGTTACAAATAAAACCTAAAAGGTGTTGCGTGCATTTGTATTAAATACCCCAAATACATTCTAGTGCAAGCAACTACCTTCTGAAGATGTCGTATTGGTAAATACTGTTCACCTCTGTGTAATTTAATCTCAGTATAAATAAATTAGTTGTGTAAAGACCCCAATTTAATGAAGTGTCTGAGAATCTGGGAACAAACAGTATCACTGGGAACCAAAACACTGCAGACATGTTGGGAAAAAACAATATCTTAAGCTTTGAACATGTAATAAAACACTTCTCAGTCCATAATCATAAAATACAATGAGTACAACACAAATCTAAACCTACCAAGACATCGTCATCAACTAATACTGACAGGGCGGGTGAGAAGACAAATATTATTTAAAGAAGTAGCCAAGAGGTTGATGGTAACTCGGGCGGGGGGGCTACAGAGCTCATTTAGTAGAATATGTTAACACAACAACTATTAGTCATGCGCTCCTCACATCTTGCCTTTATGGGAGAGAGACACAAAGAAAGCTAAAGGAAGTCCTGTTGTTTTGAGCGGACAGCAAACATGTGGATGCAGTTGCTCTGGTCAGATAAGACCAAACTGAGCTTTCTGGCCTACATGCAAAGTATTGTATATAAGAAGCTAACGCTGCATATCAACCTGAACACACCAGCTTCAAGGTGAAATATGGAGGTGTCAGCATCATGCTGTGGGAATAATTTTTTCCCAGCAGGGATAGAAATGATGGAAAGTCAGAGCTGATGGGAAAATGAAAAGAGTTGAATATCTGCTGAGAAGGCCAGCCAACTAACAAAGCTGACAAAAGTGAAGATGCATGGACTGCTTGAAGACAGAAGCTGGACTGCAGAATCCATAGCCCAACACAAGTTTGAGCTAATCTGCAGGAAACAACTACTGCTTGTTCTCCCAATGTTTGTCCCCTGGGTAAAAGTATGGACTATTTACGCTTCAAACTAGATGAACAGCATGTATAGCTGCAAGAAAAAGGCTGCTGTGTTTTTTCTGGCCAACTCCTTAGAAACATCTCCAAATCAAAACTCTAATTATGTTTTCACAACCATGTTAAAATGACAGGTTTTTGTGATGTGAAAAATTAGACAATTACAAATAATAAAACAATGTTTTCTACATATGAAGTGCCACTCTGCACAGTTCAACAAAACAAAAGAAAGTACAATAACTGTGTTGCATAATTGTGCACAGCCTTAAACAAATACTTTATTGAAACACCTTTTTCAGTAATCTCTGGGTTGTCTCCAACTAGTTAGTTCGATGTCCTCGTATGTAACGTATGGGATGAGAAAAATGACCAACACTTCAGCCCCCCCACATTCTCAAGACAACTGTTGAGATTTGATTTTATGCTTTTGTGTAGTTTTGTATTTTCATGCAAAAATATTTACTGTACTTGAATGTCTTTTATTAAATGTTTTTCAGAATTATTGAAAAGTTTGGGTGGAAACTTATAGATAGGCTGCCAGCAACACAGAGAGAGCTGAAGGAATTTCCATCAAGGACTCGCTGTAATCTACATGTGACAACAATTTCCTGTATTCTCCACATATCTGGACTACGGAGATTGTGAAATCTGATTGTGAGATCTGATAAAGGAAGTTGTTGGGTCACTGCCATTTTGGTCAGGTAAACGACTGTTACTACGCAGCTCAACAGGCGTCGCAGCTCTGACGTCACCGGAGTTTCTAAAAACCCATTGAAGCGAATGTTGAGCTGCCATTTCCATCCATAGTGCTCTAATACTTTGCTCAGAGGCGATCTCTGAAGTAATAAAAACTCGCAGGTGGGTTTACTTTTCCTCCACACTGGCCATTCCCGAAAGAGCTTGAAAAGCTGGAAATCTGTCTGACATAAGATCAGAAGATCCATATCTCAATCGAAGATCGTCAGCTGATACCTCGGCGAAGGTGAAAACCCATAGAGGGTTCCCCAATAGGACAGATTTCCTCCTTGTTGTTTCAGGTGACTGCAACGGTGTATCATATTTTCCCAGTTTGGGACAAAAGAGGAAAGTGACCGTTTAGAGAGTTTGCGGATGAGCAACACTTGCCACTCACAACTTCATCCCTTCCTAGAAAGAGGCCCACTTGCCTGCACCCCTCTTCTCAGTATATTCACCACCAAGTAAACTTGTTTTGTTTCCTATTTTGGGACATTTTTGGTCTCTAGTCTGGGCATGGTGAGGCATATAGTTAAGGTAATCTGGGATCACTTTTAGTTAACATTAGGACTTCGAGAATTGTAACACTTCTAGAACTCCCAAGCCCGTCAATTTGACGGCAAGCATTCTGAATGGGAGGGCAGTGATGATGTCATTGCATTCCATTGGTCAGAACGCTACAGGTTTTCTTGCACGCTATAAAATTATGGTTTTGACAAGAATTAATAATAGTATTTAATCAAAACCTATTATGTTTTATTATTATTTATAAATAGTACTGAGAAATAATACAGAGTAGCGGTTACATTTAAAAAAAAAAGCTTTACTGATCTGACCAAAAACTAGACAGCTCCATGTTACGCCCCCCTTTCACTTCGCGGGCATAAACTATTGCTAAAAATGCCTTCAGCTCATCCACACTCATGTCCGAGGAGGAATCATCCCCTAAAACTCTGTGGGCCTCAGCCACAGTGGAGCCCTGAACGTGGATGAGCATTTCGGCATCCACCAAGCACAGGAATGTGGTCTGGGCATCTTGGATTTGGCGCTTTGCGTACGTGGTGGGTCCCTCTGCCTCTGTCAATGCGTTTTGGCTCTGACGCCTCCCTCTTCTTTCTTCCTCCCCTACCACTGTTCACACAGTGCCATCCTTTCCTATCTCCTCCTCTTTTTCAGGTGTGCGCTCGTCTTGCGATGAAAACGCTATAAAGCGCAGAATAGATCGTTGTTACTAGGCTACTATACCTATCTATGACCTAACTTATTGTTTATTTCTTTGTCCATTATCAGTACCTTGATTTGTAGTTCTCCTGCCAGTGAGCTGGATTGCTGGGTTTATAGCTGGGGACTGGGCACCTGGCTAGTCTCCCTGTCTCTGAACCTGCGCTGATTGTGGCACCGTTGCTATATAAATAGTTTATAGATCCTTAGTTTACTAATCTGTAAACTATAGCCTAAAATCATAAAATCGTTACATAGACTAGTCTTTTACTACCTTGAAATAATGCGCCACAACCTCCTGCTAATTGGGCGACTCGTCTTTTTTTAGCCAGGGGAGGCTCACTCTCTGACCCGCTGTCACTGGAACTGATTACTGACCAAGAGCGGTCAGAATCCCTCTCGCCCCCAGAATCACAATCATCTAATTTTTTAAGCATTTCCAATGCCTCTTGAGCAGAAAATCTCCTCCAAGAAGCCATTTGTAGGATGCCAGCGATCTCCTTATACTTCGTTCTAGAGTGGCAGTTGCTAGGCAACTCTCGCATGTATACTCAGCCACGGGAAAAAAAATATCAATGTAAATAATAGGGCCGTCAAAATATCGGCTGTGGTAGTTAGAGGTAGAAATACTTAGATCTTTTATTTACTTTGTTAATTAAAAAAAAAAGAGACATAGATAAAGAGACAGCGTTTGTGTTTATTTTGTGCAAGAGTGATTATTGATTATTTTGTGTCTGTCAATTAAGGTTAGTGTTCCCCACCCTTTGGTAAAACGGTTGATAAGAGTGACATTTAGCATGGGTTTGGTTAATAATTATAAATTATTAATGACAATTAACTAATTGTATTTATTAAGTGCTGTGAGCCCAATAATCACAACACAAAAGGGTATCTCCGATTTCTATTTGCAAGAAATGATTTTTGGTTTGAATTATAATGAATAATATTAATATAATTATAATAAATAATCATAATCCCTTACAAAGTAATTTTATGAGATTGGGTTCCAATGCAGATTACACCAAATCAATTCACTTATCACCAGCCCCACAGGAAGCAACAGTAATTTGTTTCCTCTCTTAATTTGAGAACATGATTGCTGCCTGTGTGTTATCATCATCCAGTTCTGTTGTCAATGCCACCAAAAGAAAGATCCTGGAGTTTCTCCAGAATGACTGACGGGAGGCTTTACTTTGGCAAAGCACAAACTTTGTAGGCATGCTGGCACATTTTCGACTTGCTAATTATCTATATATGAGGCAAATGAGGCTCGAATATATGTGCGACTGCTCACAAGAAAGCATGTGTTTCTCGAGGTTATTCTCTCTGTAGCAACATCAGGTTTCACTGCATTGTTGACATTGTTACCCTGGGCTTGAACATCTAGGATTCATTATCTATACAGAGCACAAATAATAATTAGTTCACAGTTTTGCTTTAGGGAGCCTATTTTCCCTGGATTCATCTTTTTCTTCACCCAGTCCCACACACACACACACACACACACACACACACACACACACACACACACACACACACACACACACACACACACACACACACACACACACACACACAAACACACGCACACTGTCTGAGTAAGGAAGGTACACATAAACCCCTATGCTTTGCTTCCACTTAGTAGAGAGCAACTAATCTAATCAAGTCTAGCAGCTAATGTACAATGAAAGCAGAGTCATTTACTGGAGATAACAGACGTTTACTTCCTGTGTGGACAACAGAGGAGGAGGAGGCAGGCATATAGAGAAACTTCAGCATTCAGAGTGCCACACAGTAGGATGAAGAGATCAGAGCTGATCAGCAGAGTTGTACAAGAGGCACAGTCTTTAGAGCTGCATCTATTCTGTCAGTTCCTCCTTTATCTGTCAAGACTTGTCATAAGTTAAGCTCAGTTCATCCATCTTCCATCATCAGCAGTTTATCCCACCAAGGCAGTACTCTATATCATATATTTCACCATGCTCACCTGTCTTTAGAGCTACCTCAATCACAGTTCAGCCTCCCCTCGTCAATAACTTGGTGCTCGTCTACGTATCGCTCGCTCCCAATGCGTCTGGATCGGACTCTCTATCCTCCAACACCTGCTGTCGAGATCAGCCTCTCGCCTGTCAGATGATGCTGAGAGCAGCCCTCCCCTCTCTGTCTTCCCCTCCTTGTTTTCCTCTCTCCCTCTCTCAACCTCTCTTGCATGCTTGCATTCACACTGCTGCCGCCTTTAAATCTAAAGCAAGCACAAACGCTTTCTTCTCTGTATCTCTTATACTTCAATCTGCACCTCCTGTCTTTTCTTTTGATCTGTTTGTGACAAAGAGATGCACATCCAAGCTCGAGCTGTTGCACTGCCTCAGTGAGCCTGGTTGTTGATTGCAGATTTTGCTCATTCAGTAGAACAAAACCACAGACAAATCCACGCTTGGAAACAAAGTTTAAAAAAACCCAAAACAGAACACAACCTCATTTGCAATGAGGATTTCTCTTTCCTGTTATCTGCCTCATTCTGACAGCTTGTTTCAACATCATAAAACCCCTTCTGCTAAAATGAGCCTAAACACCCCATTGTCCATTTGACACATTAGTGGCAGGCAGCGAGCTGAGAAGCACTAGAATTTTGCAGATTCTGTAGCACACTCTCACATAATGGTCAAAATGACCTGCTCAGCTTACAAAGGAATGAACATAGGTCGGAGTTGTGCAGTTTATTACATAGTAATCACATTTTCCTCTTTGGTGAGATGCTTGATCTTTGTGCAAACACATAGAAAAGTGTCAAATACATTACTATGCATTATGCATACAATCCAATCATAAAGGAGTTGTAACAAGTTATAACAAGCATTCTCTGAATCCACTTCAAACACAACAGTATTTACTAGTACATGGCTGCATGTTAAATCTGTTTATTTTGCTAGATCCAGTTTAATTTGGTACAAATGGAAGTTACAAGCAGGAGAGGAGTTGATGCTCCCGGATGAAGTGATTATTCAGAATGCGTCATCCAAGCTGAAAGTCTGACTCAACTTCATAAAGCCTTTGTCTTAACGCTATCCTCTCATGCTCTGGTAAAAACAGACCTGCACCAAAACCATATGTAGATTAGAAGAACTGTGACAGAGGAATTCTGTTTATATTCTAGTCATATATTTTCTCCTCCAATGTCTGTTTACTGAAGGATTATCCTCTCATGTTGTGATACAAAGCTTTCCTTTTTTGTGCAGTTCAGATTTGTACAAATTTGCAGTCAATAAAGAGCACATGTGGAATACAGAATTAAAAATGTGTCACAATATTTTAGAAATTTTGGACCACTCTTTGCGGAATTGTTTTAATTTGTCCACATTAAAGGGTTTTTGAATATTAACATGTCACAGCGACTCGGTTTGGTTTAAGTCTTTGACTTGGCCACGCTAAAACCTTTATTATTTCAGAGGTGGACCCCCTTGCAATTTTCTGCTAGAGAGCAGAATTGAAGGTTTCACCAATAATTTCAAACTGTCAGGACCTGAAGCAGCAATGCAGACCCAGATTATTACACTACCACTTGCTGTGAAAATCTAGAAGAAAGAGGAAGTTCAGCAATGGTTATTGTGGTGGACTAACCTCATTGAACTGTGGGGACTAGGAAGACTCGTTGTACAAGACCAGTTGTTGTTAGGCAGGACTTAGGCAGTCCTGTGGTTATTTAAATTTTGTGAGCGGTTGGATGAGTTGTTGAACAACTCTTGGAGTAATTTTGGTAGGTTGGCCAGTCATCGCAGGATTCATAACTGTTCATTGCTTTCTTCATTTCTAAATAATGGCTCTTATTATGGACTGATGGAATCCCAGATTCTGAGAAATAGCCTTTAATCCCTTCACTAGTGAATTTGCTCCTTATCTTTTTTCATGAATTTCTTTAGATTGGGGCATGACGTATTGATTTTTTGAGACCATTTAACCATTTCATGTTGTCAGACAAGTTCTATTTAAGTGATTTCCTTATTCTACGGGTCTGGCAGAAATCAGACCTGGTTGTGCCAGGTGAAATTAATCTTAGCTTATCATGTCATGAAACGTGTTTGGAGTAGGACAGAAGTGAGGGATGAACATACCAATAATTCATTGATATTGAAATAGAGACGTTATAGGAGGGCACAGGACAATGAATGCATGCAGGGTCACAGGCAAAACAACAGGAAATAACGGGCAGTGTAACAATGAGTGCAATGGGAGGATCCAGCAGAGAACAACAAGAACCAGAGCACTAAATGCTGAGGGAGGTTTGGAAACTGAGATTGGATGCGGGTGTGTTAATTAGGAGATGATATGCAACAGCTGAGGCAGAAGGTAAGCAGGGAGACTTATAGGAGGGAGTCTAAGGTTAAGTTCGCATTGCTTTTATGATGCTCAATTCCAATTTTTTGCAGGAATCAGATTTTTTTTTTTTGTGAGGTTATTCAAACTACTAATTAAATGTGACCAGCATCAGATTTCAGTCTGAACGGTTCACCCTAAAGTGACCCGCATGTGCAGAAGTAATTATGAATGTCGGCATCTCTGTGTTATTAGGAGGTTGACCAATGGAAGCAGAGAATATTATGACCACATTATAACAAGATGAAGAAAGGTTTGAATGGCCTTTTATGGAGCAGTGACTGCTACCTCTGTAGAGAAGTGGATGTGAATGCATAGTTGGAGCCAGAACAATGACTGTTCTGACTGCGGACACTTTGAAAACTATACATATCAGATATAGTACCACATATGGAAGTGGCACAATTCAGATTTTTTAGGAGGTGAAAAGACTTTGGTCGTTCTGACTGCCATGAGAAAGTTCGATATGGGTCGCATATAGGCAAAAAAGTCAGATTTGGCCTGAATTTGCCTGCAGTGTGAACACAGACTAATAAACACAGGGGAGCTGAACTAAGACACAAGGAAACCCTAAACCAAGGGGGGGAAACAAATACTAACCTAAGGGGAATAAACTATAACACAAAGAAAACAGAAGCCACGAAATAAGTAAGAGACTAAACCTACAGGAATAAATGAATATGGCAAGACCACACAACATTATAAAGAACAGATAAATAAAGAGAACACAAACAAAATGAAAACCAAAATCTAAGGATCATAACAATTCACTATTAAGTAATAAGCTATCAAGGGGTGTAATTACTTTTTCACATAGGACCATGTTGGTTTGAATAGCTTTTTTCCTCCTAATAAATAAATAAAAACTGCATTTTGCATTTACTTATCTTTTATAACTCGTTTTTCATGATGCCGATAAATGATATTTGACTCTCTCTATTATTAATGCTAATTGATCAGTCAAGCTGCTGGCTTGGAACAAGCCAAACAATGTATGTGGATTTCTGTTGGCAATTGACACAAATGTGTATGAAGCAACTTGAATCACACAAATGAACATAACCACATTTTAGTAACAGTGAAGGAAACACACAGAGCTTGCTAGCCTTTAATCCTTTGTGTGGTTTCCCAGCACACAGGTTCCAGATAAGCTGGTCAACCAGTCAATACAGAAAGTCTTTTTTTTTTTGTTACACCTAAATGATCCAGAGAAAGAGAGAGCATGAAACACAGGTTAAATACAGTCAACATCTCTCTCTCTGGTTGTTTCAACTCTTTCCTGCCAATGGGAAGGAGCAGATTATGAAGGGACAAATCTTGGCTATCCAGGGTAGGGCAAATGTTTGTCAAACCAGAACAGGAGAATGCTAATGAAAAGATCATCTGCAATGTTTAAGATTGGTATATTTCATGTCTGAACTACCATATGTAACACAGTGTGTAACTGGAAGAGCAAATGTGGATTAGGCTGAGAGTTCTTTGAATTTTCATTTCTCATTTAGTTAGCTTCTGTCTCTGCCCACCTCTTTCACTGTGATTGTCAGCTTCCTTTCTATTCACACTCCTTTCCTGAGACAAACTGACTGCATTTCACATTTACACACAACCGACTGGACATGTAAAACAAAACCATAGTGCAAAACATTAGTGCCAAATACTAAGTAAGAGAGTTTTACAGGACAACTATCAAAGAAAAACAGAAGATGAGTGTATGACAGTGCATAAGATTGAAACTTAATGGCAGAGAGCAAAAATAAGCTAAAAGGTTTAGAAACAAACACAGAATATGTCTGAATAGCAGGAAGTGAGGAAACACAAGACAAGATGCACAAGCAAACAAACTCTTGACCTGACTAGAAATAAAACTGACACAATTCCTGAAACAAAGTTCCAACAAAACCACATAGACTGCAACACAGTGGAGGACCTTTCACTGCTTAAACTACTTTATAAAGTTCCAAAACACTCAAAAAGTGTTGGTACAAATGTGTGTGGGATGTAGAGCACCGTAGAAGCAAAAAGGCAAACTAAAACCACCTACCCTGAAACTAGGAAGGCTACAGAATCTCCAAAAGCCAATGCTCAAACTAGATTTTTCAGTTTTTGTCCCCTCTAGACCGCTATATAACATTAAAATGCAGCAGAATATGGCAAAGGCCAAGCTTTGGTGTATATGAACTTTGACCCATGTCAAAGTTGTCTTTTTTCCAGGTCACTCCAAGCAGCTTTGAGGGGGCACTGGGCTAGTCAGGGCAAATTCCTGAGCCGTGCAGGTGGCCGCCAGAAGTCTCCAAACATGAGTATTCGACATTGACGATTATGATGATGAAGTTGTTTATCTGTGTTCTTCATAGCACTCAGTAAATTATCTTGATTGTTGATTCTATGAATACATCTATCCTAAATAAGTAATTTTGGCCAAGATTTAAGTGGAGCTTAGATAAGTTTTTCTGATGCCTACAGAAAATGCCCTTTTAAAGAAAAGGAGATATGTGGATTTCGGTCAGAAAGCTGTGGCCATCTGATTTAGACATTTGACTTGGTCACTTATTATTAGTTTGGCTGTGTGTTCAAGTTCTGTTTGTCAGCACCATATCTTTCATTTTTTTATACAGATCCTGCAAAACATTGTTTTGTTTTTCCACCTGCATTGTGAAAACTCCTTCAGCTTAAGCCAACAAATGGCCTGAGGGTGTTTTTGCTTTGTCATATTAAGAGTTTGGTCCTGGTTTGATCCAAAGTGGGGAGCATTCATCTGTCCAACTCCTGTGCACGCCAAAATAAGATCCTTCCATATGTGGAACAATGCAAGGCTGATTCGAACAGCTGTGTGCCAAGATTTCCCACTTAGTCAAGCTGACAGAGAATGGTTTTTGACTATGTATGAGAAGAAACAAACTTGGTTGCTACAGAGGTGAAACAGCTTGGTTTTGGACCAGTTGAGGAACACTGTTGTGTCCTGATGAAGCTATGACTGATGATAGAACAGAAAACTGGAAATATCAAGTGTCTCCTCTTAGATTACAGTCATGTTAAAAGTCAGAATTAGTCAATAAACCCCTGAGAACCCATGTAAAATCATGGAACTAGTTTTTACCACATAACTACTACTGGGGCGATGGTGGCAGGGGTTTGTCTTGTAACCGGTGGGTTGCCGGTTCGATCCCCTGCTTTGTCTGTCTCAGTCGTTGTGTCCTTGGGCAAGACACTTCACCTGCCCTGCCTACTGATGGTGGTCAGAGGGCTCGGTGGGTGTGTGAATGGGTGGATGACTGAATGTAGTGTAAAGCACTTTGGAGTCTCTGGGGACTTGATAAAGTAAAGGCAAAAAAAAAAAAAGAAATTTTTGTTATAAGCTTTCATTTTTTTTTTTTAGGTTTTGAACCAGTTCAATCAGTTGTCTTGGAATATACAGAAATATTGTGATTCTTCGTTCAGTGTGTAATATAGATCACTCAAAGGAAGGATGAGGACAAATCCTTTTGGTAGAATTTTTTTCAGGAATTATGAGACTGGTTGGTTTATGAATATTAAAATGACTTAATGTAGCTTAAAATTCCTATATCATATAACTACAGCAATAAAGCATAGTTATAAAATCGCACATCCACCAGAGCAACACTATGACACACTGGAGTTTTGAAAGAACAGTTAAATGCTATTCCTCCAGCTGATATTTCATTCAATTTATGTATTTAATTTAATGTTTTTAGTTGATTAACAATAAATACACGCAAGCTCAATTGTATCTGACAGAAAAGTCTGTAAATACAGACAAAAAAGAGAAATACAAGCAGATCAGCATCAGATGACTTTCCAGCAAAGACTAACATAAGAAGTCTTCAGGTGGGAGACTTGGCCTAGGTCTTCCATTCTAATCATGGTCTAAAAAATAGGTAAGGAGGCCATTTGTAATACAGTGTCCTCAGCAGTCACAAAACCTCACTGGATCTTAAAACATTAAGCCAGGTTTCAGGTTCACAGTAAGAATGATCTTTGAGCAGCAGAATGTTGATCACCATAAATAAAAATGACATTTTAACTGTCAGCAGGAAATTATCACTGTTCATCATGTTTGTATTGTGTTTATTGGAGGTATCTCTGTCATGAGGAGGTATGCTCTGTCGTGGTTCATGACTCGTAGTTGAATGGGGCAGTTATGGCAACAAAGCTATCATTAGTGTAAACCAACTGCACTTGGCCCAACAAGTATAAAGTTTTACTGTAAAAACTAGAGTTCACAGTAGAGTTCATACCCCCCAGTCTGCTCGCTTGTCTGCTCTACGTAAATTTTGTGATTCATATCTGGCCACTATCGTCTGAACTCTTCATGGATGTTTCCACAGATTTTTGTGACCATGTTGACTGTGCCTGCTGACAGCGACAATATCACTCCCAGTCATCGGGTGGTGCCGAACAGACAGCAGTTAAATAAAACATGGAGTCAGAAGCAGAAGAAGGATAAAATGACAACACCACTTAATTTTAAGAAATACAGTGAGAGGAGATTCAATTTAATTCAATTCAATTCAATTCTGCTTTATTTATATAGCGCCAATTCACAACACATGTCTCCTCCAATCAGTCTTTGACTTTACATAAAGGTACATCTAAAAATAAATAGAATATCCTGAAAAGGTTTAATATTTCTTGTCACTCATTTCAGAAAGTGAAACTCAAATATTGTTCAATTCAATTCAATTCAGTTTTATTTATATAGCGCCAATTCACAACACATGTTGTCTCAAGGCACTTCACAAAGTCAGGTACATACATTCTAATTAATCCTAACAATTGAACACTGCAGTCAGATTCAGTTATTTATTCAAATTGGATAAAAAGTTTTTCTAGGAAACCCAGCAGATTGCATCGAGTCAGAGACTTGTAGAAGTCACTCCTCCTGGGTGAGCATGTAGGACAGTGGACAGTCACTGGCATTGACTTTGAAGCAATCCCTCATACCTAGTACGCATGTAGCAACAGTGGAGAGGAAAAACTCCCTTTTAACAGGAAGAAACCTCCAGCAGAACCAGGCTCAGTGTGAGCGGCCATCTACCACGACCAACTGGGGGTTTGAGAGAACAGAGCAGAGACACAAAAAGAACACAGAAGTACTGATCCAGGAGTACTTTCTATGGGAAAGAAAAGTAAATGAGATCTGCTGCTTTCCCCTTTTGGATAATGCATTTCTAAGGGACAACAAGGATACAGAAAATGGATCGATAACCTGGTGAAAAATCATTATAGTGTTACCTTTCGGTTCTTTTCTTTTGTCTGAGTGGACAAACAAGCACATAACTGCCCCCCATGAGGCAGTTATAAAAACTGAAGATCTTTGAGTGGAACCAAATACTCAAACTAAGCTGAAAATAGTATGAATTTGCTCGAGAGCTTCTCACAAGGCCCAATCGACTTGCTCAGCGCTACAATACAACTTTCTAAAAAAATAAATCATTGAAGCACAACTTTTCCATATCTCAGAGAGAAAAAACAACAAACATGTTGCCATTTCTAGATTTGTATTATTATCTGAAGCTTTCTGCTTGATATACCTTAGGAAGTGATAGAAGGAAATCTATGTCCTTTAAACGTACTTTTTATTTCGTAAATGGAGACAAGCCTGTATGACTCATTAGTGGGTTGATTGAATGAAACCCCTCTGTGCTCCATTTCTGAGAGCCCCTGTGACTATTTAGCTGATTAAAGTTATTATGTGGCTTGATATAGTGTGGTCTCCAGCTGTCTCAAGTGGCAACAGCAACTGCTGGGTGCAAAACCCATAACAAGCAGGGAATGAAGCTGTGAAAGAGAGGCTCATTGACATGCAGGCAGAAAACGAGGGTTGAAGACAAATATTTAATTGTGACCTAAATTTTCATACTAAAAAATATATTATGTCTTTTGAGAGAGAAATGAGAAGATAATTAGCTGCATCTTCAGACAAGTTGTACATTACAGACCAAAAGTTTGGACACACCTCATTCAAATAGTTGTCTTTATTTTCATGACTATGAATATTGTAGCTTCACACTGAAGGCATAAAAACTATGAATTAACACATGTGGAATTATATACTGAACAAAAAAGTGTGAAACAACTGAAAATATGTCTTATATTCTAGGTTCTTCAAAGTAGCCACCTTTTGCTTTGATTACTGCTCCGCACACTCTTGGCATTCTGTTGATGAGCTTCAAGAGGTAGTCACCTGAAATGGTTTTCACTTCACAGGTGTGCCCTGTCAGGTTTAATAAGTGGGATTTCAGCCTTATAAATGGGGTTGGGACCATCAGTTGTGTTGTGCAGGAGGTGGATACAGTACACAGCTGATAGTCCTGAATAGACTGTTAAAATTTGTATTATGGCAAGAAAAAAGCAGCTAAGTAAAGAAAAACGAGTGGCCATCATTACTTTAAGAAATGAAGGTCAGTCAGTCCAAACAATTGGGAAAACTTTGAAAGTGTCCCCAAGTGCAGTCGCAAAAACGATCAAGCGCTACAAAGAAACTGGCTCACATGAGGACCGCCCCAGGAAAGGTAGACCAAGAGTCACCTCTGCTGCAGACAATAAGTTCATCCGTGTCACCAGCCTCAGAAATCACAGGTTAACAGCAGCTCAGATTAGAGAACAGGTCAATGCCACACAGAGTTCTAGCAGCAGACACATCTCTAGAACAACTGTTAAGTGGAGACTGTGTGAATCAGGCCTTCATAGTAAAATAGCTGCTAGGAAACCACTGCTGAGGACAGGCAACAAGCAGAAGAGACTTGTTTGGGCTAAAGAACACAAGGAATGGACATTAGACCAGTGGAAATCTGTGCTTTGGTCTGATGAGTCCAAGTTTGAGATCTTCGGTTCCAACCACCGTGTCTTTGTGCGGCGCAGAAGAGGTGGACGGATGGACTCTACATGCCTGGTTCCCACTGTGAAGCATGGAGGAGGAGGTGTGATGGTGCTTTGCTGGTGACACTGTTGGGGATTTATTCAAAATTGAAGGCATACTGAACCAGCATGGCTACCACAGCATCTTGCAGTGTCATGCAATTCCATCCGGTGTGCGTTTAGTTGGACCATCATTTATTTTTCAACAGGACAATGACCCCAAACACACCTCCAAGCTGTGTAAGGGCTATTTGACCAAAAAGGAGAGTGATGGGGTGCTGCACCAGATGACCTGGCCTCCACAGTCACCGGACCTGAACCCAATCGAGATGGTTTGGGGTGAGCTGGATCGCATAGTGAAGGCAAAAGTGCCAACAAGTGCTAAGCATCTCTGGGAACTCCTTCAAGACTGTTGGAAAACCATTTCAGGTGACTACCTCTTGAAGCTCATCAACAGAATGCCAAGAGTGTGCGGAGCAGTAATCAAAGCAAAAGGTGGCTACTTTGAAGAACCTAGAATATAAGACATATTTTCAGTTGTTTCACACTTTTTTGTTCAGTATATAATTCCACATGTGTTAATTCATAGTTTTTATGCCTTCAGTGTGAAGCTACAATATTCATAGTCATGAAAATAAAGAAAACTCTTTGAATGAGAAGGTGTGTCCAAACTTTTGATCTGTACTGTATATTCTATTGAAAATCTAAACACCACACTTTAACCACATTACCTACCTGTTAAATACTGCACTACATTTATCTCTAGTGGAAACATATAGTGAGAAAGCAACAATTATCGAAATTGTTTGCTATATGTTGTGAGTTTGATAATCTACAAAAACATAAACAGTCTCTAATTTCTGTGCTAGAAACATTTAATGAAGACGGAATATCCATCGCAAATAAAAAAGTTAAGCTTTATATATAAGCTCACAAAAAACTACAGATGCTAACTACAGCAAATACAGATTGACATTCTAAAGATCTTTTGGTTAGCAGTTCATATGAATGACAGGCAAGCAACACTAAACAAAAACATTATGAGTGTGAGATGTCATTATCACCACTGCTATTTCCCTTTGCTCTTATCCTTAATGGTGAGAAAGCTACTTGATAAAGTTTTTTTTTAAATACCAAAGACGAAACGTAGAATGTAAGTGCTTGTGTAGGATCATAATTAGTATTTCCAACAATGTTTTCATCACAAATTGTTTCACAAAGTATTATTTTCCAAACTAATGTTGTGACTGTGTGTTTTCGTATTCAACTGAGCAGGACATCTCCATCTGCTAAAGACGTGGTTGGCCAGAAGGACCTTTGTAACTTTCTGGCTCTGACCTCACCCCAGATGCACACTGATTTCCTAGCTGAACACACTGGGTGTGAGAAATACTCCAAAGGCTTGCAGACAGGTTTATTTCCTTGTTTGTATACAGTCAGAATAGAATAGAGTTCTCCTCAAAACAAAATGAAGGGACAAAACGTCAAACTCAGTTGTCTTTATAAAAGAAAACAAAAAAAAGAAAACAAGTGCTGCCATCTTTACTACAATTCAAAATTTCCATTTTAAAATCGATCATATTTAAGGCATTTTAATCAGATATACTTTAAACACATAACTCGTTTTGCAGGTATATTAGGTATAAGTTTAAAGCCAGATGTTTACATACACTGTATAAAAAGACATATTATGTTTTTCTTTCCTCATTGTCTGACATTAATTCAAACCAAACTTGTCCTGTTTTATTTGTCAAAAGCAATTGGTAATGTTTGTTACTTTCTTTAAAGTTGGAAGTTTAAATATATTTTATTAATATATAATAACATTGCCTTCAAACTGTTTGATATGAGTAAAACATTTTGGTTATCCATGCAACATTCATTAACTGCTCACAGTTAAATCCATAAAGGTTACAATAAATATCCTTATATCCTTATGTGTAATCCATACAACAATTATTAAAATACCCAGTTGAAGCTGTGGAGAGTGAAACAAGTATATTCTTATATTCTGGGATTGAGAGACTGTAGAGGCCTGTGTGGAGTCACATATTAACTGTCTTGTCTTTTGCAGAAATATAAACAAGTGTTTCCAAAGAAATGATGTATAATGATTTTCCATTCTTTTACATGTATTAAATGAAATTAGTAATCTTTGATTATCAAGTTAAAAGATGTATGATGGAAATATGGTTAAGAACTGATAATTAAAGTAAAAAACATTAAGGTTTGACATTCTCAATCAGCTATATATGAAAGAGATATAACGTTGATCATTTGTGAAGCATGAATAAAAAGAATGAAGTGATGGTTTTGCAACTGTGTTTTAAAGTAAATGCAGATATCTGAGAATGGAATGTGTAATACTGTGTAAAGTTTAAGACTGAGCAGATTAGGGAAAGAACTGTAGGATGACTAGGAGTGACGAGAGCCTGCTGCATGCTGACAGCGAATCTTTAGAAGACCAGCGCAAGGAAGGGAGGATGAGTCTACAGCCAGCTGCGTGGCTATTACCGGCATCTCCAAGGCCGAAAAACAGCACCAGAAAGTCACGATGACCATGACTAAGTGTTGAGCAATACTGTACTGGACAAAAGTATGTTGCAATAACTAAGAAGACTGACAATGGGCTGACCAGTGAGGGCATCTGCCCTATAAGAGCAGTGCTAAAAAAGGGAACTGTTGTTTCCTCGCAAAAGACCAGCGAACAAGATCGGATGGAGAAAAGAAGCTCAGACGGAAAAGGAACAGAGACACAGCCCAGCTGATCGACAGCATTAAAAAGAGGATCAACTTGTGGGCCCAAGAAGGACTGTGGCTCAAGATTAAGAATCCGATTTCATCTAAAGCCTTTTTATCCAGACAACAGAAGTGAACTTGATCGGTGAACAGCTGATTGCTCTAAGTTTCAGGCTTCTGGAAGTCCTGAATCAACCTCATTTATGTCTCCGGGTTTCCTTCAACTCTTCAGCCTCTGGAAACTACTGTCTTCGGAGACATATAACAACAAAGTTTCTGTTTAACCATCAAAGTCTGGAGCATCAGTTCCTGCCACTTAAAGGGAGGAAACTGAAGATTAAGTCGTGTTCCCTTCAAGAAATTACTAGTTGTTACCAGAAGAAACGTCTCCATCAGGTGCATGGATGTGTCTTCAAAGCCTCTCCAAACCCACTAGTTTCAGCATCATCGAAAGACAGGTTGAGTTGATTGATTCATTTCTATTATTGAAATTATTTTGTGTTGCCGAATTTAAGCTGTTACTGACCCCTGCAAAAGCATTACTAATTAAAGAAAGCATATAAAATTCTAGCTAAATCGTGGACATTCAATTATTTGAGTCACCTTATTTTTGGTTTTTCATTGGTGGTAAAAAGTCCTGTTGCCTGGTTCTAAGATATTTTAGGAGGTTTTTATAGGTTGCCTTAGTCAAGTTTGTTAAAACAGTGCCCTTGGGGCTCGTGCTGAGCTACTGAAATTAACTTAGCCCATATACCAAGAGCCAGTTGTAAATTAGGGAATGAGCAGCCGTGAACAAAAGTGACTGTTGATGTGTGAATGACTGCGATAGGCTACTCGGTCGCCCGGACCTCCAGTTCAAGAAGGGTGAGACTTTTGTATGAAGGCTCTTAGAGGCTAGGCGAGTCATTTCCCGACACCAGCTTAAACAGAACTTTCAGTAAACCTGCTTAGTAAGATCTTTCAGGTTTAGGGAAGTCCGGACCCGTTAGATGGAGAGCTGGACTGAGCAATCCCTTTAGACATAGGGAAGTAGGAGGGAGGGGTTAGCTCATCGGACAATGAGAGTGTAATTAACTCGGGTTTGTTGGCTGCCCTGCTCAAATTTTCTATATGATGAAGATCAGGGATCAATGTCACTTTAAAATATTGATTTTGCTTTCTCTATGCCAGTTTGAAAGTAATCTAACTATGTGGTTAGGACCAGTTCCATTTCAAAGACCCGTTTGCACCTAAGCTTTAATTAATGCTACCAACCCCATGCTTTACAGTTGGGAAGGTGTTCTCAGACTTGAATGCTTCCTCCTTTTTTCTCCAAATGTAATTATGATAATCATTAAGCGTGGGTGATAAAATCTATGCAAAATCGATCCCGATGCTAATATCGACATTCATAATAATTGATTTTGAGGAACGGTGGAAAGCTGGAAATTGGTGCAGGTAAGTGCACCTCCCAAACAGTTCATGGTAAACAGCATCAGCAAACATTTTCAGTGTCATTAGATGGATTTCTATATGCTATTACTGTCAGTTTCATCAACAAGGAAAGAAGGTATTTTTGTCTCTCACTATTTCTACGTTAAATCACTGAAGGCCAAAGTCTTATTAGTTTTACAGAGAACTGAATGCATACCTGATCCTCATCAGCTTGCACCATTAAAATAGATTATGCCGAACAGTACAAAACACAATAAAAAGATTAATGTTGTCATTTAAAAACCTATCAACACAGCAGAATATGTGCAGCAGAATATGGCAAAGGCAAGCTTTGGTGTATATAAACTTTGACCCATGTCAAAGTTGTCTTTTTTCCAGGTCACTCCAAGCAGCTTTGTGAGGGTACTGGGCTAGTCAGGGCAAATTCCTGAGCCGTGCAGGTGGCCGCCAGAAGTCTCCAAACATGATTATTCGACGTTGACGATTATGATGATGAAGTTGTTTATCTGTGTTCTTCATAGCACTCAGTAAATTATCTTGATTGTTGATTCTATGAATACATCTATCATAAATAAGTAATTTTGGCCAAGATATAAGTGGAGCTTATATCAGTTTTTCTGATGCCTACAGAAAATGCCCTTTTAAAGAAAAGGAGATATGTGGATTTCGGTCAGAAAGCTGTGGCCAACTGATTTAGACATTTGACTTGGTCACTTATTATTAGTTTGGCTGTGTGTTCAAGTTCTGTTTGTCAGCACCATATCTTTCATTTTTTTATACAGATCCTGCAAAACTTTGTTTCGTTTTTCCACCTGCATTATGAAGACTCCTTCAGCTTAAGCCAACAAATGGCCTGAGGGTGTTTTTGCTTTGTCATATTAAGAGTTTGGTCCTGGTTTGATCCAAAGTGGGGAGCATTCATCTGTCCAACTCCTGTGCCAGCCAAAATAAGATCCTTCCATATGTGGAGCAATGCAAGGCTGATTCGAACAGCTGTGTGCCAAGATTTCCCACTTAGTCAAGCTGACAGAGAATGGTTTGGGACTATGTATGAGAAGAAACAAACTTGGTTGCTTCAGAGGTGAAACAGCTTGGTTTTGGACCAGTTGAGGAACACTGTTGTGTCCTGATGAAGCTATGACTGATGATAGAACAGAAAACTGGAAATATCAAGTGTCTCCTCTTAGATTACAGTCATGTTAAAAGTCAGAATTAGTCAATAAAACCCCTGAGAACCCATGTAAAATCATGGAACTAGTTTTTACTACATAACTACTACTGGGGCGATGGTGGCAGGGGTTTGTCTTGTAACCGGTGGGTTGCCGGTTCGATCCCCCGCTTTGTCTGTCTCAGTCGTTGTGTCCTTGGGCAAGACACTTCACCTGCCCTGCCTACTGATGGTGGTCAGAGGGCTCGGTGGGTGTGTGAATTTGTGTGTGAATGGGTGGGTGTGTGAATTTGTGTGTGAATGGGTGGATGACTGGATGTAGTGTAAAGCACTTTGGAGTCTCTGGGGACTTGATAAAGTACAGGCAAAAAAACACAACTATTTTTGTTATAAGCTTTCAATATTTTGTAGGTTTTTAACCAGTTCAATCAGTTGTCTTGGAATATGCAGAAATATCATGATTCTTCGTTAAGTGTGTAATATAGATCACTCTAAGGAAGGAAGAGGATTAATCCTTTAGGTAGATTTTATTTCAGGAATTATGAGACACAACCAAATAGTTTGCAAAATACAACACCCCAATATAGAGCTGCTCAAAAAGTTACTTAAAAAAATGAACAATATATATAAAAAGAAAACCCTCTTTTTGCCTTCACACACTAATGAATTGTTATTATGAAGGGCACCACCGAAACAACTATCCTGGATGGTGGATCTATTATACACGAAGAAACATTAATGAAAAAATCATTCATCAACTCAATAAAGGACTTGGACAAGAGCCACACCATGAGAGGGTGTCAATGACTGGATGGTGCAGTATGCAGCATAAATGAACTGCATACACACAAATAAAAATAATGCTATAGAAAATCTGCTGCAAACTGAAACTGTGGTTTGAGGTAAGATTCTCCATGAGACATGAATAGAACATTAATATTATTCAGTTCAAGTGGTCTGCCAAGCCATTAGATGTCCACCCAAGAGAACATCTGTGAGACGAGATCCAAGCTATCCAGGCAGGGGCAAGTATTAAATACAATATTAAATACCCCTCTGACTGTGACTATTTTCGTTTTGCTATTATGTCAAATATGACACGTTAGCCCTTGATTGATATGACAAAGTTTGTCCCAATTACAGTAAAGCCAAGAAACCTGACACACAAAAATCTAGTCTGCACACTAAGCAACAGGTGGCTGCAATTTCTTCATTTACTTTCTATTCATGACACTAACTCTCTTACATTAGGATTGAAATGGCCATTAACAGCATTTGAAGCACACACACCCAATTAGATGCCTCTCCAGCTAACTCCCTCTTCTTTAAAAGGCAGAGGAGCACTTCATTAACACCCAGTGCTCATGTCTGTCAAAATGCTGGCTGTTGGCTGCAAAGGAACAGATTCACCTCCAGCTGTGCCCCTGCATATCGCCAAAGCGGAGCCTCTTGGAAGTCGGTGTCGATGTCCTTGAACATCAATGAAATGTGGCGATCCAGAACTTTGCTCATTGCTTCACTGACAGCAGCTGTTGGGACCCACAGCCATGGGTTACAACAGGAAATGCGGTACAGACTTTTCTGGAACTTTCAAAATAAATTGCATTAACCTACTTCTGGCACAACTTAGGAATTGGGGGGTAGCAGCGGACTTCCCATGATGCCACTGGGCGTATAAAACCCCCACCCTTCCAATGGTCCTTTCTCTACCATCCGGACTCTGTGCGAGGCTGGCCGATGAGACAGCACTTTAATGTCTCTTTGCTGGCAAAAAGACAAACTCTTCAAACTGGATCCAAGGGTGTCATAAGATCACGCGATCATATGCACAAGTTAAGTACTGATGAATTACTGTTCAAAGAATCCAGTATTCATTCATAAAAGGGAGATTAAGGTATAAGCATTGCTTTACTTTCTCTCTGAGGCCTGCAGAAGCAAACTGTGTTCCAGAGTTCCCTGCAGAGACGCTGTCTCTACGAAGCCGAGTCTGAAGGAAGGACAACGGCCCTGCATCACCGTGGTTACGGTAACGTGCAGTTGGTCAGCAGACAGAACGAGCCGTCTTCCAGCCACTGCTCCGGAGATTAGCTGGAAGCTAACCCTTTTGTTGACTGTGGACGTTTCTTCAAACTTCATCGTCGCCCGGACAACTCCTCAACACGTTCATAAGAGGTTAGGTTTGGGCAGAACAGAAATAGAAGGATTTAGATTGAAATAATCTAAACGTTTTTCATTTTATGAAGTTTGGTTTTGTTTGGGTTGAACTCAGCTATCTTGGTGCAGCAGAATATCTGCAGCACACGTGTTCAGTTTTGTGTTCTTTGTTTCTATGTTTTTAAAGTTAAGACAAACTTTACTTGAAGGGTGATTTTAAACAGAAGATTGATCATAATGCACCGTCTGCGCTGATGCATTTTAACCCTTTTATTGACGGTATTTTTAAAGGTGTGTGTTTTGATTCTGGTGTTAAGCTATCAGCCTCCTTTGTTAGCTTCAACAAGTAAGGACACGTTCTTGCTGCCAAATAATATTTACCCAGAAAGGTTTAGTTTTCATTCCAGTAAATAATGTGTCCCTAACATAATTTTACTAAATTTGATAAGTAAACACCATTAAGCCCCATTTCTCCAGAAAGATTTGGCTCTTTTCCAAAATATTCCCTTAAATATTTTACCATTTCCTTTAATAATATTTCTTTAAATAGTATTTCAATAAATAAAGGCAGCTAATGAGACATCATTGAGAATTAGTCATCCAGAAGGTTGGTTTTACTCAGCAGATCATTCTTTAAAACATTATTTCATTAAAATAATATTTTATCTGATCTTGCATTGTGAATGGTTGTCTAAGTTAGTTCCAAGACTAACTTCATGTCACCTCCAGATTCTTCAAGATAATCCTTGGTTCTTAAACATAAATAACATTGCATGGTAATATTGCATCAGTCTTTCGATCATGGTTTTCAATCATCTTTAATCAACTTGTTTATATTGTACATAGCCCATAAGTCTTGGTTATTCTTTAATTCTGCTTGGTAGTTTAGTTGGATTGTTTTAGCATAGTAAAGAGTTTGTTGATTGAAATATGTTTGACTTTGAGTTGACTTATTTTTGTTAATACATTTTTGTATTTTAAGAAATTGTGTGAATTCATTCCATGTGTGTGCAGAGTTTATGCTGTTCAATAATGTCAGAGCTCGTCTCACACCTTTCTATTTTGTCCTAATACCATCGCCTTACTGGGCTGGTATTTACAGGACAACCCTTAACAGACCGAAATATTATTTCATAAAAAATAAAATATTAAATATTAAATAATATTCTCAGATTCATAGTCACAACACAGCTTTAAAAATAATAAACTATTGTAATACTTTTTCTCCTTCATGATATAAACAAAAATGTCTTTATCGAGAGGCCTTTATGCAGCAGTAGCTTTGGAGTGAGACTGATAAGAACCACCATTAGTGGGACAAATTAGAGCAATTACATTTAATTGGCAACACTGTGCTGTGAGCAGTTTAGCACAGTCAAAGATGTGTTTTCTCACCTTTCACAAACAGCATCTCTTTACTCAAATGAGTCAGGGGAGCTGAAGTTACATCAGCCCAAACCAAATGCCAGAATGTGGTGATGGAAGTGGCAAAGAGTGTGCTTACAAACACCAAACAACAACTATAGTACACTTGGCCAGCTTAATAAACTTGCAATGGAAAGCAGTGGCACACGACAAAGCATTCAGCAAAGCAACTTTCAATGACACATGGTGTGCTTTGTTGCTGCTACCATAAATCTTGCCCATGTGATGCTGTCCACAAGATATCAGATATGAGACAGGGAAGGTAACTACTTTGGAGAGATTCAAAACAAAAAGTTTTTTCTAGAGTGCTACAGCTTGAAGATAAATTACCAGCTAAAAAATACATTATTAAATTCTTATTTTAATTTCAATACAGCCAAGAAACTGCTGCAATACGTTACTAGCATCATAACTCAATGATTATAATCTACAGTGATTACAATTTGTGCTGTGGATTGATAACAATGGCTAGACCCTGCCTTGAGATACTGTTAACATCTGCAGCAGTCCTTTTTGCAATATGGAGAAACTGAAATCCTCATAATAAAATACAGCTAGTGTGCGAGGGTGTATTCTCATGATGAATATGAATCATCCTTGAACCTTCAATTTCCTCTTTCCAATAAGCCCTCCCATTGTCCTTTTCAGACTCATTAGGAGTCCATTTTTGTCTAATTTTATGGTCCATTTGATGTATAATAACAGCAAGGCACAATTTTTCAGCTGTGGCAAGCTGGATGACAAACTTGTAAACAAAAAGGCAAAATCCCTCTGTAGACTACTTTACTTCCTGCCAAGTAACAATAAAGTAGATAAATGTATCAAATCCATCTCCAGAAAGAGCTGTAGACAGTTTAGGTTATGAGCTTTATTCTATCAGTGTGTGGGAGCAACTAAACATAAAACACATTTGGCTACTCTAATGATAACTATTTTGATACTAAAGTCTCATTTTATAAATACTGGTGTTTTATTTTATTTAACATTCAAATCATATATTATATTTAATCATTAAATTCACAAAGCAACAATGTTGTAAGGCTTCAAATGGAAACCTTACAACATTGACAGGTGGCTCATTGTTTATTAGTCTATAATATAATGGGTATATAATTTTTTCTCCATTCTTCTTGTGCAAAATACAAATTTGAAAAATTTTATTTTTAAGTCTTGCCAAAGATTCTCAATTGTATTTAGGTTTTGAGTTTTACTGAGGCATTTTAACATATATATATATATATATATACTATACTTAGATTTAAACCATGCTATTCTAGTTCTGGGTGTATGTTTTGGATTGTTATCCTGCTGGAAGAGGAAACCTCTGCCCTCAAACAAGTTTCTTTGCAGGATTTAGCCCAATCCATCTTCCAAACAACTCTCTCTCTGCTAAAGAAAAGCATCTCCACACCATGATACTGCTGTATTCATGAAGATTGTCCTTTCAGGTGTCAGAGTTCTACCACATAACTTTGTATGTTTAAAAAAGGATTAGTGTTGGTTCTCTGGTCAGAGGAGACTTTATTCTAAATATATGCTATGTCTACTACATGTAACAGCATTTTTCTCCTTGGAGTTTTTCTATATAGGTAAGGTTTGCAAAATGCATGACTAATAGCTGTCAAGAGATTCTCCCTCCTGAGCTGTGGATCGCTACAGATCCTCCAAGATTATTTCAGACCTCTTGGCGGCTTCTCTGAACAACGCTCTTTTTGCTTTTCCTGTTGGTTAGAAGAGGCCCCGTTCTTGGATGGTTTGAATTTGTGCCATTCTGTCTCTATCTTGAGATGAGAGATTGAACTGTGCTCAATGAAATATTCAAGGCCTAGAATATTGTTTTATAACCTAAACCTTATCTTCAAACTTCTTTAGAAATGTATCCTTGCCCTGTCTGGTGTGTTCCTTGGTTTTTATGATGTTTTTCATAAGGTTCTCTAACAAACCACTGAGGACTCCACAGAACTACTTATACCATTGTATAAAACACAGGGGGACTCTATTTAGGTATTTGACTTCTGAGGAGAGTTGGTTGAACTGGGTTCTATTTAGGGGGATCCAAGTAAAGAGCACTGATTGTAAATGCATGCAACAGTTTTCTGATTTTTTTTTTTTGCGTAAAAAATCTTGAAACCCATCATTGGTCTATCACATAACGTCTCAATAAGAAGTACTGAAGTTTGTGGTTGGAGTGTGACAAAATGTGGAAAACTTAAATTATTTTGCAAGGCACACTAATATTGAGCAAATATATGTAAATCCTATTTTGTTTTGTCGAACGTTGTATGCCATCTACATGCCAAAACATGTAGCAGCATACAAAATATAAATATTCTGCACTCCAATTCAACTGACGGTTCATTTAGCAGATTTGCTGATGAGATCCAAAGGCAAGAGGGCATACATCCATTATGACCATAAAATGGTTGCGTTCAAGTCCAGTTTGACATGTTTTTATAATTATATTAATGAAAGTCAATAAATCTGCTAAATATGATGAATTGCAGGCCGTGATTTTTACAGTGGAGGATTAGTTGATTATTATCTATTGTACTTTCATGTTGTCAATTGTTGACACAAATTGCTCTGACAGGCCATGCCTGAAGAGAGATGATGTCATCCATATGTGTTGTACATGATGACAATTTACATTTTCATAAATCATGTTTGATGACACTTGCAGATGACAGAACATTACATAAACATTGATGAAATATTATGTTAACAGTGCTAAAGAATATAGAAAGCAGTGTATTAATCCCGTGCTGTGAATCCGTGTGAAGATTGAGATCTTAAAAGGCATTTCATTTATATAACCAGCTGGTATCACACACATTCTTCTGTTCCCTGTCTCGATCCATCTGTTTCTGCACTTGCACATGCTCTCCAGGCTGGTAGACTACCTGCTGTGTCAGAAATATTACAAGCTCCTCTGTCTCCTTTTTCTAAAAACACACCTTAAAGAGGTAAACCTGTCAGAATAAAACGTTTTTCAAACATACATTAGTTTTGCTCAGTTGAAAATCTCATTGCCTAGCAGAAACAAAGCTTTTTTGTGGTAGAAGCCTGGCAGTTTTCAGGTCTTACAACTGAACATATAAAACTTTCTTATCCTTTACCTTACTTTAGTAGCTACATTATTACCTAGGTCATTTATCCATCATTTTGACGAAGAATATTTTAGCTTACAATTAAATAGCTTATCCCTAAAGTAGCAGACGAACCATTAAAAAGATGAACAAGTCTTATCCCTATGCTACTTTTGCTTAATCAAACAGTGACAATGAATATAATTTCATTTGATTTTTCATTTCAAAAGCCCCCCAGTAAATGCTTTGCTAATTAATTTATGTCAATTTAACTAACTCAATACGTAATGTCATCACTGAATCCTGATAGGGATAAAACACCCGACTACTGAATATTCTATTACCTATCACAACCAGAGCTGTAGCAGGACTTCTGAGGTCCACCACTCATTATCCCCCTGCACATCAGTTACAATGAAGACCAAAACGTAATTAAAATGGAAACATTTATTTAAACATAAGTGCCTTGAATGTGACATGTATTGATATCTGTGTGACTAAAATTGTCCACCTGCCTTAGTCTGTCTTTATGTCTGAATTCATTTTAGATTTGACTCAATAATATATTTTTCTGAAAGAACACAAATATAAATAAAGCATGCTTTATTAAGTAATCTTTAACATTTCATTTTCAAAAGATGTCTCAGCAAAAAGTGACCAAAATTTATGTTGAAATGTCAAATTAGAAAATTAAAATGTATTAACAGAAATGCTTTTTCATTTTAAAGTCATAGCTGCATTTTTTGACTCATGAATAAAATGACTGATAGATAATCCAAACTGCATTTTCATTTTCTTCTTCAAGACTGCTTATTCTGTTATTTAATTAAAATGATAAATAAAATAACTTTTAACATTTCATTTTCAAAATATGTCTCAACAAAAGTGACCAAAAGTCATTTGGAAATGTTAAATTTGAAAATTAAAATGTATTAACAGAAATGCTTTTTTTGTTTTAAAGTCATAGCTGCATTTTGTGACTCATAAATGAAATTGCTAATAGATCTTTCAAACTGCGTTTTCATTTTCTTCTTCAAGACTGCTCACTGTGTGACACAACTAAAGAGAAAACAATGAGGAAAATGCTTTTTCATCTCCCGCAAAAATGTTCCTTAAATCGATATGACTTCGCAATTCCAAGCGGCGCAAGAAAGTGACATCAATGGCAACTCTTCTTCTCCTGTCCCAGACCGCACCATTAAGCTATGAGGGGTCAAGGTAACAAAAATTAACTTGAAATAAAATGAAGGTGTGAAATACTGAACGAGTTAAAATTAAGTGCTGTAAAAACCAACACATGATTAATATCACCTCTGTGAAAATTAAAATCCATGAATTTGGAGGTCATTAAATTGATAACATGGTAAATATTAATGTTATACATTTTAAGGTTATCAAATTTAACGATGCTTGTTTTCATTCACTGCCTTGATTTTAGTGCCTCCCTTTTTATCACTTCAGTTTAATCATTCATCACGTTTACAGTGTTATTTTTGTCCCCTCCGGTAGATCAAAAGACGGCAGCAGCCCCGACGCGACAGCGAGGTACTTGTAGTACACCGCCGTTCGCATGCATTTTCAATAGTACACCAGTGATGTCGTTCGCCACGGGTGGGAGTCACAAGCGAAGACCTCATTTTTTAAATGAAGTGAAATCTTAATAAAACGAGTAGATATTTGAGTTCAACAAACCTACATTCTCGCCTATCAACATCTTAAAAGTTTATTTGAGGGCACAAAAAGCGTATTATTTAAATTTTTATTCACAATTTTTGCCACCATCATCCTCGATTGCTGCCCAAGCTCAACCAATTAGACCTGAAATGAGTCAGGGGAAACTGTGGGTCACGGACTACAAAACGTCGCTGTCGCGCCGGGGCTGATGCCGTATTCCGATCTACCGGAGGTAACAAAAATTACACAGTGAATGCGATGAATAATAAAATTGAAGTGGTTAAAATGGAGCCGCTAAAATCAAGGGAGTGAATGAAAACATGCAACAATACATTTAATAACCTTAACTTAAGACCCCGGGCCGGGAGTTGAACCTAAGACCTTCTTGCTGCAAGGCAACAGTGCTACCAAGTGCGCCACTGTGCAGCCCTATACCTTTAATTCATTAAGTAAATTTTTGTTACTTTAACCCTTCATATTAAGCATCTTGTACATTAGGTGGCAGAGAGGAGGAGGAAAGCCCAATCATTTTCAATTCAATTCAATTCAGTCAGTCATTTTCTACCACTTATTCCATAGTGGGTCACAGGGAAGCTGGTGCCTATCTCCAGCAGTCTATGGGCGAGAGGCAGGGTACACCCTGGACAGATCGCCAGTCCATCACAGGACAACACACAAACAACCACGCACACACTCATTCATACACCTAAGAGCAATTTAGAGTTACCAATTAACCTAACAGGCATGTCTTTGGACTGTGGGAGGAAGCCGGAGTACCCGGTGAGAACCCACGCATGCACGGGGAGAACATGCAAACTCCATGCAGAAAGACCCCAGGCCAGGAATCAAACCCAGGACCTTCTTGCTGCAAGGCAACAGTGCTACCAACTGCACCACCGTGCAGCCCTCAATTCATTTCAATTCAATTCAATTCACAAAAGTCAGGTACATACATTCCAATTAATCCTAACCATTGAACAGTGCAGTCAGAGTTAGTTATTTATTCAAATTGAATAAAAAGTTTTTCTATCCAAGGAAACCCAGCAGATTGCATCCAGTCAGTGACTTGCAGCATTCACTCCTCCCAGATGAGCATGTAGAGACAGTGGACAGTCACTGGCGTTGACTTTGCAGCAATCCCTCATACTGAGCATGCATGTAGCGACAGCGGAGAGGAAAAACTCCCTTTTAACAGGAAGAAACCTCCAGCAGAACCAGGCTCAGTGTGAGCGGCCATCTGCCACGACCGACTGGGAGTTTTAGAGTACAGAGCAGAGACACAAAGAGAACAAAGAAGCACTGATCCAGGAGTACGTTCTATGGGAAGGAAAAGTAAATGTTAATGGACGTAGCTCCTTTAGTTGTTTCACCTAGAAAGAATGAACAGATAAACTCTGAGCACGTTTTTAAGGTTAGAGTCTGAAAGAGAGCACATATAATTAGTTACAGTTAAGCTCAGTCAATCGTCATGTCTAGGAGAGAGAAAGAGTTAAACTAAAGACAGGGCTATGTGGATCATCGGTAGAGGGTGAGCATTAAGTTGTTGCCCGAAGAAGCTCGGACAATTCCCCTCTCCAGAAAGGTGTCACAGGTAGACACACATTTTGTTTCCATGATTAGGCTTACCTGCAGGCAACATGAAGCTCCCACATACCATCGCACATTCCTTGTGTTTGCAGCTGATTTTGTGAGAAACAAGTGTCTGCAGGCCCAAAGACTGCAGTTTCTGACCTGCAGTTCTAGATCTCTTCTCGACAGCGCCATCTATTTCCTTGTCCGAGTCAACATGGAAGGCGATCGGAAAGTAAGAATTAAACGTGAAACAAATTGCTTATTTAACACCGTCAAACTATTGTTGTGTATTGTTTTATATATATATATATATATATATATAGATAGACAGATACACACACACACACATACACACCCACACACACAACCGGTCAAACGTTTTAGAAACGCTTTCTCACTTAATGGTTCTCTTTATTTTCAAGACTATTTACATGATTGCAGATTCTCACCACAGGCAACAAAACTGAATGAACACACATGGAATTATATAGTAAACAAAAAGTGTGAAATAACATTTTTATATTTTAGATTATTCAAAATAGCCACCTTTGCTTTAATTAATAGCAATAATAATAATAATTTAGACTTTATTGATCTCACAATGGAGAAATAGACAACTACATTTTAACCCATCACTTTAGGGAGCATTCTGGAGCTAAGGGTCTTGCTCAGGGACCCAACGACTGAGACAGGTGGAATGGGGGTTCGAACGGGCAACCCACAACTTGATTTAATCCCACACAGCTGGGTCTGAACAGGAGCTGGGCATAAACAAGTAAGCAGACCAGAAATTGTTAAAGTTCTGGTCTAAGCTAGTGTTTTCAAAGTTTTGAGGCACCCAACAAACTTCATTTGCATTTTACATTTTGCTTTTAAAAAGGTTAAAAGAGGACAAGGATAAGAAGGAAGCCAGATGGCTGCAGGAATGAACGATCTTCAAAATATCTCTGTCCTGCATTGAACCGAAAGGAGCCGTCCACCACTATGTTCCGACCCATCAAGGTGCCATGAGGCAGATGATCTGAGATTGCTCAATCTCTCCACCACATCCCTCTGAATCCATCAGGGTCACACATCTGAAGTCATGTTTGAATTTAAAGAAGTCATGATGTTATTATTATACAAAATTCATCAGGACTTGTATTAGCTGTGGATGTGTGTACATGTAATAGATAATAATATTAATAGATAGTATCATTACTAGCATTATTAGTGGATAGTATTAATAGTAATAATAGATGTGTATTATTATAATCGTTTGCTGAATTTCTGACATTTCTCAGGACTTGACTTTCCTGCTATCAGTTGAAGCACGTGAATGTTTTTATGTATACAGTAGCTCTTACATAATACATATTCCGGTGTGGTTTCTGGTCTGCAGAGACATACTATTAGATTTTGTTGCTGTTCCAAGGCAGCTGCGGCTTCCCTTAGCAGCTCTGGTACAGATTTAGAAATCGTGATTTCCCGCTGTCTCTGAACACAATCTTCGCGCTCTCATTTTGTCTCGGGGACAACACGCACCACTCCCTAACGAACAAGTTGCGAAATGGTGTGGTCCGGGGCAGGAGAAGAAGAGTTGCCACTGACGTCACTCTCCTGCGCCGCTTGGAATTGCAATGTCAAATGCAATGTCAAATGATTTATGGAACACTTTTTGCGGGGGTGGGCATAAAAACGAAAACACATTTTCCACTGATTACAAGCTCTTGTGATTCTTATTATAGTTTTATAATGTTAGTTTTAATTTTTTATACATATTTTCTATTCTAACTAAATCTAATCCTGAGGAACATTCAGACTTCAGACATCCCCTTGGGGTTGTTTTTATGTGATAATGATCATTCAATAAGGAGGTCACAATTTTCATTCATTTTATAATATTTTTAGGTTATCAACATTATTACAGTCTAACATGACATGCTACAGTTTACATGACATATATGAGAGATATATAGTTTATTTCTAGCTAGTTCACATGACCGTACAATTAAAATGCACTTTGGTTGTATGAAAGTAAAACTTTGTTCTGGTACAGCGAAGAGAGATGTCAGCAACATAAAGGTGCACAGAACAAAAGATAATGTTGTGAAAAGCTGTAAAATTACTTATGACTTTATCAAATTGAATGACAACCATGTAAAAATTGAAACATTTTATTCTCAAAAATCTGCAAAGAAACTCTGTAGCTAATGAAGCGGAAAACTCATTTCTGTGATGTGTTTTAGTGCTTTTTATAGACAAGAAAGACTCACCGTAAGGTCCTGGTCCTGGAGAAGGTCGTGTCAACTCTAGAGAGAAAGTAAAAAATTAGAAATTATACCTTTGACTAAGTACCTCCACCCTTCAAACTCTGGATCCGTGTTTATTTAGTCTCATCACACCTTCTGTAGGAAAACTGCAGTGCAATGCAGCAAGAGGACAAAAAAGGCAGTCTTCTGCTTTTGATATGTCATTCAAGTGTGAGCATATAATCATAAGGACTAATTTTTCCACACAATTTTGCAAAAAACATCATAATTTTGAAACCAGCAGATTTAGGATCTCGGAATGTGACTTAAAGCCAGAGGAATATGCTTTCCATCTATCCTATTACCTCCCTCCAACAATCCTCTGCCTGCCAGCTACAAGCTTAGTGGAGTTGGAGTGGGATTGTTTCAAACACGGGAAGTGGTGCCTGACAGCTGCAGGCAGGCAGACTGCTGGAGTGTAGATATGGTTAAACGGAAGAACATGCAACAGTTTTCTTTAAAATAGCATCAAGATTAGAGAATAAAAGTAGAGCATGCATAAATAAGTGATATACATCTGACAAATAATAAGAAATATTATTTATAGAAATTGCACAACTTTGCTCTTACATTGTAAGATGGACTAAAATGCGCAATGAAGAAAGATAATATTGAAATCAAATGAAGGAAATAAAGTCAATGGGAAATACAAGGATGCCAGACAAAACAAAGAGTGACTATTTTTCTCCACCACACTTCCCCAACAAGTCTCTCTTTTGAAGGGTTGGCACTCTCTTACAATATTTCTGTGTTTGGGAGGAATGATCTTTAAAACTGCACAAAAACAGACACTGGCTGTGAATAATAAATCTACTAAAAAACACTGCCACTGCCATCCCCCCTGGGGATAACCAATTCAAATAATTACAAAGATCATGCGACAACACTCACAAAGGCACACACGCTATTTATTGACAAAGTAGTAAAATCAAATACCATCTGGCTAATTAGAGCAATTCTCCTAACAATCTTGTTTCAGCTGATGAATAGACAGAACTTAAATGCTGTTCATTGAACAGCTTTTGTTTGCTTCCTAACTATTAACATATAAAAAACAAATGTTACACATGCTTAATTTCATTGCTTTTAGCTAAGAATATTCTGAAATGTACAGTTTTATATTTCACATTTGAAAGTCACTTCTACAAATACATTAGTTTAAATCATTATCAGAATCAGAATCAAAAAAGCTTTATTGCCAAGTAAGTTTTTGGACATACAAGGAATTTGTTTTGGCGTAGTCGGTGCAATACAGTACAAATTAAACAGTATAAACATATCTACAATATAATATAAATATATGTGCACAGTTTTAAGTGAGTGAGAGTAAATATAGAGCAGTATAAGATGCAAGAGCAATACAACAGTGCAGGTGATCATTGTGCAAGTAAAGCAGGAGTCTTATACAGGTCCTTCTCAAAATATTAGCATATTGTGAAAAAGTTCATTATTTTCCATAATGTCATGATGAAAATTTAACATTCATATATTTTAGATTCATTGCACACTAACTGAAATATTTCAGGTCTTTTATTGTCTTAATACGGATGATTTTGGCATACAGCTCATGAAAACCCAAAATTCCTATCTCACAAAATTAGCATATCATTAAAAGGGTCTCTAAATGAGCTATGAACCTAATCATCTGAATCAACGAGTTAACTCTAAACACCTGCAAAAGATTCCCGAGGCCTTTAAAACTCCCAGCCTGGTTCATCACTCAAAACCCTAATCATGGGTAAGACTGCCGACCTGACTGCTGTCCAGAAGGCCACTATTGACACCCTCAAGCAAGAGGGTAAGACACAGAAAGAAATTTCTGAACGAATAGGCTGTTCCCAGAGTGCTGTATCAAGGCACCTTAGTGGGAAGTCTGTGGGAAGGAAAAAGTGTGGCAGAAAACGCAGCACAATGAGAAGAGGTGACCGGACCCTGAGGAAGATTGTGGAGAAGGGCCGATTCCAGACCTTGGGGGACCTGCGGAAGCAGTGGACTGAGTCTGGAGTAGAAACATCCAGAGCAACCGTGCACAGGCGTGTGCAGGAAATGGGCTACAGGTGCCGCATTCCCCAGGTCAAGCCACTTTTGAACCAGAAACCGCGGCAGAAGCGCCTGACCTGGGCTACAGAGAAGCAGCACTGGACTGTTGCTCAGTGGTCCAAAGTACTTTTTTCGGATGAAAGCAAATTCTGCATGTCATTCGGAAATCAAGGTGCCAGAGTCTGGAGGAAGACTGGGGAGAAGGAAATGCCAAAATGCCAGAAGTCCAGTGTCAAGTACCCACAGTCAGTGATGGTCTGGGGTGCCGTGTCAGCTGCTGGTGTTGGTCCACTGTGTTTTATCAAGGGCAGGGTCAATGCAGCTAGCTATCAGGAGATTTTGGAGCACTTCATGCTTCCATCTGCTGAAAAGCTTTATGGAGATGAAGATTTCATTTTTCAGCACGACCTGGCACCTGCTCACAGTGCCAAAACCACTGGTTTACTGACCATGGTATCACTGTGCTCAATTGTCCTGCCAACTCTCCTGACCTGAACCCCATAGAGAATCTGTGGGATATTGTGAAGAGAACGTTGAGAGACTCAAGACCCAACACTCTGGATGACCTAAAGGCCGCTATCGAAGCATCCTGGGCCTCCATAAGACCTCAGCAGTGCCACAGGCTGATTGCCTCCATGCCACGCCGCATTGAAGCAGTCATTTCTGCCAAAGGATTCCCAACCAAGTATTGAGTGCATAACTGTACATGATTAATTGAAGGTTGACGTTTTTTGTATTAAAAACACTTTTCTTTTATTGGTCGGATGAAATATGCTAATTTTGTGAGATAGGAATTTTGGGTTTTCATGAGCTGTATGCCAAAATCATCCGTATTAAGACAATAAAAGACCTGAAATATTTCAGTTAGTGTGCAATGAATCTAAAATATATGAATGTTAAATTTTCATCATGACATTATGGAAAATAATGAACTTTATCACGATATGCTAATATTTTGAGAAGGACCTGTATAGTTTCTGGTGACCAACAAGTTACTGACTAGTTGTTTAGGTTTCTAGAACACAGATCAACACATTGATTGGACCTAAAAAATAAAAAAGACGGATGTGTCAACAGTGTCTCCTTGTTTCCAAATTTAAATGTTACACTGGAGACTGATCATGTAACATTTGCTCCTGTCTCCAACCATTATCCATAACAGATTATAGCACCTTCTGCCACCCAAAACAGCTTCAGATCTCTCTCTTTGTTCGCAATAATCTTAAGAAAAATGTTGAAGTCTGTTTAATATCATTTTCCACCAATACATTCAGCAGGACATTATGGAGCCTAGAGAACAAAAACGGAGCTTAGACATTTAGAGCAAATGTCCCTGCTGCCAGAAATAATTATTATCGTTTTAGCCTGTTAATGCAAAAGAACATTAGTAATTCCTGAAGGGATTATATTTCAAACACGAAGCCTGAAACTTGTCAGATCTCAATAACAGACGACACCTGCAGTTCAATGAAACATGGAAGTGTCAGATCTGACTGCTTTAATAATATGGCTGTGATATTATCATATAAATTGTTTGATTGCTTTTTCCCCTACAAGTTTCCTTCCTACATCTTCATCATTACTGGTTCTAATATTTCAACTCCACCAGTACCGCTAAACACTTCATAGACTATTTAGCTTAGATTTCCTAAATAAACCTATACTTAGCTGAACTAGCGTTGTTGCATAGAGAGATGTCTCTTGCTTTCTTGGATAATTTGTGCTACCTTTTAGGTCCTGATGGGCAGAACTAATCAGCCCAAATGGGAGCATCTCTCAGTCACCCTCTGGAGTGTTTTATATTAGCTGTTAGACTTTGCCCTGCAGCTCTTTTTTTACCTTCTGTTTCTGCTGGCATCATATGTGTTTAAGATTGTTGGTCACATTGTGTTTACTATAAAGTGGAGTAAATACAGGTAGCCACCGGTGTTTGCATTTCAAATGAAACTTGAGTTCAGATGTACTTTAGATGTACTTCCTAATGTTGATGGCTATGTGTTGCACAAATAACATTCAGCAGGATAAACAGAAATAAACTCCCTCGTCTGAGGTATCGGACTTTGTAATCTTTTTGGTTGGGAATGTTTTTCAAATGATGTTACTTTTCTTGGCGTTTTTACACATCTGTGCCTGGGCTCTACTGCAAGATGAAAACAGCTGGAGTTGTAAGAAAATGGATACATCTCAATAAATTGGAATATCATTTATTTCACTAATTTGAAAACAGCTATAGAAACTTTACAGAGAGCGATATAAGTATTTTTACTTTTTTATGATTAAAGATTATGAAAACCCAACATTTAATTGTATATAACATAAGACCAATAAAAAAACTTTTTGTAATACGGAAATGCCTACTGAAATGTACTGTACAGTCCATGTACTGTACAGTGTTTGTACTACTCTGTACCGAGTATACTTTGCATAAATTACTGCGTCAGTGTGTAGTGGCATTAGGATGATCAGCTTCTGACACTGCTGAGGTGTTGAGAAAGCTCTTGCAACCTTTTTCTAGCACACTTTTCTTCCATTCAACTTTCCAATTAAGGGGACTTGAAGCAGCAGTGTACACAGCTAGCTTCTGAAACTTCTAAAATACTTGCAATGAATCTTTAAAATACAAGTTTCACTTTTTATTCAATAACTGAAATGAAGTAACTTTTTGACCACTTTTAACCATTAAAGGTTATTACATGTTTCTTACCAAACATCCAGTTACACAGTTGCAGTATTTTGACCCACAGGCCTTTCAGTCACAAAAATCTATAACGTTTCAGTTGATTCTCATTTTACATTTTCATTAACTACCAACCTAAATATGAATATAAAAAGAAGATGAACCTCTAAATTGGTTTAATCCAGGTTATCCTGTGAGCTACGGTCAGATTTGGAAATACAAGTTGATTAATCTCAACATAAACTCAGACAATGTTACAGTGCCTTGTGAAAGTATTCGGCGCCCTTGAACTTTTCAACCTTTTGCCACATTTCAGGCTTCAAACATAAAGATATGAAATTCTAATTTTTTGTGAAGAATCAACAACAAGTGGGACACAATCGTGACGTTTAATGAAATTTATTGGATGTGTCAAAATGTTTTAACAAATAACAAACTGAAAAGTGGGGCGTGCAATATTATTTGGCCCCTTTACTTTCAGTGCAGCAAACTCACTCCAATGTTGTCCCAAATGACTGATGATGATAAATAGAATCCACCTGTGTGTAATCAAGTCTCCGTATAAATGCACCTGCTCTGTGAGATTTTAACTGAGAATCTGCCGCTCAAAAGACAAGTGTCCTAATTATCTAGACTGAGGCATCACATACAGAGATGTGTGCCAGGGCTATACAGTAGGAGAAAACACACTGCTCAACTTTTGGAATGTATACAGAATGTGTTAGACCATTTCCAAAATATCTGGTATTCCAACTCTAGCTTTTTCATGCTACATCAATGCAGTATACAGATTCAGTTCTGTCTGTCTGTCTGTCTGTCTGTCTGTCTGTAACTGTCCCACATGATGAATTTCCACTATTTTTCACAATTGGAATACTGTTTACTTTATTTATTTCTGATCCTGGCTTCCGCAGAACCGATGGCAATTGTTTGAAGTAATCAATACATTTGACTCCATAAATGGTTTGCGTTTCTTCGATTTTTTTAATGGTCCATGAAATGAGTCATTACATTATCTATCCTAGTTGGCCAAGGTGAAAATCTAAAGGTTTTACATATTCAGTTTCTCAAAATAAATTTCACATTAATAATAAGTAATAATAATAAGTAAAAAAAAAAAAAAACAGGACACACATAAATAAATAAATACACAAATAAAATAGGGGCTGCACGGTGGCGCAGTTGGTAGCACTGTTGCCTTACAGCAAGAAAGTCCTGGGTTCGACTCCTGGCCGGGGGTCTTTCTGCATGGAGTTTGCATGTTCTCCCTGTGCATGTGTGGGTTCTCACTGGGTATTTTGGCTTCCTCCCACAGTCCAAAAACATGACTGTTAGGTTGGTCTCTCTAAATTGCCCTTAGGTGTGAATGAGTGTGAGAAAAGTTGGTTGTCCTGTATGTCTCTGTGTTGCCCTGCAATGGATTGGTGACCTGTCCACGGTGTACTCCGCCTCTCGCCCGGAAACTGCCGGAGATAGGCACCAGCTCCCTTGTGACCCACTATGGAATAAGTGGTATAGAAGATGATGATGAATAATAATAATAATTAGTCTAATTATAATAACTATAGTCTATGTATAATAGATCTATGTATAGATGTAGAGATCAGTAACTCCTGAGTAAACATACCCACTCCACTGAATGGCAGACAAGAGCTAAAGGGTAAAAGAGTTGTTGCCAAACATCAACATCTTTGTCTGGTTTTCAAAAATATTTAATAAAATCTTAGATAATGAAATGACAGGAATTCCATAATCATCTGATCTGACTCAGTTTTCTGCATGACTAAAATCTATTTCATATGAAAACACAATCATGATGTCAGGTGCTGCTGAGGGCTCTGTTCTTTTGCTGCATTTCTTGAACTTTGTTATCAGTGGAAACATTTGTTTGCCAGTCAACATTAGGCATGCTTTTTGTCCCCGCTGCTGACACAGACTGCACGATGTTTTGATGTTACCAGACAGGAGAGAGAAATAGGACACAGCATAAACAACCACACCTCCATCTACTAATGGATGGCATGACACTCTTCCAAAATGTGACATAGCATGAAACATAAACCAAATTTAGCAAACCTGAAGACATTTCGCCTAAAAAAATACTACCGGTACATATTTTGTGTTTTGTATTGCAATAAATATGTTCTCATGAGGTATGTTGTAATGAGGTATTACAGCTCTGATTAAGTTTGGTAAAACCTGATAAAATGTGTGAAGTCAATCAAAAAATTTTTCCGACACTGGTGGTGGATTGGTGGCCAGGGAGCGAGTTAGCCGGGAGTAGATGTGAAGGAAGATGGTGGAGGTGGGGTGGAGGAGGGATGAGCTCAGCTGACAGGCGAGGATGAACACAGCTGAAGGTCCTTTAAAAGCAAGGCATTGGAAGGTGATTGGATGGAGAATCAGATGGACAGGATGCTGATTGGAAGGCCGGGAGACGCACAGAAGAGTCATTGGAAGGTGGAGGCGGTGAAAGTGACTCTTTCATCCTGAATTTTTGTTTAAACTCCCTGTTTTCTGTCAGTTTATTTAACTGTGCAACATTGCAAAATTTTACAGAGATTGAAGTGAGCTAGAATTTCCTCAAATACATTTCACTTTCTTGCAGCCATCTGTTGGACCACTTGCCTGCTGAATATTGGACCACTTGCACGTTGCTGGATGCCACTATGCCTTTCCAACGTCATCGGCCATTTTGTACCGCAGGATAGTCTGTCCTACAAATCCTAGCGGCCACTGCGGCCGATAAGACGGGGCATCCCAGTTCCAATGGTCCACTGAACTATATAAACGGACTATGAGACGGCCCACACTTTGCTTTTTACACTGGAAACCGGACCAGCAACTGAAGCGCATCATTCTGGAGACGAGGTCCCGCGTGGATTTAATTTATTCTGCTTCGTTGGCCAACGTGAAACTAAGCGAATAAACTTACTGGAATAAGAAGGTTTGTAAGTTTTGTAACTTTACCAATCGAAGACGTGGGTTTAACACGTAACCAAAAAACCACGGAGTTTCAAGGAGACGCAATTTTCCCTCCTTGTTTTGTACCAGTCGACTAGTGACGGTCCGTCATAATGTTTCTACTTTTCTGCCACGGAATCCACCAAGGAAAAAAACGGACTGCTTGGTTGAGTATCCGTGGACGCATGGAACTCTTCAACCCCTTTCTCTCTCTCACTCGCTGCCTCAGAAGGAAGACTTCAACAAGTAAAATCCACCTTTTATTTTTATTTCTTTATTAGGAATAGCTTGGGCAGGGTAAAGGAGATTTAGTGCGATGTAGAATCGCCGCTTAAAGTCTAATGTGTTCTGAATTGTATGTGCATGCCATTGTTCTTTTCAAACGTGATTACTGTTGTTTTCTGAGGCCGCCGAGTCTCACAAGATTGTGCTTTTACTGTGCAAACACCTGAGAGCAGGTGCGCAGTGAAACTGAACTGCTACAATAACCTTATGGTGAAAATCAACCATTTTCTTTGTCTTCAACTTCATGTTTTATGAGTTGCTGCCAAAAGTTTTATAACCCTTTGTGTTCTCGAACATCCCCAGTGGTGGGGGAAGGTTTATAACTGCCTGTATCTCACTGAGCTACACTTTCTGGCGGGCTGCGCTCCCAAAGCTTCGTTCAACCATATTCCCCTTTTATTTTGCCATAACTGCCATAACTGCTGGTTTGATATCATACACACCACTGCTGTTTTGTTTATTTGTTTTAGTTACATATTTTACCCTTTTGTGTAGAACTTTGCATGTTTGATTAGGTGAAGATTATTGAATCAGATAGCGGATTGTATCAGGCTGTTGATTTAATAAATATTAACGTAGATAAAGAAAAGTCGTTTGTGTTTATGTTGTGCAAGAGTGATTTGTCAGTCAAAATAAGGTTAAAGTTCCAAGCGTTTTGGCAGAAACGGTTGATTAAACAGTGACATCTCTGGTAATAGTTATCAATTATTACTGAGTATTTAACGGTTGTAATTATCAAAGGCGATGAGCCACAATTACAACACCAGAAGACATCTCTGGTTTCGATTCATAAATGAAGATTTTTGGTTAAGAAATTAATTTTCTCAAATTATAATTTTTTATTATAATTATTGATAAATATTAATTAATCAATAATCATAATTCCAACACATCAAACTTTGGGGAATATTTAAACTAGAATGTAGTACACGAAAAGTGACAAGAAAAACCTTTGAGGGAAAGACCGATGCTGAGAAGGCCTGCAACACGTTAGAATCCGATATTAAAAATGGTCTTAGTTGTATTCTTTTTTTAAAATATGTGCATAGATGAATTCTTATGAAATATATCTTGATGAAACAAGAACAAAACAAGGGGGAAACATTAACGCATCATTCTTATTTAGCAAGGGAAGGGAATAAGATGTCGCAATTAGTCTCTTAAGGTCAATCTTTCTACAATTGCAATGTAAATGCAGTTTAAAGACACATAACATTTTCTTTGAGTAAAACAAACTAAATATTTTCTGCTTTAAGTCTGTTATTATAACTTAACACTTAGAAGGTTACACAGTGCACTGAGATAGCTCAAGGAGCTACTTTAATTTGTTCAAAAAATTATATACAAGTGTAAACACCATAGGAATGTCCTGTCATTATACTGTTGAGGAAAGAGATGGGTCCCACAGATAAACATGCTTCGAAGCAACCCCAAAACAAAAGCAAAAGACCTTGTGAACATGGTGTCTGAAGCTGGTGAAAAAGTGTAATTTTCCACATTGAATCAAGTGGGCTCAACACAGGCTGAAACGCCACTGAGGGAGGAAAAAGCCATTACTCAAAAAGCAACATAAAAAGTCAGTTTACAGTTTGTAAATGCACTCATGGACAAAGACCTTAATTTTGATGACATGTCCTGTGGTGTGATGAAACAAAAATTTAAATGTTTGGGCGTAATGAAAAAGGGAAGGCTTGCAAGCCTGAGAACACCATCCCAAATTTTACAGTGAAGAAGTGATGCAGAAAGAACTGGAGCACTGGACAAAATAGATGGGATCATGAGGAAACATTTAAGCAACATCTCAAAGCACCAGTCAGAAGGGTAAAACTTGGGTGAAAATGGGCCTTTAAAATGTACTATATCCCTAAGAGTACCACCAATCTCAGCTTAAGGGCAACAACGCCAGTGTTTTGGAGTGGCCATCTCAAAGCCATTATTTGAGTCCCAGAGAAGATTAGCGGAAAGAGTGAGGTGTTTAAGCAAGGCGGCCTACAAACCTGAATACACCAGTTCTGTGAGAAGGAATGGGCCAAAATCCTAGCAAACTATATGAGAGGCTTGTAGAAGGATACCAAAAATGTTTCAATGAATCTACTTTTAATTGCAGTCAGATTCAGAATCAAAATCAGCTTTATTCGCCAAGGCTGTGCACATAAACAAGGACTTTGACTCCAGCACCACTTTGCTGTCATTGAAGAAATTTAAAATATAAATATACAGAAGGGGAAATACAAATATATTTTTGTAAATATATAAAGTGTTTCTAATGCAATAGACAAAATAGATGTCAAGGAGCTGCTAACTCCTAATACGTGTGTTGTTGGAACTGCATAAATCAAAGACTGCCTCCTTGTTCACCACCATTTATTTTTTTGTTGAGCATATTCTATTTTAAGGGCAGCTTGCACTTCTTCTTGCTTTCAGCTTGCTTTGACGTTTTCCTTGGTCTACCTCTGTGTTTTCCTTTTAAATTATCCCCAGTTTCCCTTGATTTTCTTTAAATATTATACACATTTTCTTTTAATGTTATAGTGGTGGTAGCCACTTGGATCTTATGCTACACATGTTGGACTGATGTTAAATGGGTTTGCAATCTGTTTTGCTTCAACAGACAGCTCTCCTGTAGGGGACATATTTTCTGTTAATCAGCCATGTGCCAGGTGTGCAAAATAAAACAATGCACATCATCCACTTTTACATGTCATGGTTAGCACCTCCTTGTTATTCTTGCAAATTGTTACATTGTATTGTCATAAAAAAATAACCTTGAATTGCAAACAACTAATATCATACACTGAAATAAGGAATGAAGGAAATAAAGTCACATTATGACGTTTTACATTTTTGTGCTGTTCTAACTTGTTTGAAAGTTTAAAAGGGGAACAACCTGTATACTAATAAGGCTTGGCTTAAAACTTTCCTTTTTTTTAAAGCTTATAGTTAGAGTAGCTTAAGTCATCCTGAGCTATCTCTGTAGTTATGCTACTATAGGCTTAGGCTGCTGGAGGACATAATGACCACTTACCCTCACTCTGCTACATTCTCATGCTACTCTCAAATTTTGTGTTATTTGCTGTTATTTCAGCTTTTAACTCTATGTTCTCTCTCTCTCTGTTTTTTCTCTTTCTAGAAGCTACATCTAACCTAGCTCTGTGTGTGGCTTTGGCACCTTCCTGGAGGGGGACATCGGCTGAGCTGCTGCTGCCAACAACTTAATGTTCTTCTTCTACAGATGAGTGTTCAGTGTTTAACCCTGTTTCTCTCTTAGACATAGCTACTGGCTGAACTTTTGCTGTGACTAACTTTATGTGCTCTCTTTCATACTTTGGACTTGAAAACTGGCTCAGAGTTTATCTGCTTAGCTGTCTTTCTCTCCTAGATGAAGCCACTAAAGAAGCTACTACCATTACTTTTTTACTTTTCTTTCCCATAGAGGTACTCCTGGATCAGTGCTTCTGTGTGTTCTCTCAAACTCCCAGTCGGTCATTGCAGATGGCTGCTCACATTCAGGGCCATAGCTACCATTGAGGACACCGAGGCCCGAACCTCAGTATTTTTCTGCTAAGTATAAAATAAAAAAATAATCAAAACAATACCTTTGAACCACGTGGTTCTCTCAGTAGCTCCACCAGGGTACTGTAGGAGGTACTACAATTGTGTGAGGCAGCCAAACTCGATGTCTACAAAGAAGAGTGCAGCTTTGCATACCCTACCACTAAAATAAAGACCAGAAGAAGAGTGCTGCTGACGGTGAGATGTAACAGCGGTAACTTGCAAAAAATATTCTACTTCAATTCCGTTCTTCTACAAATAACAGTTCACTAGTTTCACCCTTCATAACACTGTTTAGTTAGTAACGAGTTTAGTTAGAATAGTTACCGACCATTGACAACATTGTTTGATTTGTGTTGGCGCATTGTTTGTGAGCAGCTGTGACAGACTAATGAAGTTTATATTGCAAGTGCTAAAGTTTCCGTCCAATAAATTAAGACACCATTTTTTTTTTCAAAGCTCAGCTTCGAGGGGGAGAGTGTGATGAAAAGACAAAGAAGTGATGAAGGTAAGAGAGGATAAATAGATGGCTGCTGTCCATCCACTCCAGCCAGGATACATTGCTGAGACCCATGTCCCTGTGTTGTTCAAAGCAAACAAAAACTTACTGGCCTTTATTACGGACTACTACTGACCATGGATAGATGTGTTATCACAGTGATATCCAGGCTAAATTTGACTGCAAAGAATGCAGTACAAAATTACAGTTTCACTATAAAATTTGTGTATTACTTAATAAAGCATGCTTTAATTATATTTGTGTTCTTTTAGAAAAATATTTCAGTGAGTCAAATCTAAAATGAATTCAGACATAAAGACGGACTAAGGCAGGTGGATAACCTTGATGATCAGGATACCTTGAAGAAGGCATTAAAGTGTTTTCTGGGATTAGGATAAGATCACAAATTCTAAATTTCAGTGCATCAAAAGATGATCAAATTTAAAACATAAAAAAGACGCAAACTCTTTAGCAGCAAATTGTATATACTTCTGCATGTTTGCTTTCCTGGCTACTTACTTGTGTCTCATTAAACTAGAAAATAAACATCTTCCTGATTCAATGCATCCAACTATTGCACCATTGCTAATAGGTATAGAACTAACTGCATTATATATAATTCGTACCAACTTTAGTATGTAAATTGTATATGTACAATTCTTATAATTCTAGAAAAAAGTGCTTATATGTAAAATTTTTAAGAATATTCAGATTCTAATAGCTTGGATACTCTATCCCCCGCCCCCCACGCAAATAAAAGTCCAGTACCATTGACCTGCCTCATTAATTACCCAAAAAGATACACTGAGCGCATCAAACAGGGCCACAATAGTGGAGACTGCTCATTTCAGAGCAGCCGCAGAGCCAACCAGAGAGTGGGAGCCTGGTAGGTGTGTGCACCCAGGAACAGGTGGTAGAAGAGCTGCTTAACCCAGACTAAAGTTAGCGTTATATCTGAGAGCTGTCTCAGAATGGGCTAATTGTAAGCTAGCACTAATCAGTTATTCACCCAGCAAGATATGAGGTGGAGGTTCACTAATGAGCATCATCAGAGTGATAATGAGAGACTTTCACCTGAGCTACAGGTGAAGTTAAAGGTTCTGGCCGTGATTGAAAACAGTAGGAACCCTCTCTGTGAGCTTCCAGCTGGATCTGCATTGTCATGTGAAAAATATCTGATCCTTTACCTTAGTCAAAATCGTCAAAATCAAAGCATTTAACCTTAAAGTTACTGAACACATTAAAAGGTCCTTCAGATCACCACATTGCATCTCATGGCTGCAGCCGGTCCTGTAGTTCAGTTCTACATGTAGACAGAAACCGGTGTTGCTCCATAAATCAGAAAAATATCTCCTGGTGCCAGTAAGACATAGTATAAAGAGCAAAAGTAAGTCTGCCTCTTCTCTTTCATATCTTCTGATCCCAAACATTCAGCTCTGGGTTGTTTAAAGGTGCAGAATTAATGAGAAATAAATCAGAGTTAATCACAGGTGGACCATTAATTAGTTCACTGCTTTATTTTCTGAATAATATGTGTAATATGTAATATATAAACTAAACTCATTAAAGAAGGATACAGTTTTACTCAATGTAATACATACACACCACTTTATGTATTCATTAATTAATCACTGTAATATTTGTACTGACAACAGAACAAAAGATGGGAGTCCAAGAAAGGTACAGAATGAGGCTCCATGTTCTCCAACATATACAGGTCCTTCTCAAAATATTAGCATATTGTGATAAAGTTCATTATTTTCCATAATGTCATGATGAAAATTTAACATTCATATATTTTAGATTCATTGCACACTAACTGAAATATTTCAGGTCTTTTATTGTCTTAATACAGATGATTTTGGCATACAGCTCATGAAAACCCAAAATTCCTATCTCACAAAATTAGCATATTTCATCCGACCAATAAAACAAAAGTGTTTTTAATACAAAAAACGTCAACCTTCAAATAATCATGTACAGTTATGCACTCAATACTTGGTCGGGAATCCTTTTGCAGAAATGACTGCTTCAATGCGGCGTGGCATGGAGGCAATCAGCCTGTGGCACTGCTGAGGTCTTATGGAGGCCCAGGATGCTTCGATAGCGGCCTTTAGCTCATCCAGAGTGTTGGGTCTTGAGTTTCTCAACGTTCTCTTCACAATATCCCACAGATTCTCTATGGGGTTCAGGTCAGGAGAGTTGGCAGGCCAATTGAGCACAGTGATACCATGGTCAGTAAACCATTTACCAGTGGTTTTGGCACTGTGAGCAGGTGCCAGGTCGTGCTGAAAAATGAAATCTTCATCTCCATAAAGCTTTTCAGCAGATGGAAGCATGAAGTGCTCCAAAATCTCCTGATAGCTAGCTGCATTGACCCCTGCCCTTGATAAAACACAGTGGACCAACACCAGCAGCTGACACGGCACCCCAGACCATCACTGACTGTGGGTACTTGACACTGGACTTCTGGCATTTTGGCATTTCCTTCTCCCCAGTCTTCCTCCAGACTCTGGCACCTTGATTTCCGAATGACATGCAGAATTTGCTTTCATCCGAAAAAAGTACTTTGGACCACTGAGCAACAGTCCAGTGCTGCTTCTCTGTAGCCCAGGTCAGGCGCTTCTGCCGCTGTTTCTGGTTCAAAAGTGGCTTGACCTGGGGAATGCGGCACCTGTAGCCCATTTCCTGAACACACCTGTGCACGGTTGCTCTGGATGTTTCTACTCCAGACTCAGTCCACTGCTTCCGCAGGTCCCCCAAGGTCTGGAATCGGCCCTTCTCCACAATCTTCCTCAGGGTCCGGTCACCTCTTCTCATTGTGCAGCGTTTTCTGCCACACTTTTTCCTTCCCACAGACTTCCCACTGAGGTGCCTTGATACAGCACTCTGGGAACAGCCTATTCGTTCAGAAATGTCTTTCTGTGTCTTACCCTCTTGCTTGAGGGTGTCAATAGTGGCCTTCTGGACAGCAGTCAGGTCGGCAGTCTTACCCATGATTGGGGTTTTGAGTGATGAACCAGGCTGGGAGTTTTAAAGGCCTCAGGAATCTTTTGCAGGTGTTTAGAGTTAACTCGTTGATTCAGATGATTAGGTTCATAGCTCGTTTAGAGACCCTTTTAATGATATGCTAATTTTGTGAGATAGGAATTTTGGGTTTTCATGAGCTGTATGCCAAAATCATCCGTATTAAGACAATAAAAGACCTCAAATATTTCAGTTAGTGTGCAATGAATCTAAAATATATGAATTTTAAATTTTCATCATGACATTATGGAAAATAATGAACTTTATCACAATATGCTAATATTTTGAGAAGGACCTGTATTTCTCAACAGATAGTGTTTAATAGTAAAGACTGAACTAATGGCTCAATGGAGAACAACAGACTAAGTGGATGAAGGGCTGGAGAGATGGCAGTAAATCAGCAGGTTTCATGAAAGAAGGAACATATTTTAATGAAATGTTGGGATAGCTTACAGCATAATTAAAATAAATAAATGTGTTAAGGGTCTTACCATTCCATTACAATCTAAGAAAATTTAATTTTATACCAGTTTTCTTTTTTGGAAAAGTAAGAAATTATGACAATGGAGCCTCAGGGGTGGGAGGGAGTGAGAGAGTGAAATTTTAAAAAGTCATTTACATAGATGAGAAAATAAGTACATTTATTTGAGCCACAGTGAACATAGTTTGAGTGAGTTAAAGAACAACTTTAGTCCGATGGACTGAGCAGAAAGTTTTTTCTAAATATCACAAAATGTGTCATTATCTGCTTCAGCCAAATGTTTTTTTCATCAGTTGTAAACTGTTTCTCTTTATCCTTCATGTCAACTACTAACACAAAATTAAAACCTAGTCAACTCATTGTGAAGCATTTTTGTTTGATTCACAAGAATTTACATTCAATGAAAACCCAGTCAAGGCAGAGAGCTGCAACAACATGTCCTGTGTTACTTTAACGTTAAGTGATTTATAAACTGGGACGCTGTCTGATGAAAATTAAATAATTTAGTGCCTGGGCTAAAGACCCCAATGGTTCAGACCCTGAAAATGCTCCTGGTGGTGCCTCTACTTATAATACCACGATGGAGCTCTTAACTGAAATTAATCATATGTGGAATCATGGAAATGAATTGAAATACAAATAATCAATTCGAGACCCCAAAACACCACAATGCAGTATTCATGAATATGAGGGTACTCTAAAAATGTTAAATATTTGGTTCTGTGTTAGAAAAAGATGAAGTAAAAGTAAGCCTTTTAAACGTTAAACTGATGTGGAGCAGAAAAATTGCAGAGTAAATACAAAGAGAACAGAAAAGTTAAGTAAAAACTGTAAAAGTATTTGAATGAATTTCTAAAACAGGAACGCCAAATTAGCCTGACTCCTTTTACAAAAGTAAGTGACTCAATAAATAAATAACTAGGCAGAGAGCTTAAGTCCCCCAATGCTAGACCCAAAGTTACGCCCTTGAACCCACTTGATATGCCAGAGTGAGCTTGGGATGAGCACACTAAATGCTAAGTCACTAAAGAAACAGAGCAAAGATATTGGTCTGCAGTAGTGCAAAGGTGTTGGGGAGATTATATTTATTTGTGCCACAATAAATGAGTCTGGAAATTCAAAATATTCTCTGCAGAGATGACTCAACTAAAAGATAGCTGGCACAATTTGTATTTTTTTGAAGGTGAAGAAATTGGAATTGGGCTCTTCAGATTGCCATCAAAACGTTGGATATGGATCACATACAAAAATTGAATTTGGGCAGCATTTCTGTGTGAACTTAGCCTTAGAGTCTCAAATGAGAATTTTATGTAGTGTGATTTGGGAAATTGTACTGTTCTGCTTGTGCGGGACCGGTTTATCAGATCACGATCAACAGGCTGAGGGATTGATTGGTGTGTTGGGATCTGCTTTGAAATAGTTTACTTCATATTTATTGGACCTGTCCTGTTGGTCCAATAAATATGTCACAAATTACAGGTCACAAAACATTCCACTATGGGGCACCTCAAGTGTCATTATCGGTGCTGCTATTGTTTTCTATGTTCATGATACTTTTTGGGCACATTTTGAACATGTCCAATGTTCAATTACACATTTCATTTAAGCTTCAACAGGTTTTTAGGTTGTATGTTTTACATAAGTGCTTGCACAACAAAAAAAAGTTGGATAGCTGAAAACGTTCTTCTGTTAACTGTGAAAAGACTGAAATCCTTGTGCGTGCTCCAGATAACATTATTCATCTGGTATTGGAAACTCTTAGTCCTTCAAGCACCTATGCTAAATCTACAATCAGGATTTAATATTTTGATTATATATATTTTGATAACCTAAATCTATTCACAAAAAAATCCATGACAGCATTATCTAATTTTTTTCTCAGTGTGTCCTTTGTTAAAAAGATAAGAGAGAAGCCACTGAGGACAGTTCTGAAACATTTTCTGAAGTTACCCAGCTGTTATCGTGGCCACTAGCAATATTTCCCTGAGTTTTTTAAGCCTAAAAAGAGCTACACAAAGCAAAAATGAAAAACCTTGCTCTTTTGAGTATGTACAGTTCTGCAAAGTGTCTTATGTTCCCCACAAAAGCACAACCTGCAGCCATGCCCTTCACTAATTTTATAGTTGCATATAACTGCCAGGTTAGTTTGCCTCAGAAGCCATCAGAAAGAGATGCCTTAAAAAGTGTACAACTTTGTATGTTTTCTTGAATTTATTTATGTTTAAATTTATTGCTTCAGCCAAAATGTAAACATCAAAGTAAGGAATTGTTTCAGCAAAAACAAAGGTCAGTCAGTCATTTTCTACCGCTTATTCCATAGTGGGTTGCGGGGGAGCTGGTGCCTATCTCCAGCAGTCTATGGGCGAGAGGCGGGGTACACCCTGGACAGGGTGCCAGTCCATCGCAGGGCAACACACAAACAACCATGCACACACTCATTAATACACCTAAGGGCAATTTAGAGAGACCAATTAACCTAACAGGCATGTCTTTGGACTGTGGGAGGAAGCCGGAGTACCCAGTGAGAACCCACGCATACACTGGGAGAACAAGCAAACTCCATGCAGAAAGACTCCTGGTCAGGAATCAAACCCAGGACCTTCTTGCTGCAAGGCAATTGTGCTACCAACTGCGCCACCATGCCGCCCAAAAACAAAGGTCATCAGGTAAAACTGAAATAAGTGTCTCAACCTAATTAACATTGCAATGTAATGTTGCATCACTCTTGTTGGACCACTTGTTGCTGAATATTGGACTACTTGCACAGACACCAGGCCTCCTGGTGCTTTCGGCCATTTTGTATCCAGGACATGGCGGCTGACATGACACGCCCAAGTCTGACGTCACAGGGCGCTATATATGGAGGCATCCATGTTGAACACGCCGCCTTCTGCTGGAAACCGGACTAGCAACTGAAGCGCATCACTTCAAGAGAAGAGTTCCTGGCGGAGCTCCTTTATTCTCTCTCGTTGGCCAACAAACAATTCCTAACTGAGGTTTCTGGACTAGGAAGGCCAGAAATTTCACTTTGCCGATCGAAGACGTGAGCTGAATACATAACTAAGAACACGGAGTTTCGAGGAGTCGAACCGCTACCATGTTTCATCCCAAGTCGACTTTGAAGGTCAGATCATATTTTTCCTTTTCGCCAAGAAGCCCAGAAGACGAAGACTGACTGCTTTTCCTAAAGTTAATTGTGGACGCACGGTTAACTTACTCCCCACCTTTCCTCGCTCAACCCCCCCCACCGCTCATAAGGAAGACGACCGCAAGTAAAACCCATCCTTTATTTTTATTTCTTTATTAGAAGGCCTGGGCAGGGTCAGAGGTTGTAGAGCGATGAGAATCGCTAGTTAGAATCTAATGTGTTCTGAATGGTATGTACATGTAATTGAAACTTTGATGTGCTGCGTGTTACTTGGAAGCAACGGCGCTCCCAGCTCTGTGCGTGTTTTGTGAAGTACTGAACACCTGAGAGGTGCGCTGTAAGACTGGACTGTTAAAATAACCTCATGGTGAAATCCCATTCTCTTTGTCCTCAACCTCACTGTTGGCCAGCTTGCCGCCAAAAGTGTATAACCCTTTGTGTGCTCAGGAGTTTGGGGGAGTTTTTATGAACTGAGCAGAAGTTACAGTGTAGCTGCGCCCCACTCTCCAATCACCACCACACCCCTTTTCCATATTCTCATTCTTGCCATAACTGCTGGTTGATTCAATACATACCCACTGCTGTTTGCTTTAATTTTGCTTAGTTAGATGTGTTACCCCTTTTTGTAAAACTTTGCATGTTGAGTAGGTGAAGATTATTAAATATTCACATAGATAAAGAGAAAGCGTTTTGTGTTTATTGTGTGTAAACGTGATTCGTCAGTCAAGATAAGGTTAAAAGTTCCCCACGTTTCGGCAGAAACGGTCGATTAAACAGTGACAACTCCGGCAATAGTTATTATTTATTACGGAGTATTTAACGGTTGTAATTGTCAAAGGCGTTGAGCCACAATTACAACATAAATGAGGATTTTGGTTAAGAAGTTGATTTTGTCAGGTTATGATTTTTAATTATAATTATCAATCAAGATTACTTAATCAATAATCATACTTCCAACACTCTTTTGATCATGGTTTTCAACCATCTTTGATTCACTTGTTTTATTGTACATAGCCCATTAGTCTTCCTTATTCTTTCATTATGCTTGGTAGTTTAGTTGGATTGTTCTAATATAGTAAAGAATTTGTTGATTGAAAAATGTTTGACTTTGAGTTGACTTATTTTTGTTAATAAATTCTTGTATTTTAAGAAATTGTGTGGATTAATTCTGTGTGTAGACAGAGTTTTGCTGTTCAATAATGTCAGAGCTTGGCTCATCCCTTTCAATTTAGTCCTAATACCACCACCTTATTGGGTTGGTATTCACAGGACAACCCTAACAGACCAAAATATTATTTAATAAAATATTAAAGTATTAATATTAAATAATATATTCATATTCATACAACACTTAGCTGCAGACCTACTGGTGATTAAATCATTCTAGGGGTCTGTTTTGGTGCATATGTATTGTTGCATTACACAAAGTGGATTAATGGGGATGTTTGCATATATATTTATGATATAAAATCCACAAATGAAATTGAAACATGTGCATCCAATTCTTGTTTTGAAAAATTATTTTAGTCGTCTATGAAAATGAATGGCTCAAATGAATCCTTAAAAGACCCAGAATAATGTAATTTAGGCCTATAGTGAGTGTTGGTGTACCTTTGATTAGAACTGCAGGTTATCATCCATGCCAATATCATCTTTCGTTCACCACTTTGTTTGCTCTGAAGTTTGTCTTCAACTAAAGGTGGCTTTTGTAAACAACAAAACTAGCAGATATAGGATGCAATTTCTAATTATTATTTTGTACATCCGTTCTCCTTGCTTCGAACACGACACGTGAACAGCTTTATCTTCTAACAGCAATTAGAATTCAATTTCACATGGAAATTACCCTGCCACCAAATAGCATCTTCAAAGACAGTGCCTGAAAGAAATGTCATGCTTCAGGCCTCAGCTCGATCCATTTCTGTTTGACAATTCTTTCCCGGTTATTTATTAAGCAATTATTTCCTCAGAGGGACTCGTTTTCAGCAACAAGGCTTTTAGCAGCAGGGGCAAATTCTCTTGAATTTGGAAGCAAAGTAAAGCACCAAGATGTATTAAAATGCAAAGTGGAAAAAGTAATTAATTTTTTTATGACAAACATGCTAATTCATGCCTGACAGCTGCCTACATTTAAATTATCTGTCCCTATTGTTTTATATTTACTGTATTTCTGTAATCAACAGATATTTTAAACTCTGCCCATCTACTTTGGAAAAATATAATAACTTGCTGTCAAATTTGACAAAAGTATAATCCTTAAAGAGGCACCAAGAAAATTGATTGGCGACCAAAATTAGAGCTTTTTCACCTTAATATTCTCTGACTGGTGACTGGTTGGATGGAAATGTAACTAACCGGCTTTTTTCCATTTCACACTAAATCTTACCAGGTCTCAATGACCACAACATTCTTTAATGTAGAAGCTGTTACTGCAAGAGGAAAATGCAAACAACTATTTTCTTTATCAGTGAGGTGTTTCAGAATAAATTGACATAAAGCATCAACCAAAGATGCTTTGCTTTATCCTCTTGAGCTTTAAACCTGTCCGTCGTGGATCCTGCTGGATTTAAAAATGTTGCGAGTCCTTTGGGAATATCAGAGTTAAGGTAAAGATCCACATTCTCTAGGGAATACCCTCCAAGACCACTGTTTTAGATATGTTAGCTGAACTAACACTGCTAATTGCATTCAAAGTCAAAAGCTCTTCAAGAGAAATCAGAATCATCTAAAGTCTGTATCCGCAGCTCAAAGCCTTACAAAAGACGGAGAATAAAAATTGGAAAGAAGATTCTGATTGATGCATCTCTAAAAACCTTTAAACAGAAGAGAAAAGAAAATAATACCAATAAATATTAATGAACAAGAATGATAATGTGAATGAATGTAGCAGAAAGCACAAGTACTTCTCTGTTCTTTTGTCTGTAAACATATCGCTGCAAGTTAAAACCTTAATATTAAAATACTTGGAACAAATATGGAAAATATGAATTCCATAGAAAATAAGGGGCCTTATGATACACATGGGTAAATTTCCTTTGATATACATATGATATATTCATCCTGATCATAATTAGCCCAGCAAAATGAGGTATAAGCACTTTCAGGGTCCAAAAATAGAGGCTCATTTCATTTATCTTAGCCACTCTTCAAAATGGCATTCAAGTAAAGCAGATATGTGACTTTAACTTGCCCATATCTACATTTAAAGTAATAATTAAAAGTTTACAACATCGTGAGCTGTAACAAACAAGGCTGGACAAGAACCCATGTTTATCTGCCACCATGTAGACTGAAGAGGATGGTAAGCAAGGCAAATATACTGTAAATCAACAAAAAAAGATATTTTTATCTCAATGCAGCAAAACCATAACAATATAGCATATATTGTTTTCTATTCAAAACTGGCTTCCATTTTATTTGTAGATTACTCGATATTGCCTACAGTCTTGAACTATAGCAGTTTCTTGACTCCAACATTTTTGCTCAAGATTTAAAAATATTAAAAATAAATATAGAATCCACTGTGTAGCTATGTGAACAAAACTAAAAAGTAATAAGCATCCCAACAAAATGATTCTTTATTTATTAAAACATTTGGCATGAAAGCTATTGGTTGGAGAGAAGCAAGTAATTTCTATTATAGGTTAGCAGATGTTCATCCATTCATCCATAGCCTATGCCTGCTTGTCCTTAAAAGGTCGGGCAGGGGTGGCATGTCTGATGATCTTTGGGCAAGAGGCCAACTATGCGTACACACATACACTCTCAGTGCTAGCAACTATGCCACCATGCAGATAAATGAATAATTAGCCGACCAGTAGAAGAAAGGACTCTGCGCCTCTAACACCTAATATTCATTCCAATATAAAAAGCATTTCCGCATCCAGAGCTACAGACTCTGACTGAAGTGGGGAGAAGTTGTTACTTTCCCAAAGTGTTTTTGTTTCCAATTGTTAAAATCTGTGTCTGCTTTTCTCTGGCTTGTCCAGTCAGGTTACCATCCAAGTTGATCTCTGCTCCAGAAATGGCAACTGATTCTAATGGGTGTTCTCTTCATAATCAAGAAGAACCTAATAGTTGTAGTCTACATCAGTGATAGTATATTTAATACCTTATGAATTCTTATACACTGCATCTAAATCAAAGTATTACTCCCATGAAGTAGTAACATAAATACAGAACCATTGTTACATGCCACAACATGTTCTTTATTCAGTGGCTTAAATTGAACAGTTCAAGATCATGTCTTTTATTGATTAGAAATTAACTTATGATCTTTTGTTATTAAATCTTCTGAACCTAGGTAGCACTTGGTTTCCCGAGTAAAAAATTCAAAGAAAAAGCCGTTAAAACCCGCTCATTACTTAAAGTTACTATGAGATATTCTTGAGAGCAGCCAACTTTCCAAACTGCCCTCCTTTTGAGGCATCCATAGAATCCCTCTCAATTCTCCCTTTGTTGGTGTTGCACATAAATAAACTCATCGTATTAGTTTAGTATTTCTGCTGTTTTTCACTATGAATAGTTAAAGCTGTTAATTTGAAGGACCCAACACTGACTGTGGATGACCTTGCAATCTGACTCTGCGGTTGCTGGGCAGGTGCAGAACAGCTCCCTGAGCAGCTGTCTCACACTTTCTCAGTTCTCCTGAGATGGCAATCAGACACAAGTTCTTTAGTGTGTCACACACTAGTGTCATTGTAAAGCAAGGCAAACAGTAAAGCATCCCAAATCAAATGACCATTACACAGATAAGTCCTCTATTATCTTACCCTCCATAAGCTCCAAACGTAAAACTCCTTTTCCTCTGAGACATCCTGCTGCGCAGCTAATGAGGCTTCACGGAGCTGTGCAGATCAGCACGCAAAGCTACAGACAGTCATACGTGTTTGTTTCTTTTTGTTTAACGTCACTTCCCAACACCTTTAACTGTTACCTTCCCCCTCCCTCCTTGACTCAGCCCTTATTATGTGTGTGTGTGTATTTGTGTGTGCACTATTGCCAAGCCATCCTCTTTAACTCTATGTAGTTTCATTATCTAGCCAATTAAAGACGTGGCAAGTCTGCCTGTAATTTTGTCGTCCTGGGAACAAAGATGATGATTTCTAGAAATCAATTAAATAGTTTACCTTTTTATTTGTGCCAGCAAGAGCGTACAGATTTTAACATTTTCAACAAGTCTCCAATATTGATATTTCCTCTGCTTTTTTATTTTATTGAGCAATCCCCCTGATGTGAATCATAAGTGTCCTTTATCCATGAATGTCCCTGGTGGAAAAAAGAGAGACGTTATGCAAACAGCACAAATGCACTTCAAGGTTAAAGACCAGGCTGGTCATATTTTCTGAAACTGGATTTTTTTTCTTTGTTGATGAGCTCTCAATTTATTACTATACTTACAAACTTTAAGAAAGAGTCACTAAGGTAACAGTTGGGAGGGTCACATTTCTTTACTTATTCTGAGAAAGTGTGTAACTTTGTCAGGGTTTGGACATTTTGGATTTTGTTTTGATTTTGTAGTCATGGTTGTTTGTTTATTTCCTCTTGCCCCTGATTGTTTATTTCCTTCTACTGCCTCCTAGTGTTTATTTATGGTTAGGTATTTGTTCACTGTGCACTCTTCTTGTTTATTAGTTTTTTTTTCTCTGTTCTTCCTCGTCCTGGTTCCTCTTCTATGGTTTACTTATATTCTGTGTTTGTTCCCTTCATACTATTCTTTGTAGCATAGTTCCCTTATGTTTAGTTTCTATAGTTCTAGTTCTCCTCCTGTTAGGCCAGCTTTAGTTATCCTTACATCTTGGTTTGTATTTATTTAGTCCTCACATTCCCTGCTTCATTCCCTGTTTATTTCAGTCAGTGTTTTAGTTTTGTTACTTTCGTACTTAGGGTTTCTTTATGGGCTCTTTGTTTGTTCTTAGGTTGTTGTTGTTCCTATGTTCCCTCTAGTTTCTCTGTTTACTTTAGTTCATGGTTATTCTAGTTTTCTTATGCTTTTGATTATTTATCTTGGCCTATGTTTCTCTTTATTGTTAGTCACTTCACTCATGCTCAATCTTTGTATTTGTCTCATCTGTTCCTTCTGCCTCCTTGTCTCACCTGTTCTTGATTCCTTGATTACTTGCCTTTGTCTCTCTCTGTATATTAGTTGGTTTGTTTCGCTATGCTTTGGGGGTTCCTTGCATTACAACTCGTTCACGTCTACATGTTCTGCCCTTGTCCATGCCATGATTTCCTGCAGTATTTATGTAAGTGTTTGGATCTAACTCTGGTTAGTACTTGCAGTGTTTTTGTTACGTTTTTGACATTTTTGAATAAAGCTGAAGACTGCTTTTGAAATGCTGCTGCCAAGCTCTTGTCTGCGCTTTGGTCCAATACCAAACCACATCGTGACAAATTTTCCTTTTTTACTGTAATGTATGGAATATACACTGCTCAAAAAAATGAAGGGAACACTTAAACAACACCATATAACTCCAAGTAAATCAAACTTCTGTGAAATCAAGCTGTCCACTTAGGAAGCAACACTGATTGACAATTTCACATGATGTTGTGCAAATGGAATAGAAAACAGGGGGAAATCTTTGGCGATTAGCAAGACACACTCAATAAAGGAGTGGTTCTGCAGGTGGGGACCACAGACCACCTCTCAGTACCTATTCTTTCTGGCTGATGTTTTGGTCACTTTTGAATGTTGGTGGTGCTTTCACACTCGTGGTAGCATGAGACGGACTCTACAACCCACACAAGTGGCTCAGGTAGTGCAGCTCATCCAGGACGGCACATCAATGCGAGCTGTGGCAAGAAGGTTTGCTGTGTCTGTCAGCGTAGTGTCCAGAGCCTGGAGGCGCTACCAGGAGACAGGCCAGTACACCAGGAGACGTGGAGGAGGCCGTAGGAGGGCAACAACCCAGCAGCAGGATCGTTACCTCCGCCTTTGTGCAAGGAGGAACAGGAGGAGCACTGCCAGAGCCCTGCAAAATGACCTCCAGCAGGCCACAAATGTTCATGTGTCTGCACAAACAGTTAGAAACAGACTCCATGAGGATGGTATGAAGGACCGACGTCCACAAATGGGGGTTGTGCTCACAACCCAACACCGTGTAGGACGCTTGGGATTTGCCAGAGAACACGAGCAATGGCAAATTCGCCACTGGCGCCCTGTGCTCTTCACAGATGAAAGCAGGTTCACACTGAGCACATGTGACAGACGTGACAGAGTCTGGAGACACCGTGGAGAGCGATCTGCTGCCTGCAACATCCTTCAGCATGACCAGTTTGGCAGTGGGTCAGTAATGGTGTGGGGTGGCATTTCTTTGGAGGGTCGCATGGCCCTCCATGTGCTCCCCAGAGGTAGCCTGACTGCCATTAGGTACCGAGATGAGATCCTCAGACCCCTTGTGAGACCATATGCTGGTGCAGTTGGCCCTGGGTTCCTCCTAATGCAGGACAATGCTAGACCTCATGTGGCTGGAGTGTGTCAGCAGTTCTTGCAAGATGAAGACATTGAAGCTATGGACTGGCCCGCCCGTTCCCCAGACCTGAATCCGATTGAGCACATCTGGGACATCATGTCTCGCTCCGTCCACCAACATCACGTTGCACCACAGACTGTCCAGGAGTTGGCGGATGCTTCAGTCCAGGTCTGGGAAGAGATCCCTCAGGAGACCATCCGCCATCTCATCAGGAGCATGCCCAGGCGTTGTAGGGAGGTCATACAGGCACATGGAGGCCACACACAATACTGAGTTGGATCAGCCTGTAGTGTGTTTTTCCACTTTAATTTTGTGTGTGACTCCAAATCCAGGCCTCCATTAGTTAATAAATTTGATTTCCATTGATGATTTTTGTTTGATGTTGTTAGCACATTCAACTTTGTACAGAACAAAGTATTCAATGAGAATATTTCATTCATTCAGATCTAGGAAGTGTTATTTGAGTGTTTCCTTTATTTTTTTGAGCAGTGTATATACACATTTCTTATAGAAAAGTTATGCATATATTTAAAAGTTCTGCGAGAGGAGAGTAAGGAGAAAGGTCAGGTCACAAGTCTGAGCTCAGCCTACTGCAACAAGCATCTGTAGATTTTACACTGGCTGCACCAGATGAGCTACCCAGCACTCTATTCTGGTTCCTCTATGTTCTGTTTTTTACCAGATTGATTGCAGTTCATTTTTTTCTCTCTCATGTCTGGATATTCTCTATCTAATCTCCATCAGGACACATAACACAGTGAGAACAATAATTAAAGCTGTTTTCTGTGACACATACCTGAATTTTTTAAGAGAGCCCAGATACCAGGGGGAGATATTGGTTATCTCACATTAAAAAAACTCATTAAGCAAGTGGCCTGCATATTATGGTAAATTCTGTTTTTATTTAAATATTCCTTAGCGTTTTAATGCATAAATAGAGAAAATTAGAATATTATTGGTCTGTTGAAATTAATACATTGGAGGACAACTCAGGGTGCAGAGAAACTTGTTCATTTTCAGAGGAAGGATAGTGGATATATTAGATAAAGGATGCTGGATATGGAGGGACAAATGAAGACCACAGAGATGGTTCATGGATGCAGTAAAGAAGGATATAAAAACGTGTAGTGTGACAGAAGGGGATCTTAGGGTTCAGGTGAAATGGTGGCAGATGATCCATTATGACATCAGCTAAAGGTGCCGGTTGAACAAAGAATGAGGTCAGTTCAGCAAATTAAAACAGAAGGGACAAGACAAAATAGAACAACTAATATCTGAGTTTGATTTAGGTATAAAGTAACATACAAAACACTGTTACTTTTGTTACAAAACATCGGAAATTTGCAACATTAGATATTTTAGTTTAGAAATAAAGTTTTAGGTTCACATTAGAAATTACATCTTCATAAGTTAATCCTTTGAAAGATGCCCTTGGTTAAAAGGTAACCTGACAAATAATTTAGCTTGAATTTCACCCAGAAAATCTTTTTATAGATTCCCATCTTGCAAGTATTAAATTTCTTCCAACAGAAAATAGTTACATGCTCAATGTCATTTAGCCTAATCTTGCCTTGTCATATTCAAGTGCAGTCACTGTCCTATACCCACCTCAACCCCAATGCCGTCACCCCCATCACACACACACACAGGATTCTTTCCATCACATATTGCAAATGACTTCAAATGCAGGGGTGCCCTGACAACTCGCCAGTCAACCTTTTTGAATTTGATTAGCTCTGACTGGACACTGGCAAAGGCATGGACCTTAAATCAAATCATGATGGGATTGTGCTACTTAAATCCACTGTGTCCCTACCAAGCTCCTTCAGATTCTTTATGAATTGTCATAGAGACTAACTGTCCTTCAGTGATGCTTGCCATAGGGATATTCCCATTTAAAAACAATCATGCAGTTATGGCGAATGTTTGAAGCAAATTCAGCTGCTTACATCAAACAAACCTTCATTTTGTATAAAGATTAAGATTTAAGGGCTTATGTCACATACATTTAAGTCTGGATGCAGTAGCCTTTTAGTAAGGCAGGATTTATTTGTTTTGAATAGATAGCTTTAGGAAACCTACAGGATAACTTGTTTTATTTTTCAAAGCTCAGATGTCATCTCTTCTGTTTGGGCTTTTCCATATTAATCACAATGATTCATTTTTGAAGATATGTTCTGAAAAAAAAGTTGGAGAAAGGGAGGCATTGATGCTCTCCTTTTACAATCAGATCTCCTTGTCTCAACTGAGACCAAAGCTTACATGTCATGTCGGCAGCAAGCTAATTCTCCAGAGCCAGTCATCTAGTGACAAAGTGGGTTATTGTCTCTACATTGGTGTAGTTTCAGGGTCTTTGTTTGCTATTATTTTTCCCTCATGTCTTTCAGAAGACACCTTTTAAAGAATACAAGAACAGCGGAGGAAAAAAAAAAAAGCCATTTACTCAGATATCTGTTTGAGTGAAGTGAAAATAAAAGGGCAGCTTGATGTAATTACTGTACGTCTGCGGGCTCCAGGAGACGTGGTGGCAATGCTGAAAGGTCTGTCTAAGGCAAGTCGGCCTTGACTTTGAGAGCTTGACTGTCAACAGAGAGTAATAAAAGGTTGCCCCCTGTGATATTTACCGTTGAAGCGGTAGATAAATACAAAACTATTAAATCAAGTCCAGTAAAGAGCAAGAAACAGAAAGTGACAATGTATAGTGACAGTTAAAACCTGCCTATTTTGGAACTTAATTTAAAGAATGTTTTTACACAAAAACAAGGTGTGTGCCCTTTTCCACTCAAAGCTTTACATCTATTAATAACAACAGAAAGCAGAAATGTGTACAGCACCTCACCACCAACCTGATGACTGGCACAGGCATGTTTCTACAGCTATTTGCCAGTGGGCGACACTTACAAGGTATGCTGGGAAACTGTTAATGATGTAGAAACAATTATAGTACATACCAGAGACACATGATGAACAACTATTACTTCCAGGTGTTTGCAATTACCTGAATGGACCTTAAAGAGTGTGCAAACTGTTGTAGGCAATACCATGGACAATATATTTAGCCTTATAAGGTGATACTGTAAATAGCACAGTGCGAATAGAATGTGTATTTATAGAGAGAGAAGATTTTTGAGCCAAGATGATGACTGGTTCATCAGATAGTTTAGGAAAAAATCAATTTGTAACTGTGCTGGGAGCTGTGGCTGATCCTGATCTTGGAGCATGACATGAAGAGGGGGTTGCAGAACTGGGGCCTTCTAACTATGAAATTATGATAAAGAATATTTTTTTCTAAATATTTGGAAAGAAAAACAGACGCCTATTATTAAGTTACGTATAAGCTCATTTATCCTTCCTAATTGTCCTTTCTATAGCAGTCAAGAAACCCCTCCCATCCCATCCCAAACACGAGGATGGTTTGGCTGCTGATGCAACTTCTGACTTGCCGCTGACACTTTACAGAGTTCATTAAACCGCTCTGTAAAGCGTAAAATGTTCGCTGTGCTACTGGCAGGAAGAGGACAATACGCAGCGTAAATCTGTCTGTCCACCCCGGGTCAGGCAGCCACTGCATCCCTTTAACGAAGTGCTACCACAACTGTCACATGAGGAAAACGCCTCAAACTGCAGGTAAAGCCTATCTTTGGTTCAACTGTCACCGACAGGCAACAACTGGATCCCTCATCTGTGTGCCCTCTGCTCTAATGGTGCTAAGAAACTCAGCAGTTTCTGGCAGAGACCTGTTGTGTATTTTTACCAGTGGAAGTTATAATTAGATCAGGTCCGATAAGTAATGTTTGGAGGCTGGTAAACATTAATGGCTGTGTGGTTTCCTAACTTGCTCTAGATTCACGCTACTACTAGGCATGTCCTCACTGCTGCACATGCACACAGTATTTATAGCTGAATGAAATGAGGATACAGAGGATAGTCCCGTAGAACCTCAACTGCTTAAGGAAGGTTTTTACCCATGGCGTTTGGATCTGAAATCTAAACATCTCACACAAGCAAAAGCCTAAAATACAGGCGATTTGGACTACCCAGGATGTATGAAAGCCAAAATGTATCTCTTAATATATTTTTTTCTTGAATAAGTAAATGTAGAATTTATTATTTTTCATTTGAAATATTCATTATTTCATAAATATTTAACTTCATGGTCTGCAGCACATCATGAATGCATTTGATATCTGTGCCTTACAACAAAAATCACTCAGAGGGGCTAAAACTTCTGTAGGAAAGGTCTTCAGCTGAGTTCCTTTACAGGTAAATCAGGTGTTAAGGTTTATTTAGTGAGACACTGCTGCAGTTTAATTTATTTCATGATGTACCATAGTTTATGAAACAAAAAAGTAATGAAATTTTAAGTATGATTTACCAGATATTTGATTCAAAAGGGGGAGAAGGGAAGAGCAGAGTAAGGGAGAAAATGAAAGGAGAAAGAAAGTGTAGAAGGTATTAACTTCGTTCTTAAATGGTAAATATTAATTTTCTAAGATTATCTTGTCCCGGGCACAGACAAGGCTGTCAGCTGACCTGTTCCCTGTGCCCTAGAGTATTTACTTTCTAAACTCCTTAGTTCTGGAACCAACTTTCTGAAAACCTAAGATGTGTAGAAACTGTAGACTCTTTTAAATCAGGAAAGAAAACATTACTGCTTAGTGAAGCTTTCAGGTCACATACAGTAATATGTAAGTTCATTCTTATGTCTTGCCTACTTAACTCGTTTTAAATGCACATTTTATAATTCTTTTTACGTAATGCTTAAATTTCACAGTTTTTTTTAATGTATTTCTAGTCTTTAATGTGTCTTTCTTTACCTTTGTTCCTTTTATTTTCCTGTAAAGCACATTTAGGCATGTTTTGACTGTGCAATCCTGAAAAATGTTCTCTCCAGTATATAACTTCACAGAACTTTTATCTACCTAGAAATTGTTTTGTGTGTAATTGCACTTTGAAGCTCCTAACGGAGGCCGTTTCTGTATGTCATATCCCCTGATGTTGAGCAGGTCCGCCTTCTGCAGGGGTGCTGCTGTGATCTGGGGACACAGATCTCCTCAACAATGACGTAAACCTTTTTGGATCCAAACTCTAAAACAATGGGATATTCAGAATGGATGGCTAGGATGAAATGTTGAGTTTGCAAAGAAAAATACAGAGCTCCTGCTGAGTCATTCAAACACACACTCATACCTAAGGGCAATTTAGAGAGACCAATTAACCTAACAGTCATGTTTTTGGACTGTAGGAGGAAGCTTGAATACCTGGAAAGATCCCATGCATGCACTGCGAGCATGCGTCTTGCTGCACAGCAACTGTGCTATGAACTGTTGCACTGTGCAGCCCTCTTCTCGGACATGGCCTGCCTAATATAATAAATATACAGTACAGACCTAAAGTTTGGACACACCTTCTCATTCAAAAAGTTTTCTTTATTTTCATGACTATGAATATTGTAGCTTCACACTGAAGGTGTAAAAACTATGAATTAACACGTGGAATTATATACTGAACAAAAAAGTGTGAAACAACTGAAAATATGTCTTATATTTTAGGTTCTTCAAAGTAGTCACCTTTTGCTTTGATTACTGCTCCGCACACTCTTGGCATTCTGTTGATGAGCTTCAAGAGGTAGTCACCTGAAATGGTTTTCACTTCACTGGTGTGCCCTGTCAGGTTTAATAAGTGGGATTTCAAGCCTTATAAATGGGGTTGGGACCATCAGTTGTGTTGTGCAGGAGGTGGATACAGTACACAGCTGATAGTCCTACTGAATAGACTGTTAGAATTTGTATTATGGCAAGAAAAAAGAAGCTAAGTAAAGAAAAATGAGTGGCCATCATTACTTTAAGAAATGAAGGTCAGTCAGTCCGAACAATTGGGAAAACTTTGATAGTGTCCCCAAGTGCAGTCGCAAAAACCATCAAGCGCTACAAAGAAACTGGCTCACATGAGGACTGCCCCAGGAAAGGAAGACCAAGAGTCACCTCTGCTGTGGACGATAAGTTCATCCAAGTCACCAGCCTCAGAAATTGCAGGTTAACAGCAGCTCAGATTAGAGAACAGGTCAATGCCACACAGAGTTCTAGCAGCAGAAACATCTCTAGAACAACTGTTAAAAGGATACTGTGTGAATCAGGCCTTCATAGTAAAATAGCTGCTAGGAAACCGTTGCTGAGGACAGGCAACAAGCAGAAGAGACTTGTTTGGGCTAAAGAACACAAGGAATGGACATTAGACCAGTGGAAATCTGTGCTTTGGTCTGATGAGTCCAAGTTTGAGATCTTCGGTTCCAACCACCGTGTCTTTGTGCGGCGCAGAAGAGGTGAACGGATGGACTCTACATGCCTGGTTCCCACTGTGAAGCAGGGAGGAGGAGGTGTGATGGTGTGGGGGTGATTTGCTGGTGACACTGTTGGGGATTCTACCACAGCATCTTGCAGCGGCATGCTATTCCGTCCGGTTTGCGTTTAGTTGGACCATCATTTATTTTTCAACAGGACAATGACCCCAAACCCACCTCCAGGCTGTGTAAGGGCTATTTGACCAAGAAGGAGAGTGATGGGTTGCTGCGCCAGATGGCCTGGCCTCCACAGTCACCGGACCTGAACCCAATCGAGATGGTTTGGGGTGAGCTGGACTGCAGAGTGAAGGCAAAAGGGCCAACAAGTGTTAAGCATCTCTGGGAACTCCTTCAAGAAGTTTGAAAACCATTTCAGGTGACTACCTCTTGAAGCTCATCAACAGAATGCCAAGAGTGTGTGGAGCAGTAATCAAAGCAAAAGGTGGCTACTTTGAAGAACCTAGAATATAAGACATATTTTCAGTTGTTTCACACTTTTTTGTTCAGTATATAATTCCACATGTGTTAATTCATAGTTTGATCCCTTTCAGTGTGAAGCTACATTATTCATAGTCATGAAAATAAAGAAAACGTTTTGAATGAGAAGGTGTGTCCAAACCTTTGGTCTGTACTGTATGCTAATGTTATGTATTTCCTCACAGTTTAGAGAGTTTTTAATTTTGTATCTGAGTGCAACCACAGTTTAAAAAATCTGGAGTTGGAATTGAAATTGAAGGCTGTGAAATACATGTAAAACATGTAAAATTACAGCTGCAACAATGACTATAAGCAATACAGTTAAGGCATTGCGAAATAATCCTCAGTTGAGGGTTTATTGCAAAATCCCAGCTTTTAGTTTTTTTGTTTTTAGAGATGAAACCTCTTTCTCTTCTCTCTCATACACTCTTGGTCCCCTTTTAAAGGCAGTGAGGTGAGGAAGAACAAAGGTGAGCAACCTGTTCACTGTCCGCAGAGACAGTTTACATAAACAGCACCACCAGTGGAAAAGCATATAACAGCCCACGGGCAACTAAGGGGATGCGGAATGGGATAAAAGTTTAGGGTAGTTTATTAAAACATTTCTTTAATTACGGATGTGGTATAAACATTTGGTAGGGGCATTATGGATACGCTCATTAAAAGGCAAAGAAACCTGCAATGATCGATGACTGCAACTTCTGACACATCACAAGCTTTGAGTTCCTGTTCATCTTAAAACAACAAAAGAAACTGTTTTGCAGACTGTTATTTTGCGATTTTCATTGAATAATAAGTGTTTCATTTCTCAGCTCACAAGATCAGTGTGCCTTAGAGAAAATGCACTGGAATGTTGTGTGGGCCACACTGTATTCACACATTTGTTGGTACCATGACCATAAACTCAGAAATCCTTCAACCAATTGGATGATTGCATGACTGTAATTAAATTATCTTAATATTTGCATCAGTGAAAAATACATAAATATGGTTTAAACTAACTCCCTACAAAGACAAAAATTCAAATAATAACCCATGCAGGAGCGCAACCTATATTGATTTAAATCTATAAATAAATGACAAGCAAGTACAGTGAAACCAAACCATGTGTTCAACTGACTTTTTTATTGACATTCGAGGCAGCATTTTATTACAGCACAAAATCAGATTTGTCCGCCATCTAAAGAGCCCTAAAGCACAGTGGTGTAATGTTGTTCTGAAATGATGAAAGGTTGGAACCACTATCTGCGGTCTTCTCAGTGAGAATGCCCAGAGGCTACGGATGGTGTGAAAGGTTACGTTTCAACCACACAACAACTCCTACCATACAAACAAAAAATCACATAGCTGTATCAGGGGAAAACTCTCTGCAGGCCCAAGGGCCAAATGTATAAATATCTGTGATTTTAAAACTAAATAGTGTGCAAAGTAAAAGGCAGGATTCTGCACACTCAGTTTAGCAATCTGTGAATATGATTCACCCAGGCGAACCAGGACAACAGTGAACATTTAAGCCTGTGCACAAATCATTTCCATCTATAACCATTAACTGGCACTGGAATTTCTCTGTGTCTGCATAAAATAGATGTATTCACTGCAACTAAAAGAAAAAGTGAAGTAACAGTGATGCAAAAGTATATGAAATCCAAATTAGGTTTTTTTAAAGGTCTCATTCCAGAATGACAAGCAAAAGAAAATCCCCTGGATTTTTTATTTTTCAATGGTCTTTGAAAGCCTCAAACATTGCCAAAGATAACTACCATATTGTGTCAATAAAACTAAATATTTGTTCTTTTTTTATATTGCAAAATCATTCAACACTGCTAGAGCAGTGACTTAATTACATTTTAACATAAATTAATGAAAGGTGACCCCCCCTCCCCAAAAAACCCCCCATAATGAATAAACAAATGTTTTGTTTTGCTCTTTTGTCCTAATTTCTCTTTAGCAGATCAGATCCGATAAGGCAATTTAAAGAAGTCTATAACACAAACCCTACAAATATGTAAAATGTGCTTATTGTCACCTCACATTGAATCCGTTCAAACAGATGTGTAGTGGGAAAACCCTATTTGTGGTTTCTGTGTGTAAACATGATTTATGCATCCCTCTTCCAGATCCGTAGAAAATCTCTGGAGAGACCCAGAAACAGACATCTCAGCAGAGTTGGGAAAACTGCGAAAAACCTCTGAGCAATAGAAATAAAACACAATAATATTTTACTTTACTGTTGCTTCACAGCTGACTCCTCGTATAACAATAGCAATCATAACATTAATTATAACAGGGTGACATAACCAATTTGAAGATGAGTTTTAAATAAATAAATAAAACTGGAAATGGTCTAAAAATCAGTCAATAAAGTCTGAAAATGGGATAATACAGGTCCTTCTCAAAATATTAGCATATTGTGATAAAGTTTATTATTTTCCATAATATCATGATGAAAATTTAACATTCATATATTTTAGATTCATTGCACACTAACTGAAATATTTCAGGTCTTTTATTGTCTTAATACGGATGATTTTGGCATACAGCTCATGAAAACCCAAAATTCCTATCTCACAAAATTAGCATATTTAATCCGACCAATAAAAGAAAAGTGTTTTTAATACAAAAAACGTCAACCTTCAAATAATCATGTACAGTTATGCACTCAATACTTGGTCGGGAATCCTTTTGCAGAAATGACTGATTCAATGCGGCGTGGCATGGAGGCAATCAGCCTGTGGCACTGCTGAGGTCTTATGGAGGCCCAGGATGCTTCGATTGCGGCCTTTAGCTCATCCAGAGTGTTGGGTCTTGAGTCTCTCAACGTTCTCTTCACAATATCCCACAGATTCTCTATGGGGTTCAGGTCAGGAGAGTTGACAGGCCAATTGAGCACAGTGATACCATGGTCAGTAAACCATTTATCAGTGGTTTTGGCACTGTGAGCAGGTGCCAGGTCGTGCTGAAAAATGAAATCTTCATCTCCATAAAGGTTTTCAGCAGATGGAAGCATGAAGTGCTCCAAAATCTCCTGATAGCTAGCTGCATTGACCCTGCCCTTGATAAAACACAGTGGACCAACACCAGCAGCTGACACGGCACCCCAGACCATCACTGACTGTGGGTACTTGACACTGGACTTCTGGCATTTTGGCATTTCCTTCTCCCCAGTCTTCCTCCAGACTCTGGCACCTTGATTTCCGAATGACATGCAGAATTTGCTTTCATCCGAAAAAAGTACTTTGGACCACTGAGCAACAGTCCAGTGCTGCTTCTCTGTAGCCCAGGTCAGGCGCTTCTGCCGCTGTTTCTGGTTCAAAAGTGGCTTGACCTGGGGAATGCGGCACCTGTAGCCCATTTCCTGCACACGCCTGTGCACGGTGGCTCTGGATGTTTCTACTCCAGACTCAGTCCACTGCTTCCGCAGGTCCCCCAAGGTCTGGAATCGGCCCTTCTCCACAATCTTCTTCAGGGTCCGGTCACCTCTTCTCGTTGTGCAGCGTTTTCTGCCACACTTTTTCCTTCCCACAGACTTCCCACTGAGGTGCCTTGATACAGCACTCTGGGAACAGCCTATTCGTTCAGAAATGTCTTTCTGTGTCTTACCCTCTTGCTTGAGGGTGTCAATAGTGGCCTTCTGGACAGCAGTCATGTCGGCAGTCTTACCCATGATTGGGGTTTTGAGTGATGAACCAGGCTGGGAGTTTTAAAGGCCTCATGAATCTTTTGCAGGTGTTTAGAGTTAACTCGTTGATTCAGATGATTAGGTTTATAGCTCGTTTAGAGACCCTTTTAATGATATGCTAATTTTGTGAGATAGGAATTTTGGGTTTTCATGAGCTGTATGCCAAAATCATCCGTATTAAGACAATAAAAGACCTGAAATATTTCAGTTAGTGTGCAATGAATCTAAAATATATGAATGTTAAATTTTCATCATTACATTATGGAAAATAATTAACTTTATCACAATATGCTAATATTTTGAGAAGGACCTGTAAATCTCATTTGCATAAAAAATGTTAAACTATTTCTTTGCTCTCTTTAGACAAGTCATTTAATACCGCAGCCTAATACAAATATGATAAAAACATTATTTTTAAGAAAAGCTGTCCAAACATCCACTTTTCCCCCAGGTTATAGTTAGCACACCTCCAAGTGGAACTAAAGCTATTATATGTTGCCCTAAAGGCAAAAGGAGCTATTGCACAGTTACAGAGTTCATCCCAACTGGGAACCGCAAAGCAGGACACAGAAACATTAAATATTTACCATCATCGCACCAAACAACATCCCTGACTGCACTGTAAGGACAGCATGCTCTATCTCTGTAGCTTAAAATGATGGCAGTTATTTTTTTAATACTGTTTTTAAGCAAAATACATAAATACATTTTGCTTAACTTGTCTATTTATTTTGTTTTTCTGCTCCAATGACTAAATAAATACAATTTTGGAGGAAGATATAATATTTCAGATTCACAGCTTCTTATTAACCTGTATGTTTAATGCAGAATTAAATGTGAAAGAAAAAAAAACTAGAGTAAAATAATGGAAAAACCAGAATACTCAAAAAGTTGCCTTAGAGTGAACGACTCTTCCCTTTTAACCATGCTCTCAGGCTGCTTCATGCCTGATGGACTGTTTTAGAGCTCTGTAGGACAACTTTCATTTTAAAGGAAAAAATAATCTACTTCCTACTTCAAACCAGAGATGATGATGAGTTTTCTCAGCAAAGAGTAATTGGGGGAGTGTTGGAGTCATCCATTTTGGCCGCACAGTGGAGCATGCGCAGCTCAACAGACATCGCAGCTCTGACGTCACCGGGATTATAAATCCGGCAAAAAAAAAAAGTTTTGTTGCCATTTCCCGCGTGTCTCACAGGACGACGCAATGGAGGCGCATATCTGGAGAGACAAAAGCTCGCAGGTGAACTTTTGCTAAACGGTTCTTCATATTTTCCCCTCCTGGATGGATGAGAAGTTTACAGTTTTTTTTCCCTTTGAGGTGATCACAGACACGTGATCCCCCCTCATTTTTCTTCAGACCTGACCCATCCTCAACTGGTGGAGAGAAGAAATCAGCGTCAAAGTAATTTCGTTCTTTTCATATTAAATTGGATAGGTGCATTTAGGGGTCTGGGCAGGATGAGGCATAGTTAAGGTGATTTAGAATCACCAGTAGTTAATCCAAGGTATCACTTTGTTGCATGCAATACTGATTTAAGTGTTTTATGCTGAGCTGTGTTTTGATTTGCTGAGCAAGCGCTGCTCAATCGTGCGTGTTCATGTTTTTGTCCGGCTGATCCCCAGCCAGGAGTTAGAAGTTGGACTTTTATAAGTTTTTTCATTCAAAGCAAGTGCGGTCTGGGCCTCGCTTGACCATTCCTTTGATCCAGTTTTATTACTGGAGTTTGTTTTCCACGGAGTTCCCGCCTCAGAGTTTTATGACTCTTTGTTTGAGATTTGGAGCAATCAGCTGTACGGCTAAAGGAGCGTGGCCCCACTGTTTTATCAGCTGATCGCTGCAATCGAGACATCAGCACCAGGAGGATTTCTCTTTCCATTTAACCCAAATTGCACATTTTGTCCATAAAACTGCTGGTTTGACCTTCATAGACCCTAAATGCATATATATTTTTCTTTTGTTATTATTGTTAGGTAGTCATTTTTATCCCCTTTGTGTAGAATAGTGCTTGTTAGTTAGGTGAAGGTTTTTGGACCAGAATAATGGTATATCAGAATTATTTGGCTTCAATAAATCTTCATATATTTAAGTAAGAGAAGTGTTTGTGTTTATTTTGTGCAAGAATGATTTATCTGTCAAAACAAGGTCGAAGTTCCCCCACCTTTGGTGAAGCGGTTGAATAAACAGTGACATTTTGTGGTTTTGGTTAATAATTTATCAATTATTAATGATGAATAGCTAATTGTAATTATTAAAGAGCTTTGAGCCCATAATCACAACACCAGAGGACATCTCTGATTTATATTTGTAAGTAATGGTTTTGGGTTAAGAAATAAATTTTTTTCAAATTATGATTTTAAATTATAATTCCTGATAAATATCAATTAATCAATAATCATAATTCTTACAGGGAGTAATGGGAGGCGTACAAGTTCAAAAACAAAGATTCTGGTTTCATTTCCTCTCATCTTTATGAAACTGTTCAATATCCCATTCCAGGTTAAGCAAATCATTAGAAAGAGTGGGTTATATTGCAGAGGTAGCTACTGCTCTAGTACCAAACGCAGGAAATGAAAATTATTTCTCTTTTCCACAAATTGCAAAGGCAAGATCATCGGGGGATGCTGACGTTGTATAACTCGCTCATCAAAGAGAGATGGATTCTCGTAGAAACTCTGAAGACTTTTCTTGTGTACCATCACCCAGCCCCTGCAGGTCTTAAATGTCATAAATTTCACAACTCCTCTCCAGGCAATGATAACAGAGGAATGTGGGAGAGCGCAGGGCAAGGAGGTAGGAAGCCATGAGACGAGACGACCAGACCAGACCAGACCAGACCAGGACAGACAGACAGACAGACAGAAGATGTAATATGAACACAGAAATCAGACCACAAGAGAGGGAGAATTTGTGAATGTTCCCTTAGAAAAATGTGGAGTAAGGGCAAAATGCATCAATTTTAACGTTTTAATGTTACTGAAGAAGCCCAGCAGGACATCAGAGTCATCCTCAGGGTGTAAACCAAGAGCAAGAGCCCATTAGAACAAAGAATAGAAAGACACAGCGGGATAGAAAAACCAAGCTTATTTTTCATGTAACAACGCCCGAGTCTAGCGGGAGGAGAGCAGCCTGCCTGTAGGCAACATCCTGGATTTAATGACTTTTCACACACAGAAGCAACAGATACTCAGTAAGGGTTTGACTTTGATTAATCAACTCCAGAGGGTCAGAAACAAACAGGGAGATCTTTAATTTTTCATCAAAACAATCCTTCAGTGAACACATGAGCTTGTTGTCTGGAAGTCCAGCTTCTGTAGTGTTGTCATTTTAAAACTGTTCCAGTTCAAGCATGATCAAACATTCTGTGCACAAGGTTAAATGATACTGTGTTAGAGATGTGTCATCAGTTTTCAAAGTGTTATTTTCATTTATATGAAAATAATTAGGACATTTGCAACAGTCTGCATTTTCCAACATATTTGGGCATATGGATGGTTAATATTAGTTTTGACAATACTAAAGTAATATAAATGAAAAAAAAATAAGGACAATACCTTTTACGCTAAAAACATATTGACTTTAACAACTGAAAACATATTTGGAGCTTTCCAGATTAAGTCTATTTGAATATTCAGTATTTTTAATGTAGTTGTTCTTAACAAATCCCACATATTTAGGTGTCAGTCTACAGCAAAAAATGACCTTCACTTGAGAGTTAGGAATACTTTCAGGTTGATGTCTAATCCCTTTAAGCCGAATTCTAGAATTGTACCGCTCAAGGTGGCAGCAGGTTGGAGTAGCTCTATTACTTTTCATTGTCATATATTCTTTTTAAGAATTTAAATTCCTCTTGCAGTTGATAAAATGGGTTTTTTTCTGGACGACTATCCTCTCTGGTATCGGATGCTGTCCGGCTGGAACAATTTTTGCTGATACTTTTTAACTTTTGGACATTTGTTATGATGTGTCACCACGGCAACGGGGTTGCTAAAATAATACTTCAACTACAACCCCCAATTCCCTGAAGAGTTGAAAAGGAATGCAGGATGCAGAGCAGGAGCAAAGAGAGGAGCGAGAAGGAGGAACTTCAAACCATCTCTTCCATTCACCATGATGGGGAATGTGTCGTTGGGAAACACGTTAGATGAACTCTAAGCCGTACAAAGGACCCAGCCTATCGGGAATGCAGTATTATGTTGTATATATATTATGTTTCACTAAGACATGGTTGCAAGATCATATCCATGACTCCAGTGTCTCTCTGCCAGGCTTTCTGACCATACAAGCAGACAGAGATTTAAAGAGGAGCAGCAAACGTAAAGGATGTGGACTGGCAGTACTTGTGAACAACAGATGGTGTAATCCTAGACATGTTACTGCGAAGTGTCATCTCTGCAGTCCAGATATTGAACTGTCAGCATTAAGTTTTCATCTACCCAAAGAGTTCACCATTGTTATTTTGGCAACAGTTTACGTTCCACCTTTAGCTGTTGCTGACACTGCATGTGATGTCATCAGTGCAGTTGTCACTAAGCTAAGCTAAGCTAAGCTAAGGTAAGCTAAGCGTGCAACTGGCCCCCATCTGATTCAGATTTAATTTAATATTTAGGTATGTTGCCATGGCAGAACTTAAAATTTAGGTTAAGATTAACAACAAATCCTTCTTAAGGATTTAAGTTTTAAACAACCTTTTACTCAGTAAATTTGTGTTTTCTAGTACCTACATACAACAAAAATACACTGATTTGACAGGTCAGCAAATGTTTTATTTAGCTGCTGCAAAGTTTAATGAACCGGGTTTTTAAAATCCTAGCACCAGGATACTGGTGGGGCCAGGAGGGAGATACAGACACTTCAACATTACGAAGTAATAACAGAAATTATATTGAAAAAATAAATACAAAAACATTTGGCCATGACTCTAGAACATGGTGTAGCTTAGTGACAAAAATGTTAGTTTAAGAAGTAATAAACCTTGAAAAAAATCTCTTCTAATTGCTTTTTGGAATATGTATTTAAGGCATGTAAAGCAGACATCGTCATGGCTTCGTGGCTTTTTCATCACTATGACAGTTACAGCTCTGAAGAGTGGAGGGAGGCGGTTGAACTCTTTAAGTACCTACAGATGCCTCCAAGGTTAGAACACACACCATCACAATTTAGGACTTTGATATTGTCTGCAAACGTGATAACAGTTTCTCGTCTACTCTACTTGAATCATGTAAGATGAACAACTTGATGGCCTGTATCGAACAGACATCTTAAATAGTCAATGAAGAAACTTTTTTTTTATAAAAGAAATTGTGGACATGGAGCCATTGAGCTTGACAAAACATCCAATCACAGATGTGTCAAAAGAAAAGATTCTGCTCTCTCCAAAGCAACACTGAACTTGAAAACTAAGAAGTCAGTGTTGCTGTCCATGGCACTGAGAGCAGCTGAATGGTTGACAGCACCAGTAATAGGCTCTGATGGAGAATTCCTGCAATTGTTGCTGTAAAAACATGTCAAGCCCTGTGAGATTGTTAAAATTACTCGCTATCAAAAACCTAGTCAAAAAGGTAGTATTAAATACATAGTATGCTTTATAAGTATGCTTTATAGTGCATTGCAAATAAAACTAAAACTAATGCATAAAACAATTGTAATGTAGTTAAACAAATGTATTTTAACTGTGTAACTATCCTAATATTCCTGCATATCATCAACAAATGAAATTGCTTTTTTTTTTAAATATCATTGATAGATTCAGTTAGATTTTTTTTTTTTAATTCGATTAGAATTTAGAGCTAATTTCTAAAACACAAGCACAAAAATACATCTCCATATTATCTTTACATCACTGCATGTAAATGTAGGAACTGATAAACAGCAATTTTACTAATTGTTCACAGCAGACTTTCCCACTACACTCCATTGTACCAAATTGCTAAAGCATTTTAAAATGTTTCTGAACTTAAAAGGTTTGTGCTCTATCAGACCCATGCAGAAACCATACCTGTAACAACTGCAGTGAAGTGAATAGCCTGGTGAAACCATACCTGAAAGAAAATTTGTCTTTTGTGTCACACTGTCTGTCGCAGTAGTGTGATCACTGTGTCACGTTGATTTATATCCCTTGCCAATGGTCCTGAACTTCAGATGTGACATCAAAGGGTGAAGCCAGTCTTTGTTTTGCCTTTGTTCCCCATGTGGCATTTCACTAAATCTGATGGTGAAGGTGGTGTCCCATTAGTGCTCACTCTGACCCTTTGAGGTTCTCTAGAATTCAATAGGGAATTTCTACATCTGATTCTTTAAAGAGACAATTCTGTCTGAAGAAAATTGCCCAAAGAAAATATATATTTCTTGCTAAATTTAATTATGTGTATGAAAAAACACATAATTAGAGTTAACTCGTTGATTCAGATGATTAGGTTCATAGCTCGTTTAGAGACCCTTTTAATGATATGCTAATTCTGTGAGATAGGAATTTTGGGTTTTCATGAGCTGTATGCCAAAATCATCCGTATTAAGACAATAAAAGACCTCAAATATTTCAGTTAATGTGCAATGAATCTAAAATATATGAATGTGAAATTTTCATCATTACATTATGGAAAATAATTAACTTTATCACAATATGCAAATTTTTTGAGAAGGACCTGTATGTGGGAAATGTTAAACAATTCATAACTACAGTTTCCACCTGGACCCTGTAAACAATTTAGAATATTTTGACCAATTAAAATCCAACCTCTGAAGTTCAACTGTTGGCATGTTATCAAAGACTCAGGTTTACTAATGATTTTAGAAAGAAAGGAAAGGAAAAATAAACTGCGGTCTAGAATGCTTTAGATTAGGGGTCACCGACCTTTCTGAAATTGAGAACTTCTTGGGTACCAATTGATGCGAAGGGCTACCAGTTTGATACACACTTGTGAAATCAAAATTTGCTAAATTTACCTTTAATTATATGTTAACCTTATTAATTAATCATATTCAACTATGTGAAGACACTGATCGTGTTAATGATTTTTCACAATAATTAACAATAATTTAACAAGGTAGGAAAAAATAAATATCCATACAAACACTTTATTTCTATAAATCTCTTCAAGTATTTACATTTTCAAATAACCACTTCTACATTTTCACGAGCCATTAACAATTTTTAACAAATCATGAACTACATTGCACCATGTTTGTACAGATGATCAATTATGTATGTAACATACAAAAATCAACTTACAGATTTTCCCAAATTTATCACCAAATCTACAGCATTTGTTTTTTTTACAAAATTACCATATTTAAAAACATTTAACAAACATATTTGTCACGATTTTTTAATAATTTAATTCAACTTTGCCATGGCACTGCCATGTTACCACTGAGAACATCTGGTATCTGTTACTTTGTCTGTGAGTGGGAAGCCTGGCATTGCATGCTGATCACCAGTGTTTTGTAATCTGAGGCGTAACTTGACACTGCAACTCTGAGTAAGTCTTGCAGATGTGCATCAGTGAGGCATGTTCTGTGTTTGTTCTTGATGAAGTTCATGTCAGAAAAGGCTGATTCACAAAGATAGGTTGAACCAAACAGGCTAGCAACCTTCATAGCTGCTGTGCGTACACCACTATATTTTTCTGTGTCAACAAGGCACCAAAGGTTTGGTGCAGCGTGATAAGCTTTGAGGTGGAGGTCATTTTGTCACAATTTCAAATTTCACCTGTCCAGTATCCAAGCTGAACGTTGCACTTAGTTGCTCAGCAATGCATGTTGTGTTTAATTTTTTAGCGAAGCCATACATTCTGATCCCTTTCTCAGATCGACTGGTGCATCCAAATGCAGCATAACCAACCATGGTAAGGCAATCAACCTATAAAGGGTTTATTTACATATACATTTTTAAATATATAAAATTCTGTATAAACCAAAAATACAGTGATATGTATAATTAGACTGTAAACCTTTCTCTTGTTATACCCTCAACATCTTAATTAGCATTTTTAATTTTCTTCCTATTATTTCCTTCAAAGCAACACATTTTATCACTTTTTTTCAGTATGACTGCAGCTGTGACGGATTGTTTCTGAGACATCTGAACTGTTGCTCTATTGTTGTTTTCAGGGAAGTCAGCAGATGTGGTGGTTGCTGCTGTCAATGATGCCAAGGATGAACCCTCAGAAGGACTTCAGCATATTGTCTGAGTTTTATCAGATATTGGTGGGGATGTAATGACTAAACAGTATAAATTGTAGTTAAAGTACTTCTTTATTAAAACTTGTTTAACATTTTACATAAGATTGTACAATAAAATGTTTTTGCACAATTGGCACACACTCATGGTTTTAACCAGAAGCACTTTAATTTAAATCAACATTTTAATCAATGAATTACTATTTTACAATAGTTGTCAAGCTCAACTGGGTTATAGATATATACACTCACTGGCCACTTTATTAGGTACACCTTGCTAGTACCAGGTTGGACCCCCTTTTGCCTTCAGAACTGCCTTAATCCTTCGTGGCATAGATTCAACAAGGTACTGGAAACATTCTTCAGAGGGTTTGGTCCATGTTGACATGATAGCATCACACAGATGCTGCAGATTTGTTGGCTGCATATCCATGATGCAAATCTCCTGTTCCACCACATCCCAAAGGTGCTCTATTGGACTGAGATCTGGTGACTATGGCGGCCATTTGAGTACAGTGAACTCATTGTCATGTTCAAGAAACCAGTCTGAGATGATTCGTGCTTTATGACACGGTGCGTTATCCTGCTGGAAGTAACCATCAGAAGATGGGTACACTGTGGTCATAAAGGGATGGACATGGTCAGCAACAATACTCAGTCTGTGGCGTTGACACGATGCTCAGTTGGTACTAAGGGGCCCAAAGTGTGCCAAGAAAATATCCCCCACACCATTACACCACCACCACCAGCCTGAACTGTTGATACAAGGCAGGATGGATCCATGCTTTCATGTTGACGCCAAATTCTGACCCTACTATCCAAATGTCACAGCAGAAATCGAGACTCATCAGACCCGGCAACGTTTTTCCAATCTTCTATTGTCCAATTTTGGTGAGCCTGTGCAAATTGTAGCCTCAGTTTCCTGTTCTTAGCTTACAAGAGTAGCACCCGGTGTGGTCTTCTGCTGCTGTAGCCCATCCGCCTCAAGGTTCGAAATGTTGTGCATTCAAAGATGCTCTTCTGCATGCGTTGGTTGGAATGAGTGGTTATTTGAGTTGCTGTTGCCTTTCTATCAGCTCAAACCAGCCTGGCCAATCTCCTCTGACCTCTGGCATCAACAAGGCATTTGCGCCCGCTCAGTGGATATTTTCTCTTTTTTGGACCATTCTCTGTAAACCCTAGAAATGGTAGAGCGTGAAAATCCCAGTAGATCACCAGTTTCTGAAATATTCAGAATAACCTGTCTGGCACCAACAACCATGCCATGTTCAAAGTCACTTAAATCACCTTTCTTCCCCGTTCTGATGCTCAGTTTGAACTGGAGCAGATCGTCTTGACCATGTCTACATGCCTAAATTCATTGAGCTGCTGCCTTGTGATTGGCTGATTAGAAATTTGTGTTAACGAGCAGTTGGACAGGTGTACCTAATAAAGTGGCCGGTGAGTGTATCTTGAATAATAAAGACCTCTCCATCCATGCAATTAATTCTTCCTCCCCAGCTATGTCAGACTTGCACTTCATAACTGTAATTTAGTTTATTTTCATCATTTTATTTTGATAAAATAAATAATAAAAACCTTGCCATCCAGGGAATCCTATCTACACATTTAATACTACTGTTAGGCGTGGTACAACGAAGGACCCCGGAATGCAGACAAGCAGGCAGCATGATGGTAAGTGCAAAATGATTTTATTAATAAAAAAACTCACTACAGAAGAGGGAGGAACAAAACAGGCAGACGAGGCAAGCAAGACAGGCATGGCATGATCGAGAAAACAAGACATGAGCATGATCCAGAAAATGTTTCATAACCAGGGAAATAATAAACAGAAGAACGATTCAAAACCTTAACTGTGAAACAGACCAACAACACCCAAAAACACCCACAAATCATAACAGAACCCCCCCAAGAAATAATCAAATTTCAGGCAGGAACATCAGACAGACTTTCATAACAGCTTTTTTTTAAGTTACATTGATTGAAGATATTATTTCAGAAACACCACTTCTGAAACTGATAAGAATAAAACTTTTGATTTACTTCATACAGTATAGTTCACTACTGCTCACGAGGGATAATGCCAGTAGAAAGACCTTTCTTCGATTCCTTGAGCTCATTTAGGATGGATAGCTGGGCAATTGTTATGTTCAAATAAATCACCAATTATTTGTTTCAAATAAAACAAATGTGATATCAGAATATGAACCATGAATATCTATTTATTTATTTATATGCAGACAGTCTGGTGATGTAAGGTTCTGGAACTTGCCAATCAGGAAAGCACTTAAAGATTGCAATCCATTAAACAATGGTAGGATCAGGATATTTTGGAGCAGCCAATATTCCCCAGAGAAACCATACCATTAAATATTGAAGCCTGTAATGAGTTTAACAGAGAACCATGCAAGGCCCTTGGGCTGCAGGCAATGCTGTAAAATACCAGATTGATTCCATTCATGGATACAAGGAATTACTGACTGCATAAATGAACTGTTTCTTTACATGGGAACAATGACTATATTCTGATTAGAGTAAAACTGTAAAGAAAAATTGTCCAGCAGCTTCTTTTTGTGTGTTTTATGATTTTATTTTGATAACCTTGCTTATGATTGGATCGTTGGCAGGATGTCAATTACAGTGGTGATATAAAAATGCTAAATTAAACTGTATTCAGAGCAGGGATTTTAAATGTTATGTTTGTATATTTGTGCAATCAATATTTCCATCTAAATGTTGATGTGCCTGTACAAGCATTAAGGAGTTTGTGTGGACGGTGAGATAAAATCAGAAGTGACAACAAGATAAAACAGAAAAATTATTTCTTCTGAACTATTTTTATCTGACTCACACAGCAACACAGGTTTCTAAGGACAAGAAAGTCTTACAAAATAAAATATCTTTCTACTGTTTTACTGATTGGTACAAAAAAGTAAACACGCACATTTTTACAAGAAGAAATATTAATATTATTATGTAGAGGTTGGAATTATAATACAACTTTTAATTCAGTCGCAATATTTGCATTTCCACTGCGGTCTGAGGTAGGCATTGGTATTATGGATTTAAGATTTTATCCCAATATTTTGCAGTGTTTATTGTGATGATAATAAAGGTCACCAGAAAACTATTACAAATCCATCATAGTGTTTTGACTATAAATCTATCACCTTATTTAGTCTGAGTCTTACAAACACAAATAGTGCTCTAAAAATAAACTTGCCTATTATTAAACTGTCCACTTCACTACACTAATTGCATAGTTGTACATTTGCACAGCTCAACAGTAGACTATAACTGCACTTAATTAAATTTTTAAACAGAAATGCAGCATTTGCTCACATGGGAAAAAGTGGAAAGACAAGCAAAAGTAACAATTCCAACAATACTTTCCCTTTTTAGGGTTCATGAACGTTGTCAGTTAAAGTTTATTGTTATAATCACAGGAGAATTACTCCTTGTCAATACCTGGATTAGTGCTGCTGCCTTGGACAGTGGCTTTAAAGCAGGTAAACCAGGAAGTGTACTACGGCCACTTTAAGTCCACCACAACTTAACTTGAAAACTTCCCTTTGTGCAAAGAGGAATACTTATTTTTCATTAGACTTGGTCATTCATGTAGCTTCAATCAGCTGAGTTCAATCAGCTTCAATCACCACAGCCACCTGCAGGTCTATCAACAATTCCAGGATGTGGCACGAAAATGGTTATAAATCAGGCCAAAAAAAAGTGTTACTTTTACATTGCTTGATAACGATCTTTTCTAAAACATACTTGCAATTGCTCTCAATTTAGTTTAACAAAGGCTCCGCTTTCAGAGAGCTTCAGTCGACATTACAACATGAACATCTGATTCCTGTACTGTAAATACCCCTAGATTGAAGCTAAGATTACATACACTACCAGTCAAATGTTTTAGAATGCCTTTCTCACTTAATGGGTCTCTTTATTTTCATGACTATTTTAATTGGAATTCTCACCAGACAACAAACCTGTGAATGAACACACATGGAGTTATGTAATAAACAAAAAGTGTGAAATAACTCTAAACATTTTTATATTTTAGATTATTACAAAATAGCCACCCTTGCTTTGATGACTGCTTTGCTCTCTTGGCATTCTCTCCATGAGCTTCATGAGGTGGTCACCTGAAATGGTTTTCCAAAGTCTTGAAAGAACTTCCCAGACGTTCATCAAGAAACGGCCAGAGTTTAATATTTCAGTCATTACAGCAAAGGGCAGCTACTTTAAGAATGTCCTTAACATACATATTTAAAGTTATTTTACAATTTTTGGTGTACTACATAATTGCATGTGTTCATTCACTGTTTTGATGCCTTTATTGAGAATCTACGTACAATGTAAATAGTCATAAACATAAAGAAAACCATTAAATGAGAAAGGCGTTCTAAAACTTTTGACCGGTGACATTAGCAGAATCTATTTGGGAATTATTTCAGGTGGATTTTGGTTGATTTAATTTGTACCTCAAAACATTAATGCATAAAACATTCTAACATGAACAGTTAAATACCCTAAAATAAAGTTTTAATAAACACAAATAGCAAAACATATAAATCCTTTAAAATCTCTTAACAGTTACAGATTTCCACCCGAAATTTCATACCTGAAATAAATCAAGAATAGCTCCACAGTTACAAGGTCTACATGCAAACGTTTGGTACCTGTGTTAAGGTAAGACATGAAAGAATATTTTTCAAGTGGAAGCACTATTGTACGGAGCCCGCGAGGGGACATGGGTGATTTTTTTTTCTTTTGCGTCCCCACGCAATACTTTTGCGTTCGCTGACAAAAGTTGTTAATCATCTTGAGAAAGCTGTGCATTTTGGAACAGCAGCACATTTGACAAACAGCTCATAAAACAAACAGCACTGAAATGGCATTGATATGGTTTATTTGTCATATGCAGGTTAACACACAGTCAACAATAAGATTAAAAGATAGGATAAAAAGAACTGTTCAACTCACTATAAAAACAAATGTGGCATGCAAAAAATGTACACATCATGCAGCAGTAATAAGCAAATAAAGTGTCACAGATGTGGTTTCGTGCAGTATTATTGTCCAGAGTTCAGTATTGCGAGCGAATGCAAAAGTATTGCGTGGGAACGCAAAAGAAAAAAATTCCCCCATGTCCCCTCGCGGGCTCCGTACTATACCAACTGTAACTATATCTGATTTATTTGTGATCAGACAAAACAAAAAATTAAACACACCACATACAGCTTAACAGGTACAACGTGAATCGATAAGTTTGAACAATAGCAATAATGATTCTTCTTATACAAACTAAAGATAACAGAAATAATGAACTGTGGTAGACATTAAACTGAGTTGACAGAAAAAAGAACTTTGGAAAAACTGCAGCAAGTAGAAATGATTTGTGTCCTTTCAGCACAAAGCCCAACCCTGGACGTTGAAAGGAGTCTTTAAACTAACAGCCCTATCTCCCTACTGGGGCAGTTTTCTGCTGCCCTACAATACAACCTGGTTATTAAGATATTGCTTTTCATTTTTACTCTACAACCTGGCTTGGGCATGTTTACTGTTTAGACTTCACAAAGATGTGTTAATTGCAGCTAAAGCACACATCTTCCAAACATTATGTTTTTCTTTCATGTTTTCGAAGAATAGAAAGAACACTGGTGGGCCACGCTAGCAAGGTTATTAAACCTAGATACTGCATGATAAAAAATCTCTCACATCTTTTTGTTCTGGAGATGAAAATAAAAAATGTCCTTGGAATGTAATCTTTTTTTCTACCTGCAGATAAAATGTACTATATCTTTATCGGTTCTACCTGCTGCACACGGGAATTAACACAGCATGACACTGAAAGATGTTGCCCCGACTATGCCTATCTTGACAGGCTCATCTGTCATCTCTAGCTATGAGCTGGACATTCTCTACTATCTATTTCTCTTGTTTTCCCTTGACCTAAGGTTGAGAGCACATGACTTCCAGAGGTCACAACCACTTGCTAAAACAGAACACATCTGAAAATGGTTCACATGAAATGTACAACAAAGTTCTTTGCTCTAACAGTGATTAGGTAAGGATATCTTAACATGTGGTATTGCTAACTCCTTGAATTTTGAATTGGACAGTTTGCAGATTCAGTTTCATATTCCCAGATACACCTGCAATGACATGCAAAAATAAAATAAAATAAAAAATAGACTGTATTTCAGCACCATCATTCAACATGTGTAACAAAAGCAGAGATTACATTATTTTTGCTGTCAGTAACATGTTCCGGTTTGATTTATGTAAATTGCTAGATTCTAATTTATCTGCAAGCTGCAAAATGTCCTTTTCTTTTCAGCTGTTCCTATAGAAAACAATAAAATATATCTCTAGAAATCAAATGCATAAAAAGCTTTCACTATATGTTGTTTTCCTTTCAGGAGCAGGAGTCATCAGAGCGATGTGTTGCATCACTAAGAAATGAGCAAGCCATCTGTTGGAGAAAGGACACCTTTGCTTAATGTCACCTGTTTATTGGCTAAAATTTCTCATTTTGAAACATTTATTGACTCAGCCCTTGTTGAATCACATTTTGCGTGTTTCATACAAAATAATAGTATGCGATTTTTGCCTGTGGATTGACTGAGTTGGTTAATGTGGCACATATCCCAGAGCAGATTAAAACACCCAAAACCTCTGAGTTTGTTTATACTGAATTCAACTGGAAGCTGCAAGAACACACATCTTGAATATCAATTATTGCCAAAGTGGAGCTGTGAAAATTAGCAGGCAGTCCTATTGTGGAGGTTAATGGAAACTCAGAAGGTGTTTCACTGTGGAGTTAATACCAGTACTAAGCCACCATGACAATTTTGTCATTGAGTTTCAATAACAAAATGCAAATGTGTCTGTGCCCTCATGATTGGTTGGTAATATTCTTAAATCAATACATTTATTAACAGAAAATATAAAAAAAGTGGTACATGTAAAATTGTTTTCTCAAAACCCTCAAAAATGTAAAAAAACCAAAACAACTGGACTTGAGTTCTTGTAGCTGAAGACATTTCGCTCTTCATGCAAAGGACTTTCTTAATTAAAGAGCTGAATTTAGATGAGAAAGCCCTTCATCCAAAGGGAATTTAGATGTGCAAAACAGCTCATTCCAAACAGCTGAAGTCCAGTTGTTTTGTTTTCAACCTTTTTTTTTATTTACCATGAATGAGGCCATCCTGGATGACTGAGAATCTTCCCCTGTATATTCTCAAAAGTATGTCATGGCATGTTACGCTGGAATGATGTTGAATGAAGTGTTGCAAGGAGTTTTACCATAGGAGAAATTGTACAGCCTTTGCTTGTGACTGGCTCCAAATCAGAGCTTAGATAATCCTACATGTAAACCTCTATTCTCATCTATTTTTTATATTTTTATTTTTGACAACCCAAGTCTTTTGGCCCATCCAGGGTGAACCCCGCCTCTCGCCCATAGACTGCTGGAGATAGGCACCAGCTTCCCCCGCGACCCACTATGGAAATAAGCGGTAGAAAATGACTGACTGACTGAAGTCTGTTGGCACATGTACAGAAGATTCTCATCTGTCATTCTATCTATGCCTCCTTTTGGCCAAAGTGACAGCAGACATTTTTGCATCCAAGTTAGCACCTGTATTTCAATCGTGCTAAATCCACACGCAAAAATTGAGCCCGCAAACCGTTTCAGGGTTTGAACATCGCATTGCAGATGGTAAGGGAGGACATTTGCATATATTCCTCCCATGAATTTTGGGTCATTATCATGTGTTTTGCATATTCATGAAGGCAGACACGCTAAAAGGTTTCTGCCCGCAATTCTGCAGATTTTGGACACGCAATCCAATTACCACCTCGTTTGTAGATCAGCTTTGCTGACCCAAAGAGGTTTGCGCGTGGTTTTGTACACGCAAACCTTTTGAAGATCAGGTCCTAAATGTAAAAAGCAGCTCAGAAAAAAGATTATTTTGTCTAATTTGTCCCTGACATTTTTGGCCTGGTTGATGTGGTGTCAACTAAAATGAACAAAACAAAACCTGTTTGATTGAGAAAACTCTTCAGGGTGGGAAAGATGATCACAAATTGGATTTACAGCTGCCTGAGTTACAGTATATATTCTGATTCTGATATGTACGGACGGACGGACGGACAGACAGACAGATAGAAGTGCACTGTCAAGGTCCAAATTTCATAATAGATGTAAAATAGTCCCGTTTACTGTAGAACAAAGGAATTTAGACAATGAACAACACCCAGCTAGGAGTGAAAACCACTGGTAAGCCAATACAGGTCCTTCTCAAAATATTAGCATATTGTGATAAAGTTCATTATTTTCCATAATGTCATGATGAAAATTTAACATTCATATATTTTAGATTCATTGCACACTAACTGAAATATTTCAGGTCTTTTATTGTCTTAATATGGATGATTGTGGCATACAGCTCATGAAAACCCAAAATTCCTATCTCACAAAATTAGCATATTTTATCCGACCAATAAATGAAAAGTGTTTTTAATACAAAAAACATCAACCTTCAAATAATCATGTACAGTTATGCACTCAATACTTGGTCGGGAATCCTTTGGCAGAAATGACTGCCTCCATGCAGCGTGGCATGGAGGCAATCAGTCTGTGGCACTGCTGAGGTCTTATGGAGGCCCAGGATCCTTCGATAGCGGACTTTAGCTCATCCAGAGTGTTGGGTCTTGAGTCTCTCAACGTTCTCTTCACAATATCCCACAGATTCTCTATGGGGTTCAGGTCAGGAGAGTTGGCTGGCCAATTGAGCACAGTGATACCATGGTCAGTAAACCATTTACCAGTGGTTTTGGCACTGTGAGCAGGTGCCAGGTCGTGCTGAAAAATGTAATCTTCATCTCCATAAAGCTTTTAAGCAGATGGAAGCATGAAGTGCTCCAAAATCTCCTGATAGCTAGCTGCATTGACCCTGCCCTTGATAAAACACAGTGGACCAACACCAGCAGCTGACACGGCACCCCAGACCATCACTGACTGTGGGTACAAACACTGGACTTCTGGCATTTTGGCATTTCCTTCTCCCCAGTCTTCCTCCAGACTCTGGCACCTTGATTTCCGAATGACATGCAGAATTTGCTTTCATCCGAAAAAAGTACTTTGGACCACTGAGCAACAGTCCAGTGCTGCTTCTCTGTAGCCCAGGTCTGGGGAATGCGGCACCTGTAGCCCATTTCCTGCACACGCCTGTGCACGGTGGCTGTGGATGTTTCTACTCCAGACTCAGTCCACTGCTTCCGCAGGTCCCCCAAGGTCTGGAATCGGCCCTTCTCCACAATCTTCCTCAGGGTCCGGTCACCTCTTCTCGTTGTGCAGCGTTTTCTGCCACACTTTTTCCTTCCCACAGACTTCCCACTGAGGTGCCTTGATACAGCACTCTGGGAACAGCCTATTCGTTCAGAAATGTCTTTCTGTGTCTTACCCTCTTGCTTGAGGGTGTCGATAATGGCCTTCTGGACAGCAGTCAGGTCGGCAGTCTTACCCATGATTGGGGTTTTGAGTGATGAACCAGGCTGGGAGTTTTAAAGGCCTCAGGAATCTTTTGCAGGTGTTTAGAGTTAACTCGTAGATTCAGATGATTAGGTTCATAGCTCATTTAGAGACCCTTTTAATGATATGCTAATTTTGTGAGATAGGAATTTTGGGTTTTCATGAGCTGTATGCCAAAATCATCCGTATTAAGACAATAAAAGACCTGAAATATTTCAGTTATTGTGCAATGAATCTAAAATATATGAATGTTACATTTTCATCATTACATTATGGAACATAATGAACTTTATCACAATATGCTAATATTTTGAGAAGGACCTGTATATCAGCCATCTTGCTCTTTTTTTTTGTATTGGCTATCGGCCACGCCCGAGCATGCTCAGCTGGTTACTGTGAAAGATTGCATGTGTGCTGTGTATTGAAAGTACATCTTCCTGTCAATCCAACAGGCACAGGCGGACTCCAGAAAACAGTCAGTAATGCATTCTGTGCACTGCTGGATTAACAGCTAACCTTCAGTCAGCTGCAGTTTAGTGAGCAATAAATTCAGGACAGGAACAGATCCCAGGGCAAGATAGCTCTAATATTTTCATCTCTAGAGGGAAATCTCTGAGGCTGTGTGCGAGGTAGAGCAGTTAACATGATGTATTTGAGTCCCCTGGTGGTGTCTCCACAACCAGTTCACTGGAGGCACAAAGGAGGAGGGAAGTGTCAGCTACCTCATTTTAGCCTACCATAACAAATATACTTTATACCCAAAGAATTTGGCAAACTTTTCACCCCAGGTAAAAAAAGACTGCTGCTTCAATCAACGTATCTATGTTCATCTATCAAAACCCTGACAGACATTCAAGGAAGAGCTTCCCTCTGAAATGGGAAAGCAATTGTAGGAGTCCCCCTAAATCAATGACAACCTGTCACAGTCTTGTTACCCACACAGCAACAGCTTCCCCAACTTTATGCATTGATTCAAAACAACATTTCAATCTTGGCATCTACACAACATCGTTATGCTTATATGAAATACTTAGTCAAAGTTGGTTGCCTCCAGTCTCTAAATCTGAACGGATTGCCTGGCATACCTGATACACAAGGTAAAATTGAGTACAGACTCTATTTAACCAGTGAATCACTCTGCTTACCAGTGTGTTATTAGTATAGAAGAATAATTTCTGTGCTACATACACCTGTTAGTAGTCAGCAGCACAGAAGCACCACAGGGGACTGTACTCTCACCATTTGAAGCCCCTCTCAATGGGGGAACTCAGACTGACTTAGAACTGTCACTGGATTCTGTCCATGAAGCTAATATTTAAACACATAGGGCCTGATCCTCAAATGGTTTGCATGTACAAATACACTTGCAAACTGGTTTGCATGCATGCGCAAAGCTGATCTACAAACCAGGTGCAAATCAAATTGCGTGTGTAAAATCCACCAAACAGTGGCTGCAAAGTTTTTAGCGTGTTTGCCTTCATAAATCTGCAAAACATCAGTTAATGACCAAAATGCGCAAATGTATGGGTGAAGGATATGCAAATACAATTACCTACCACCCGCAATGCGATTTATCAAACCTGAAAAGGACTGCAGGTGCTTTTTTTGTGACCTTATTTTTTTCTGGATATTCTCGCCATGTAAGCAGAGTTTAAAACTTCCAGCTACTCATTGTTTTGGTCAGGTGAGGCTGCAGGGAGTGGAGAGGCTGACTGTCCCTGTTAAGAAGCGGGACAGCTAGGGCAAATGGGTCAGTTTATATTGATTTTGATGCCAATGAGTTTCTTTGCATAATTTGTTTTAGTATAGATTATATTAAAATATTATTTTGACAACCCTTATGAATAAAAAAACAGCATGGCCTATATTAATAAAAACCTTGTCCCTCAGGGGAAATTATCAAAACAGGAAAAGAAATGTATATAAATAACCCGCCTATCAGGAGAAACTACAAAATACCACAGCAAATAAAAAATACGACGTGAAAAAAGGACACAAACACAGAGTAAACCAGGTTTACGAGGGGAAAAAAGCACAGAAGCTTCATTAAAAATATTAAAACGGCTCCCCTGAATAATATTTTGTTCACTTTGTGTTAGAACTGCTCAACTACCAAATTAAAAAGACAAACTGGATTGATCAATAAACATAAAAAATCTGCCTACCTGCATCTCAGTATAGCTCCGGCGTAGAGTTACTCTGTGTGAATTAACAGCTCACCTCCAGCGTTTGCTGAAATAGCTTTGTTGTATTTGATTTCACCCTCGGCATACAAACATGCCGAAGACATTTCCACCATCAAAACACCTGAGCGTGTTAGTTATCATTTACTAAATATATTTTCTTGCTTTCTACATTGTGCTTGCTTGCTATGTCCTTTTGCTAACCTCCTTCAACTAATGTCAGTGACAGGTTAAATGGAAACATTTAAACAATGAAATATTTTTCTCCATATTTAAAAGTCAGTCAGGGAGAATGTGTGGGAAGGTTCACAAAGGAAGGGAAGTCATACTCACAGGGAGCTCTCTGCCTATAAAAAAATATTCTGGCACATTGGAGAATAGTGCCACTTAAGCCTTAGGAATTATGGGATAAATGAGGATGGAGACTGTCTCTGTCAAGTGTTGGAGGAAAACCACTGATTCTGCAGATTATCTCTGGTATTACCCACTGCAAGATCTGAGCGCAAATACTGGGCAGGTCATTTCATTCAGCCCCATTGCTTATAATAGAAAATAACTTACCATGCCTGCTGTGACTAGCAACTGTGGTCAATGCTGTTTATAAAGTTATGCCACAAATAAAAACCCTCCTGATAAGAGTACCTCCTACACTGAAGCACAAAGAGCAACACTTGCAAAGTCTCGCTTTGTTGAGGGCGGCTTTTATCCCTCTCAAACCAAAAAATCAACACGGATCGAATCAGGGCGGAGGATGAGGATCAGGAGATCATCCCAAACACTCCAACCTGAGCTAAAACTGCACATTTAAACAATTGTTTGTGTGCAGCTTTTGGTTTAACAAAGCTGGAAACAAAATGACAAACATGCAATGTGTTAATGAAGTTTGGATTTCTGAATATATGATATAACAAAAGTTAGAATTTCAATAAATAAGTGTTTGGCAATGAAATTATGATTGTATGCCCTGTTTAACACCCCCTGAGAATGGATAGAATGCAACAATAAAGTAAAGTTAACATGAAGATGCAGATGGCAAGGACAGATGCCTCTGAGAGCTGCAGGGACTGAAAACATTTGGGGGATGAGTGGAAGATACAACGAGCAGCCAGAGGGTGGAGGTGTACAATACAACACATGCTAAGGTAAACAAAATCTTTAAGTGTTAAAATTCACAAAATACACGGCATTAGGGATCCACATTCAAATTAAGCAAACGTAGGAAGCATCGTCCAGAACAGACCTTCAGGTAGGTATCAAAAATAAAATGCCGAATGTGAGCGATTTCTTTTCATTGCTGTAACTCATAGTTCCTGACGATTTAGGTACTATTTTTTATAAATTCAGAACTCTAGTTTAGCAAATGTTTGACCAACAAACTGTATTCCTGTCATCAAGGGAAGAGAAAAACATGCAAAACATGTAATGCATGTTAAGCTTCATCATACAAAGTCCTCTTGTCGCTGCACAAACATTGTAGCAGAAACGGAGAACAAGATGTCAATGTTTGTGCACTAAGGAGAAGACAGAATCACCAAAGATCAAACAATCTAATCGGTTTTTACCTTTCTGAGAAAACATCAAATTTGGTCAAAACAACTTAAATAAAACAATAATGCAGATTCAATATGAAGGATTTGAGAGAATCTTGAGAGAATTAAGAATACTGGAAATACTATATTGTTTTACTACAATCAGTAGAACCAGTATCGGCTTTATTGATTTTGCAAGCGTACAGACATTAAGCATAAAAATATTAACTTTAGAGGAACTAAAAGAAATGAAAAAAAGAACAATATGTACATATGTCCTTTTTACACCTAATATTGTACATATTTTACTTCCAATATTTTATTATTATTTTTCAAAGGCAATGAAACCATTTCTGCAATTATCTGTAATTATCAGCCAGAGCCTAAATTTAGCAGGCATACTTAGCCTTGCAATCTAGCCAGGGGCAATAATTAAATGGATTGTGTCTGTGTGACCTCCTACATGTCCTGCTGCACCCACTGAGGGCTATGGTTATTATAATCTCTCATGCAAATGGAGGAAACTGGCAAGAAATGGCCATCAGACAAGCACAACAGAGTACCAGATTTCACACATTTACAATCTCATCTTGACTCCTGTTAAATATGGAAGCAAATCGTTACCATATTTCAAATGAAAAAGCATTTTCAGAAATGCTTTTTCATTTTAAGAATGTGGCTGCATTGTTTGACTCATAAATGAAATTAGTAATCAATCATCCTATTTGCATTTTCTTCTTCAAGACTGCTCATTCCTTCACTAAATTAAAATGAAAAAGAAAAAGACATTTGAGATTTATTTTTTAAAATATGCCCCAGCAAATAGATACCAAAATTCAATTTGAAATGTAAAATTTGAAAATGAAAAAGCATTTCCAGAAATGTCACACATACACATAGTGCTATTTATTTTCCATGTCAAGTAAATACAATCACCTTATGTTATGGGTTTGAAGCTGTTTATTAAATAATAATCAATAATGAAATCATTATGTAAAGGTAACAGGCTATAACAATAATGACATCCCATTTGCCGATAATCAGCATCAGCTTCCACAAAAACAGCGGCAACCGCATTGGCAAGCTTTTACGGCAGGTCTGGCACCTTCTGGGATCCTCGCGGAATCCCGTGTGGCAATTCCGCCACAGCCTGCCACCGGAACTACCAGTTCTGCCTGCCACTGCCACTAATTGAGCTCGGCCCTGCTGCAATTCAATCAATTTCTCGACACGTTTGCAATGTAATGCACTGCAGACGTGCACAGCGCCTCCCACCGAACAAGATGGGTAGCTCGGTCAGCAGGGAGCTGAGGAAGAGCGGCTGCTGACGTCACTCTTCTGCGCTCGCAGCTCGGAATGCTTTTTCGTTTTCGAGTTCTGGGCAGTACTTTGCGGGCAGACCACGAAAACGAAAAAGCAATGTCTGCTTTGTTTTCTTTTTGATTATGGCATAAAATGTGCAGTTGTGAAGAAGAAAATGCAAATGCAAATAGGATGATTGATTACTAATTTTATTTATGGGTCAAATAACGCAGCCGCATTCTTAAAATGAAAAAGCATTTCTGGAAATGCTTTTTCATTTTCAAATTTTACATTTCAAATTGAATTTTGGTATCTATTTGCTGGGGCATATTTTAAAAAATAAATCTCAAATGTCTTTTTCTTTTTCATTTTAATTTAGTGAAGGAATGAGCAGTCTTGAAGAAGAAAATTAAAATGCAAATAGGATTATAGATAACTAATTTCATTTATGAGTCAAACAATGCAGCCACATTCTTAAAATGAAAAAGCATTTCTGAAAATGCTTTTTCATTTGAAATATGGTAACGATTTGCTTCCATAGTTAAATTCTTCCCTTATTCTCCAAACTGAGATTTTTCTGCCAACAACGATATGCTAAGACACGATAATGAAAATAGTAAAGAAAGCCTTATATAACTGCAATACCAATACCTGAGCACCTTAAAACAAACATTACACCTTTGGTGTAATTTCTTTCTCTGCACAACACCAACATTTCAAACTGTAGTGGCACCTTTGAAGCTGCATAAAACATAGGGAACCAAACACATTTTTTTCTTTATGCAAATATAAATGTTAATACAGTTATTATTGAAGGAGGTAATACACGATCAAAATAAGACATATCATCTTTCTCACAATGTTTTAGCTTACTGTGGTGTTCAATAAAATTTTAGAATTTGACCATAGTTACATAGATCGCTCTTAGAAAAAATAAGCATATTCGAATCATCATTAAACATTTCTATTATTTTTTGCCTCCAAATACTCCATGGATTGCCAATGGGTTTTATGTGAGTTATTTTTTAAGTGAGTTTGCTGGCCAATTAAAAAACAGTGATATCGTGGTCATTAGAGGAGTTATTTGTGCTTTTGGCAGTCTGAGCAAGTGCCAGGTTCTGCTGGAAAAAAACAGACTAAATTCTGTGCCTCTCCTCTCTTCATTTGGACTCTTGGACCTTGAGTTCCAAGTAAAATGAAAATTCTGTATCTTTTTCTATCATACTTCTCCTTTCTCTCAACGTACATTAATATAAGCATATACAGCACACTGTGAAAAGCGAACTTTAGCAGTGGCCTTTTGTGGCCTTTCTTCCTTGTGGAGGTTTTTGGTGTCTGTTGAATAACTGTCAAGTCAGTAGATCTCCTAAATGATCATGTGAGCCATAGCATAACATTTCTGTATTAGTATTTTCCCCTGTTGGTCTCATCTAAAATTCTAATTTTCCGAGAAACTGAATTTTGTGTTTTCATTAGCTGTAAACCGTATTCATCAATATAAACAGAAATAAATTATATGGGTAATGACTTTCATTTTTTGTATTTAAGTACTAAAATAAATGTATGTTTGATAATATTCTAATTAATTCAGATGCACATTTATATTCCTGACTGAAACAGCCATTTCTCATCTTCTCATGTTTATGCATGACAGGCTGAAGTTAAAATACATCTTTGCCTAAGGAATCCATCACAGCCTCAGGGCCAACTTTGTTGTCACTGTCATGGCAGGAAGTGCATGAAGATGAAATAAACTGTGCTCTGGTCTCTTAACTAGCTTCCTACTGATGTAACTCTTACCCGATAAGTTACCTTCTGCAGGAAATCTGCAGTGCAGAAAGCCTTCATTCCTTCTCACTATAGCTGTGTTTTCCTCCTCTCTTTCCTTTCTGGGGAGAAGCAAGGCAGTGTTGCTTATCTTAGTGACATTTCACAATAGCATGCTCTCTGCATGATGCGTTGGGGAGTGTACAACTGTCAGAATGTGTGTAGAGACAGAAATTAGCACCCTGCATGAGGCATTACAGTTTCTTTAAAAATGAATGATTATGTTGCTTTTTGTGAGGTGTGCATAGATGAGAAAAAGCAAGACTTTCAATTGACTGATAGAAAAAAAATGCAGTTATAACTGATGGATCATAGCATGTAGATTTGTAGTTTGCTAAAAACAAATTTGCAAACACATTTCCTACCTGGGCCATGTTTTAATGTGAAAATGGACTTATAAATTGCTGCAAAAAATTTTCTGTAAGCAACAAATCCTTAATTGTTATTTGTTTTTTACTTTAGTTTATTACAAAACAGTAAAAGATCATTGATAAATTAGCTCTAAAGCAGGCATATAAACCGTTTTTTAAAAGAGTGCCAACATAAACAGAGTTCCAAAACATACAGCTTTATTACAGTAGAGGAAAAAATTATAGAGTTAGAAATCCTTGTGGCAATGAAGTGAAATGCAGGAAAACAGGTCATCACAGTTGTGGGTTCTGACTCATGTCTCCTGCAGGCTTGTATGCGATGTACAGGGGTTGAGACTCCCCCATCCCAGAATTTCTCTCATTATGCCATAATAATTCAGCTTCACTTCACTACTCTAACCCTGGCCTGGATTTAGCATTGGTTAATTTTATTACAGCTGACAGAAGGAGGTTTTTTCAGATGGTTTAGATGTTGAACCACTGGTCCTATTGTCATTATTGTACATTAATCACTCTAATGTGGAATCTCTGCATCAGTCTATACCAGCTTTCCAAAGACCTTAGAGGTTGGAGGAATTTTTAGACAGACTAATTAGATCTTGCTTGTTCTTTGCCCTTTCAATTTAAATAAAATCCTTTTAAGTCCATGGGAACCAAGCTAAACTAATTTTAAAAGCCAAAAGTGTCATTTAAAGTTGTCTTTACAGTGTGAAATTGATATTTATCATGATTGGAAGCCAACGTTCCGTGTATGTACAGTTAAATTTAAAAGTAACAGCAATAAATTTAGTTACTGTGTCTTATTTTCATTGTTTAAAGCAAACTGCTGATCTCTAAATGCAATGTGGTTTGCAGTTTTCTGTTAAAGGCTGTAGGAAATGCTGTGCAATATTTTGAAGATGTTAAAAAATGTAAAAGTAAAAAGAATTATTTTATTGATGTTTAATTAAAACAAAATACCAAAATATTTCCAAGTTCATTTAGTAGGATTGTTTTTGAGCAAAATCCCATCTCCCTTAGTTTTCTAGATGGGTTTACTAAGCTTAATATTTATATTCCAGGTATTTGTACATAAACTTATAAAATCTATAAAAGTAATAGAAATGATGAGATAGTGTAACTGAGAGAGGCTCAACAAGAACTTAATGTTTTTTTCTCTCGGTCTATTTGTGGAATTGGAGGTGACTCTCATTACAGCACTTAATTACAATTGGGAGACAGCCAGGGCCTTCATGCTGCATGGATAATGGGAGGAACCGAGCTGCCAGGATTGCCCAGCAGCCCCAGAGATTCTGATGACTCGTATCAGTGAGCTCTTTCCAGGCTTCCGACCTTTCAACGGGTTCCAGAGCCATCCATTACCCCATCGTGTCTTCCAGGGAATCACAGCACAAGTAACCGTTCTGTGTTCTATTTTTTATAACAGGTAAAAACTGCAAATCATTTCCACTAGTAGATCCTGCCAAGCAGATAAACAGCTCTCAGCATGACAGACGGGATCGATCTGGGATTGATGAGGATTATCATCAGATTCTCTTGCAGTTCTGCAGAGTGTTTCTAAAGATTTCTGCAACATTTAAATTAAATTTTGCCCTCATTAACATCACTTTTGGCATGATTAGCTACACTGCTTGCCCATCACCAGGCAGGGGAGGGTGGTTTAGTGACCATCTGGTATGAATGCCATAAGGAATACTTCCAGTAAAAAACAAAAATCTGAAATTGAAATAAAGAGAATAAGGACCTGTTTTCTACTGAAACAAACCTTAAGAATCAGTTACTTACTTCTGGATTTAAACATATAGTTGGTTTTTTAGCATTGCAGCAGCTGCATCATCAATTGTAATGTAGATGACAAGTTAAACAGAACCTTTTAGCACTTATGATCTGCCTATCACCAAGTTCATTGTTATATCGTTTCTCATTATGCTGTTGTTGGTGTTTGCACAAATTCCAGCAGATGACTTAAAAAAAATAGCTTTTTCTGGAATAAAACTTGTTGGACAAACTAAGGAACATCATGAGAACTTCTATTCTTTTCAACTTAGTGCCAAGTAATTTGCAGAAGCTAAACAAATATAGTGTACATATAGTGTATAGAGTAAAGTTGTACAAAAAGAACAAGAAGAAGGTTTTATTATTATTTATGATTATTATGCCAAAGCTGAAGATTTTTTTAACCAACCAGTTCCTGGTAATATTTAGGTTTTAAACAGTTTTAATTATTGTTTATTTAAGAGTTTGGTCCCTGGTTTTAATTTTGTTATTTTTTTAATCTGTAGAGTTTGCCTTAGAAGTTGTTATTTTGATCAAGGTTGTTAGTTTCTAAGTGTGTTTTACGCAGTTTCTTTACTTTTAATCAGAAGTGAGTAGATATTGCTTCAGTGATAACTTTAAATTTAGATTTGTTTTCTCACCAATATGTTAATTTTTATTGAAGTGTCCAATTTTTTGTTGCTTTTAAATAAATTATGGATGTTGTGAAATGGGCAGAAATCTATGTGATTTCTTTTTGTGCATATGCATCCCCCTGGAAAGGAAAACTTTTCACAGTTCAGAGTTATCTTGATACGTTATGCGACTGATCAATTTATGAACACTATAACCTGATCTAGTTTGTGCTTCAATACAACAGGACTTAATATTCCTAGCACTGTATGCGGAAAGCAAATCATGGCTGCTTCAGTTGGTATATAAAAAAAGATGTTGTAGTGCTGTAGTCACTGCATGCGTTGAAAGTGTCTCTATAGTACTGGACATTTTATGATATACACATATCGGAAATAAGAACTTGAAAATTGCAACTATATGCCACTCAAGCTACAAATAGATGCCTCCAGCAGTACCATTTGAATAGACCTGGGCTATTTTCAAACAATACCAGGCAACCCTATAATCAACTGGAGGTCTGGAACAGCATGTGGATCAGGCGTTACACATTTAGTCCATCCAGAATGTGTCATTCTGGCCAGCACAAACCCAAGGCTGCAAACATTTGTTATTTGCTTTTTGTAGTTTTTCCATTTCTTGTCAGTAATCTGTTGTTGATGTTTAATGCACAAATATACATTCACTTTTTGTAATTTTTTTAATTACCCTACTCAGTGGCACATTTCTTTGAATCTGAGTATGCTATACTGTATTGGATTATTTTCTTATGCTGCAAATTTGCCCTTCCTGTACAGTCTCTTAAGCTTCTTTTTATATAATTACCTTGTGTCAAGATCTGGGTTTGTGTTTGGGTTTTTTGTGCTTGCTACATGTGCTCATTCTCAGGTGGTGCTGGAGCTCTCAGGTGTGCTGGGTGACAGGTGCGACTTATTCCACTGACAGGAGGAGTACTTAAGCAGGAGGCTGCCAGCACTTCAATGCGAGAGTGTTTTGCCACAGTGGTACAAACTCTAGCCACACTCCAAGTTATGCTTCGTACTTCAACCTCGTTTAACATTGTTCTTTGCTGCAGATCTGCAGATTTTGAAAGCCTAAGCTTTGGATCTATGTCACTGAGTTTTCTGGACTACGTTTCAAAGTTACTCAGGATGATCAAGCCTGTCTTCATTCTGAGGATTCCTATCCTGTGATCTACCTTCGTTTGGATTCGCACCAAGCTAGCAGCTTCCTGTCCTCTTTGTCTCCTGAGCCAAGCCACAAGCATACACTGTCCACTCTCCAACGTAAGCCACCGCACATCGAACTTGTTTACTGTAACCTGAGCTCCACAGAACAGCACCAAGTGAACTCTCTATGGATATACCTGCTTAAGACCTGGATCCTGAATATCATTCCCCCTGGCGACCTGACCATCATAACTCAGTAAGCCGATCTCAGTATCAAAATAACGGTTTACTCTTAGTTTCGTTTTTCCCTCTGTTACCCGTACTCATCCATTCTCTTCACTTCTCTCCTTACAGTGAAATATTTCGTCCGTTCCGTTCCTGACTGTATCTTCAATAAACAATCTTTATTTTACTTCCTCCTCCTGAGTGTTCTCTGTATGTGGGTCTGAGCTATTTTGAACATAATGACACCTTGGGGTGAATATACACGGGTCTATCAACACACTGGACCTCATAGATTAAGAATAGGATTTCATACAATACAAAAAATTTTAAACTCGATACTCTATGCCATTTTTGATACCACAAGGATTTGTTTTGATGCCATATTATTGGGTTAAATAAGGATCAGTACAGCCATAACAGTTAAGCAAGTTTTTATTGTCTCACTACATAACAAATTGGTATTATGTAAGTCAGCAGCCATTTAGAAACAAAAAAAGCCCTTGAGAAACTCAATAGAGCTGCAGTGTGACTCAGCTTTAGGTAAAGAAGTCAGACAGGCAACCCCTCTTTGAAATCCCTAAAATGGTTAACAGCAGGTTAATTACTTTTTGCACTCTTAGTGAGACTCGCAAATACTAAAGTAATCTATGTCCAAGCATCTTCTTTGCATCTTTATGTTCTAAAAAAAATTCAGTCACCCTTAACTTCTATAAAATACTCATGTGTGTTAACCTGACGTAAACGTGCATAGTTGGTCATCCGTGCACATTAATAAGGGCTGCACTCATGATTGTATATCTGAGCTGTTAAAATTACCTACTGCTGGACATACTTCACAGATACTCAAGAGTTGCTCGCCTGTAACTCTTCACACATTGCCTCATATAATTTAAAACCAGGCAGTGCTGCTCCTCAAGAGAACAGACAATGGAAGAGTTGGCTGCAAGTAATCAAGATAAAACAGATCATGTCCTCCATTCTATTTATTTTTTTTCTGAGAATGTAAATACAAGGGAATTTGTTGAAGTCAGAAAAATGTCTGGGTGATAACAATGCTTTGTACAGGCAAATGAGTGAGCAGAAGAGAATTCTGATAAAGCGATGTGTCCTTGCTCAAATGCTGATATCTGGAGGAAAATAGACTCCTGGTCACTGAACTGCAGTTGCAACAGTAATCAAAGAACACCTAAGTAGCAAAGAAGCTAAAAAAAGAAATCTGAGAAGAATCTCAAACACGTTCCTTAGAAGTGTTTAAAAGTTGTCTGGTAGGTATTTATTGTATACACTCAGAATCCTCTCCATTACTGGAAGATCCAAAAATCCAGATTTGTCCTGTGCTTCCATCTGTCTATAAAGTGAATCATTCATAAGAAATCGGCTTCAACAGGATGAATTCTAATATACCTTTTTGACTTTTTTATCTTCGTGGTGCCACAGATGATCTACATGAAATACCAGTCAGCATAAAATGCCAATTTTTAAATATCCAATATATGCAAGTAGAGATTTGCAGCCTGATTTTAAACTGTCAGCTTGAGGGACTAATTTTATTGCTGTTTCAAAGGTTTTTTGACAGATGCATTGTTCTCATACAGGTAATCCTGATATATTTCTCAACATAATGCACTAGCTATACTAGCCAGTTTATTTTTTTCAGCTTGCTTTGAGGAAATGGATGTCCTGCTGTTAGACAGCGGCATCGATCCTGCCTCATTGCAGCAGCAGGAGGTTCTTACTGTAACCACGGGTGAACCATTTAGTCATTACTATAAATTAAGCAGCAATTTGTCACATGGTTGCTCTGTAATTTCATCAGGGAAAGCAAAATAGAGGACAGTTTTAAACAGAAATACATTCATAGCATTACATTTGATTCATTGGAATTGAAGTTTCTTTCATAATGGATTATCTGCTTAGATACTAAAATGTCCTTCTTGTTGCTTCATTCGTTGTGCAAATCAATGTCAGCTAAGTTTCTGAGACAGAGAGATTTGTTTGATTCGGTGGAGCATAAATAAAACTGGGATTCAAAGTGACATTTTAAGGGAGGTACGGGAGCACAGATGTGCATGTGCGATTTGTGTGTGGATGTGTGAATCGAGGTAGGTCGCTTGTTGGTCATAAGAACAGACCCATGGTCAGAGACATTTACTGCATCTGACAGGCTGTGCCTAACACGATAATGTGTTCACAGCCCCCAGTGCACGCAACATATGATTTTTACATATAAATTGAATAGCTGGAGTTCTTACAATATTGTCTAGGTAAACTAGACAATATTGATTTACAAGCAATATCTAGATTTTTATAAAGATATTGTTTTAAAGGCATAAAATAAATAGGAAATGGAAATCAAAACAAGCTCTAGATTTACATTTGTTTTTATGCATTATCTGTTTGTTCAATAATTAAAATCAAATTTGGTTATTTAATTTCCAGACAGGCTTTGCTATAGCTTCGGGCATGTTCAAAGCTTACTGTGTCATCACAATTGTCATTGAAAAGCAAAAGCCAAGAGAAAAAAGGCATTGTTCATGAATATTTCAGGAAGCCCTCCAGTCACTCAGTAACAACTGGCACCCTTCCACCCCAATTGATCAAAATTATACTCCGGGTGTGTCAGTTATGGCCTCTGGGTGTCGTCAAATATATTTTTAACCTTCCAGTCTGGGTTAGTTTTAAACATTGGAGCATAAAGTTATGTGTTATTTTAACAGATTTGATTTGACAAACTATGGTCCTTAAATGCAAAAGCTTTGACCCTTCAGGTCTTTCTCAAAATATTAGCATATTGTGATAAAGTTCATTATTTTCCATAATGTCATGATGAAAATTTAACATTCATATATTTTAGATTCATTGCACACTAACTGAACTATTTCAGGTCTTTTATTGTCTTAAGGTCGTGCTGAAAAATGAAATCTTCATCTCCATAAAGCTTTTCAGCAGATGGAAGCATGAAGTGCTCCAAAATCTCCTGATAGCTAGCTGCATTGACCCCTGCCCTTGATAAAACACAGTGGACCAACACCAGCAGCTGACACGGCACCCCAGACCATCACTGACTGTGGGTACTTGACACTGGACTTCTGGCATTTCCTTCTCCCCAGTCTTCCTCCAGACTCTGGCACCTTGATTTCCGAATGACATGCAGAATTTGCTTTCATCCGAAAAAAGTACTTTGGACCACTGAGCAACAGTCCAGTGCTGCTTCTCTGTAGCCCAGGTCAGGCGCTTCTGTCGCTGTTTCTGGTTCAAAAGTGGCTTGACCTGGGGAATGCGGCACCTGTAGCCCATTTCCTGCACACGCCTGTGCACAGTGGCTCTGGATGTTTCTACTCCAGACTCAGTCCACTGCTTCCGCAGGTCCCCCAAGGTCTGGAATCGGCCCTTCTCCACAATCTTCCTCAGGGTCCGGTCACCTCTTCTCGTTGTGCAGCGTTTTCTGCCACACTTTTTCCTTCCCACAGACTTCCCACTGAGGTGCCTTGATACAGCACTCTGAGAACAGCCTATTCATTCAGAAATGTCTTTCTGTGTCTTACCCTCTTCTGTTTTGAGTGATGAACCAGGCTGGGAGTTTTAAAGGCCTCAGGAATCTTTTGCAGGTGTTTAGAGTTAACTCGTTGATTCAGATGATTAGGTTCATAGCTCGTTTAGAGACCCTTTTAATGATATGCTAATTTTGTGAGATAGGAATTTTGGGTTTTCATGAGCTGTATGCCAAAATCATCCGTATTAAGACAATAAAAGACCTGAAATATTTCAATTAGTGTGCAATGAATCTAAAATATATGAATGTTAAATTTTCATCATGACATTATGGAAAATAATGAACTTTATCACAATATGCTAATATTTTGAGAAGGACCTGTACATCCTTCAGCCCTCCACGTTTATCCAAAAAGTATCTGCATAATATACTGATTGATGCAAAGGGTTGACTTAGTGTTAAAACTTTAATGATTAGCATAACTGCATCATCACAGACATTAAATAAAATTCATGTCAACGGAGGGGGGGTTGACTAAATCTATCAAGTTCTCAACATGGTGTTTTGAGAAATAGATTTGCTTTTATTGTGGAAAGCCATTAGAATCTGTGCTTTTACTTTTGTTCACCCTTTAAAAAGTGCCACCAAATGAGAGTGACATTTATTTGCTTAGTATTCTGATTGTGCCTTTGACTGAAAAGATCATTTTAACTTTATGTAAGCTTTCGGTTATGTTCCTAATTTATAATATTTTGTAAACATCATCTGTTCATCCAGAATGTTTTAGTCATATATACGGGAAGCACTTATATTATTACACTTATATCCTCTCAAGGTAAGAAATGTTTATGGCATGGATGATCAGCATTGTTTACATATACAGTACTGTGCAAAGGTTTTAGGCAGGTGTGAAAAAAGGCTGTAAACAAAGAATGCTATCAGAAATATAAATGATGATTGTTTATTTTTATCAATTTACAAAATGCTGAGTGAGCGAACCCAAACATACCCATGCAACATTCATTAACTGCTCACAGTTAAATCCATAAAAAGTACAATAAATACCCTTTTGTGTAATCCATGCAACAATTATTAAAATACACAGTTGAATGAAACAAGCATGTCCTCATATTCTGGGACTGAGAGACTGGAGAGGCCTGTATGGAGTCACATATTAACTGTCTTATCTTTTGCAAAAGTATGAACAAGTGTATCCAAGGAAATGATGTATAATGATTTTCCATTTTCTACAAGTATTAAATAAAATGAGTAAATCTTTGATTATCAAGTTAAACAACAAGTTAAAAGATGTATGATTGAAATATGATGGAGAACTGATAATTAAAATAAAAAACATTAAGGTTTAAAATTCTCAATCAGCTATATATGAAAGAGAGATAATGTTGATCAGTTGTGATGTATGAATAAAAAGAATGAAGTGATGATTTTGTAACTGTGTAAATGCAGAAAGATGAGAATGGAATGTATAATACTGTGTAAAGTTTAAGACTGAGCAGATTAGGGAGAGAACTGTAGGATGACTAGGAGTGACGAGAGGCACCTGCATGCTGACAGCGAACCTTTTGAAGACCAACAAACAACACGAAGAAGGGAGGAACAGGATAAAACCAGCTGCATGCTGACAGCAAATCTTTTGAAGACCAACAAACAACACGAAGAAGGGAGGAACAGGATAAAACCAGCTGCATGCTGACAGCAAATCTTTTGAAGACCAACAAGAAGCCAGCTGCGTGGCTATTACTGATATCTTCAAGGCCGAAAAACAGCACCAGAAAGTCACAATGACCATGACTAAGTATTGGGCAATAGCATGTTGCGCAATAATGGAGAAGCCTAACAAAGGGCTGACCAGTAAGAGCATCTGCACTATAAAAGCAATGCCAAAAAAGGGAACTGCGGTTGTTTCCTCGCAGAAGACCAGCGAACAAGATCGGATGGAGAAAAGAAGCTCAGATGGAAAAGGACCAGAGACACAGCCCAGCTGATTGACTGCATTAGAAAAGAGGATCAACCCGTGTGCCCTGGAAGAACCGTGCCTCAAAATTAAAAATCTGATTTCATCTACAGTCTTTTTATCCAGACAACAGAAGTGAACTTGATCGGTGAACAACTGATTGCTCTAAGTTTCAGGCTTCTGGAAGTCCTGAATTAACCTCATTCATGTCTCCGGGTTTCCTTCAACTCTTCAGCTTCTGGAAACTACTGTCTTCTGAGACATATGACAACAAAGTTCCTGTTTGACCCTCAAAACCTGGAACATCAGTGCCTGTCCACTTAGAGGAAGAAAACTGAAGATTAAGCCATCTTTTCTTCAAGAAATCGCTCGTTGTTACCAGAAGAAACATCCCCATCGGGTGCATGGATGAGCCTCCGTCTTCAAAGCCTCTCCAAACTCACTAGTTTCAGCATCAGGGTAAGACAGGTTGAGTTGATTGATTCATTTCTATTATTGAAATTATTTTGTGTTGCCGAATTTAAGCTGTTACTGACCCCTGCAAAAGCATTACCAATTAAAGAAAGCATATAAAATTCTAGATAAATCATTCAATTATCATTCAATTATTTGAGTCACCTTATTGTTGGCTCATCATTGGTGGTAAAATGTCTTGTTGCCTGGTTCTAAGAGATTTTAGGAGGTTTTTATAGGTTGCCTTAGCCAAGCTTGTTAAAACAGTGCCCTTGGGGCTCATGCCGAGTCACTAAAATTAACCTAACCCATATACCAAGAGCCAGTTGTGATTAGGGAATGAGCAGCCATTAATTGAAGTGACTGTCGAGGAGTGGATGACTGCTGTGGGCTACCCGGTCGTTCTGACCTCCAGTTGCAGAAGGGTGAGTCTTCTGGATGCAGGCTGTTAGAGGTTAGACGTATCATCTCCCGACACCAGCTTAAACAGAACTTTCAGTAAACCTGCTTAGTAAGACCTTTCAGCTTCACGGAGGTCCAGACCTATTGGATGGAGAGCTGGATTGAGCAATCTCCTTAGAAATAGGGAGGTAGGAGGAAGGGGTAAGCTCATTGGACAACGAAAACAGCCAAAGTCATTAAGAACTATCTTCAGTGTAAAGAAGAACAAAACTTACTGGAAGTGATGGTGTGGCCCCACAGAGCCCTGATCTCAACATCATGGAGTGTGTATGGGATTACATGAAGAAACAGAAGGATGTGAGAAAGCCTATATCCACAGAAGATCTGCGGTTAGTTCTCCAAGATGTTTAAAACAACCTACCAGCCGAGTTCCTTCAAAACTATGTGCAAGTGTACCTAGAAGAATTGATGCTGTTGTGAAGGCAAAGGGTGGTCATACCAAATACTGATTTGATTTAGATTTCTCTTTTGTTCATTCACTGCATTTTATTGATTGATACAAATAAATGATTAACACTTCCATTTTTAAAAGCATTCTTTGTTTACACCATTTTTCCAAACCTGCCTAAAACTTTTGCACAGTACTGTACATCTCCTATTCAAAACAAATTATAGTACAATACACTAAAATTCAGTTGAACATATAATGCAAATGATGGTAAAAAAGTTATCCATCTAATCAACCCAAGCTGATTCATTGACTTTGTAGCAAAACTCATCCTGACTAGGCATGAGACCGTGGGGAGAAACGGCTGCCATTTAAAAAAAAATCTGCTTGCAGAACCAGGATCAGCTTGAAATAAGATCAGTGGCAGTTATTGTAGAAATAGTACACGGTACACAGTGTTAATGGCAACAATAGTTCTGTGAAAGACCCCTTAAGTAAAAACCTTCAAAAAAAAACCTTGAGTAAAGCAAGTCTCAAAGTGTAAAAAATTACCTTTAGTGCAAGAAATGTCATCAATAAGTACTGGTATGTCTTTATGGTAGACTCTTAAACATTCTGATTTTAGAAAAGTGAATAGTGCTGTCTTGTCTAAGAAAACAGTAATATATGACTACATAGACCAAGATGTTGTTAATCAAGCTTCCATATGAGATGATGAAAATTGAGTCTTGTCCAGTTACTATTTTTTATTAAATATTAAATGCAAAGCTCTGTATCAGCCTATGTTATAAAAATGTTTTTCTTTAATCAAATGTTTAGCTGGCCACTCATAAGACAAAGTCTAGACTGAGAGAAACAACTGAATTGTGAATTAGCCAAAGAGCTCTCCTTCTGACTCGTATTATGAATCATGAGCTATGTTGCCAGTCGGTTCCAAACCCACTATTTTACCTGACTTTCAAATTAAGATGACAGTAATATTAGACGTATTATCTAACTGCACAATTCAATAATAAAGTTTGGATTTTGAATCATTATTTGGAGTTCATTCTTCTACTACACAAGCTGTTACAATAAAAAGGAGAAAGACCTATTTAAAGCCATTATAAAATTAGACCGAAAAGATTTTAGAACACATTGAACTAGAACTAGAACCTCCTGCATTATAGCCAGGTTTTAGTTTGACCTAGCAGTCTACAGTACATCAGGCGAACATGTCATTAGAATACCATCAGAAGCATGTTCCACTGATTATCAACTTAAACAAATACACCAATTCACCAACTCTTCCTTAAAGACACAATTTGGGACAATATCATGGCTAGACAATTGCTAAAACAGCCCTAATGCAATAAAGTGTGCCCACGAATACCACGAAAAGTGTTTGCTCCCTTTACAGATTTGTTTTAGCTTTTCTGTCAGAGGTACATATGTGGCAGTAATTATGCCTGGCTGTAACTAGTAAAACCAACAGAAATGTGGTTAATTACGGTTAATTTAAGATTTAACAAGAGGGAGAATATTTTTTTCACATATAGACCTATGTGTTTGGAATTTTTATTGCTGGTAATTAATACAGATATTATTTAAAACTGACTTTTGGATTTAATGAGGTTATTTATGTCTGATATTTGAATTTGTTAATATTAAAATTTTTAAGTGACAAAAAAGCAGAGGGAACCTACATTTGCAAGTCAGTAAATACTTTTTCATTCCACTGAATAAAGGCACCAGTGCAATAGGTCTAACAAGTCAACAGTGTTTAACTTCTGCCTCAACAGTTTGTGCAGGTTAAACAGCTTAATGATTCAGGGAAAATTAAGTTGAAAATAAATGAAACATAGTTAACTAAAAAGTTTATAACCAGCCATTGTAACCGGTTTCAACAGTCAAGTCCTGCAAATATTTTCACAGTGATTTTCACTTTTTCTGTTTCCAGTTGTTCATCCCTCAAAAAGTGCCACCAAATGAGAGTGACATTTATTTGTTGTATCCACATACAGGAAACACCTGAAACACCTGATTTTAGACCACAATAATTTATTAGTATGGTGTAGGGCCTCCTTTTGCGGCCAATACAGCGTCAATTCGTCTTGGGAATGACATATACAAGTCCTGCACAGTGGTCAGAGGGATTTTAAGCCATTCTTCTTGCAGGATAGTGGCCAGGTCACTACGTGATACTGGTGGAGGAAAACGTTTCCTGACTCGCTCCTCCAAAACACCCCAAAGTGGCTCAATAATATTTAGATCTGGTGACTGTGCAGGCCATGGGAGATGTTCAACTTCACTTTCATGTTCATCAAACCAATCTTTCACCAGTCTTGCTGTGTGTATTGGTGCGTTGTCATCCTGATACACGGCACCGCCTTCAGGATACAATGTTTGAACCATTGGATGCACATGGTCCTCAAGAAGGGTTCGATAGTCCTTGGCAGTGACGCGCCCATCTAGCACACGTACTGGGCCAAGGGAATGCCATGATATGGCAGCCCAAACCATCACTGATCCAGCCCCATGCTTCACTCTGGGCATGCAACAGTCTGGATGGTACGCTTCTTTGGGGCTTTTCCACACCGTAACTCTCCCGGATGTGGAGAAAACAGTAAAGGTGGACTCATCAGAGAACAATACATGTTTCACATTGTCCACAGACCAAGATTTGCGCTCCTTGCACCATTGAAATCGACGTTTGGCATTGGCATGAGTGACCAAAGGTTTGGCTATAGCAGCCCGGCCGTGTATATTGACCCTGTGGAGCTCCCGATGGACAGTTCTGGTGGAAACAGGAGAGTTGAGGTGCACATTTAATTCTGCCGTGATTTGGGCAACCGTGGTTTTATGTTTTTTGGATACAATCCAGGTTAGCACCCGAACATCCCTTTCAGACAGCTTCCTCTTGCATCCACAGTTAATCCTGTTGGATGTGGTTCGTCCTTCTTGGTGGTATGCTGACATTACCCTGGATACCGTGGCTCTTGATACATCACAAAGACTTGCTGTCTTGGTCACAGGTGCGCCAGGAAGATGTGCATCAACAATTTGTCCTCTTTTGAACTCTGGTATGTCACCAATAATGTTGTGTGCATTTCAATATTTTGAGCAAAACTGTGCTCTTACCCTGCTAATTGAACCTTCACACAATGTATACTTTTATAACAACTACAACAAGCACTTCTGAGATAAAAAAAATGTTTTTAGGGGAACCATTCACAAGAAAAATAAAATATGAAAGGTTTTAATCTTCTCAGTCTTCAATTCTATCACAATCTCTTCAAATTTGGTCCAAACTCCAACCTCAAACCAATAAGACAAGTTAATGTACACTATGTTGCCAAAAGTATTTGTTTGTGTACTTTTCCTTGAATTAACTTTGATGACATCCCATTCTTAATCTCTAAGGTCCAATTTGTTGATGGACCCACTGTTGCCAGCAATAGCAACTTTAACTATTCTGTAAAAATCTTCGACAAGGTTTAGGAGTGTGTTCATAATTTGATGAGAGAACCAGAACTGCAGCCTTGTCTAATACATCCTGAAGGTGTTCAGGAAGGTTGTGGTCAGGACTCTGTGCAGGACAGTTTCTCCACACCAAACTCTATACACCTGCAGCCATGGAAGAGACTGGAACACCAGAATTCACTGATTTGGTGGTGTGGCCCAATACTTTTGGCAATATAGTGTATGTTTAATAGGGATTCCTGACCAGCAACATGTTCAAGAGTTTAAAACATAATTTCCTAAATGGAACCAGTTTTTTCCTGATTTCTCCGAGGGCATGTTAATCTGACGTCTAAAAAGCAGAATTAATTAGATATCAGTATCTAATATTTCAGATGCTACTGCAGTAATCTTAACTGGGTCGTCCTAGTGCGTCAAAATACCTCTCAGTCTGCAGCACTTTCCAAGTAATGATACTCTGTTGTAATGTTTTTGACAGAGGCACACATTGAGCCACAGCACACCAGATTCATATTTAAGAATACTATGTGAAATTGGTTGTTCATTAATTCTTCAACATGACCTCAAACAATTCATAGGAATTACAGAAAAAAGCGTTAAATGTACCATAAAATTGCAGTAAAAAGTTAAAACGTCTTACCTTTGATGAGAGTGAATCTCCGAGAGGACGAGCTTTCCCTCTATTGTGATGAAGATGAGCGCAATAAAGGGCTGTGGCTTAATTCTGCAGAAACTCTATAATTTACGTATTTCTGCCGTGCTTGTAAAAAAGTATGCGTATTTAAAAAGCAGGTAAGAGGCGCAGCAGCCTGCTGAAAAATGAGGCGCAGTTATGTTTGCAGACGTTGTTCCCGACCCTCATCTGATGCTCAACTCTCTTTTCCTTTCTTTTAAAGCGCACATGTTGTCACTGTCATGTGACCATTCCGTGCCGTCCAATGCGCGTCCTCCTACGCTACTCTGTGCACACGCTTTAACCGATGCTGCAGTTTACCATGCAGCTCCACGCAGCTGGGGGGCGAGGGGGTGGGACACTTTTACCAATGCACACTTTCCAAATAATGTTAAATGTTTATTGAACACTCAATGCAAGTGAAACCAGGAGGGTGAAATTTTAAAGGTAAAAGGCATATTTTTCTTTTAACATTCATTGAAATATAGTATAGGAAAAACCAAGGTTTTATTGAAAGCACTGTTTTCCCATCTTTTTACACTTTTTAACCTCATATCAATTCAATTTCAAATAAGTCATTAATCCCAAATGGAAATTAAATATAATAATCAGTTCGCTGGTGGCTGGGTTTTTTAATTTCACTTATTCAAAAAATGTGAAATGTGTTTTTACTTGGTGGTTTATTTCTATTTCTATTGGCTAGATTTTGCTAAATTAATAAATATTTGTTACATTTACAAAACGAAAATTTCAATCTAAGTTTTTCATTCAGTCTGGCAAAGGTTGCTGTTAAACTGAGAGAAACTGGTTACTCAGTTTCATAAATACAGATAAATTTGTGAGTGCTCTCCATTGTATACGTGGATTCTCTCCAGGTACTCTGACTTCCTCCCACATGACTTGTTAAGTGGTCTCTCTAAATTCCCCCTATATATGTTGTGTGCATGCATGGTTGTTTTTCCTGTTGCTGACTGTCAATAATAAGGGGGCACAAACAATGTATGGATGGATTTTACTTGTTTTAGGACTTTTTAAAATTTACGTTTTTTAATCGTGGATGACAAAAACGTCTTAGATAATGAAACAAACTGTATTAAATCCTGACTTTGTGGGGGAAGCAGCTCAGCTCTGCCGTCGTTGCAGCAAAAGGAGATAACTTTTTCTCCTCCACCAGTCTTAGCTAAAATGATCTGGCCTATGGAAAAAAACTTCCAATAATCACCACTACTGAGTTAAGGTACTCTGAAAAAAATCACTGAAGACGGGTAATAGTGGACACTCATTGCATGAAACAAAAGAAATGCAAAAAAATCTGCTTGTTTTCCATATAAACATGCAATTCTGATAGCATTTTAGAAGCTTGGTGCAGAATTGAATTTTAATGTGTAATGGTCTTGGGTCTTCATGAGACATAGGGCTATCAAAACAAATCTGGGTCAGTTCATAGTGTCCAAGTCTAACCTTTGATTAAGGCATTAAAATTCAGCTCAGCACGTCTACTCGATGTAACCCACCTGCCTTCCAGCCACCAAGCCGTTTCAAAGCCTCATCCATCTTTTCTGTCATTCTTTTTGTCTTGTGTTGATATTATTTTCCCTTCAGAGGCTCCCAGCGTCAGAGAATGAATGTCTGTGGGTGCATAAAGTCACATAAATCCAGTCTGAGAAATTGCAAATACTAAAAGAATGCCGTGTTGCATTTGAACCACCAAATTAACATGATGTGGCTTTCTTTTCAGCAGGTGTTGGATCAAGTGTTTTACTAGCTGCTGAACTATTTCAAAAGCTCTGTGTGGGATTGCTGGCAAACTCCCGACTTTCAGTGTGCTCCAAGAAAGAAGCATTTTAATTTTAAGAAACCCCCGCTCTCATTATATCCAAACTTCAACTTGCAAAACAAATGTACTACCTATCAGTCTAATAAACGCATCATGTCTACTCTGTGCTTACATAATAATTGGATAATAACTACCTTTAATATAAAGTTAAACCATCCATAAAGTTTAGTTTTCTGCTTTTGCATAATATCTCAAGCCCCTAAGTTTGCATTCATGGTCAATATAATTCTGTCAGCAGGTATGGCTTCCAGAATCTTTGCAGAACCCTGCATTGAGTACACAACAAACCCAGATTCTGCAGGATAATGATATTAGCTGGACCAGGACAGCTTCAGTGTTTAATATGTAAAGCCTTTTTTAAGGCAACACCGATAAGTGGTTGCTGACACATTTATAGCTAAGGAAAAAATATTGATGTAGACAGAAATTCTTTTCACTGAGAGTTTTCACTGAGTGTTTTTCTTTTCTACAGACAATCTCACAAAAGACGGATATTCCTATTGGCCTACAGCTGTTCCATTCAGACGTTCTGGTTGGAGGACAACAGTAAGCATCTACATAAAGACCTCATACCTACATGCACATGCAGGGAGGACTTCAACGAAGCTGAAATGGAAATTGTCACATTAACACAGCTTTAGGTGAGCTTTTTTATGCTATTCCAAAACATGCCAGTTTCTTTGCATTTGCTCAATATTTCATAGATATGCTCCTGCTCTCACGGACAAAAAGAAAGAAAATTCACAAACAGGTTTGCTCAAATGATACAATGGCAAAATCCGTTTTCCTTTACACTGTATAACTATGTTTCCATGTGAGGTACATTTTAAGAGATATCTTGGGTAACTTTTTAATCAAACATTTGGGTTGAACAGGACATATACCAACATTCACCTATCAGCAGTCTGCAATGGCTTGCTTGCATAACCAAGTATTTACTTTATATTTTTCACAACAAACTTGAATGTTATCTAAGAAAGTCTTTCTGTGTAAGCTGGTCGAAGGATTTTGAGAAGCCACTGTGTATCCTCATTAAGGTCTTAGTGAGAACTGGGGAGGACTCATTTCTTAATGGTGTTGTCATATACAATCATTAGGAAAACCAATGAAGAACGAATTGTGTACTTCTTCTCTCCTATATTCTAAAACGGAGCCACATAACTGACCCAGCATTGTTAATACCTCAGAAACCACAAAACAAACGCCATGTTGCAATATTTCTAATATTTTGTCACCCTTTATTGCACCTCCTGTTTAAATTGCCTAATTCATAAAACTTTATGCACATCACATCATCTAAATTATTTTATAAATCCAGTTTCATCCCATAAACTGGTAAATCCAGTTAAATTTCACGTATAATTTGATTAGATTATTCACTTCTGGTGTATTGCATATTGTGATAAGGATACTTTCCAAACTTAAAACATTACATAGAAACATGTTTCTTAATGAATTGGGAAAATATGTCTGCAGAAATAAAAAGTACCAGCCCAGTTTCAGGGAGTGCCTCACTGATAAGCTTAATATTATGCAGGTTAAACCTGTTTAAATGCTCTTGCTCGGTTTTCCTCTAACTTTGTTAGGGAAGTATTTACTGTTGTGCAAACAGTGTAGGTGAGAGATAATTTGGGTTAGCTCTGCAAGTTTAAAGCACATACTCCAAAAATATGGGGTTTCTTCCCAGAAAAAAATTTTTTGGTTAAAAATGAACCAAAAATAGATCTTCCATCGACTGTTTAGGTCAGGTGACTTCATGGTAATATTATGAATCTGATTATTTAATATTAATATTTTATCAAATAATATTTTGGCCTGTTAAGGGTTGTCCTGTGAATACCAGCCCAGTAAGGCAGTGGTAATAGGACAAAATCAAAAGGGATGAGCCAAGCTCTGACATTATTGAACAGCAAAACTCTGCACACACATGGAATGAATTCACACAATTTCTTAAAATACAAGAATTTAACAAAAATAAGTCAACTCAAAGTCAAACATATTTCAATCAAACTCTTCACTATGTTAAAACAATCCAACTAAACTACCAAGCAGAATAAAAGAATAAGGAAGACTAATAGGCTATGTACAATATAAACAAGTTGATTAAAGATGATTGAAAATCATGACCAAAAGAGTGATGCAATATTACCATGCAATGTTTATGTTTGAGAACCAATGATTATCTTGAAGAATCTGGAAAGAAGTTAAGTTAGTTCCAATACTAACTTAGGCAATAATCAATACACCTTTAGACAATCATTCACAATGCAAGATCAGATAAATTATTTTAATAAAATAATATTTTAAAGAATGATCTGCTGAATAAAACCAACCTTCTGGATGACTAATTCTCAACGGTGTTTAATTAGCTGCCTTTATTTATTAAAATAATATCTGAAAAAATATTAAGGAAATAGTAAATATTTAGGGAGGTATTTTGGAAAAGAACCAAATCTTTCTGGAGAAATGGGCTTAAGTATGCAAGCACGTGTTCTTAGCTGTTAGCAGTTAAAGCTAACAAAAGAACCTGATAGCTTAGCGTCAGACTCAAACACACACCTTTAAAATACCGTTAATAAAAGGGTTAAAATGTATAAGCGCGACGGCGCATTATGATCAATCTTCTGTGTTTAAAATCACCCTTCAAGTAAAGTTTGTCTTAACTTTAAAAACACACAAACACAGAACACCAAAAACTGAGTACGTGTGCTGCAGATAGTCTGCTAGCACTGAGATAGCTGAGTTTCACACAAACAAAACCAAACTTCATAAAATGAAAAACGTGTAAATCATTTCATCCTAAATATCTCTCTCTCTGCCCAAACCCTAACCTCGTATGAACCATGCTGAGGAGTTGTCCGAGCGACGACAAAGTTTGAAGAGAGCTCTGTGAACAAAGGGTTAGCTTCCAGCTAACCTCCGGAGCAGTGGCTGGGCCGCCCGTTCTGTCCGCTGACCACACTGCACGTTACCACAGTGACGCGTTCCATTGTTCTTGCTTTGGGAAACTGCTCCACTCGGCGTCATGCTGGGAACTCTCTAGAAACAGTTCATCTCTGTAAATCTCAGAGAGAAAAGTCAAGCCACGATTGTAGCTTAATTCTCCCATTTATGAATGAATACCGGATACACATACAGTGATTCATTCGTACTTAACTTAATGCATATGATCGATGATCGTATGACACTCTCGGATCAAGTTGAAGAGTTATGTCTTTTGCCAGGAAAGAGACATTAGCGCGCTGGGTCTCTCTGTCCAAGTCCCTGTGTGACCCGCGTAGAAGAGATCGGTTCCTTGGGAAGGTGGGGATTTTATACGGGCAGTGGCATCTGGTGTCTGGTGTACCGGATTTTATTGTTGCAATCCATGGCTGTGGGTCCCAACAGTAATGTCACTTGAGATTAAAGGATTACAAGATATTTTGTGCAAATTGAATTGAAAAGGTATCCTTCTATGAGGAGAATTCATATTTTTAGAAACTTTATGTGGGTGAAACTTATCCAAAACATTCTTCCATGATGTTTTCTTGATTAATTTTATCAATAATGTATTACATACAGTGTATGGGTTAAATGCAGAGGACAATTTCTCCACTATGAGATCGATAAAGTCTATATATTTCTTTATTTGTTTATGTTTTAATTACATAAATAGCCCTTCTCTATTTGATTTTCAACTGTAGATTTCAGGTTGATTTCGTAAAAAAAAAAAAAGAAATTTATATAAAATCTGCTTTGAATAACACTAAAGGAAGAATGTATCTGTAACAGTGAAGGACACTGCCAAAAACAGCTGTTTTCATTTTCAGTAAAACCTGTCATCTGTTTTTACTTTTAAACATAAATTTACATGCAGAAATGGAAATGTGAAGATGTTTGTCTCCTCAATAATACATGAAAAACAACCAGAAATGCATGCTGTGTTTCTCTTGTGTAAGTGTGTTATTTTAATGTGTTTTAATGAAGAGCAATTTACCTCAACCCTCAAATCCAAATATTATGGTCCCATGTCTGTTGCCTCAAAGACTGAAGGCCTTTTCTACAAAATCCTAAATGGTTTTAGGAAAGTGATTGCTTTGCTGTTCAGTGTGAAGATGGAAGGCTGTCAGCTTCATATTGTTGCCTCCAAATCTCTGCAAAGAGTGAATGGGATGGGATTCTTTCCATGTTGTAAAAGGCTGCAGAAATTGAGTTGATCAGTAGCCAAAATTTAATGATGGTGCAGACACATGACCTTCTGTATAAATGGGAGTTTCATTTTTGCTCCATGCCCTTTCCTGGTATTTTCTGTCCACATCATCAGCTTCATTTCAGGCTCAAACTTCCTCATTTTCTCAACACTTTTAGAAATTCAATTCATTAACTTTCTCTCTTCTAATTAATGATCTCCTTGACCTTTTTAAGAAATAATATTGCAAAAAACAAAGGGAGGTACACATAATTCTTTTTTCTGCCTCAACTGGTCTTACAGTCCTCACCTCCCATACTTTCATAATTCTTTGGCACTTTAATCTTTTCTCAAGCCTTCAGTACATTTCAGTTATAAAAACTATGCAAAAGAAGCACCATTACCAGAAGAATTTGAAACGTAGAACTAATTAATCACTGTATCCCTTTGAAATTTTGAATTCAAAGAGATGTTTGTGTTAAATGACAGACAAATAACTCTGCAGCCGTTCAGTCAGCTAATCATTTTTGTCAATTTTATGAAAAGTTGTTATTTGTTATTTCCAGCTTTTAAGATTTCATGACTAAGGCTGTCACACATGGTTTGAGTGTATTGTTTAAAACGAAATATGAATGACACATCAATCAACAGAAAGCCTGCTGTCATGTCTCAGATTTAATAGTGTTGCAGTTTCCTTAGAACTTGTTGCTTCAGTAGTTTTAGTCAAGTTGATCATATGTAGTTTCATTATTTTCTACATTTAAATCAAGTCAAATTATGTTTTTCTATCATTATGGTTTCCTACATATCCCTCCTGAACTAGGGACAACTTCACCAAGGTCTTGTGTTTTTAATGCTGGGGGAGGTCTAGATAAATTTGTCTTACAGAAGAAAGGCCAGACTGTACACAGCATGTGCATAAATATAATATTTAGAATAACAATTGTCACTAAGACATGTTTTAAATATAAAAACAATTAAAAGTGCATCGCTTTGAAAAGGACCCTAGATTTGTGGTAACACAAATCAAATCTGGCAAAGAAGAAGGCTAAAGTGTCAAGCAGAACAAAGAGCATCGCACAAAAACGAGTACAGAGTACATAATAGGATTTTTGTTTTTTTTCCCTCACTTAAGATGTGCAAAAATCTTTGGTAAATTACAAAAAAAATTTTTGTAGTATCTGCGGGCTCATTATTGTAAATAGAGGGGTGCTGGTGGGGAGTAAAGTACTGATCAAATGCACATAATTTACTTTACAAACCCCTTCCATTGGATGAATGCTCAGGAAGCTGTTGTTTTCACAGTCTTGTAGTCACACGAACAATGGCAGCCCCAAACTCCACCATTAAAGGACACTATCAAAGAAGCTAGCTACCAGTTGCCAATATTAAAGCAACATCTTTAACAACACCAGGACTGAATACTGAATGCATTCACAATAATAATTATCGGACAAAATGACAAAAAATTGGTAAACATGACTATTAGGTTAATTGGTTTCTCTAAATTGCCCTTAGGCGCGAATGAGTGTGTGTGTGGTTGTTTGTCCTGTCTGTCTTTCACTGTTTTTACAATGAAAACTAAAGTTCTTTTGTAATGACATAGTATGACAAATATTTCATATTCGGTAAATGATAAAGAGGCAAGCACTCTATTTTTATTTGAAAAGCTATTCACACATGGTATACCCCAAAACTATTCATATTTCTGGCAGATTTTTTATTTAAAGAAGTCTTTTAATTTTACCAACAAGTTTCTTCTGCCTGGAGGTTTGGTTAACATTTCAGAGTGCCCCTCCCATCAGGGTGATGCCAAAGAGACCTTCCAACCTCAAAGACTTAAAGCTCATCACCAAAGGTGAATGAACAAAAATACATGCAAAATCCTTGTCAGCAATTTTTAGGAGAGTTTGATTGCTCTAATGCCAATTTAGACTATTCCCTTGAAGATTAGGGAGGTTGTATATAATTTTTAACATGCCATATTTGTTAAAACGTAAATCAAAACAATTTTTTTTAAATGATACCTCTTGTAAAATGTCTTAGTATCTTTTGGGAGATGTCTGAGTCATTTTCTATCAGAATTAAACCACTTTGCTGATACAAGTATCACCTAACAATTTCATTAAAAGAATATATTTAAAGATGCAATAGGGAGTTCTGAAAAATTGTGGAGCCTGAAAATTTGAACAAGCACACCTTACAGGTCCCTCCCCCTTGCTCTCTGCTGTGCTACAGCCCTCCCTCCATAGCTCCTTCATCGTAGTGGAGCCTGCCGTGAATGTGCAGGCTAGTAAGCAGTGCCACCAATAACAGTGGTAGGGCTGAAACATTAACGATATGCATTTGAACAATTTACAATGACTATGGCCTGCCCATAGTTTGACTACAAACCTGGTCCTGAAATCATTGGCACAGTGCAATTCGCACAGCTACAGCAGACTGGCAATCTTGAAGGATGTTGTGTTGAAAGGGGGAGGGGTGTGTGCCTATACACAAGCGTGATTGACACTGCTAAGACATTCCTCCTGGCTGTGATTGGTTGTTTCTGAACGGGAGCGGTGTATTTCTGCAAATAACGGTAGGACCACTGGGAGGAGCCAGAAGGGTTTGATTTTTTTTTAAACTTATTATCTGTTTCATATTCCCCTGTCAGGACTTAGTGACAGTTTTAACAAATATGTAAAAAATACATTTCTACTAAAGTTATCTACTACAGCTTTAAACCCTCTTGGACTAATGCTTTAATGTTTTTGTGTATCTATGTTGTCTTAGGTATTTCCCTGTTAAAAGAGAGTCGTTCCTTTCCTCTGTCACCACATGCATGCTTAGGAGGAGTGTTTGCAGCAAAGTCAATGACTCAATGCAATCATTGGCGCTTCCTTAGATAGACACATTTTACCAGTTGCCATTATAAGTTGTATTTGACTGCATTGTATTATAAGTTTGATTGAACAGGAATCCATGTTAGTCACTTTGAATCCATCTAAATTATTGTAAAGGATTGTTTTGATTGTATATTTCTGGTTTTGAACTTGAAAAGTTTGTCTTGTGCAGTACTACACAAATTAGATGAACAAAACTGAAGCAAATTGAATCTGGGTAAAAACCCTGTTCCATTTCAAAAACCTCAAACTCAACATGTAGCTTTAAAAAAGGTATTTATCTTCACAGGTCAGTTTGTGGGAGGTGTGGCACACTCTGGAAAGTTTGCCAGTCCATCACAGGAACAACACAGAACAAATAACCATTCATCTACACCAAAGGGCAAATTAAAATCTACTGTTAACCTCAAATGAGTGTTATTGGACTGTAAGAGAAAACCAGTGTACCTGCTGGGAGCACACATGCAGGAGGAGAACCTTCATACTTCACATGCATATTGCTATGAGCCAGCAGGACTAAACCATGTGCTAGCCTTTAAAAAGATATTTCACCATGATAACTGTCCAGCTTTTCTTTAATAGTTGGACTTTGCTCCTCATCAGATCTTCACTGCCAACACTTATAACCTCTTTAGTTTACTGTTTTTGAATTTTATAAGAAAGACCACTTCAAATCAGGTTTGCTATAAAGTCCAACTGGTTGGAGACCAAATTTTCTTCAAATTCAATTTGATTTTTTGCAACAGACAGAGCTCATTGAAAGAATCCAATCATCTCTTCTAAGTCTTTTGTCATTAACGAGGAGGGTATTAGATTTTTCAGGCCTGAAAAAATTCAATCTTGCAAAACAGATAGTGACATTCAGAAATTGGGCTGCAGTAATACATGAATGTCACTGAAATGGCAGATGCACAAACCAGGGGCAGTGTCAGAGTAATGATGTATTTTATATAGAATCCATCCAAATATACAACCTATTATGCTTTAAATGTGACACTACTACACTCCACCTTATTGTAAAGATTTTAAAATGTTTTGATAACTTCTCTCTTTGTCAACTTTGGTTTTAAAATTGAGATATATATCACCAGAGATGTTTTGCTTAATGTTATTTGTAAGGATCCTATCTAACCCAAGAGCATTCTCCATCAAATCACAATATATTGGAGTATAATCAATGGTTTTTTCCATTTTCTTTTGAAAGAGGACTTATTTGCTGTTTAAAGTGATGCTCTATCTTATTCTTCTGTAAAGAGTCATAGCCAAACATTTAAATTAAACAATGATAGCCAGAGCAAACCTGCTTTCAAGTGGGCTGACAGTTTACCTGAAAGACAAATGGTATCAAGGCTGTTTAACAGATCTGTGTTCCTTATACAGACCACGCTGCACTGTAACTTTTCAGGGAAAACATCAACATTATGCGTCTGTAACAAGCTACAGGGAGGTGCTCTGGTGATTTAGGAGGCAGACATTTTAAGAGGAAAGGTTAATATGTATGATAATATTAAGCAACAGATTTTTCCAGTTAAAAGCTTAACTGCGTAGATAATAGATGAAAATCATGCCGTCAGTAATAATTTTGTAAACAGCAGCATCAGGACATCAATTTTCATTTTGGATATTTTAAATTAAAATTAGTAAGACTCATAATACATCATCAATATGCACATAAACATGGCTTTTTTTTTCAAAAATATCTGTGTTTGTTCCTTCTGGCATCAGCGATTGCCACTGAGAGGTAAACCTTTACATGCTCCGGTCCTCACGCTCAGTCAATCCAGCAGACCAGAGAAACAGGAGGAAATAACACGTGCAGTTGTGTTCAAAACAAAACCAGCCCAGCATCACTAACCAATGAAACACTGATTTTAGAAGAAATTACATTTCTACATGGCAAATAGTTTACTTGTAGGTGTTGCAGCGTAATAGGAAGCCAAAAGACCCAACAGTGATTGTACGCATGTTGCTTATTCTGCATAATTGAATCATTTGTGTAAAGATATGTGTTCAAAATGATAGCAGTGTGCATCAGTCAGTGAGGTCATTTAATATGTGACAACGTGGTTATATCGAAGTCCTCTCTGCATAAATCTTTCTGTATTACTATGGAAGAAAACAATCAAGACCCAAACCAAAATGGAAATTAATTTCCTCTCAGTTTGAAACACAAAATGTCAGTATATCTGGACATTTAATATTCAGACAAGTTTATGCAGTTTTTTCTGTCCTGATAATATTTAATAAAATGTTATGGTTGAAATAAATTTAAACAATCAGCTTTTGTTTTAAGCATGACAAAATTTAACAGAATTTCTAATTTCTTTAGTATTCAGTTTGAAGGAGTGGAGTGATCCGATAAATTCAATTGCACCTCTTTACTGTCTCTGATCCTCTCAGGATCAATAGTATATCACATCACTTGAAGCACATCATAAATGTGTGGGAGAGCTCCAAACAAACAGCATTAAATACATACACAGAATTTATTTCTTCTTTAGCAATGTCATTCTCAAAAAATTCAGTCACCAACATTTCAACCATGAACAGCTGGTTCAGATTCATCCATCAGGCGTGCTCAAGACAGAAGTCATGTCATTATTTCTCTATTGTCTGCTGTCTCCATAAATCATTGGCTTGGCTGTTTACTTTGTCCTCTGTGGTCTGTTCACAAATTACAGAGAAAACAAGTGTTGTTTCGACATGTTTCGTTCGAGTAAAATGAGGGATTGCAATAAATAGTAAACTAATATGTTAGATTAAATCCAACATTAAATAGAGAGTTTTAAAAAAGTATGTCAGCAAAAAATGTATAAGTCTTCAAAAGGAAAACCGTGGAAAGTCATTCTCAATTGATGTCATTTCAGCAAAAATAAAAGTCAGCTTGTGTGTATCATAGGTCACTGAGATTCATTACTAACTCTGGCCCCCGTACTCTTCGCTGTATGCTAAAGTTAACTGGATGTTCCTTTTTGCCCAAAGTCACAGTTATTTGTATTTATTTGTTTCCAAAACCATTTTAGGAATCAGCCTCATCTTATGTCTTGTCTTTCAACAATGAAAAATGAATGCCACAATCTCTGACCAATGGATGTTCTACAGTTTATTGTTCCCAAAGTTCAAACTAAACTAGGCAAGAAATCATTCCAGTTTTTAGATGCCAATAAAGCTCTGCTGAAATCATTGCAGTCAAGTGTTTTATATGAGAAATGTTTTATTATAAATTGCATTTCTTCATAGTTATAACTGTGCTTTTGCCCCCTTGTTCAGGTCTCTCTTGTAAAAGAGATATTTTTATCTCATTTGTATTAACCCAGGGTAAATAAAGGCTAAATAAAAACTAAGAATCGGAAGGCATGCCTGACTTTGTGCTTCTGTGTTTAGATGTTGCTTTTCTGGACAGAGAAAATGACAACACTATTGCTGCAAGCATTCGTTTTGTCTCTGATTTCTGTGGTTAGATGATCCTCTTTTCTGTCTGGAGTCTTTGACAGAACTGTTGCTGCCAATACCTCTGTGTACTTTTTGTTTTGCTTCCAGAAGAACTTACTCTTGGTTGTGTGTAAGTGCTTAATGTTTTCTTTTCTGTCCTCTCAACACCCAGTCAGATGATGTGGAAGATTGCCACCGGTGGCAGTTTTTGAAATGGCTACATAGGCAGTTGCCCAGGGTGGGATTAGAAAAGAAAGAGGTGCACAGGCACCAGATAACAAATATACGTTATATGCTTGTGTGCCTTGAACAATTTTTCTATTAGTTTATGTATGTGCAGTCACTATGGAGTTGGTGCCCCCTGCTTGCTGCTATGAATAGAAAGACTACTTCATGTGCGTTGCGCAGGACTGCACTCCATTAATTCCCACCTAAAAATTGAGATGATTTCATGCATTTTGAATGATTATGGGATGGCAGAAGGAGGGACTCATCCAGTGCCCCATTCCTACAACTGCCACTGATCTTATTTCAAGCTGATCCAGGTTCTGCAAGCAGATTTTTTTTTTTTTTGGATTTGAGTGTATTGTAGTATAATTTGTTTTGAATAAAAAGATGTACAGTACTGTGCAAAAGTTTTAGGCAGGTTTGAAAAAACAGTGTAAACAAAGAATGCTTTCAAAAATGGAAGTCTTAATCATTTTGGTCACGGCTCCGTGAGGGCCATACCATCAATTCCACTAAGTCTTGTTCTTCTTTACGCTGAAGATAGTTCTTCATAACTTTGGCTGTATGCTTGGGTTCGCTCACTTAGCATTCTGTAAATTGATAAAAATAAACAATCATCATATATATTTCTGACAGCATTCTTTGTTTACAGCATTTTTTCACACCTGATTAAGACTTTGGCACACTACTGTATATATATAAAATCCTTTTGCAGAATATGGGAAGAAGTATACAATTCAATGCTAATTTCAATGCTAAGCAGAAACCTAACAGGCCACCTTCGATTTTCTTTACCTGGAACCCCTTATTTACATTGTCTTATTGACCTACTTTAGAGCTGCAATGTTTATCAGCACCATATGATCAGGACAAATTCTCTAATTCAGATAAAGATGCGAGTGGGCATCAGGGTTCCCCTCAAGTCAAGGTTCTTCTGTTAACTAAGGAACATTACATCCCATTCTTCAATGGTAGCTTATGAATGCATCAGAAGAGTTCTGCATTTGAGAGTGGCAGACAATATCACCTCGGAGGATGCTGATTATCAAAACACTGGGAGGGACTGTCATACCCTGGCTTTTCAGCAGTCACACAGAGCAGTGTTACTGTCTCTCTTCCTTCCCGCATGTTCTTTCAATGTTGTATGCCACTTTTGATTGTGTTTCACTGTCACCTAGAATAAACAATTGATTTCTATTAAAAAAAGACACCTTTTAGAAAATCCGGTTAATTGAACTTATTAAAGACATTTTTCATTCTTCCTAGTATTAAGACCAGTCATTGACTTCTTATTGACTTTCGATTCAATGTGAGTCGTACTTTGTTCACATAATAGTGTTACAGGATGCACACCGCCACAGACAGACTGATGATAAAAACTAATAATGTGTGGTGGCTGTTGAAAAAGTAGTGATGTCTTGCTACATGTTTTGTTTTGTTTTTTTATTGCCTTACAGTGCCTTGCAAACGTTTTATGTGGTACAGCAACACAAAGTAGTTCTTAATTGTAAAGTGGAAGTAAAATTTCATGAAATAGAAAGAGAACATGTCTGGAGTGTGCTTTTATACATCAGACCTGAGATAACACTTTGGAGAACTGCCTTTTGCTGCAGCTACAGGTGCAAGTCTTTTGGGGCATATTTGAACCACACACATCTGGAGACTGAAATATTCTTCATTTCAAAATAGCTTAAGCTCTTTCAATTTGGATCAATGATGTCTGTGAACAGCAATATTAGAGTTTTGCTTCAGATACTAATTTGGTTTGTTTGGTTTGCACTTTGACTGGGCCATTTTAACGCATGAATGTACTATGATCTACACCAATCCATTGTAGCTCTGGCTCCATGTTTAGGGTCATTGTCTGACTTGAAGGTGACACCGTGCCCCGGTCTCAAGTCTTTTGCTGCCTCTTGCAGGTTTTTTTCCAGGATGACCCTGAATTTGGCTCCATCCATCTTCCAATCAACTCTGACCAGCTTCCCTGCCCTGCTGAAGAAATGCATCCCTATGACATTATGCTGTCACCCCGATGTTTCACCATAGGGTTGGTGTGTTTATTTTATTTTGCAGAACTAATTTATCCTACACTTATGTAGGCATGTAAGTTAAAATGTCTTATGGCTTTCTTTCAACACTGGCTTTTTGTGAAGGCAGGATCATCCAATAGTTGTCCAAACGACAGATTCTTCCACCTGAGCTGTTGATCTGTGCTGCTGCTCAGCACAGATCTTGGCTCGCCCAGCCTGGCTTCTCACTTTATTTGGAAGTTAATACCTTGGTAGGTTTGCAGCTGTGCTGTACTCTTTTCATTTTAAAATAATTTATTGAACAGTTTTCTGTGTGATGTTCAAAGCTTGGAATATAACCCTGCCTTCAGCTTCTCCTCTGACCTTTATGACCTTTCAAGTATGTTTCCTGGTTTGTTTACAAGTGTTCTTTAACAAACTCAGAGCCTTAACAGAACAGCTGGATTTGTCAAATTTGTTAAATTACACACAGGTGAATTATTAGGATTTTAATTACAAAAAAATTGAAAAACATCTACTAATCTCTTTACAGATAATCATGCAATAGCATACCAATCTCCTTACAGTTCATAAACATGCAATAATTTGTGTTGGTCTGTTTCTTAAAATCCTGATAAAGCACACTGACAAAATGTAAAAATATTTAGGGAGTACAAATACTTCTGCAATGCACTGTATTTATGATACGGCATGCTGTCAGTGAAGATGACTCCTTTGGCTGGTGAGCGTGCACAAATTGGTTTGTCTTGAATGGATCAGCCACACACGATCCTGACATGTGGGTGTTTTTCAGTGGGCACACAACAAAAGAGGCCAAGAAATCATGTAGGAGGAATGTTGTTTATTTCAAAAAACAATTTTACACGTGAATAACATGCTTAAACAAAAGAAACATAGCTCTTTTTCCTCATACAATATAGACTGACTTGTACCCAGTTCTAAATATTCAAGACTATTACAAATATTTACAGATTTCAGCAGATGTCTGATCCCTCCACCCTATTTGTCAGCTTTTATTTAGAGTCTTAGAAGAGTCTATATTTCTCAACTGGTAATCTGCATCTGTTGGCCTTAGTGGGCCTGGGATTGATAAAACCTAGTTTAATCTTCGTACTATTGTAATAAAGTTGTGCATTACTGCTGGGTAGCCATGAAAAAGGAGCTCTACCATAACGTTCATCTCAGTGATTGAAAACAGTAAAGAAAGGCAGCAGGTGGGAGGAAAGAAAAGGAGTCTGTTGTGTACGTGGATGGGAATTTTTCAGGATGGGTCTAACACTGTTTAGGTCTGAAAAACTGCAACTACCCAATGCATCAGACACCTTCCTAATCCTGCAGAGGAATAAAATTATCTGAACAGGCACAATTTTAAATTCTGTTTTGATTTTAAATCACTATCCTTCCACAACTAAATAACAGAGGAGTCAAGCACATTTTGTCTCCAAGAACTCTCTCAAAGAAAAGACAACATATTTATTTTACAGTTTCTGTGGCTTCAGCATATCTGTAACTACCAGAGCATTAGAACAAAATACAAAGCCTCCATTATCACCACAGAATGTAGAATGAAATTTGTAAATTCTTGATAGTCAGGTTTAACATTGCATTTGTTTGTTAGTTTCAGTACACCAAAAGCTTGAATTTTGAATTTATTGAATGCATAATAAAAGGAAAAACAAAATTGCAGAAGAAAACAACAAAAAAACAAAATATTACAAATGCAGAAAAACAGCAAAGAACAAAGAATATTTACACAATCCAAGGAGCTTGTAACGATGAAGCAAATCAGCCAGAACCCAAAACGCAGCCAGACAAGAGAACGGTTCACCAAAAGATTTATTATTAAAATAATTGGGTTGATGGGGTTCCACAGGAAGTGGTCAGACTGGGAGGACAGGAATGGAGGTTCCACAGGGGACCGGAATCCAGCCGGGGAGGAAGGGGGAGTGGACAACGGGAGGTCTTGGGTGTTCTGGGAACAAACAGGGGACAGGGACAATTTCCACCAACCAGATTGTTGGGTTTATGATTATTGATTGATTAATCTTGATCAATGATTATAATTACAAATCATAATCTGACAAAATCAACTTCCTAACCAAAATCCTCATTTATGAATCGAGACCAGAGATGTTTCTGGTGTTGTGATTGCAGCTCAACGCCTTTGACAATTACAACCGTTAAATACTCCGTAATAATTAATAACTATTGCCGCAGATGTCACTGTTTAATCGACCGTTTCTGCCGAAACGTGTGGAACGTTAACCTTATTTTGACCGACGAATCACTTTCGCACACAATGAACACAAAACGCTCTCTCTTTATCTATGTGAATATTTATTAATCTCCACTTACTTAACATGCAAAATTCTACAAACACAGGGGTAACACATCTAACTAAGCAAAATTCAACAAACAGCAGTGGGTATGTATTGAATCAACCAGCAGTTTATGGCAAAAACAGAAGAAGGAAATGAGAATATGGAAAGTGGTGTGGTGGCGAGTGGTGGGGGGTTGGAGCGCAGCTCCGACTGTACTCAATGATCTTCTGATCATAAAACTTCCCCCCAACTCCTGAGCACAAAGGATTCTAACTTTTGGCGGCAAGCTAGCACAGTGAGATTGAAGACAAAGGGGAAATGGGAGAATTTTACCATGAGGTCGTTTAACAGTCCAGTCTTACAACGCACCCGCGTTGACTCTCAGATAGTAAACACAAGCAGCTCTAGGACCGCGGCGGATCCCGATATCAAAATAACACATCAAAGTTTCAATAAGCAAGGTTACATGCACATATCATTCAGAACACATGAGATCCTAACCAGCGATTCTGAACGCTTCTACAACCTCTGACCCTGCCCAGGCCTTCTAATAAAGAAATAAAAGATTAAATAAAAGATGGGTTTTACTTGGTGAAGTTTCCTTCTGGGTCCGCGAGTGGGAGGAAAAAGGGGGGCTGAGTGTTGTGCGCGTCCGCAGTTACACTCCAAGAGAGCGGTTAGTCCTGTCCTTTGGTCTTCTTGACGAAAAGGAATAAATAGGATCTGACCATCAGCCGTCGACTAGGGGTGAAACACGATGGCGGTTTGTTTCCTCGAACTCCGTGTTTTAGTTACGTGTTAAACTCACGTCTTCGATCGGCAAAGTGAAATTCCTGGCCTTCCTAGTCCAGAAACCTCAGTTATGAATTGTTCGTTGGCCAACGAGAGAGAGAAATAACTGAAAACTCCATGTGGGATCTCTGTTACTTCCAAGGACGCTCCAGTTGCGTGGCGACCCGTCAAGATTGCCAGCTGGAAAGCGGGGTCTTCAACATGGAGGCCTCCATATATAGCGTCCTGTGACGTCAGACTTGGGGCGTGTCATATCAGCCGCCATGTCCTGGATACAAAATGGCCGAAAGCAGCAGGAGGCCTGGTGTCTGTGCAAATAGTCCAATATTCAGCAACAAGTGGTCCAACAAGATGCAGAGTCGTGAGACAATCCGGGGTAAAGCACTGGAGGGTTTCAGGCAAAGGTAGTCCAGTAATCCGAAGACAGAGTCAGAGACAGGCAGGTCAGAACTCTTCCAAACAGCAGAAGGACTTGGCAAAAATCTGTGGTCAAAAACAGGCAGGATCAGAAAACCAGAAAAACTCTATTGGAACATGAATCAAGGCTTGAAAGCTATGACTGAGGCAACAGACGATCTCGCACTGAGCTGGTGACGAGCAGCTGTTTAAATAGGAGCAGGCCAGTGCAGGTGAAGGCAATGAGTAATCAGCACAGTCAAGGTAGAGCTGAAGGGCTGGAATCATGACAGAGCTGGTATAAGTATGAACTTATGTTTAATCCATTGCTTTTCCAGCAACAACATTATTCCGATTACCTAGTCCTAAACTGTAGGCCTAATTATAACATTCTACTTCCATAAAAAAGTTTCAGCAAAAATATCTATAAATCATATTTGTATGCCAGTATAAGCAAGCATCAGTAGTTTCACTCAAAATTATCTGTGTCAATATGCAGTGGCAATGATAGTAACAATAATAAGCGATAACCAATGATAAAAGATGAATAACTATTTCCCATGTTTATATGCTGTGATGACCACATTCCTGAATAATGCTTTTAACTGTTTTATGTTTGGATAATGCTTGATCTCCACATTTAAACTTACCACTATACAAAAGTTATTTCTTGTACTTCTGACTTTGTGGGTTTTAAACTCACATTTGCACCTTACATCCTGTTTAAAAGCTCAGATTGGTACTTTGGTTTCAGAGATGCAACAGCAGAAAAGTCAACCTCACAGAGACAGGAAGTGGCAAAAGGAAGTAGAATACTTCCACAACCCAATGAGTGGATGCTTCTTGTCCACACCAATCCAGAAGTTACCCAATGTCTGTAATATGGACTTGAGTCTAAGGGAGGAGTCAGACGTCATTTCTATGAACTGGTCCTCTTCAACAGCAGGTACTGGTGCCAAGAAGAGATCTGAAACCCAGTCATACTGAGCACTGTTGAGTGGGAAGTGTTTTTTAAAGAATCTTCTCAATGAGGAGATGAGATCCTTGAGACTGGGGATCACTGTGGTGGCATTCAGATCATTGCTTTCAATAAATTCAGTCAGTATCTCAAGGAATTTAATATTTCCCCTTTCAAGGCGTTTGCCCCACATTTCCATCTTTCCAGTGAAGGTGCTAATCTTGTCTGCCAGGTGAGGAAGTACTTGTCTCTCCCTGAAGCGGGAGATTTAATTCAGCTTTCCAAATATGGCCAGCTTCTTTAAAAAAAATATTCGTCAGTGAACTTGGCTGCAACTTTATACATGCGCTTCCCCTCCAGAAACATGCAAATATACTGTTGGAGCTCAAACACCCTCGTTAAGACTTTCCCTCACCCGAGCCAACAAGGGGTCTTGTTATGATGAAACTGACCGCATGAATAATATTGTCGAAAACCTCATTAAGTGCAGGACTCATCTGCTGCACTGTTAGTGATTCTCTGTGTATTACACAGTGAGTCCATTGTGCATTTGGCAAACCCCCTTAATCAGTGTCTGCAGCCCTTTGCGTTTTCCTCCCATGGTCTGTGCTCAACCAGCGCAAACACCACTCAGTTTTATCATTTTAGTCATGTGTTGTCAGGTAATTATTGTAAGGCCAAATAAATGTTCAGCTCTTGCTCTGCTTACAACGTACTTACAAAACAGCAAGTCCTTACTGAAGGACTCTGACGTGTGTATTTTTCCTTTTGCCCTTATAATATATTTCTCTATGTTACAGTCAAAAGACTCTCTCTGGATGGGTTTGTGTTTCCCCTGGTCATTACATGTATTGTGTTACCCCCAAATGAGTCAAATCCTCTGACATTCACATGAGTTCTGCACGTACGCAGTATTTTCTGGACAAAAAAAAGCCAAGGCTGTTCCTTGCAGTTTGAGAATGACTGGCCTATGGTTATTGATAGTGAGCAAATCTGTATTATAGTCTCCACATATAAATAACACCTTGTTTTATGCTGCAGTAAACATGTTCTCCATGCAGTCCCTGAAATGATCTGCACTGACCCAGGTGATCAGTATCTACAACTTAAAAGATTTTCAAATTTTTCTTTGTGCATATTTCTATTGTTATACATTATCAATGGCAATTGTCACTTTTCCCAACAGTCTGAATTCCAAGGACTTATCAACACATATCCCCACTTCTCCATTTTTCTTGTTTCTGTTCATAAATATAAATTAATAACCATCAAGGTGAATATCCCGAATCTGTATCCAGGTTTCAGATACTAATGATATTGAATGGTTTTGACAATGTAAGTAAATATTCTCCAATATGATCAACATTTGCATAAAAACATCTGCTGTGGATTATTGACTGATTGTCCTTGGATGTACATTTCTGATTAAACTTTTCATTGGTATAATAGCAGCAGTTGGTGTCCGTGGTGGAGAAAATAATGATTATGAGGGTCAAAATCCTTTCCAAAATCTTTGCAATTGTCATCAGTATAATGCATTGGTGATAGTTTCAACTCATCCTGTAAGATAAACTCTTGTGTACTATTGCCGTGTACAGAAGCAGTTGTGTTAGTTCTAAAATTATAATAAAGTTTTCTGCTTTGGACAAGGGTGATTTAGGAATTTCCACCTTAGAACAGAGCGAAGATGACCTTGCTGTGTGCAGTGAAAAGCAGTTCATTCCGGCAAAACAATTTAGATAAGACTCTGTTTTTTTTCCTTTTACTTGGACAAAATCTGGCATCAGGAGAAAAGTGGTGTTTTGAGTTTGGATACTAACTAAAATCTGGAAATGTAAGTTTGTAATTTATTTCACTTAATATTCCTTGTGTATTAGTTTATGACAGCTACCTGTTATGTTACAGATTACAATCTAGAAAGTTACTTCAAAAATCTTTTGTTGTGAAGCGTATTTTCCAATACCCCACGATTTGTTTAGCTAGTATGACCCGACAGAACCCACTCATTGGAGGGTAAGGCTTAAAAGAAACTGTAAACAAAACAGTTTAAAAACATTGGACTTACTGGAGCCTGCTGCTATGCGATTACTGGTTAAGGAGCTAGCAGCAGAAGTTGCAGCAAATCGGACTGTTTCAATTGATAATCATATTTTTGAAGTAACTGGCATTCAGATTGGGTAAATTTCCAAGGTCCCGAAATACATGAACAGCCACAGTCTGTTTCTCCTGACATTGACATTAAAACCAAAACCTGGTGATGTGTTGTATTAGGGCTCTGAGTGGGTTCAATGTCTACTTTGCAATCAACCTTATTACTGTGTAAGTACCAATATGCCTCAGAATGTTTTATGTTGTTCATAGCCTTTCTGTTTGGGGCAGTGGATCAATAAAGCAACCTAATATTCTAGCGTACATAAGAAGACCTTCCAAGTTTTGAAAGGTGAAAGGACTAATATGATTATATAATACTCTTTAAGGTGTAAAAGCAAATGTTCCCAGATTTTTATCACACATATTTGCTCTGTGAAAGGCAGTTTGTTCAAGTGCATGCAGTTCTGGTTTAATGACAGGAAGTTGTTTTCATAGTTCATCCAAAGCTTGGATTGTAGAGCTGAGGTGGATACTAGTAAAATTATATTCTCTGAAGTGTATCAACTTTAGCTATCAGTGCGTGAAGTAGGGGGTCTACCACGGTTGCAGCCCCCTCCTGTGGTGGTTAAAAGAAATTGCAAGTTAACTGAACATAAACCTGACACAAGCAGCTGTATAGATTTTAAATTTTTCACTGTGGAGAAGGTAACATGAACATTGTCAAGTGTAATGTAGTTCAACGGGAGAAAAGGAATAAAGCAACAGCTGAACCAGAACATGTTCTTGTTTATGCACAAAAGAGTTTTGGCACTGCTGTGCAGCTAGCTGCCACAGGAAGTTAGAAAAATTGGAGCTTAAAGCTCTGATAAGCTTTAAAATGTTTAAATATTATTAAATTGTTTATTTATTGCATATGGGAATCTTTTAGGTATACAAGTATTACATACTTCTTTATCAAGTATGCTGTTACAAAAGATGGCAGATTAAAATGGGTGATTAATAGCCATCATAACATAAGTTTCTCCAACAATGAGGTATTTTCTTCCAGCAAGATGGCAACAGTGGCAATAAAAGGTTCCTGGTAGCTTGCACATATATATTTATCACTGGTAACACCTTTTTATGAATTTACCCTGTGCCATTTAAGAAATTTAATATTCCGGTATGTTTGCTTCTTCCTTATGTTCATCAGAGATGCAGTTGTTTGAAAAGCACCCTTCAAAACGTCCAAACAAGGAAATTGATCTAGCTAGTGTAATTGAGGGTCTTAGGATGATGACCACTGACATTATAAAGCTTACATGAAGGAGGGACTACAACTGTGAACTGCAGAGAACCTCTTTTTATTTTTACTCTTTTCCCCTTTCCTGTCTTACTGCACTCATCAAAATAAGAGTCTCACAAAAGTAGCACTCATCAAAATAAGAGTCTCATAAAAGTAGCTTACACTAGCATAACTGAAAACCTGATGATACTTGTATACGCTTGTATGGATAGTTTTGAAGTGAAAAAAAATCAAACATTAACATTTACCTTTTCAATACTTTCTTGGCCCACAATTAGTTTGTAAATCTGTATCAGTCAGAAATATTAATCACTGAAAGCCCAAAGAATCCCAATGTTACTGCCTCCACCACAGGGCTGTTTCTCCTGAAGAATCGGGTTCCGGGAAATGGCTCCAGCAGTCAAAACTCCTCATTAGATGATAATAAATCTGTTCCAAATAATAAACAAAAGCAACTGAGAAATATATATAAGTTTACCCTGAAGCGTATTCTAGCAGACCACATGCTGTCCCATAAGAGCCATAAAGAAATATTGAAGATGGATAAGTGAGTTTCAAGCCTTCATCCCCATCCTGTTATTTACTATCAGTTTGTGTGCTTCTGACAGTTCACACACTAAAGTTTATTGGACAATGGTTTGTGCTTTCAGATCCTTGTGATTAACAGGAAATTACATATTACCTTGTACAAAACATCTTTGTTAATTTTAGTCAACTGTTTCTTGGCCTGGTTTGTTTTCTTTATGTACCGTAATCAGGTGCTAAAAACACCTTGGCGAAGTCACTAGAATGTTTAAAGGAGTATAAAGAAACAAGCAAATGTTTAAAACCTTGTGTCATTGAAAACCTGACTTAATTGCTCTAACTGGATTAAAGCAAATAAATCAAATCTGGATGTGAACCTCATTAGGATACTGGCCTTTAATTCAATTCAGTTCAGTTTAATTCAGTTCAGAAATACTATATTAATCCCAAAGGGAAGTAAAATGTTGCTGTAAGTTATATAATACAGGTTTCAAGAGTCGTTGCAGATGGTGATGGCTGTGGGCTCTAGCGGTCAGTTTTACAGTGGATCTGAAGAAGCCTCTGACTAAAAACAATCTGTTGTTGTATGACAGTCTCATAAAAAGGATGCTAAGGGTCATTTTATGAAGAATCCTTGAACCTGATGCTTATCTGAGTTCCAGAAATGTTACTTTAAAATATCCATACAGCCCTGTTAGGATGGCAGTTTGGAAATCCAGTACAGCTATCCGGCTTTCTGAATGTCGGTCTGTCAGTCTTCACATTTAACCAAACATTCTCCGGCTTTCTTGTATCTCATTATAAAACTTGTGTGTATTCAAAGCATCTCCCAGTTCTCATCCAAATCTGCCTACTTTCAGGAAATTACCAGGTAATTCTGAAAATCTTCGCTTCTTTAGTGCAGTGCATAATAACTAAGAAGGTGAAATGTGAACTGCCGAATGCATCTGTCTGTTCATCCATCTGTCAGTCCATTTCGTTTAACTGCTTAATTATGTTGCAAAAGGAGCAATAGGTGAGACCCACCTGAGCAGGTTTTCAGTTTATTGCAACTTACACTTGCTGAACTCTATTCAGTTGGCATTATCATTATGATTAAAAACAAGTTTCTGCTTTATTAATCTAAGGTCGGGATTTTCTGTAGCATTGTTAGGCTGTATGGTTTCATTCACTGTGGTTTGGGCCAGAATACACTCACTATGCTGGCTGAACTGTAGTACAATCCCATTCTGGGTCTCGTGGGATCACGTTTGGTGGAGTAGAAGATGTGGAGGATGGGAATCCAGGGCTCTGTGTGGCAGAGCTGCTGAATTATTCATGTCCCCAAGCTCTATTCGCCTCCATTCGTCTCTGCAGTATGTCGACTGAGCAGTGTGAATGAACGATCCCTGTCTTTCCTCTTCACTAAACCTCAGATGGGGTGTTCTTTGTTGGTTTTATATAAGTTCTATGAAAGCTAGCAGCTGCTGAAATTGGCAATTTGGATTATATTATTCTCAGCACGAAAAGTAGACTTCATTTATTCTAAACCTTTGCTCAAACTACACCCAATAAGTTATTTTGGTTTTCATTTCAACTGTTCCAAGTTCTTCTTTTAAATGACTGAAACATCAAGATCAATATTCTTTCCTGGACTAACTCTTCACACGTACATATTACACATGGATCCATAACGTCCTCAATGATATGTTCATGTTCAGACCTACGAATGCACTCAGAAAATGACAGTCTAACAGATGTTGAGTGATCCCTAGCAAACAAGGAGCTCTAAATTTGTCTGACCTCAGATGCCGTGTAGAAAATGGATCTGCTTGGGGGAACACTTGTACTTGTTTCTCCCAGTCAGCCTCCCTCAAAATGTCAAATTTGCGTTTCACCTCACAGACATGATGCTTCAGCTGCGCCTCTGCTCCAGCACAGCATCAGGCCAACTAATGAGAATTAGTTTTGCTCCTCATTAGTATTCAACGGAGTCCCCAGAACTCCAGCCTTATTAGAGACTTCCCACAGGCTACTGTCCCTGTGTCTGTGCTGATTTATCCATCAAGACAAGTGGGTTGATTGATGGATGGTCAGACTCATAACCAAAGGACTTACTGATAGGTGTTCTCTCAGATCATATTTAGATTAGTCCCCATCCTTAAGCACATGGTCCTCCTCATCCACTTCTCCTCTTCTTAATTTCCTCTCCAATAACATGCAAATGTTTAGCTGTTTCATATTGCTATTAATGTTTTGCCCTTGGTCTTTACGCCAAACTTTCTTTAATTGTCATATGGCTCAAAGTGACAGTCATGAATGTGAAAATTTGCCTTTTTTTGTCATGGTTATGTGTACAGAGCCTGGTACATGACAGGGAAAATGACAACCAGCTTGCTTTTAAACCACATCAAATATGTTTTATGTGGTTTTCTCATTTCTCCCCAGTTTAAGTTTTTCATTATCCAAAGCCAATGTTGCAGTAAATGGCAATTGTTTCATAGGCACATAGAAGCTAGCTGTGCAGTGACCTTTGGTTGTATCTATGAATGGAAGTCTGGGCCGTCCATCTTTAAACACAATAAAATGACTGATTTGGTTTAATATGGCCTCTAGTGGCCCAGAAGCCCAGATAGCTCACAGTCACAGTTTCTGCAGATTAGCCTCTTCAGGCCACGTGACAAGCTCATCTAAAAAACATGAAAAAAACACCTGATCAGTATCAAACTAAGCTATGTGTTTACCCTCATAACGTTACAGCATTGATGATGACACCAGAACCCAAGCCCCAGTGATGTGTGGCATCAAAATTATGTTTCAGCTGTGATTAGATCATCCCATTTAAAGTTTGAATGATTGTTTTTCCCCCCATATTTTTATCTGTATTTCCTCTGCAAAAGACGGTTTGTTTACATATAAGAATGCTGGTCAGGTAGTCATGCACATATTTTACTCAAAGCATCATGGGTCAAAAGAACAAGGTGGATCATAGGGCTGCAAGATATTAGAAAATCTTGCGATGGCAATGATATTGGTAAATATTGCGATGAAGATATCAGTTGCAATTTCTGCCTATTTTCCTCTTTCCCCTCTTTATCATCTGTGCTTCCGTCACTCTGTGACCACCAGCATTTTGAACAATGTCATTGGTGTTCGGTGTGAACATCTGCTGCCATTAGACTCTTTCCAACTTTTACATTAACATGTAAAGTGCAAGTTCATAAAACTTGGAATATACAGTATCCCACAAAAGTGAATACACCCCCCCACATTTCTGTAAATATTTTATTATGTCTTTTGATGGGACAATAATGAAGATATGACACTTTGATACAATGTAAATCAGTCAGTGGACAGTTTGCATAACAGTGTAAATTTGATGCCCCTTTTAAATAACTCAGCCTACAGCTATTCATGTCTAAACCGCTGGCAACAAAAGTGAGCACAGCCCTAAGAGAAAATATCCAAATCGTGTCCAATTAGCCATTTTCTACCTGGTGTCATGTGACTTATTAGTGTTACAAGGTCTCAGGTGTGTTGAATTTGGTGTCACTGAAAATTCAATATGGCAGCTCATGGCAAAGAACTCTCTGAGGATCTGAAAAATGACAGGTTCCAGTCAGAACAGGCCTCGCCATGGTCAACCAAAGAAATTGAGTGCACATGCTCAGTGTCATATCCAGAAGTTGTCTTTTGAAAATACAGTAGATGTCTCAGTGCTGCCAGCATTGCTGCTGAGGTTGAAGGGGTGGGGCTGGAGGACATCGGCATGTCATGACTCATCATTATTTATTCTTGTTAAGGCAGATCAGAAAATAAAATCCAAACTGAAGATGAGTTTTGACTTATAGCACTGGAGCATGGAGCTGGATGACCCTGAGGGATCTAGGATTTATATTTGATTTACATAATAAAGTCTTGACTACTCACAAATGCTGTCAGGACTGAGATTTCAATGTTGATTTCAGCCTCCTCCCTTGCATGAGTGCTGATAAAACAAACAGCCAGAGTACATGCTACAATAGAGGCTGAATATGTGTACTGAATGCACAAATAGTCAAAACTGATGACTCAAAAATCTACTAAAAAAATGCAGAATGTTTATTGCAGCTGGCATTTTTACTCTGAGACGTCTGTTTGCTGTAATGCTCTTCATTTTATTTAAATATTTTTAAGATGAAATACCTTGCACAGAGAGATCATTTCCAAAGTCTCTTGTAGATCATCAAAGCTGCAGATGTAAATATTTAATGCCAACCCTTATGATAAAATTTGACTAGCATAAGAAATTACTAAGAGAAGAAGATAGTTTCTAGGAGACATGGGATGCATTTCTCAAAGATTACAAGGTAATAAATGTAAAATTCTTGTTTATTTATTTATTCTTGTGTGTAATTTTAGGTTGCTATGGCCAAGGACGTTTTGCCAAAGATAAAACGGGTTACTCCACCATTAGTCGACAGCTGCTGAGCAACACCAACCTCCTCACCATTCCCTACACATAGTCAGTTTTGTAAACAGCTTAAAACAGCTTATCTATGCCTATGAATTCATTTTGTATTCCAGGAGGGTATTTCATTAAGTAGTTAATATTTGCTGCATATTCCAGGCTTGTACAAATAGCTTGTACTGATGTAATTAATGAAGAGCTGAATTTAAATAAACTTACCATTGAATGCATCTATGGATTTACCCAATCTTCTTCACTGTAATAAAATTTCTTTAAAGACTTTATTGATTGCTTTACAAAAACATTCAAAATCACACACACTCACACACTGTGAATAATAAATAGTGTTTTGATTTCTGATGCTACTGACTGCAGAAGATATGCAAGATAAATTTATAGGCTTTACTAATGAAAGATTGTGCACCTCAGTGAAAATATGCAGATTACTTTTTTAAGATCAAACCATCCTTATTGTGATATGAAGTGAACTTAAACACCTCAAGTTTAATCTTACAACTACGAAAACTGATTTTCTCTAAGTCCCCTCAAAATGTCCCTACTTCACCATATCCCTTGTAAAAATAACTTCTTATTTCATGCACATAGAGTGGCAGATCTGCAAAATAGGAGAAAGCTGTAAAATGATCTATTATCCAAATTGCTTAGGGAAAAATTGGCTGAATGGCCCCTGTTACCGGTTGATCTATGTTCCTACCCTCATCTATGGTCATGAGCTTTGGCCGAAAAAACAAGATCACGGATTCAAGCGGCGAAAATGAGTTTCCTCCGCAGGGTGTATGGGCTCTCCTTTAGAGATAGGGTGAGAAGATCGGTCATCCGGGAGGGACTCAGAGTAGAGCCGCTGCTTCTCCACGTCAGGAGGACCCAGTTGAGGTGGCTCGGGCATCTGGTTAGGATGCTAGGACGCCTCCCTGGTGAGGTGTTCCGGGCACGTCCCACTGGGAGGAGGCCCAGAGTAAGACCCAGAACACGCTGGAGGGACTATGTTTCTCGGCTGGCCTGGAAACACCTTGGGATTCCCCTGGACGAGCTGGCCCACGTGGCTGGGAAGAGGGAAGTCTGGGTCTCTCTGCTTAGGCTGCTGCCCCCGCGACCCGACCCCGGATAAGCGGAAGACAACGGATGGATGGATGGTCCCTGTTGATAGTTCTCACTGAGAAGCTTAGATTTGCAGTGGGCTGGTAGCTCTGGAGGCTCAGTGAAAACCAGAGAACCCAGAAGTCCTGCTGATCAGCAAAGATTGATCAACTTTTGAGATTCAGTTGCAATAAATGATTTTGTTCTTAACATGCATTACACATTTGTCTGTCTTATTTAAACTTACACTATATTCCAGCTTTCATGCAGCCTCTTAATTACTTTCTTTAAGGTCATTACTCAGCTATGAATTCAGAGTGTGGAACTTTTAGCCCTTCAAAAGCACAGTTCCAGGAGAGATCGGTACCCCCCTCCTCTCTTAGAGTGACCTCTGCCAGATAGAAGTGCTGTTGGAAGAGAAAAGTTGATTATCTCTCGTGAGTTTTAGGAGGAAGAACAACCTTGCCTCGAAAATACAGCTCTTCAAAATGAAAAAAACAAAAAGAAATTAGGTTGTTTTTTGACATCATTTAAAACTGACCAGTTTGCTCTTATTAACAGGCCAGACAGGCCCATTCAAAAACAAGATATGCCTTTTATTGTATAGTATGGAGTCTTAACATTTTAAAATGCAGCCCTGCCAAAACTGTTGCAACTCAATGAAGGATAATAATAATTAATAAAACTTCCACCTCTCTTCTCAAGGACAATGGCGCTTCTATCAGTGTTGACAGTCTAATTCATGCAAACACACTCAGACTTACATTCGCACCCTCAAGATTCCACCGTACCCTTGCTGAATCTTTACTTATGTGTGTGTTGCTTACCCCTGCTGAGGTTTTTTTTGTACTGAGATATGATTTTTTTTCTCCCTCCTATCTTACTTTACCTAAATGTGTGATTTCATTACTTTTTATAGATTTTACCAGCGAAAACCAAACATTATTAGTAACTTGGACTTTAGCTGCTCTTACACCAATGACCCAGCTTTCTTAATTAGATTACGTAGTTCAACTTCAGCACCAGTAAAAGCAATATATTATTAGCACCTGTAAATGTGGATTAAAGCTGTTTTGTATCAGTGACTCATTATTAATATTATCTGTTTCATTGTAATATTGACCAGAGATTTTTAGATTTCTCAGCATTTGATTTGTTTTTCTGTGTTCTTTGTGATTGTATTGTAATTGTATGTACAGCGCTTTGAGTGTCTCGTTACTGAAAAGTGCTACATAAATAAACTTACCTTACCTTATATTTATTTTAGTCACAGCCGTGCCAGGCAGTCTCTGTTGTGATTGCACCACAATCGGCACATTCATGAAAAACTGATGCCAGACCTCTAGTTGATCCAAGCAGGTCCTGGCACAGGACTTTCAGATCTGTAAAGATTGAGGCAGAAGCTAATTTATATTTGAAAGCAGCTTTTAACCAAAAAAAGTATTATTACAAGCTGCCGGATCGGCTGCCCTTTGAGCTATAAGAACCTGAACTCTTTCACAGTGCCTTATCTCAACACTTTGGCATTACGTTCTCTAAGGAATGGTTTCACATTGAATTGTCAAGATCAACTTGTCTGATAATCATTCTCCTATAAAGAGCACCATTCTCTCAGAATTGGCTGCTGAAAGCTATGCCCCACAGGAAATAGAGGTCAAACTTCCATGTTAAAAGGCAATCTGCGGTCTAGTGGTTCTTGCTTAATGCTTGAGATTTTGGGATGGTCCAGTTAATATTATTACAGCAATTTTATTTTTTTTTTGCTACACCAGCCACCCACAAAGGTCACAGTCAGACTGGACGGAGATCCTGCTTGAGGATAGTGACTTCGGCCTTCATTGTTGCCCCAGTTCTATCTGACCCAATTTTTCTACAGCCAACTTAAAATGAAAAAGTCTTCTGAATAGTTCACCACCTAAACATTCAGAACTAAGTTCACAGCTCCAACATGAACATGTTCTCATTATTATATTATATTTTGTGCAAAATGAGGTTAAAATATTATGTCACCCATCAATTAGTATATTGATGATGTCATTTCCTAGCATTTGTAACACACCTTAAATAAGTTTTATTTTCTCATCTTGTCTTTGCTGATGCAAACTGTATTTTACTTTGCCCATATTCCCGATGTGATGCTCTCGCTGAGATATTTCAACGCTTTCAGTTTTAGGAAGTAAAATAAGAATTAAATGTGACTGAAAAGCATCCATTAAGGCTATGTCGGTAATTGAAGTCACTTTTAATCCTCTTATTATCATCAAGTATGCACAAAGTTTTTCATTTTGCCCTTTCAGCTGTTTTTGCACAGTACAAAAACTCAAAGTAATACTGAATAATTGCCATATACTGAAAGTTGAATTTGTCTTGGGAAAAGGTGGTGCAGCATTAAATCTTTGCACATTTTTTGATAATTCTCTTGCCAAAAAATCTAAACAAATCTTGGAATCCTATATTTAATGTTGGGAGTTAAACAGTACCTCTATGTTCCTCTTTAATAAAATCCCGTCTGTTTAAACACATTAGCTGATACAATCTTCCATCATGCAAATGAAAGATAAGACATATACTGTTACTTCAACTGCTTACCTGTGCAATGGTCTGTAAGAAAAGTGTAACAGAATGTTGAGGCAGCTTGCCCTGCGTCTTTCATCCATGAACAATAAATCTTGAGTGCAAAACTTGTATGTATTAGTTTTGATTGTTAGGGCATGGGTCTTCAGTTAAATTCTTTTTTAAAGCGAAGCCAAAGGCATTCTGGTTGCATAAAACAAGGGGAAAGGCATACATTATGTACCAGGTCATGCAAAAACTCTTTATGTCCACAGCAGCTAAACTTTATCTCAGCTGCCCTGCCATGTACACAGAGCAGTCACTCTGTCATTTCAAGTTTGTCATCTAAAAAACACCATCATTCAGTTCAAAGGTGTCATAAAACTTTGCTCCACTCATGAACGCCTTTATTTGAATGTCTTCATGCACATTCAATGTCTTATAACCAAGTGTCTCATGCAGCTCTGGATAAATTAAATAAGTTTTAAGCTCTCATGCTTCATCTTAATGTGATATGTATCAGCTGATCAAAAATACTGCAGTAATAGTTCTGATGAAAAATAAAAGAACAGATAATTTTTCTCCAGTTTTACCTTTTGTACACCCGCTCCCTGTTCATATAAAAGTCTGAACAAACAATCTCTATCCTTTCTGTTCCCAACGGAGCACTTTGCTGGCAGAGTACAGGTCGAACAGTGGTTTCTAGAGTTTCTGAAAGTAGATTGGGAGATAAAGCTTTCAGTTATCCGCTCTCATGTGGAACAAACTCTAAGATCTTGCTGCATATATGACCCTGTCTACTTTTAGGACTGGGCCTAAAACTTTCCCTTTTCATAAAGGCTTGCTTAAATTATTTTGAGATATCTCTGTAGTTATGCAACTCTGGGCTTAAACTGCTGAGGGATCAAGTGACCATTTTTCTTCAGTTTGCTATTGTTACCCCCTATTTGAGCATTATTTTGAACTGTTGCTGCCATTAATTTTGAGTTCTCTCTTAGTTTTTCCTTCCTACCAGCAGGAGGTCACTCAGAGGTATTTGGTCATATTTTACAAGATTCCACTGGTCCAAACAAGGAATCAAAATAAATGCAAATAGGGTGTTTCAAGGGTTTCAAATAAATAAACTGAATTGAAATATTTGTATGATTTGATCATTTTAATGACCATTTATTTTCTTGATTGCTAAAAGTTCCAAACAATGATTAAAAATAAACTGTTAAGCCATGATTATGTACATGGGTATGACAATGCATAAGTACAAAATGGGTGTATGACTTTGTGAAGCGGTGAATAGGCCCAAATCAGGACACTGCTATGGTTGCTATTTTCTTTTTACTCTTCTCTCTACTCTTTTCATTTCAAAGTACTTGTTGGTCAGTGATTCTGCCCTTTCTGTCTCCTTCCTTTGGCCTGAACTATCAACTGGTTTGCATCAAATTACTGCTTATCCTGGGCCCGGTTCTGTAAGTGGTCTCTTCCTGTTAACAGGCAGCAGTTCCTTTTCATTGTGGCCACATGCTTGCTCAGGATGAGGGATTGCTGCAAACAACTCAATGCAATTGGCTAGAATTTTGTATACCGGCCATGTTGTCCTTTGTATTATAATTTGGATTGAATTTGAGTGTTTGTATCGGGATCGGAATACTATATGGTTGGGGATATTTTGGCCTTGTTTGTCTTGGAAAATGCTTTGGCTTGATGTCCAGCTTGAATTGGTGTTATTTAAATGAATGGTAAATGGACTGAACTTATATAGCGCTTTTCCAGTCATACAGACCGCTCAAAGAGCTTTACACTAGAGCCACATTCACCCAATTGCACTCACTAACGCTCAAACATTCATACACCGATACGCAGATCGGTAGGCAACTTGAGGTTAAGTGCCTTGCCCAGGGGCACATCGACCTATGGCATGAGGAAGCTGGAATCGAACCCACAACCTTATGATTGCAAGACGACTACTCTTCCTACTGAGCCACAGTCGCCTAAACTGAATTGGATGTATCAATGTCTTCTGTGCCTTATTTTACATCAGTTAAATCCAGCCTATTTGTTATTTAGGCTGTAGCCGGTAGGTTCATTTTATTTGTTTATGGATAGAAACTAAATGTATAAAATATTATCTGAATGTTGATCAATTGATATCAGTTGTTTTAAAGCGTCAGGATTATTTTACAACCTGATAATACTTTCTACCTAGATTTAGCCCAGCTGTCAAAATGAAAGGAGCTCTCCCAAAGATTGAGGTAAAAGCCCATTTGTTGTATTCCACAGGAGCCTACAGTGGGATTAAATAGCAGAGTACATAATCAAACACTACAGCTGATATAACCACTTTGCATATATGTAATATATGTAAATTTGCTTTTTGACTGTGTTCATCTCAAAATATCCCCTACCCTATGAGGAATTTCCTCCCCTTCCCATTCTCTTAAATCAATAATCAGACTACAGTTCATGTTAACATTTGCAGAAAGATTTACCCTAAACATAGCTTATCAAAGAGGTGGGTGGATTCCTATGTGCTGCATAATAAAAGCAGAGGGAGATGTGGAAGCTAAGCCAAGGATCCTGTGTACTGCTTTGTTCCATCTTGAAATCTTGCTGTCTTGTCTGTAATCGCTCTTTTGGCAGGATAGGATCAAAACATATTCAAATACTTGTCACATTGTTTAACGGAATTGGCCCACATGCAGAAAGAAATTCAGGACAGTTTTACGGTAAAATGTTTATTTACAGTGTAGTGAAATGGGCAGGGGAACTGGAACTGGGAAACCAACTGTAAAATAAACAGGATGGTAAGCAGGGAATATTCAGGGTCAAAATTCAAGAATAATTCAGCCTTACTGGGTTGGTGGAATAAGCCGCCAGAGGGTGAAGCGGAGAGACCAAATAGTTGTTTACCCGTGAGACAGATGATGGTGGAATAATGGTGTGCTAGGATGATAAGATGGTCCTGGGTTTTCAGAAGTTGGTGCAGTGGAAGGAGGAGGGTGGACAGGGTTCTTGAAGGGTGATCCAAGGAGCGAAGAATTCAGGAGGCTGCCAACCGGTGTGGTCCAATGAAGTAACAAAAGGCTAGAGTCTTTGATCATGGAGCTGGATAGCTTCTTTCCAGAAGTGGTTAATCCAGGCAGAATTCCACACAAAAAGGCAAGGTCAGGTTCAAATAATCCTGCAAGGTAACAAATTCAAATTACTTAAAGTTCAAGGCAAGAACAAGACAAGGTAATGTGGCTTGAGCTGTACCACTAAGGGACAACACTCTGTCAGTGAGTAGCTGGCAGCCTCCTCCTAATATACTCCTCAGCAGGTGATCAAGGGAATGATGAACACCTGTCACCTCTCCTCCAGGTTCCATCCCATCTAGGGGCTAAGCACAGTAAAAGCACCAAACAAACAGACAAAGCACAGATCCTGACAATACTTACATTTGTCAGGGCCTCTCCTGAATCGTATTAACCTAGCAGGCCTCTGTGCAACCTTGAAAGATGTTTAAAATTCACAGGGAGGGACCCAGATTTCAAAATATGATTTGCACCTTTTTTGTCTGCTGTACAAGTATTTTTTGCAAATTGCTTCCACCCTTAAAAGTGATAAATAATAGATAGGAAACTGGAAAGTTTGCAAGCATGCTTTTGGGAAAAGCAGAGGCATGATATAAGAGTTAAATAACAGCCTCTTGTTTTAACATGTAACAGATGTCGATGAAAGCACCAAAGCGGTGGTGAAATTGGCAGCACAACTTGAAGTGGCCGCAGAAGCTCCTGAGTGAAGTTAAGTATGTCTCAGATATGGAGTGATCTCCTCATATTAACGCTGAGATCATGAAATCAACACATTTTCTTTTCACCCAGAAAAGTCCACCCATCCTATCACAATCTCTACAAAAATTATGTTTATATCCAAAATATTTTGCCCTTTCAGGGTCCTTACTTAATAGGTTACATAAAAATATTGAGCCAGAGTGGATGTTGCTGACAGAAGAAACAGAAGTTAATTGATATTTGCAAATAGAAAGTTTTTAGATGACAGCCCAGGTGGTAACATTTTCAATGGCTTGAAATCTGTAATGTTTCACAATCAAAGCTGTTTTTTTTTCATTACAAAAAAGCTAAGGTGAAAGGTTCAAGTCAAGTATGGCTTCTTGTCTACCTTTACTCTAATACAACCTCATTTAAATGTGGTTGCAGCAGTGTACATTAAGGGGGATTGGTTTTGTTGTTAGCATGTTAAAGAATTATTTTCCAAATTACTCAAACTGAACCTCCAGCTTGTGTGTATTTACTTTTTTTGTGTGTATTTACGTTTTTTAATGCTCCAATATTTTGTAGCTTCTCTGCCTGCCTGCAGATTAACCTCTTGTCAGACTTGTTAACCTTGATCTTAAAATTGCTCTTAAGTAAATGTAACTAAAATATTTTTGTCATTTATATTTTACTTTGTTAAGTTGATCAGAGTATTGAGGATCTTTAAGCTGGTTTCTCTGACTTCCTTTTTCCTGGGAGATAAATATACCACTCTTCAAAATGGCAAAGAGAAGAGAACATTCTATTTGGGTGTGTGTTAATATTTTTGAGTAAAGAAATGGCTACAAGAAAATAGCTGTTCACCTAAACTTGCTACCATAAAGTGCTTTGAAAAAGTATTTGTCCCCTTACAAATTTCTTCTAGTTTAGCTTATTTTGTCACACTTAAATATTTTAGATCATCAAACAAAAAGTAACATCAGACAAAGGTAACATGAGTAACTACAAAATTCTGGGATGTTTACATTTATTGAGGGAAAAAAAGCTATCCAGACCAACCAGGTCCACATTGAGTATGAACAGCATGTTTTAGGTCATGCCACTGTGTCTCAATCAGATTTAGATCCAGACTTTGACTAGGCCTCACCAAACCCTATATTAATTTTTCAGATTCATAGGTGGACCTGTTGGTGTGCTTCAGACCTTCTTCCTGCTGCATAAATCTGAATATAAGTACACTTGAGCTTAAGGTTAAAACAGAATCCCAGACATTTTGGTTCAGTGTTGTTTTGCCTTCATCCTGTGTTTTTAACCTGCCTAGTCAGATATCACAGCCTATATATACCAACTTTCAAAGCCCAAACTAACTTATGGAGCTATATACAATAATACAGTTTTGATATTTTTAATATTAGCAATAGGCATCATTTGGTGCTGCCACTATAAAATGTTGCTGGTGATATTAAGTGAAAGGCACACAAAGGCAAATAGTTGATATGTTAAAGTGTGACTAAAAGAACTGCTATATACTGTGGAGATATATTATGTGTGTGCATCATTATTATTATGTTCATAACCAGTGAGGGAAATAAAATGTATAACATGTGTTAGTATAAAGACATTGTGTATTGTGTGGTCTGCAAAAGTATTTCTCACAGGGAGGTGAAGTGGAAGATTACTGGGAACTGAAGGAGTGTGTGAAAAGTAGAGACTGACTTACTCCCTTCTCATATCAGTAGAAAACATGGTGCAGGTGCAGGACAATGACTGTCTAAATATGGTAAAGCCGGAAAAGTGTGTACGTGACTGCATGTGAGAAAAAACTGTAAACAGGGCGCTGCCCATTTTCCTGTGTGTTTTAATAAAAACAATGTGCCCAGTGGGAAGCTCCGAAGTCGTCTCGGTGTGTTTCCTGATCACATGAGAACTTCCCCTGGTCCAGGTACTTTGAATAACATACAGCTGTCTCCGTGTGATTTATTCTAATGTGTTGGGAATTCCTCCAGGTTACGGTGAATAAACGAACGCGCAGAAGGCCTCTTTAAAGGGGTACTTCAACAATTTGGTGACCGCCGACGTGGACAACAAGAGAGTGTGACAGACGGAATCTTCTGACACCGGGCGCCCACGAAAAACCAGGTAGGCAGAGCCTGTTGTATTAAATTCTGCCGATTGAATTTATGTATAGGCTAAATTAACCAGGTGTCAGTTGATTCTGAATGTCATTTTACTCAGCAAAACTGTAAAAGAGTGTGCGTTAACTGGACGTGTTAAAATTGAGTCAGATAAGAATTGCTGAGAGTGTCGTCTGTAGCTTGGCAAAATACGAAAGCTGAAAAAGGTTAGAGGCCTTATATTGCTGAGAGTGGCGTCTCCACTTATTGTTTGACGAAGCAGTAAGAAAAGCTGGGTTGAAGTCCTGTAGTTTGGCAAACTATAAAGTTTATAAACTGGGAGGTTAAACGTCCTCACAGAAAAGAGTTAGAGGCTCTGCTGAATGTTTTTTTTTTTTTTTTTTTTTTTTAACTGCCGACAGTTTCATTCAAATTTATGAAGGGTTAGAGTCCCATCTAGTGGTCACACAGAGGAATTACACAACTGACTGGAAGTGCAGTCCATGTTAAATCTTTGAACACACATTCTGAATTAAAAATCCGGTTGGATTTTTGATTATTTGAGGGAAAATGAAATGCATTTATTGAATATAGGGTGAAGTGGCTTGTAGTGGATTGTTTCTGCACATTTGTGCATATTTCCTGTGTGCGAGTGTCTGTCACAGACAGTTGTGTTGAATTGAGGCAGTTCGAGCTGGAATGTGTGTGTGCGACTGACGCTGGATGATTATTTGCGGTAAAATAAAAGACAAAGTACTACATATAAATATATCTGTGGTGCGGATTATACAAGAAATGTGAATGTTAACTGTTTTTGTTGATATTAAACGGGAGTGACTGTGACAAGCGCTGACTGTGTGTGTGTGTGTGTGTGTGTGTGTGTGTGTGAGACTGGGTTAAGCAGCAGAGCGCTGTCTCACCATTGCTGTTTATTAAATGTACTGTATTGTCCGGTAACCTTGCGCTGTTAACAATACAGTGATAAGCGGATTTTATATGCATATTGTGAAGCGTTAATTGAACATTAATTTCACAGGATTTTAAACAACATGGAACATGAATTTCTGGAAAAACCAGTATGGTTAGATTTAAACACACAAGTTACTAATATGCAAGCACTGGTTCTCCAAACGAGAGGTAAGAACGACGGGGAAAAAATCAATAAGAACATCGAAAAAAAGGTAAGACGAACAATGAAGGCGGATGGAATTAATTTGAAAGACAAGTGGAATTTAGGTGATTGGTTTAGAAACAAACTGAACACAGCGAAGAAAAACAGACTGGACGCACAAGGTAAGTTGAATGACGCTTCTGTCTGGTCAAAATGTAAGTACAACACAAACATACATAAATATGAAAAAGACGAGCGCTTCTGGGGAGACATACTTTTGATTTACCAAGGAGGAATTCACTCAATGCAGCGGAACAAACCCAGAAAGGGAGAAAAAAGGAGGGATCTAAATCAGCTCAGGGGATGGGCCCAGACACGCCTCCTCCGTATGCACCCTCTTCCAAGTACAGCTCCCTCACTGGTGCGACCACACCGCCCCCTGGTGGATTGTACCCCATATTGGAAGTAGAAAATGGAACACTTGTACTGCATGGCTTGGACATTCCAAAAGGGGAGAATGAATCTGTCAGTGGAACTTCCGGATTATCTATGTCAGCATCTAATGGATCATTTCTGGACATAGAAAGAGCAGCCTTTCAGGACAGAGAGGTAAGAGAAAGACAAGAACAACATCAAAGAAGCCTGAGCAAAACAAATCCCTTTCGCTCACCCCCACAAGAATCATGTCTAATTTCAGAGGCTGGGGCACGGGGGCCAGGCTCCGGCTTACAAGGAGCAGGGACTGATCCGGAAGGATCAGTGGCTTTACTGCTAAGTGGATCCTGGAGGCCAGATATGGTTTTGTGTCCCAATCCTTTTCTCAAAACCACACCTTGTTACACCTCTACCCCAGCTGTAGAGGTGCAGGTAAGCAGGCACAGCATGCCACAGGAAAATGGAGAAGACAGAGCAGATCCGCAGCAAAACCATCCTGAGGACGGATCCCCAATACGCAGTCAGACAGTTGGACAGTTAAGGGAACATTTACCCTGCAAAGCTGCAGCTAAACCAGAAGGCTTTAGTTATGCCCCAAAAACCAATTATCCCCTTTACAGCAACAAGGCTCTGGAGCCCCTGTAGGTATAAACATTTCTCTCTGGGCGACATTACGGCTCTCTGTGACAAACTGCCCCCCATAACTGAAGGAGCGGCAGTGTGGCTCCAGACTTTAGACACCCTGACGGCAGGCACCACGCTAGCATTGGGAGATTATAGAGCAGTGGCAGGACGGTGCATGCCACACAACACATGTAGAGAGATTGAGACTGCTGCTTACACCTCAGGAGCCCCGGATTCTGACCTCTTCACCCAGCATGTCCACTGGCTAGGTGATGCATTGAGAACAGCATACCCTGTAACCAGGGGACGCACCATCCCTAAGTTTGAATGGGACCCTAAAATTAACCCCAGGGAATACCTGGACCAGTGCAAATCCATGTGGCAAACTCAGACAGGAACTAACCCAGCTAAGGGCACAGCGAGACTGGTTCAGAGATGCTGTCCTTAAAGGACTACCCCATCAGGTAAAAGCCAGTATGGACGACAATCCTGACATGCTTGGAGCGGACACTGGAACTTGGGATTGCCACCTGATCCATCACTTGTCCAAAATAAGAGAGGACCATAAAAAAGATGAGGAGGAACTTAAGACCCTGCAGACCCAATTGCAAAAAATGCAGTTAGCCGAAGCAAAGCAGAAAGCAGGAGAAAAGAAGAAAGACAACAAAACTCCCAAAATAATGTATGAAGGGGCGGTGTCTCAGGTCCCCCAGACTCTTCCCTTTCCTGGCCATCAGGACACGATTGCACCGAGGTCTGCAACCTCTGGTCCTTATCATGCCCAACCAGGCCGGTTCAGGGGCAAGGGTGGGCCAAGGGGCCGTGGATTCCGTGGAGGACCACCGAGGCGATGGGGGGGTGCTGACGTTTGTTGCTATTGTGAAGAGCAGGGTCATTGGAGCCGAGAATGTCCATACAACCTTGAGGCATATGGCTGTGGGTATGGACCCAGAGGAGGCCCAGGGCGACGCCCGTATCGAGGACGGAGTGGTCCACCACGTGGAGGTCAACAGCAGCAACCTCCACTTCAGCTGCCAGCCTGGGATAATCCCAACTTTGGGCCAGACCACTACTGAGGGCCCCCACAGAACCCCCCAGACAGAGGGACTGAGGACCCCTTACTGTCCGTGACAGTGTATGGACAAACTATTCCTTTTTTGGTGGACACTGGGGCCACATGCTCAACTATTCAACGAGCCCCTCCTACCACCCTCTCCACAAGGACTACCACTGTCATGGGGTTTTCTGGGGCTAAACAGGTCCTACCTTACACCACAACCGAGATAGGGGGACAGACTTTGAACCACAGCTATTTGGTGTCAGCAGACACCCCTGTCAACTTATTGGGCAGAGACATGTTGATTAAAATGGGTGCCACCATTTTATGTGGACCTGATGGACTGTCTGTGCATCTGCCCAATGGAACTCAACTAGCCTGTGGCAACAATTCCCGCCTCTCTCACGGACAGTATCTCATACAACCCCTGGCTGACCCTATGGCTGACATATATTGGGCCCTCCTGCATCCAGAAACCACAGCGGGTGGAGGCATCCTCTCGTCCTTCGGTGGAAATCCTGGATCTCGACCCTAGCGCCCTACGTCTCTCCCCCTGACCCGCCACATGTCACCCTCTTCTATGACAGGAATAACTGTGAGTGTTATCAGGAAAGCTTTGCTGAGGAGCTGGAGGGGACTTCCTGGGAGATTGCCACCGCAGACATTTATGTAGCCCCTGAAGGTGTCGTAGCCTCCGTGCAGCTGTCTACAGAACAGGAGGACTGGTTTAAAATGTGGTCTGATGGTGTACCCCATGTTTCACTAGCGCTTCACCCTGCTCACGAAGCCCGCAAGCTGGGAGGAGTGTTAAAACGCTCCCTAGCTCTCACTGACTGGCATTCTTTATCCACACCCAGTCTATCTTATTCCCCCTCATGTAACACCTACCGCATTACTAACCTGTCCACAGACGTTGGCACCTTGGAACATGTGCAACTTGAAAGACATCATGGGAGAAAAAAAACAGATCATCCAATGTCTGCAGCTGTAGTTCAGAGCATGCCATCTTCACTTTGGGCTGAGGGCCCCACGGACGTGGGACTCATTCAGTGTTCTCCCATCACTTTCCATCTTGACACTGACTGACCCATTTGGAATGGCCCACGACTTGAGAGCTGTAAATGCAGCACTTTCCACTCCTACAGTTCCAGTGCCCAATTCTTATGTTGCACTTACCAATCTAAACCCCGAACATGCATGGTTCACCTGCTTAGATCTGGCCAACACTTTCTTCTGCCTGCCTCTAGCTGAGGAGTGCAGAGATATTTTTGCATTCACATATAAGTCAAACAGGTACCGCTACACTTGTTTGCTGCAGGGTTTTGCTCTGTCACCAGGAATATTTAATCAGGTCCTTAAGGACTCCCTCCAAGACTGTCCCCTCCCACTGAACACCACATTGATTCAATATGTGGATGACATTCTTTTGGCGACACCAACTGTTTCTGAATGCCTGGAGGCCACGGCTGTGTTGCTCTCACACCTAGCAAAAGCTGGGTACAAGGTCAGCAAAGCCAAACTGCAAATTTGCCGGAAACAGGGGGATTTCTTGGGCAGGGTAATCTCTCAGCCCGGGACAGGAATGTCCCCTTCACATCAATCCTTTCTCATCCAAAACCAATGCAGGTGAAGGACACGCTTTCCTTCTTGGGACTCACCGGATACAGCAGGTAATTTATTCCAGGATACACTGACCTAACTGCCCCACTCCGCGACTTAGTGAAGACACAGGGCATGCGCCATTTGACGGCGCCTCTAGAATGGATAACAGAA